>NC_064923.1:420007631-420639060 GCF_023897955.1 Schistocerca gregaria
AACAAGCATAGCAATTCCCTGAATGATAGTGGGACCCACTCATGCTGACCAGTGCACTAACAACGGTGGATTTGATCCGTGTCTGGCTCACCTTCTGTCTCGCAAGCTAGTGCACTGTGCATTATACTGTGTGAGCAGGTAACAATTTCTGTTCACAATTCTCAAATAATGTTTAACTATTAAAGTACAAAAAAGAACTGAAGTACACAGATTAGATTAGATTAGATTAATACTTGTTCCATAGATCATGAATACGACACTTCGTAATGATGTGGAACATGTCAGGTAAATGAAAGATGTCTGTACAAGATATTACATTACACAAAATATTGCATGACACTAATGCTTAAGTTAGTTTCCCCCCCCCCCCCCCCCCCCCCCCCCCCTTAATTTATATCTAAAAATTCAGCCAATGAGTAGAAGGAGTTGTCATCTAGAAATTCTTTTAATTTATTTTTAAATGTTGGTTGACTATCTGTCAGGCTTTTGATGCTGTTTGGCAGGTGACCAAAGACTTTTGTGGCAGCATAATTTACCCCCTTCTGTGCCAAAGTCAGATTTAACCCTGCATAGTGAAGATCATCCTTTCTCCTGGGGTTATAACTATGTACACTGCTATTACTTTTGAACTGGGCTGGATTATTAACAACAAATTTCATAAGTGAATTTATATACTGTGAGGATCCCTAGATCCTTAAATAGATGTCTGCAAGATGACCGTGGGTGGGCTCCAGCAATTATTCTGATTACACGCTTTTGAGCAATGAATACTTTTCTACTCAATGATGAATTACCCCAGAATATGATACCATACGAAAGCAGTGAATGAAAGTAGGCATAGTAAGCTAATTTACTGAGATTCTTATCACCAAAATTTGCAATAACCCTAATAGCATACGTAGCCAAACTCAGACGTTTCAGCAGACCATCAATGTGTTGCTTCCAGTTTAACCTCTTATCAATGGACACACCTAAAAATTTTGAAAATTCTACCTTAGCTACAGACTTCTGTTCAAAGTCTATATTTATTACTGGAGTTGTGCCATTTACTGTACGGAACTGTATATACTGTGTTTTATCAAAATTTAAAGAGAGTCCGTTTGCTGAGAACCACTTAATAATTTTGTGAAAAACATCATTTACAATTACATCATTTAGTTCTTGGTTTTTGGATGTTATTAGTATACTTGTATCATCAGCAAAAAGAGCTAACTTTGCATCTTCATCAATATGGAATGGTAAGTCATTAATGTATATCAAGAACAGTAAAGGACCTAAGACCGAACACTGTGGGACCCCGTGCTTGATAGCCCCCCAGTTTGAGGAATCAGCTGTTGTATTAACATTACATGAACCACTTATTTCAACTTTCTGCATTCTTCCAGTTAAGTATGAATTAAACCATTTGTGCACTGCCCCCCTCAAACCATAATGATTTAGCTTATCTAAAAGAATTTCATGATTTACACAGTCAAAGGCCTTTGACAGATCACAAAAAATACCAATGGGTGATGTCGGGTTATTCAGAGCATTTAATATTTGATCAGTGAAAGCGTATATAGCATTTTCTGTTGAAAAGCCTTTCTGAAAACCAAACTGACATTTTGTTAGTACTTTATTTTTACATATATGGGAGGCTACCCTTGAATACATTACTTTCTCAATAATTTTTGATAGAGCTGTCAGAAGAAAGATTGGGCGATAGTTGTTGACGTCCGACGTATCCCCCTTTTTATGCAATGGTTTTACAATGGCATATTTCAGTCTATCGGGGAAAACACCCTGCTCCAAAGAGGTATTACATATGTGGCTGAGAATCCTACTTATCTGTGGGGAACAAGCTTTAAGTATCTTGCTGGAAATGCCATCAATTCCGTAAGAGCTTTTACTTTTCAGTGAGTTTATTATTTTACTGATTTCAGAGGGAGAGATTCGTGGAAATACAGTTGTTTCAAACTGCACAGGTATGGCCTCTTCTATTAGAAGTCTTGCCTCTTCTAGTGAAGATCTAGATCATACTATCTCCACAACACTTAAAAAATGATTATTGAAAATATTTACAATTTCAGATTGTTTGTTAGTACACTTGTCATTCAGTTTTATGGCACTAAAGTCTTCCTGTGCTCTTGGTTGCCCTGTTTCCCTTTCAATGATATTCCAAATTGCTTCAATTTTATTATCAGAGTTACTGATCTCACACATGATACACATGCTTCTGGACTTTTTAATAACTTTTCTTAGTACCGCACAATAGTTTTTATAATATTGAACAATTTCGAGGTCAGTACTCCCTCTTGCTGTTAGATACATTTCTCTTTTACGGTTGCAAGATATTCTTATTCCTTTAGTTAGCCAAGGTTTTTTATATGTTTTCTTGGAATTATGTTTCACTGTTTTCTTGGAAAAACAATTTTCAAATACCCTTAAAAATGTATCGTGAAATAAGTTATATTTCAAGTTTGCATCGGGTTCCAGAAATGTGGTTTATTATGAAATCCACGTATGTAAATAAACCAAACAATTTCAAATGCCCTTGTATGTACACATAACAAAATTTTTTCAACAAATGTTTCATAGAAATAAATTTAGGCATACTTCAAATATTTACATTTTTCTCTGTAGAAAATTTAAGATCTAGGTTGTTTGTAAATAATATAAAAATGCAAAACAATTACTCTGACATTAGCAGTAACAAAAAAGTTATAAACTTATAATGCAGCACTCATTTGTAAGTAAATAAAAAACCTGAATGTTATTATAGACTATTCACTTTCACATACAAGATAAAATGAAAACAAACCAAGTTTCCGTATCAGCTAAGTGAACTAGTGAGTGAGACAGTCAGATTCTGGAGTTTACAAAAACAATACAGTTCACTTTCATGCACCACTTCACAACCACATGTACTGAGTACGTAATTACCATCTGCTGCTTCCATGTCTTTCTCAACAAAACTAGGTACTGTGTGGGAAAAGTCCAAACTTCTATGAGATTGGTACATCATTTAGTAATCTAAAGAAACTTGCTACATGAACAAAAGTCAAACATAAGAGTACACCTGTCTAAAACAGCAGTCTTCAGTACCAGAAACTAAAGACTATGAAATTTAAGATGTTGCTTTTGTCTTCAACTTAAAGCTTTAGAACAACTTTGTTCCAGCAACAATTTATTCAGTTGCAAAGGGCCCTGTTGTGACACAGACATTTTTTTCTGCTTAAATACAAATGCTTCAATGTTATTTGCATTTCTGAGTGAACAAATGTACACACAAGCAACCACAGTTCATGGATGCACAATCATACAGTTATATTATATAAAACATACATATTTATCACTGACTCAATAATCTTAGAGTCTAGAAGAAAGAAAGAACTAAATAATACAAAGTAGTAAGAGGAACAGTACATGCAGCATCTACAAATCTTGAGACCTTATTTTAAAGAAAATACAAGCTTCTAATAATCTTCTTAAGTATTTCACATTATGTTTTTAAGACTAGGCATGTTTAAATGCGATCACAGCAGTTATCAGTCTTATAATTAATGCGCCTTAACTCTACACATCAGAATGTACAATGTTTATAACACAATACAAACTCAAATTTATACCTAATACATGTTCAGACTCAGTTTTCATTGAAGTAATGGCTAGTATTCTCAATACATCACCAATGAACAAGTGAGAATGCCATTAATGTGTTTTACGTTTTCTGTTCTTTTGGATGGATGTACCTCAACCATATTTCTGGAAGAAGGTCCTTAGGATGGTCTTTTGGTGCTTTTATCGTGTTTGAAGCATATGGGAGAACATAGTGAATTGTCCCTGGTGCCTTCTGATGTTCAAAATAATGCTGAAAATGAAGATGTTAACTGTACACAAGAGTTTGCAATATTTTAATGCAAATGAACTGAAACAAAGGTATAGTTGAATGCTATTCTTATGCTAAGTGATTAACTTAGCCTCATACCTGACAAGACAGAATGGCATTTATAAATAAACAACATTGCACTTACAAATAGCTTTATTTAAATTGCTCAGTATTGCAATACTTCACCTCCATAATTTATTAAGTAATGGCCTCAAAATGTATCACACATATTAGGCTTAGTATTGAAAAAAAAATACACACCATAAGACAACAAATAGGGTGACAGCTTTCTTCTCTTTGAGTTATAGGAAGGAAGAAGGAATTGTTAACGAGTCTCCAGTTATGACATACTAGCTGACTACCCAGCATTAATGCACCTTGTTTTTATTCCAGTTCCATTAGTCCATCTCCTCCAGTCCTCACTCTCAATCTATTTTCCCCTCCCACCTCTCTATCCATCTCCTCCCCCCCTATATCTGTTTCCATTTCCTCTTTCCCCGTCTCTGCCTGTCCATATCTTCCTCCTCCCTTCTATCTCCACATTTTCACCTCCACGCCAATAGGAGGTTGCTGGTCCTTAACCCCACAGTATTCTTTCTAGATAGTAAGTAATATGTGTACTAAGTTTGGCTGAAATTGACTCAGGTTCTTAGAAGCTGCTTTAGAACTGCCACTTTTTATTTTCACACATCTCCTGAACCACATGTTGTACAATGATATATTTTTGCAAGTTCAATTAATGGTTTACGTGAATGCTGTCTGCAAACTGTGTTGTCAATTGAATTATTAGTAAAGAAGCAATAAATTAAAAGATCATGTATGGTGCAGCACTTTTACTGCACGAACAATGGAATTGTAGTAAGTGATAAACTTTTTTCCTTTCATAATCTATTTTGTGTGTGTGTGGGGGGGGGGGGGGGACACTAGATCGCGTGTTGAGGGGTGCAGTTGTGTGTAAAGTTCATTGCAAGTCATTAAGTGCTCTCATTCTCAAATAATAGACAAGTATATTCAAGCTATGGATTAGTGTATATAAAAGAACAAGAGGAATACAAATGCAGGGGGAAAAAGGAAGAATGACAGTGAGGGCCTAACATCTCATTAACAAGTAATGCCCTTATATATATGAAGAAAAAGCTCATTTGGACAAGGATGGCATAGGGCAGTGGCTGATGGCCTCACCACAAAAACCATCCAGATATTAACCAGAAGTGATTTAAGAAAAGTTGAAAACAGGTTAGCTGGGCAGGGTTCATAACATTGCTCCTCCCAAATAGGGAGAAAAGAGAGGCTTTACTAACTTCATTCATATTTCAACATTGCTTTTGTCCTGGATAATTTCCATTGACATATTAAATGGACAAAATGTTGATTTCATGGTGCCAGGAGTTCTGTTGAAGAAATCCAGATACTGTTCATGAACAAAACAACTAACCAATTACAAGAAACCATTAACTAAAGTGAAAAGACAAATACAAAAATGCAATTACTGAAACAAATAATGAAATATGAATGATATGAAAATCCAATGTTGAGCTTTTGGACTTAATATTTGCCATGATATAGGAAGAAAATTAAATGAATGAGGAATATATCGGAGCTGTAACAGAGAGAGAGAAATCCCTCTGACACAGACTAATGAAATATACCCATTTTGGGAGAAAAGGAAAAGAAGGAAAAAATGTATGGCAAAATATAAAGTCAAAAGGTTTATTAACCACAACATTGAAATTAAAACATAATGCACATATATTTGCATCAAAACATTCAAATCAGTTACCTGTAACATAGCTACTACCATCATCTTCTGACCCAGACCCTGTTGCTCCCACCCTACACCCCTTTTTTACTCAGAGAAAATCCAAACAGGTGGAAAGCTGGGGAATATACAGTATATACAAGAACAATAAGAACAGAAGGTCAAGAAGGAAGTGTTCTTATTAAAAAGGGTATACAGCAGGGATGCAGTCTTTCTCCTCTAATGTTTAATCTATCAAGAAGCAATGAGTGAAATATAATGACGGTTGACAAGTGGATTAAAAATTCAGGGAGAGAAGATACTGATAACAAGTTGTTGTTGTCTTCAGTCCTAAGACTGGTTTGATGCAGCTCTCCATGCTACTCTATCCTGTGCAAGCTTCTTGCTCTCCCACTACTTACTGCAACCTACATCCTTCTGAATCTGCTTAGTGTAGTCATCTCTTGGTCTCCCTCTTTGATTTTTACCCTCCACGCTGCTCTCCAATGCTATATTTGTGATCCCTTGATGCCTCAGAACATGTCCTACCAACCGGTCCCTTCTTCTTGTCAAGTTGTGCCACAAACTACTCTTCTCCCCAATTCTGTTCAGTATCTCCTCATTAGTTACGAGATCTACCCATCTAATCTTCAGCATTCTTCTGTAGCACCACATTTCAAAAGCTTCTATTCTCTTCTTGTCCAAATTATTTATCGTCCATGTTTCACTTCCATACATGGCTACACTCCATACAAATACTTTCAGAAACGACTTGCTGACACTTAAATCTATACTCGATGTTAACAAATTTCTCTCCTTCAGAAACGCTTTCCTTGCCATTGCCAGTCTACATTTTATATCCTCTCTACTTCGGCCATCATCAGTTATTTTGCTCCCCAAATAGCAAAACTCCTTTACTACTCTAAGTGTTTCATTTCCTAATGTAACTCCCGCAGCATCACCCGATTTAATTCGACTACATTCCATTACCCTTGTTTTGCTTTTGTTGATGTTCATCTCTTCCAAGTCCTTTGGTGTCTCTGACAGAATTACAATGTCATCGGCAAACCTTAAAGTTTTTATTTCTTCTCCATGGATTTTAATACCTACTCCGAATTTTTCTTTTGTTTCCTTTACTGCTTGCTCAATATACATATTGAATAACATCGGGGACAGGCTACAACCCTGCCTCACTCCCTTCCCAACTGCTGCTTGTCTTTCATGCCCCTGATAACAAGATGACACTGCTATCCTCAGTAACAGTGAGGAGGAATTACAGGAGGTGCCAAGTGGAATGAACAGCGAAATGAAGGTTGTTCCAGCTCAAGTGCCCATGTGCTGAGGTGGACAGGGGTGGAGAAACAGCTCAAACACATGCAATCTGGGAGTGGGGCTGTAAACTATATGATTGTATGCCCATAGGCAGGAGTGAACAAATGGCTAGCAAAAGCAACAGTGATCAGCAGTAAACTGAACACCAAACTTTGTGATCAGATACAGTCAGTTCCGGGGACAAGATACAGTCAGTTCCACAACAAAGTGTGCACCATTATTTGCATGAAATAAGACACTATCAGAAATATCCGTTTACATGAAAATACAAATTATTACTGACTGCATAATTACCTAATAGTTAATCCAGTCACCGTCATTATCAATTATAGCTTGACACCTTTTGGGATGCTTTTCACAAGATTTTCTTCATATTCTCTCAGTAATGACCTCTATATTGTCTTGATTTTATATGACAGCTATTTCTAAGTATTTACTGAATTTCTTTTAAGATTTATGTTAATATACGACCTAACATTTTCCATCAGATTTGCATCCAAGACATTGCAGTTCAGTCTATCATAGACATCCCATTGTCTTGTTTCCACACTGTACAGAGATGGCTGCCATGTTTCAGATTATTATCCTCTTGAAGCACCCAGTTTGCGTTGTTCGACCCAAATAGCTTCTTAAAGGACCTCACAAGGGATTTTAATAAATCTTGCACTTCTTTCAGTGTTTAAACTGGCTGTAAATAATTGCAAATAGCCAAAACCATGTTTATAGAAACATCCCCTAACATGCACTTTTACCAGGTGTTTGACAGTCCATTGAAGCTATCTTTCACGCTTCATACACCAGTCTTTTGAAAGACAAGATCAGGCCCAAAAAAAAAAAAAAAAAAAATATAAAATTTACAGGGAATAATGCCTTGTGATACTTCAGATATTTTGTATTTGTTTTAAAATTCAATCGACAAAACAAAACATTCAACTCTCACAATGTTTATCCATACACCGTGCAAAAGTTGATTGATTACAGATTCGAGACCACCACCAGAGATGTCACTGCAGATGTTATATTTAAAATTATGGCGTACGCTTTTTGTGGAACTGACTGTACTTGGTGAATGAGGGAATTCTGCTATCTCTTACGCAAAATAATTCATGGTGGGTGAAGAGAGGAGGCTATGAGAAGCAAACTAGCACAGGCAAACAGAGTTATTCTCACTAAAATAAGTCTACTAGTATAAAAAACACACTTTCATTTAAGGAAAAATGTCTGAGAATGTACATCTGGAGTACACTGTGCTGAGTGGAATTCAATCATGGATTGTAGTTATAAAAGTAGAATCATAAAGTTTGAAATGTGATGTTACAGAAGGAGCCTGAAGATTTATTGCCCTGGCAATATAAATCAAGAGGTTAATGCAGAAATGGCAAGGAAAGGAAGGTATAGGAAACACTTAACAGATGAAAGGACAGGATGATAACAATACATGTTAAGACATAAGGCATTATCTTCCACAGTACCAGAAGAAGTCACAAAGGGTATGGCTGATACTGTGCTAGTCACTTTTGCTGAGAATTTCCTTTTATGCATGTACTGAAAATACAACTTCCGGCAGCTTTTAGAAACAGATAGCTAATATTAAAAGCTAATACAGCTTTTTGGGGGAAAAGAAAGAAAAAAAATTCTACTGGCAGAAGGTTACAGGTGGCCTCCACAAAGTCGGTTATCACAGTGGCACTCTAGCTGAAGTTCCTGCAGATTAGAAGTTGGAGATACTGTCATACCACAGTTGCTGGCCTAGGGCAACTAGTAAAGAACAAGTCACAAACACTACCTATATTTTGAAAATGATTTCAGATCTTTAAGACATCACTTAGGCTATTCACCTCACAAATTCTATTGTTTACAATCACTGTTGACACACAGCAACAATTTGTGTGCCAACAAATGTAAATATCCATCTTCTTGGAATCACAGTACATTTCCATATCCCCCACATTGTTCACAAAAGCATTATACAGTTTACATAATGAAGGTATTCGTGTAACTGCCTCACTGACACTCAATAACATGAATATATTTACAACAAATGGGGCTATGTGTAAGGTTGTTTACATATTTAGATAATGCAGAGGACCGTGTGTTCTGAACCATGTCAGAATAGGTAGAATAGGAATGTCTTTAAGGCATGCACTGGTGATACAAAATTTTTCTTGCTGTGTTGTGTATTATACCACACTAATAACATATATAAAAAACACGGATACTCTGTAGCTAGCTTGCATGAGAACATGCCCAATACACAGTCCCGGGGAACACAACTTTCCAATATTTTAAAAAAATGACACTTTCTTTCCCTCGAGTTTTTTGTCAGTCGTATTGTTACAGAGTGATATGGTCTGTACGGCAAGAAGAAAATCTCAGAGAACTGATATCCATAGTACTCTTTGTTACATTTGTTCACAATGTATTATGATAAGACTCAGTTACCAAGTAAAATATCACAGTGGAAATTACAGATAGCTCTTCCACTGCATGTGCTTTCAACATGTTCCACTGGAAGATTTATAGTATGTACCTTAAAAGGATGCTCATTGGCATGTTTGTAAATGTAAAGATACAGCTGCCTTGGTTCCTTGGGAGGCATCATTAGTTTGGAAATGTATGGAGTAACATTGCAATATATCAGCTTCTTCGGGAAATACTCTGGGTTTTTTTGCGCATAATCCATGAATTGCTCTAATCCTATCACCAATAATCTGCAATGAGAAGAAAAATTATATTCTAGATATAATCAAAACAGAACAAAAATAGAAACTAATTTATATTAAATTTCTGACTCAGTTTTAATTACATCAAAATTTCTCTCTTTTGACCAGATCATATATGATAACATATAAACCATGTATGGATGTACACACAAAATATGAATAAGAGTATGTTGAGATATCTAACACAGTATCAGTAGAATCGCCACTATCATATGTTTGGTAAGTGGTGAACACACAGATATATGCACGTAATATTTGAGAAATATAAAACATTTTCATCTAATAACAGAGATCAAACACACCTAAGTTTTGACTTATATATCATCCAGGCACACAACATATTCAGGAAAGACTGCAAGCAGCCACTTTCTGGTACAAATTATTTTTATGCATGAGATTGTGTGCTTTGACTTGCCTATGTATGACTTAAAGAAGTTACACTACTGTTGTTCTTCATTTTGAATGTTGGAGCCTCTTTTGATATATAATTGACATAGTTTGCATAACAGTAATAGCTTGGAACAATGGAACACCAGACTACACACAAATAATGGACAATAACATTTATAGTAATGGATTATATAGACAAAAACGGTAGTATTTCAAGACAATTCTTAGTTTCTACTCTTAATTTACATATGCTCAACTCTTTATTCCAGACAGACACACTTTTGGCTATAAGCTTCATGAAAACCACAAATTAATTAATTATCTATCTCTTTTAAACAGATGACTTTAAACTATTTGCTAGAAATGACATGAACCAAAATGAACGGTTCGTATTGTCAAATGATTAAGTGATGACTTTTGCATTCAACCTGGCACTGACGAAAATGCAGAACAAAGCATTGTTAGAGGGAACTTGTACAGGCAGAGGACACTCATTTGGATGAAAGTATCAGTATTAGAAATCTCGAACATGGAGAGGTTCACAAGTACCTTGGTATACAAAAAAATACAGAAATTGTAAATGAAACAGTAAAGAAAGGAGTTTTTCAAGAATACTGCACCAGGGTCAAACTATTGTTTGGCACTAAATTCTGCTCTGTGGACAAGGTAATGGATACAGTGAAAGCCTACAACCTTTCTCCTTTCACTTTTAGTCACTTGGGATAGACCTGCATGCCATGTTTTATTCCTAGTACAATCATTTATTTATTTTATTTTATTTATTTATTTTTTGGAATAGTCATACCAGTGAGCTATGGTAGACAGATGGATGCATTTTATTACATTATTTTTCATCCCTTCTTTATTCTCAACTGTCCTCGTTGTATCAGCGATTTTATTTATGTGATTCATTTCTGTCTGCTTCTGGTGATTGGTATGGAAATTTGAGTGGCATGGAGTGTGTCATCCGCACAAATGTCACAAGATAGCTTTCATAGATACTGAGTGTACAGTCTCATGGTGCCATCAACTTTAATTTTATTTTCTGGGTAGCAAAGAAGACATGAGGAGCAAAGATGAGTGGGGATCTGCAGGTTTGGGAGGCCATGGTTGGTAGTCAGGCTTCCACCTACCCCACCCAACACTTTCCAGAAGCACATCTGTTCTTTGGTGGCATCATGTTAGGCGCTCATATGCTGACATTGGAGATGAACAGTTCACTTTCATATGTGCTCCATGAATTATATTCTCAATGAGGGTATTGTACGTGAAATATATAGCTTGAAGTACACACCTGTCCATTCCTTTTGAGGTGGCATCTGTTTGTAGACTCGAGGGAGAGTTTTTCATTCATTTAATTAATTAAATTTTGAAGACAACTTGATTGCATAGTGGCCTTTTGCTGTAAACAACAGGCACATTTTGTAATCATGGCTGCATAAGATTTATGAGTGACATACCTTAGGTTGAAACATTCCTTTGTGTGCCACATTAAGTTGAGATTACATATGTGTGAAGCATACAATTAAGTCAAGAATAGATGCATATGAATTCTTTTGTACAGACAAGTATGCATGAAGGGTGAGTACACTGATTAACTATTGTCTCCAGAGCATCTTGTGGTTGCTGGCTGCACAGACAACGAGGAGAGAACATGCTTGATCAAAGTTCAGTCCAGGATAACATGTGGACAATTATGTTAATATATCTAGCATGAGTCTTGTCCAAGTTGTTTGTAGATCTTATTTTGGAGGGAATATTTTACTGACCTTGAACTAATTAAGTGCATGTGAAAATGTGTATTGACAAGTAGGGGATTTGATGTGTCATAATAATATTTAGTGAGAGACGCAGTACAATAACAAATAAAGGAAAAGATTAGTATAAAATAATAATGATGATAATAATAATAATAACTACCATGAATAGCACTGTGCACCCCAGAGCTAACACTGACAGACAATACCTGAGGTGAAAGGATGAAGGACAAGGTCTGAGACAGATAGAGCAGCATTTTGCAACGCCATAGTTGGATTTGGCAGGTGTGTAACCCAACACACATGAATAACCCTGCAAATGCATGAAATAATAAGGTCTGAGGTGGGAAATGAAATAAGAGGAATTATAACCTCAGCTAAAGTTGTTGCAAGAAATTTATTGCAAATACAAAAGGTACCATCTTACAACTGGAATGTAATGTCAAAAGTGAGGCTCAGAACTTGCTGAAACTACCATGAAGAAAGAAATCTCTGGATGATTAGTGCCAAAATTGTCTGAAAAATTCGAACATTGACAGATATCAGACACATTTGTGGTTAAAAGGGGAAGAATAAGCGCAGAGTCAGAGTCTCTAACAGTGGTTGGACAACATTAAGGACTACATATGAAAAACTATGAAAAAGTAATAGTGAAACCCATTCAAGGTAACACATGTTGGCTTTGCAAAGTATACCTTGATACCAACTAATATCAGGCTACCCTATCTTGATGAAGAATGACTACCTCAAGATACACAATAAGGTGTACTTACGGCATCACTGGCAAATTTTCAGAGCTCTAGGACTATTAAATTTATCCAACAAACTGTGCAATATTAATAGTAAGGTGACTAAGAAGAATTTGAAATATAAGAATCTGAGCACTGAGGCTGACTGAATGTTGAATATAAAAAGCTATATCATTGGTGTCTTGGGATAAATGCCTCATAACTTGAAACATACTCTGTCTAGACGCTGAACACAAAATACGACACTGTGCAAAGCAATTCATATCTTGTGTAAAGTAATACAGAATAACTTAGCTCAATACATCTATTACTCAAGAAACTGGAAGGTATGGCAACAATAATACGTGATTCAAATGGCTCTGAGCACTATGCGACTTAACTTCTGAGGTCATCAGTCGCCTAGAACTTAAAACTAATTAAACCTAACTTAATTAAACCTAACTAACCTAAGGACATCACACACATCCATGCCCGAGGCAGGATTTGTACCTGCGACCATAGCGGTCGCTCGGTTCCAGACTATAGCGCCTAGAACCGCACGGCCTCTTTGGCCAGCAATAATAGGTGTAAAACACAAACTGACATCAGTAACTACATGGGCATAATTATTTTCTGACAGTCTACAATTCACTTAATGACGTTACCTTAGCAAGGAGATCTAAATTTGATCTATGTCATCTACATTAAGTCCACCTGAGAGTGATGTCCCTGAGGATACAGCAAGACACTAAAATGCACTGTACGGCAGTGCAGATGATTTTACTGATAACTCTTACTATATCTGTGAATGTTTCTTTGCCTCCTTTAATCTGCAGTCTGCAGATGCTTTTAGTTTTGCTGCAACTTTATCTTTACTCAGAGGCACTATAAAAGTTGAAGACCAGACTGAGATTACTGTGTGTCTGGGCACAAACAATAATGAGGCATTGTTTGTATTAAGTAGCCTATGGACAAGGAGACCATATGCTCACAGTGAGATTCCACTATATAATGTCCTGCAATTTTAGTACCATAATTACAATTATATCATTGAGATGAACTCTAATGCAAATACTGTACATCAAATACTGATCAGAACTATCCAGCAATGAGGTCTAATACGTTTAAATGCATAGTACAGTGGTAATACATCACTATGGCTATTTAGTAATGTCAATCAGTTTTTCATACACCAGTATCACACAGTATGGTAGTGTTTAAAGATGCAAGAGGGAACTAATAGCTGAAGCATTCAAAACAAATTAAGAGAATAATAATAAAAGTATCTGTATTAAGCCACTTAAGTATAACTGTGAAAGACATACAGATGTGTGTGATAAATAGTCCTCAGCTGCAGTGCTGAACCAAAATCATAATCAACTTTTTTGAATCACGGAAACAAATTACATATTACGAGTATTGCCCTGAAAGTAATGCACCACAATGTTTTTTCTACAGCCTTCCTCCAGCGCAAAACAAGGGTGAGTATGCCCTGCTGGAACCAATCCTTGGCCTGGTGGCAGAGCCAGTGCTTCACTGTATGAATCACCTCCTCATTGTTCTCAAAACGTCTTCCGAAATGTCTTCTGCGAATGTATCTTGTAATGTCCCAAGGACAGAAAACCCCAATTAACAATTTTTTTAGAAACTTAGTGTAGGGAAGTGAGTTATCTTGACAGTGACGGCAACTATTGACGATAAAATCTACACTGCTAACATTTTGATTAATACCTGTATCACTCAAATACTGAGAATAGCTTACAAAAAGGGGAGATGAGAGGAAAGGGTTATCATATATCCTTTATCAAACATCTATAGAATAAATTCAAAATCATATGAATGAAGGTTAAATCCAAGAAAGTAATTCAGTCAAAGATAACATTTACCATGGAAGAGAGTTGTAGCCGCATCAAAAAGGAAATTCAATGCTACTACAATGCAACTCGGATATGGAAATGTTCAGTTAGTTAGTTGTGCTTGAGTCACTCAAGAGTACTTTTGCGATAGTTGTCTGGATGCAAACACTATTAGATTGTTTTAGTTTTGGAAGTTTGGTAATTCGTGAGGTAGAGACTTAAGTATTGCTCAGTCATTCGACTGATGAAAGTTAATTTTTACCATTCTCAATGTGACGCTATAGTAAGACGGGTGTTAGACTTCAATTGAGTGATATTAGTTTATCGGACTTAGCCTTCGTACTGATAAAACAGTAACAAACCTCGAGAGCAATGGATCAACGACAGAAAAGCAATTCGTAGTCTTGAGTAGGACACAATAAAACGAAGACACAAAGAAAGACAAGTACGCCGATTAGTCAAAAGTTGTTGTCAGCATCACGATTACTGAACTGAACAGAAGATAATCGGTGTACGTGTGTTGTAGGAACAAACAATTAATTACAGACAGAACAATAAAATCGGAGTCAAAAGATAAATCTTATGTGTCACCTAACTCATTAAATGGAGAATACAATGTGTATTAATGCAAGTTGATTGACTCTTTAAACATTTTAAGTGACTAAATGAGTACATGAATAATGGACAGCGAAAAGTGATTAGTTTAAACCAGTATTATGGCATATTAAAAAAACAATTACTCCAACATAAGTTATCTCTGGAGTTACAATGGACTGTTGTTAATAACTGGATGTAGCAACGGCATTGCAACAGAATAGCAGACAGCAAAATTTCATCCTCGCTAGGTACGATGTGAAAAACGACCATAATGATTAAATCAAGAATCAAGATTTTATTTCATCACGGAACTAACTGGGCATAAAAATAAAATTAAATGATTGCAGTTTATCAGTTCGCACAAGCTTACAAGAAGACTGTTGCGGACAGTAAACAGAATATTTCGAAGCCATGCAAGGAGTTATGTTCTTACGAGAGTTACAGGTGCTGCTCCATGTCATACCGACGGGGACGAACTATGTTACAAGTCATGTCTCACCCCGGCGAGCGAAGGAAGAGGGAAGGGACGTCACAGTCTGTCCTTGCGAATGATAACATCAGTTTGCTCCAACGTGTCAGGTGTAACAGTCATGGATGGTCTCCCTGACCTGCTGTAAATCATGGAGCTCCGCCAAATCATCTTCTGATGACCTGACCCTCCATGCCCAGTGACTAAGTGTACTTCTGTTAACAACAGATGCTCCACAGACTTTGCACAAACATTCGTGAATATTCCCCATGCTTGCTTTCTCTGCGACGAGAAATTCAATGACAGCACATACAGGGTGTTTCAAAAATGACCGGTATATTTGAAACGGCAATACAAACTAAACGAGCAGCGATAGAAATACACCGTTTGTTGCAATATGCTTGGGACAAAAGTACATTTTCAGGCAGACAAACTTTCGAAATTACAGTATTTACAATTGTCAACAACAGATGGCGCTGCAATCTGGGAAACTCTATAGTACGATATTTTCCACATATCCACCATGCGTAGCAATAATATGGCGTAGTCTCTGAATGAAATTACCCGAAACCTTTGACAACGTGTCTGGCGGAATGGCTTCACATGCAGATGAGATGTACTGCTTCAGCTGTTCAATTGTTTCTGGATTCTGGCGGTACACCTGGTCTTTCAAGTGTCCCCACAGAAAGAAGTCACAGGGGTTCATGTCTGGCGAATAGGGAGGCCAATCCACGCCGCCTCCTGTATGTTTCGGATAGCCCAAAGCAATCACACGATCATCGAAATATTCATTAATGAAATTAAAGACGTTGGCCGTGCGATGTGGCCGGGCACCATCTTGCATAAACCACGAGGTGTTCGCAGTGTCGTCTAAGGCAGTTTGTACCGCCACAAATTCACGAAGAATGTCCAGACAGCGTGATGCAGTAATCGTTTCGGATCTGAAAAATGGGCCAATGATTCCTTTGGAAGAAATGGCAGCCCAGACCAGTACTTTTTGAGGATGCAGGGACGATGGGACTGCAACATGGGGCTTTTCGGTTCCCCATATGCGCCAATTCTGTTTATTGACGAAGCCGTCCAGGTAAAAATAAGCTTCGTCAGTAAACCAAATGCTGCCCACATGCATATCGCCGTCATCAATCCCGTGCACTATATCCTTAGTGAATGTCTCTCGTGCAGCAATGGTAGCAGCGCTGAGGGGTTGCCGCGTTTGAATTTTGTATGGATAGAGGTGTAAACTCTGGCGCATGAGACGATACATGGACGTTGGCGTCATTTGGACCGCAGCTGCAACATGGCGAACGGAAACCCGAGGCCGCTGTTGGATCACCTGCTGCACTAGCTGCGCGTTGCCCTCTGTGGTTGCCGTACGAGGTCGCCCTACCTTTCCAGCACATTCATCCGTCACGTTCCCAGTCCGTTGAAATTTTTCAAACAGATACTTTATTGTATCGCTTTTCGGTCCTTTGGTTACATTAAATCTCCGTTGAAAACTTCGTCTTGTTGCAACAACACTGTGTTCTAGGCGGTGGAATTCCAATACCAGAAAAATCCTCTGTTCTAAGGAATAAACCATCTTGTCCACAGCACACTTGCATGTTGTGAACAGCACACGCTTACAGCAGAAAGACGACGTACAGAATGGCGCACCCACAGACTGCGTTGTCTTCTATATCTTTCACATCACTTGCAGCGCCATCTGTTGTTGAAAATTGTAACTACTGTAATTTCGAAAGTTTGTCCGCCTGAAAATGTACTGTTATCCCAAGCATATTGCAACAAACAGTGTATTTCTATCGCTGCTCGTTTAGTTTTTATTGCCGTTTCAAATATACCGGTCATTTTTGAAACACCCTGTAGCTTGTAATGTACAGACACCATTTTGAAACTGTCCTGCAGCTACACTATCTGTTGGAAGTGACGGAAACTTGATGTGCTCAATCAGGAGACTTCAAATAATCCATATGTAACATTTCACATTTTTTTAACATTGTTTTCGGCTGAAAAAATCCAATGTGGTGCATTACTTTCTGAGCAACCCTTATATAATGAACAATTAATTCTTCTCTATTTTGAAGTATTATAAATGTAGCACTAACAACAAATATTTACAAAAATACTAACTGTTCTTCACCACGAACAAAGCAAGGCCTAACAGGGCCGTCACAACGAAAGGGTTGGGGCGGCAACAATACTGGATACATGAAAACTTTGCTATTACTCACGACCTCCATCATTTTTGCAGGAAACTCACACATACTTAGATATGCCTTTTTCTTGACATTTTTCAACCACAATCTGAAAATAAAGTAATACAAACTTTTAAAAAAAATTATGTTACTAATTTTCACTATCAAACAAAATAAATATAGGTCCTAAATAGACATATTTCTAATAACAATAGCTTCCCATATGTTTAACATAGAAACTCTCACAATTTCATTAAAATATTAGCACAAAGAGAGCATGTTATGCCAATTACTGCAAATAAAGCTGTTGTAATTACTAATGATTCTATTTACTAGCAGGCTTTCATCATGTAATCAAAAAATTTTAGTTTCTTTCTGCCCAAACTGTCATTAAGACTGACAGAACAGAATTCATTTGATACTTATTATTGTAACTGGCCCCTAACCACAGCACATCAGCCACCATCGTCAACCCCATGTCCTGCAGGTCACCTAGGGGCTGGGCCATAGCCAATTTCCCCATCTGAGGCACCAATTTCCTGCTACACTCTGCACACACGAGTAGCGGCACTGTAATCATGGAACAATTTTCTACATTCATGGTCATGTGGCTACACAGTTCTGTGCACAAAATTTAGTCACTGTTATCATCATCACGTGATTAGGTGCATAGCAATCCACCTACCTTTACAGGCCATGACGAGGCTACCAACATCAAGATGGTTCTCCGCTCTGGGCAATTACACCAGCCACCTGCCGCTCATCAGTCAGAGCCTCATATCAATCTTAATGATAGTCGGTACTGTCACATACTTGGGGACCACCATTGGTCAAGCAATCACTTCCATTGGCCCCCATGCCTGCTGACACTATCCCTGGTTCATTCGCTCAACACCAGCACATTTTACTGACACTGTCACTTCCCAGGCCACCCCGCTGATAAAGCGCTCCTACCTGATGCCAGCAACATTCTTGCCACCCGTCAGCCTCACCATGTCCCGTTCAGTTGTCGGTGATCAAACTTTGCCACCATCTCTCAGCTATCGACACTGTCAGCCTTGCTACAGCTTCAATCACTATTCTGGGACCAGTACAGATCTAGAAGTGTCTTTCCTGCTATAATGTCAGATGTTATATATTGTTCACCTTACACAATAAACCCTTGTATATGTCACTGGGATCTAGAAGTGTCTTTCCTGCTATAATGTCAGATGTTATATATTGTTCACCTTACACAATAAACCCTTGTATATGTCACTGGGAACTCCCTTTCCCCTTGTCACTGTGCAAGGACATAAAAAGCTAATGACATGATGTTCCAGCCCCAATGCAACTCATCAATTGCAGGTGTGGTTGTTTACTACAATTCAAGGTGCCTCACCTCATTTGCCACTGCTGTCCATCTCTTGGACATGATGCCTGTCATCCAAAAGGCTGATGACGTGGATTGCACCTAGCTCCTAGCTTATCCAGCAACCCAAGAGGTGTGGCTGTTCTGCTGGTGGATGCAGTGGATGCAATCTGTAAGGCCGCTGATGGCCGGAGACACAGTCACCCCACTGGCGACTCCTATGTGTGAGCTACGCTCCCTTCAGTCACTGAAGTGTACTGTCCCGAAACACATGTCCTCCCTATGGTGGCTGATGCTGGTTGAGCCATGCTACCATCTGACGGTGTCCCAGAGGAAGGAAGAAGTGTTTTGGTGCACATTGTTCAAAATGAAGTTCCACATGAGACAATCCCTACATGTTCCTTTGTTGACCTGATGACATCATCAATTGTGACAGCAGTATGCACAGGATCATCAAAATTAAACCATGGATTAATGGAAACATGCAGCCTGGTCTGATGCATCATGTTTCTTGTTACATTCAGTCGATGGTTGTGTCTCAGCATCCAGGTGAGTGGCTGCTTAAAATATGCACTGTGACACGAAGCCAGGCTTGCAGGAATGATATGAGAGTCATTCACATGGGCTTCCATGGAACCTGTGCCAGTAATCGAAGAAAGCATCACAGCTGTGGACTACATGAACTCTGTTGTGGGCCTCCAGCAGCCCCTCATGCTTTGAGGTGTTCCCCGACAATGATGGCACCTTTCAGCAGGATAGCTATCTGCGTTGCTAGGTTACAGTAGTTTGAGGAATGTAAGAGTGAAGATTGGTGCCTCAGCCATCAAATTCACCTGATCTAAACCTCTATAAGCATATCTGGCATGCTCTTTGGCATCAACTCCAAGCTCAAAAACAACCTAACCATAATTTACAATAATTTTGGGACATGTGAACGAAATTCTGGTGAAACAAACTTCCAGAGATCTGAAAAGGACTTGTTGAATCCATAACTTGCAAAATCGCTGCTGTTTAGCATTCCAGTAGTGACCAACATACTATTAAGCAAGTGGTGATATTGCTTTGGCTCATCAGTTTACATTTGCATTCCCAAGGTACAAAAACACATAACACAGATATTTTGTTTCTACATAAGCAGAAATGTAGTCCATATTTTTTCGGTATGAATTGAGTTAACATGCATCTTGTTTTGCTTGGTACAGGTGTTTGTAAATGTTCAATTTTATCATTTTCAATGGTTACATTTTCCCCAGCATGCTAAAATGACAGTTCCAACAACACTCTCTTAAAATTTAAACAAAACGGAAAACATATAGTTTGCAGGCAAAGCGCTACAGCATTCTATCAAAATGGAAACATAAAATAGGGGTCCGCTGGCTCTTTCTAGGGGGTCCGTGGCCACCCTTTACCAAATCGTGTAATATAATGAGTAAAATTATTGAATAAAAATGTGAAAATCAAATTCATCACTTTTTTTTTCCATGTGAAAAAATGTGTAGTTTTACTTCAGGTCGTATTCCCAACAAGCCTATGCGGTTCCTTAAGTGAGAATGCATACACAGTTTAGTGCCGGAGAATGCAGCTTCCCTAATAAACTGTTTCACAACAATACGGGGGTTGTTTGTGCACCAGCTCACGTCGGTAGATGCGCTGAAACCTTTTACGCATGCGTGGAGCGAGCTTTGTCGACCAATCACAGCACTCGCTGGCCCCAAGCATCATTAAATGTTAAACTTGATTTGTCAGTGCACTACTTATTTCATAAGTTGATTTTTAACCTTCAAGTTGTTTTCATTCGTCTCTAAATCAAAGACTATTGATACTTCGGCCCGTGGGAGGGTGGGGGTTGGGGGGTGGGGGTGGGGGTCGGGGTGGGGTGGGGTGGGGGGGTGCTGGATCACAGGGGTCCGCCATGGATTTTCGACTGAAGAAGGGGTCCACCAGCTGAAAAGGTTGGGAGGCCCTGCTCTACAGCAAACTTTCCAACATGTGGCCAAACACCACTTAATGACGAGGGGTTTGTGCAAACAACATTGCTGACATAAACGATGGCCGTCTTCTTTTACAATTCCTCATGTGACACTATAAATCACTGTTCAAGCACCAATGATGGAGACTTGGCAATAATGATTTAATCTCTCAATTGGGCTCTATAACATGGGCTCAGGATCTGCTGTAGGGCTGCACCACGCTCTACAAACTGGACTTGCGCAGGCACATTGCCTTGCCAAACATGCCCTCCACTGTGATTTTGGGGTGCCTCGCGGTGCTGCACTGCCTGTTCTATGAGTGGCTCTTTGCCATGCTATCAGCAACATTTGAGAAGCTCTACAAAATGTATTAAGGGTTGGTATCGGCCAGAAGTGCAGCACTATCAAGTATAAGTGTTATCTAACAGATGTCACTTGCATTTCTGTTATGTGGAATAATTATTTTGTCAGGTAGCAGACACACTGTTCAGGCAGGAGAGGCTTGCGTTCCAAATTCAACTTGTTGAAAGGTCACTTGGAAAAATATACTACATTTCCTCTTAGCGAAGAAAAGTGGGTCACCCTTGCCACGTGTCAGCCCCAACATGATCAGTGAGACAACACCTTCCTAGACATATTCCTTCCACTGAGAAGAAACGTGCACCAACGAGACACTGTACAGCGTGATACACCAACAAAGGTGTCATGGAAAGAAAATAAGAAGGGAAACGTGTTTGTTGTGAAGAGTGTGATATTGGACTATGTGCAATACCTTGTACTGAATTGTACCACACACACAAAAAGAATTTTAAATAAACATTGTACACATGTAGTGTATACGCATTAATTCCTCCAATAAAATCATTCCTGACACTATCAAAATAAATCGCAAGTAATTTGCTTATTTTCATAATACATTATTGTTACCAAGAGCTGCAAATTGTTGATAAATTGCCATTGCAACAATCCCTTGGTTTAAGAAAAGTTCATTGAATTGTGGCAAATTACACTGTGCTGCAAGAAAGCACCACAAGGCATGTCAATAATAACATGGGCAAGAATAGACAACAGTGTGCGTAAACCACCACAGCAACATCACCACAGCAGTGGTAGGTTACCATGGCAATGACCACTGCTCGGTGCAAAAAACCAGCAGGGTCAAAGGGATTAACAATCTTGCACTCTGTTTCATTCATAGCAACCACAATGAACGTGGGTCTGTTGAAATGATTAGTGTATGTTCTGATATGAATCAGCAATTGGCTCCTCCTTTACCAGGTTCTCTTCATTCACAATATAAACATCTCTGGGCTAAAACAGTTTTAAGTACCAGATAAACCAATTTTCAATTCTGCATCTAAATTTTCCACGTTTGATAAAGTTTTTTTTTGTATTAATGTTCATGTTAGCAATGTATGTCTGAAGAGTTCTTTCTTGCATGGCATCTGTCCATCATCGAAGGATGACAGTATAGTATAGTTGGTTCAGACTCTGCAACATCTGCTATGGCTGAAAAGTCCCATTCGAGAATGGCAGTCACTACTGCAGTTTGGATACTTGAAATGTGAAAGACTTCTACCAGAGGCTGCTCTCCCCTTCCGTCTTGCCCTCTTCCTGATGTCTTCTTGCATGTGTTCATTCTCTGGAAGTTCAACCCCATTGTGCAAAGCTTGTCATCGCTTGACATGGTCACCAGCTGTATTTTCCCACTGACTTGGATTGATGCTGGCCTTGGTCAGATTTCTCTTGCAGACATCCTTGAAGTGAAGGTGTGATCTTTCTACTGGCCTCACCCTCCTGAAGTTCTCTGTACAGTACTTTTTTTCATATTCGCTCAGAATCCATGTGCCTGACATGTCCCAGCCACCTTAGACGTCGGTGGCTCAGCAGTGCATGAATGCTGATTGTGCTTGTGAGCCGTAATACTTTGGTGATGGGTACTTTATTCTTCCAAGAAAAGGATTCGTGTTTAGCAAGAGTTGTCCATGTCTCACAGCTATACAAAAGGGTGCTGATAACACAAGCATTATATACTTGCAATTTAGTTTTTAATGTGAGTAGTTCATTCTTCCATACTCTGTTTTTCAATCTACCCATGACATCCGATGCTTTTGCAATTCTGTTGATAATCTCATTGTCCACAGACAACTTGACAAACAAAGTAGGAGCTAACACACACCCCTGCTTTGCATTGCTATTTACAGGGAATGATTCCCATGTTTTGCCTTTGAAACAGACTGTTGCTTGCATTTTCTAATGGAAAGAGACAGTTATTCATAGTCGTCTAGGTGGGCATCCAATCTTCTGCAGCAACTTGGAGAGCACAATTCTGCTCGGTAAATCAAATGCTTTGACCTCGTCAAGTTGCTACAGAAGATTGGATGCCCAACTACACTACTTCCAAGAGAAAATGCAAGCAACAGTCTGTTTCAACGGCAAAAAATAGGAGTCATTCCCTGTAAATAGCAATGTAAAGCAGGGGTGTGTGTTAGCTCCTACTCTGTTTGGCATTTTCTTTTCCCTTCTGCTGAGATTTGCTTCTGACGACTGTGAGGATGTAGTGTATTTACATACAAGGTTTGACAAAAATCTCTTCAACATTGTCCATCTAAGGGCCAAGACCTAAGTGAATACAATTGTGATTCACACATTGTTACATGCAGACAATGCAGCTCTGGTAGCAAACTCGAAGATGAGCTGCAGTATCTAATCAACATGCTATCACATGCATGTGGAAAATTTGGTCTTACCATCAGCCTCCAGAAGACTAAGATCATGGCACAGGGAACCACCAAACTTCCATCCATCAGCATTGACAGCAATCCTCTCTAGGTAATTGATGATTTTACCTACTTGGGATCTATAATATGTAGCAAGTTGTCTGTGGACACTGAGATTATCAACAGAATTGCAAAAGCATCAGCTGTCATGGGTAGACTGAAAAATGGAGTATGGAAGAATGAACTATTCACATTAAAAACTAAATTGCAAGCAATATGCAGTCCGCTGCTCACGGTACTTCTCTTGCAGTTGTCATAGAGAAAAAAATCATGTCCACAGTTGATCAGTCAGGTCTGAAGTCACACTGTGATTCTGGGCAGATTCTAGATGCTAGGAATTGCAGTCGCATTAGGATGACCCTTGCATAAACCTTTCCAGCTACACTCAACAGTGAAATGCCTCTGTAATTGTTGCAATCACTTCTGTCTCCTTTCTGTTTATACAAAATAACAATCTTTCTACTTCGCATACTTAGTGGGACATAGACTCTTCCCAGATGGTTGTGAGAGGTGAAGGTAGGTACTGTAGAAGGACAGGCTTGTTATATTAATAATCTCTGCAGGGATCCCGTCTTCATGTGGAGCCTTTCCATTAGCTAGGCAATCTACTGATCTGCAGAGTTCTTCTAGTGGGCATTGCATCAAGCTCTTCCATAACTGGCATTTGTTTGGTGGCATCAAGTGCATCCTTGCTTACTACATTTCCAGCTGCATACAGCTCGATGTAGTGTTCAACCCAGCACTCCATCTGCTTGCCTTCATCAGTAATAACTTCTCCTGTCTTCATCTTCAGAGGAGCTGTTTTTATGACAGTTGGACCATCTGCTTTCTTAATACCATTGTACATTGCCTCATTGGCTCCATAATTGGCAGCTTTCTGTATATCTGCACATAAATTTTGCCATAGTTATTTGTGCTGTGCCCTGTTCTTTGTTTCTCATCAGTCATCCCGAGTTCTTCCATTTGGGTTTCTTTTATAAGCAAGCAGCGCTTTCTGTTTAGCCTCAATGACTGGTTCCATCTCCTCCAAATTTTGCTCATAACTGTCTGTGTTTCTAATCTTTTTCATTCCATAGGCCAATATTACAGAGTTGTACACGGCATCAGAAAATTGTGTTCATTTGTTATCAATATTCATTTCTGTTTGTGTGTTTCTTGATAAAGCACTTTCAAAACTATTGGAAAATTCTTGTTTTCATTGGGAGGTATGAACATGACGCGTGTTGATCTGCAGTTGACCTCCCTGTTAAGCGCGGTGATAGTTCTTAGGGATGAGGCTCAATCTGTTCGCCACCAAAGCATGGTCAGTGTTGCAGTCATCGCTGTGATAGCTTCATGTCAGTAGGAAATTTTTTAGATCTGTACACCTAGCTATGACAAAATCAGGTTGGTGCCAGTGATTAGAGCAGGGTTGTCTTCTGGTCACCTTGGGTCCATCTTTATGTTGGTAATATGTGTTTGTGATACACAGGCCATGAAAGTGGCACACGTCTAGCAGCCTCTGGCCATTATCACTTATTTTTTCCACTGCATGATGATTCAGGCAAGTCAGCCACATGACATTATCTGACCCAACTTGAACATTAAAGTCACCTAGAATATATAGTGACTCTGAGCCAGGCATTTTGGCTATTCTGTCGCTGAATAAATCATAAAACAAATCCTTCTATTCTACACTGGATGATAAGATGGGAGCATACCTATTAAAGATGGTGATAGTTCCACTTGAAGAGCATACTTGTAAAGTAAGAATCTGCTCTATTCCACCAGACGGTGGCGCAATACTGTTCAGGAGGGTGTTTTTAACCGCAAATCCTTCACTGTGTAGTCTTGGCTCATCTTGTGACTTCCCCTGCCAGAAGAACGTGTAATTAGCTTCTCTAATAGAACATCTGTCTGGTAGCCGCATCTCCTGTAGTCCCACAATGTCCAAATTCAAGCAATGTAGCTCCCTATCAATAACTGCAGTCTTACGAATAAAATCAACCTCTTGGGTATCGCCAATGTATCTTGGACACACAGTTTTGACATTTTGGGTAGCAATATGAAATGGCAGTTAGTTTATTATTTCCTTTTTGTTTTTCATAGGCGTACTTCATCTACCCACTTGAAGATCACTTCTAAGCTCCACATACCCTATGAAGCAGGCAGGTAGTGGCGGGACAACACCTTATTGGCTGGGGGCTTACGCCAATCAGACAGAGCTTATAACTGGTGACTGCCACTTCCCGTGTTGTTCCAGTGTCTTTAGACGTCGCAGAAGTGTCCTCTCCAGGATGCTACATGCCTGGGCAATAAATATGATGACACGTGAGTCACCCATGCATCACGGTCTCCCTCTCAACCTAAATGATAGTGTCCAGAGGAAAGGCAAACCAATACATCGGGTATCACTTCGGTTGCAGGACTGCCATGAGGGGACATAGTATGCCTTCCAACCGCCTTTGGAGCCCCACTCCAGTTTTTCTTTCAGAGTTTTCTCCCATAGCCTTTGTCCCTGCCAGGACTAACCACAAGGCAGTGGTATGTAAGATACTCCTGGGAGAAAATAACTATAATATTGATGTGTGAAGAGTGACAAACTGAAGCACATTCATCGCAGGAAACAAAAGTGAATATTTTCTAATTACTAATTACTGTCACCTCATTGTTGGATTATTTACAATAACTCTTTACTTATAAGCACATTTGACATTTGAGAAGTCAGGCAATTGATACGCACCAAAGCAAGACTGAAAAATTTGCTAAGCAACCAGATTTTGTACCTATCAGAGCTAACCACTCCTGAAAACAAACAAACACACACACACACACACACACACACACACACACACACACACACAGAGCTGCATTGTCTCATTTGACTACATAGTATAACCACAGCAGCATAACTGGAGTGATAGGTTGAGCTGGGTGAGGGAAGAAAGGAAGTGGGGAGGGTGGGGAAGGGGAGGAAAGGTTGGAGCAAAGTGTGGCTGATGACTGGGAGGGAGAGAAACCAAGCAGTTGGGAAAGGTACGGCATGCTTCAGATTTTGCCTGGTGCAGGCAGAGTTACTTCTTTTGACAGATAATGAACTGAGGAGTGGATTTGGGAGGGGGGGGGGGGGAGGAGGTGGAGGAGGAGGTGGAGGAGGAGGAGGAGTAGGAAGAGAGAGAGAGAGAGAGAGAGAGAGAGAGAGAGAGAGAGAGAGAGAGAGAGAGAGAGAGGGGGGGGGGGGTGTAGAATGAATAAAATGGGGTTGGTTACTTGGAGATTAAGCAACCAAATTACAAGGTCATTAGTTGCTCATTCATGAAACAAATCCAAAGAGAATAGTGGCTAACCAGAAGTAAAAACTGTTTAAAGTGTGTTATTAAGTCATGCGGGGAAATAGGACAGAAAAGTCCAAAACATTGAGAATGCTAAGAATTTAAAATACTTACATAAATCAGCTCAAAATCATGTCAATTTGTAGGTCAGAGGGAGATGGGGTCTCCTTGAGGCATAGAAGTGTGGGATATGGGGACAGGTTTGGATGTGGATTTTGGATGGGCTAGCAGAGATCGAGGCCATGATTTGAGTGGTTGAAGGATATGCTTTAAGGACAATTCCACCTATGTAATAAAGAGTTGCTGATATTTGGGGGAGGGGGATAACACGAGCTGTGAAGCAGCCATTGAAATATGAGCATGTTGGCCTCAGCATTGTGTTACCGTTCAGAGGTTAATCTGCACTTTGCCAAAGTTTTAAGGTGGCCATTCATTCAGATGGCTGGTTGGTTGGTGGTTATGCCCACATAAAAGAGCTAGTATATGACCTGACTCCATTCACAGACGGCCTTGCTTCTGATACAATAAGATATGTGTGACACAACTGGAATGTTGGGTGGGAGCATCGGACAGGTCTTACACCTATGTCTTCCACAGGGCTAGGGTCCATATTGCATGGGACTGGAAGTAAGTGTGTCATACAGAAGAACCAGTGCATTTTGCAAATTGAGGAGGAGGAGTTTAGTGTTTAACATCCCGTCGACAACAAGATCATCAGAGACAGACGACAAGCTCAGATTAGGGAAGCATGAGGAAGTAAATCAGCTGCGCCCTTTCAAAGGAACCATCCCGGTATTTGAATGAAGCTATTCAGGGAAATCATGGAAAACTTAAATCTGTGTGCTAACCACTACACCACCTTGTTTGGTATTTTGTAGTCTGAGTGGACAATGCAGTTTGTGGGTGTGTATGATGTTACTCATTTCTGGGCACAATGGTAAGTAGTTGAAGCTTTGGTAAAGCATGTGGTTAACTTGTTGCAGTGTGGAGTGATCTTGAGTATTGTGGTGGTGTTCCTTTGGAGTTGGTTCACAGGTTTAGTCTGACGATTGGGGGCATGTGTGAATATGACAAAGCAGATTTATTTGATGTGGAGGGTAATATCTGCCTGTGAAGACTTTAATAACACCTTCAGCATAGTGACCAAGGTATTGTTCCAACACTGCAGATGGGTGAATTACAAGGGATCACACTACATGGGAGACAGTATTTGCAAGACACAGTTACTTTGCAGCCCCCATTACCTAAAGCCAATCTCTCAAACTCAATCCGTCGTCCAAAAACTGGAAGAGCACTCCTACAGTTATCCAATTTTCTAATGTCCTACTCCCAGCTCAAAATACCACTGCCCAATAATATTGATCATACAGCCTTGTTGACGTCTTACATCTGCCACATTTCCAAAAAATCCCTTTCAAGGCTCCACAAAGTAAAGGATCCAAACAAACCCAAATTACTGTTGCAACCTATCTACAACAATTTTCCAATTCCACAGAATATTCAGCCCTATCCAAACATATACCCTTCACCCACACTCAAAGTCAAACATGCTAGACTGTTCAAAGGCCTATTCTTCTTCTCATAAATCCTAAAATGGAGACATATTTTTTCCACTAGCCCCTCTGACCAAAACCAACTGAAACAACCTCTGAACACTGAACCTTCATTGAATTATGACCTGCTCCAACTCCTACCCAATAACCCTCTGGTACCATTCAGAGTTTTTGAACTTCCAACCTAGACTTACCATCCTTTTCTAGGTACCTTCCAAAAAACAAAAACCTTTTGGCAGAGTAATCCACAACACAGTAATCATATTCTCAGCAAATAAAGACTGCGCAACAGTTGTAATGAACCAAAGCGATTACCTGACAGAAGGTAACTGTCTTCTACTTACAACCCCTGCTGCATTAGCTCCAGTTCTTAAACAAATCCTTAAGCCCATCCCAGAACAACTCCCCCAAATCCACTTCATCTTCAATCTAACTACCCTACATAACATACTTCCATCTCCTATATGCTCCCCAAAATCAAGAAACCTAACCCTCCTGGATGCCTCACTGTAACTAGTTACTACTGTAGTGCCCCCAGAATTTTACGAAAGTCTGGAGACACTTGTGTTCCAGCCGCTTCGAACACGCGTTATTTTAAAGCAAGGTGTAAGGATGAGCATGGGATACTGCACCCATTTATTGTTTGTAGAGGCGAAACTGGAAGGGAGATAATTTGTCGGCGCTAGCAAGTGTTCAGCGCGACCTGCCAAGAATAAGCAAATACAACCCGGAAGCTCCGTGGCCAGCTGCAAAGAGTAATGTAGCAGAGTATTGTTAAAAAACAAATGGAGAGACTCGAAATAGTGACTGTTTATTATACGTTGAACTGCTGTTGAGAGTACGTGGACTGGAGGTGGATAGTGAGCCACAATAAAAGCTTATGTATTGTGTTCAAAAATGTGTAATTAACTGAGTCTGGGTGCCCGGTAATGTGTGGGCTTACGTCATAAAATTTAGTTGGTTTTTTTTGTACAAAGTAGAAATAAATATGTTCTGGTGCATTGAATGATATTCCAAGAGTAGCATATTTTTTAAATGAGAAGAGAGAGAGCGAGAGAGTGAAAATTTCCCCTTCCTAGTAGTGAAATCTTTGGAGAAGCGTCCGGGGCTAGCAGAAGACATCGGCACTGCAAGAAAGCAGAACCAGCATTCTTCAACAAGTAAGTCAACAAAAATGCTTAAGCTGTATAGAGGGAGCTTAACATTACACCGGGTCACTGCAAGAACGTGGTGACTGTAAAGAAAGGACCTGAGAAAAAAGGGGAAATATTAAAGAAGAAGCTATACTAAAAAAAAAAAACACCAGTTGGAAGTTGCCATAGCAACCGATAACAGCGAGGCTGAAGAGCAATTCCACTTATCTAGAAATATCGTGTTAATAAATGGTGCAATGATTAAGGGAATCAAGAAAACTGCACAACACTGCAGATAGTCTCAAATTGCCAATGCTGCCATCTACAAACACTGCCGCCGCCACACACCAATGCCGCCGCCACCGCACACCAACACCGATGCCGCCGTCTACCTACATTGACACCACCATCCACCAACGCCAACACCGCCGTACACCAACGCCGACACCGCTGTCCACAAAAGCCCATTACACCAACAACCTGAAAACAGCTTTCGCATCCCGCAACTACCCTCCCGACCTGGTACAGAAGCAGATAACCAGAGTCACTTCCTCATCCCCTCAAACCCAGAACCTCTCACAGAAGAACCCCAGAAGTGCCCCACTTGTGGCAGGATACTTCCCGGGACAGGATCAGACTCTGAATGTGGCTCTCCAGCAGGAATACGACTTCCAAAAATCCTGCCCCGAAATGAGATCCATCCTTCATGAAATCCTCCCCAGTCCACCAAGAATGTCTTTCCGCCATCCACCTAACCTTCGTGACCTCTTGGTTCATCCCTATGAAATCCCCAAACCACATTCCCTACCCTCTGGCTCCTACCCTTGCAACCGCCCCCGGTGTAAAACCTGTCCTATGCACCCTCCCACCACCACCTACTCCAGTCCTGTAACCCGGAAGGTGTACACGATCAAAGGCAGAGCCACGTGTGAAAGCACCCACGTGATTTACCAACTGACCTGCCTACACTGTGACGCTTTCTATGTGGGAATGACCAGCAACAAACTGTCCATTCGCATGAATGGACACAGGCAGACAGTGTTTGTTGGTAATGAGGATCACCCTGTGGCTAAACATGCCTTGGTGCACGGCCAGCACATCTTGGCACAGTGTTACACCATCCGAGTTATCTGGATACTTCCTACCAACACCAACCTATCCGAACTCCGGAGATGGGAACTTGCCCTTCAGTATATCCTCTCTTCTCCATATCTGCCAGGCCTCAATCTCCGCTAATTTCAAGTTGCCGCCACTCATACCTCACCTGTCTTTCCACAACATCTTTGCCACCACACTTCCGCCTCGACTTACATCTCTGCCCTTACTCTTTGCCTTTAAATATGTCTGCTTGTGTCTGTGTATGTATGGATGGATATGTGTGTGTGTGTATGCGCGAGTGTATACCTATCCTTTTTTCCCCCTAAGGTAAGTCTCTCTGCTCCTGGGATTGGAATGACTCCTTACCCTCTCCCTTAAAACCCACATCCTTTCATCTTTCCTTTTCCTTCCCTCTTTCCTGACGAAGCAGCCGCCGGTTGCGAAAGCTCGAAATTCTGTGTGTGTGTTTGCGTGTTTTATTCATTGTGCCTATCTACCGGCACTTTCCCGCTTGGTAAGTCTTGGAATGTTTGTTCTGAAATAGATATTAAGCTAGAGATATCGAGTCAAATAAGTTTCTGATAAATAATAAGATTGTGCAGACCAAATAGCTCGAAGAAAAGAAATGAAGTTACAACCGTGGACGAAACATCTTTAGTTATTAAGGATATATAAGTGAGCTATAAGCAATGAACAAGCGAATAATTTAAGCAGGTAGGCTCAAGGACTCAGGAGGAGGAAAGGAGAGGTAGATAGAAATTTTACCAGGAAATTTTAAATAAAATAGTTTGCAGAGGAGTACAAAAGAGGCAAGACTATGAATCATTGTTAGAGAAGATAGGGAGGGCGCACCTGATATAGGTGAAATGAGAGAAAGAGAGGCAGGTAGGCAGACCCAGAGGAGGCTGACCTATACTGTGCGGGCATGGGAACCAAAAAGGGGATTGACTTGTGACAGTCACAAAAACCTGCTATATTCCTCGTCCCCTTATAACTGCTTTTAGTGTAAGCAGGTACCAGACATGCCTACTGAATGCACCCTGTGTTTCCTGCAGGAGAAGAAATCTGAGGTCTGAGAACGAATGGAAATCACTTAGAGTCATTGTTACTCAGGTGGAAGCTAATGAACTTTGGTGAGTGGAAGAGAGAAACAAACACAAACACAAACACACACAAACACACACACACACACACACACACACACACACACACACACACACACACACACACACACAAAGAGAGAGATTATGCCTACCCAATGAGACAGTCAACAATGACGGTAACCTGCCAAATCTCCAAATCTGGAGGATTGAACTCTCACTTTTTCATATGAGATTCACACATCAAATCCTGAGACACCTTTTCAATGAATACTTCATCACAGGCAACTGCAACCATAGGTAAGCATGGAATAATTAGCATGCTACTGATTTTCCACGCAAGCCAAGCACTCTGAGATGTACTGAGCAAGCGTTTAATTTCGCTTTTCGAAAGAAAACATAAGTATCATTATTATATTACCTTAAGCAGTACAGCACTCATCAATCATCAAAAGTAGTTGATAGGACAAAGCGTCACCACACTCAACTTGAGGCCAGCAAGGATCATCCCAACACAATAGATGCCCACCGTTGGGCCCACAAAATTACCCCTACATCAGATACAATATACAGTTCTGTCTTCTGTGAGTTTGGTTGAATATACTTCCAAAACACCTTCTTACCTTTTGTTTATCTGTGTCTGAATGAACCTGCAAATTAGAACAACAATAATTGTCAGAACCAGACACACACAAAAATAGTATAACACACAAACAGCACACATATCACATTGAAAGTAATACTTACCACCTACATAACACTTCATAGTATGTGAGTAATGTGTTACAAGTATGAAAACATAGGACTAAAGAGGTGATATCGAAATATCTTGAGTGCATATTTCGAGAAGTTCAGAATACTATGGAAATATTCTGTTATTATTCTACAACAAAACTTACAACTACAATTTGGAAAAAAAAGTTATTTTTATACATAGTAGTAATTCATTATGCCCCAGTTCTCATGTTGCTGAAGGAATATTTGATGTTGATGTCAACTAACATGAAGATATAGACATGAAATGAAAGGAGGTAAAGTGGCTGTGTATTCAAAGGTTGGTTTAAACATTATACTGCTTGGAATCTTATTTCCAAACTTTCACCTACTTGTGACAGAGTCACCAACTCAATTATAAGGAGAGGCAACATTTTATCATGGAAGTTTATAAATATCGCTTATTATGATGCGCACATGTTGTGTATTAACATCTTTAGAACAAATATCTTAGTGCTCTACTGTGAATGAGGTTGTTTGGTATCCAATGCTTAACACTCACATAGTGGAATACAATAATCTGGTGGATGAGGAGATCCTTCTAGGCCCTAAAGGCACACTGATAAAACATATGTCAATCAAGACAGAATGATACAGCCATCAGAAAACACCACTAAATAATACTGATGTTATGTCCTGGCAGTTTCCATCTGAACCTAGGACATTGCCAGCCAGTTCTATGTTGATGTTTACTTGTGTGTGATTCTGCCCACATCAGTTTATTACAGGTATGTGTGTGGCACTACAAAAACAATGATGATTCATTGAATAAATAATTGCATTTTGAGTCTCCCATTTTTACCTAGGGATGAGACGTGTAAAGTTTATAACATTAAGAAATTAGCTGCAATACTGCAGTAAACACTTTACATTCAGTAGATTTCACAAGTTATTGACCAATCGCAGTTCAGGTTAGTGGTGTACTATTTTCCCACCAACAAAAGAACTCCACAGATGTTAAACATTTAATTACATAAAATATAATAATTTGAGAAGTAATCGATTTTTATTGATGGTATGTTTCTACAAGTATGGTAACTCAAAATTTCTTTTTACAGATCTGATAAGCCTCGATATGTGCACCATTAGTGGCAAAATAGACGTCTAATCTGTATTCCACTTCTCTCCAAGCTTTTTGCAGAATTGCAGCCATAACATTTGCGATAGCTGCATGGTTGTGAAGGCACAGATCTAATAGATAATGAACTGGTGCCTGGTACACTTGATTTTTGATAAACCCCTACAGAAAAATATCAAGTGACATAATAAAAGAGCTTCTAGGAACCCAAGCAATCAATGGATTATTTCTCCCAATCCAGTGATCTGGAAACTCAAGAGACAAGAAATCCCTCACAAAGTTCACCATCTTGTTGAAAGGTCATGTCACAAGAAAGATCGTATAGATTACTTTCACAGCAGCCTCTGGAACCACGTGCTTGGTGTGCTGGCCTGACATCAAAAGCAAAATCCCAGTTTCCTGAAGCTGTTTGTCCCATTTCTTGATTGCCATGTAAGTGTGAACATTGTCAGTTACTTGCAGTCCATGCTCACAAAGAAAACAAAGTCTGCTATGGAGCCTATATAACTACTGAGTGCATTTATGCTAAAAAAGCAGTCATGTGCATGTGCACATGGTATGAACTATCACAAGCAAACACAAAAATCATTTCAAGTTACCATGCTTGTAGAAGCAAACTGATAATGAATATCTCAATTACCTCTCAAGTTGCTATACTTTATATTATCATATGTTTAACCTGAATATCCTGCATTCCTGTAATAGACAATGCTATTAAGCAGAACTGTATATTATGCAGTGCATTAAACATTGCTAGTACTGCCACTGGAAAGGTGTTGTACAGTGCGGTTAATCACTGATCTGGCTTGTTATGTACACTTGCTACTAGTCTTGTAGTTGAGGATTTCCTGTGTTACTGATAGTGCCTTTAATGAATGGTGCTTTGTAAGATCTACTGGCTGAAAACTCATGGTCCTCATATTTTGGTAAACATGCATTTGCATTGATGCAGGTCCCCCCTTTATGCGATAGTTCTTACTACAGCCCTTCAAAGTAACAACACGTTCCCTGCAGAGTACTCCACAGCAAAAGTCTGTAACCCATTGGCTTAGTATATGTTTATGTTTCCTTTGGAATTAGAGAATTAGTACATTTCTACTTCTGGCAAGAACAGACAGGTGATTTCCCTGCCCTGCCCCCCCCCCCCCCTCCCATAAAAATTAGCAGCCACAATGGCCTTCTCAGCAGCTTTCCTTCTTTCACAGAAGATCCACTCACACTTCTCCAAATTGATTTTATACTATTGATTTTTCACTCCCACCCTTGTTCTGTCTACTGAATACAAAACCACAACTGTGTGTTACCAACTTAGAGGATTCACGAGAGTTGTTCTTTTAGTGATTCTACCTGGCACCCGATTTTGAAGCAGGATTTAAAGGTTGCCATGGCAATGTGTCTGATAAAAAAGCACTTGCTGAACTAACCCTTGCGTTGTATCCTTTATCTCTGGCTAATGTTTTCGATGGTTTCATCATTTTAGTTATGTCACTGTAATTTTACATTTTAAATACCTGGAGGACTCTACAGCTAGTAGAATAGCATCTCAGTTACCACTGGACTAGCTCCTGATACAATTCTGCACAAGATGCTGCCAGACTAGCCAACACTGCTTCTGACGAGACCATCACCACCAAGCCAACTCTGAGTCCTACCAGATTGTGCCTGCAGGACATCATCCCAACTGCGGTGTGAATTTCATGTCTCATTAGGAATAGTGAGTTTGATACAACTATTGGTTTTCCTGTCTAGTTGCTGCTGTCTCCTGTCCCTTGTCTCAACCTTGACCTCCACAAGTTCCATTTGAACACAAACTGCCTAGGCCATGTCATCTTAATTGACATCCAGGCCACTTCATTTGTTGACAGGAGTGGGATGGCACAAATAGAGGCAGCTCTTGTATCCTTCTGAGACCCACTACATTTGGTGTCACAACTGCTACTGATGAACTGCTGAGCTACATTTGATGGCAGAAGGGTCATATTACAGAAGAATTCACGAATAATGCCACCAATGGTCATTTGGGGTTTCTCATTGCCTGACATCAGCAACAGCAACAACCCAGAACAACAACAGTAGTTCCTTGGGAAGTAAAGGAGCTGCAGTTACCAGTGTCAGCCTGAACATATTTTAACTGCTTGTGGATTTCTTTTTTCTTTTGTTTGTGTCTTGTGTCTTTCTTCTTTTCCCTTCCTTATGGTAGTTTGCAACAAGCCTACATGCTGGATATAGATGTGACTTTATTCTGGGAAAAGAGATCAAGGCATGAGGCTATGAAACATGTAATATGTAGTCAGTGTAATCTACCAGGCCATACAGCTCCTTGTACAGAGTCCTATGATACTGTTAATGCAGGTGCATTGTGCCACACAGTGCAGAGAGATTGCTTGACTATACTGTAAGAAGCCTTGGCTTCTGTGAAAGGATAGACTTGTCAAAGGTCGAATTGTCTTGTTGGGTAATATTTAGTTGAATTCGCCCAATGGACGTTGAAGTTGTGTCAGAAAATATATTAGTTCTAAGTTGACAAAACCTACAGGGGTTTACATTGGTTGATGTTCAGAGTGCCCAAGTGGACTGTGTAGCTTTTTCTTCCTTTACTTTCTGAACTACATTCCTTTTACTTCAATCTACAATTCTTTTCTTTGGTTAGGTATGGAAAATCATAAGGGAAAATTAAAATTAAATGTAAAAGGCTCAGTAATGATAATTTTATTCCTCTATCAGAATTAGAAGTAAGAATTAACATCATCAGCATGCTAGCATTTATGGCAGGTGCTGCACAGTTACACCATTATCTTTAGATAGAATTTTTGACTTCACATCACATGACAGTTGGCTCAAAGCAGTGCACTAAGGAGCTGGACCCATCCAAGATACCAAACTGGCATAAAATGGTGTTATAGGCCATGGCACCATTAATTTACTGCAGTCAAAAAAAGTCCCTTGACTACAGCTAATGTGACACTGGAAAAACCGAAGATGGGCATTGGAACCATTGTAGTGCGGGATGGATAAATGAAGGAAGGAAGATTACAGTTTAACATCCTGTTAACAGTGTGATCATTAGAGAATGAAATAAAGCTCAGAGTATGGAAGGATGGGACAGGGAATTGACTGGGCTCTTTCCAAAGGAACCATCCCAGTATTTGCCTGGAGTGATTTAAGCAAATCGAGGAAAACCTAAATATGGATGGCTGCATGAGGACTTGGACGACTATCCTCCCTAATGCAAGTCCTGTGTGCTAACCACTGTGGCACGTCCCATGTGTAAGGACAAAAAGAAAAGCTGTGAGAAGAGGAGTAATCTGCAAACTGCTTATGATGTAATTTTATGTAGAAATATATGATTATGATTTAAGTGCCAACTGTGTAATCAGTAAGGGAGCACAGGAACAAGACACACACACACACACACACACACACACACACACACACACACACACACACACACAAACTCACCATCACACCATGACATTCGTGACCTGATCGTGGATTTCTTGGTAGAGGGGATTCGGATTTGTTACACTGGAGTGATATTTATTGTTGTAAAAATAACTGTGGGCATGCCTCAGGGAAAGGAAATGGGACCCTTGCTGTCCATGGTCTAAATACATATCTTCACATTTATGATACTAGAAGAGACTATTATTATCATCTGGACAGACATAACATAAAAAGTGCAGACAACAGTCTCTATTACGTGGGAATCAAATTTTATAAAAACTTCCACAAAATTTAAAAAGCCAAAGTGTCCTGAAGAAGATTTTTAATAAGGGTTGATTTTTTTTTGCTTTTGATTTTGTTTTTATTTATTTATTTTTAATTGAATTACAGAATTCAGAGGAGTAGAATACTTTTATTTGTACAAGTAATCAAACTGTATAATTGTTTACCTTTATTGTTTGTAACTGTTTGTGTAAAGTTATGAGACGAAGTGCAAAACATACCCACAATCCAAAACAAATCCTTGTATTTATCTGTGCAGAATAAATAAATAAAAATAAAAGAATGATGTCTATTAAAATCCTTGAAGACTACATTAAAACGTGACCTCAGACTTTTCATGGATAATGCAATTACCTGCAATGAGGTACTACCTGAAAAAAGCTGCACAACAATTTCTGGGCTCCATGCATTTCCAACTTTCTTTAACTGTTCAGAAATGTAAAACAGTGCACTTAACAAAACACAGAATGGTAGTATCATGTCAGGACAATATCAGTGAGTCACAACTGGAATCAGCCAGCTCATATAAATAATTGAATATAAGAAATTTTAAGTGTGCGACACAGAATGATCACACAAGTTAATCATAGGTAAAGCAGTTAGCATACCTTGGTGTGTCAGTAGGATGCTAGTACAATGCAGTCAGTACAGAAAAGGAGGCTGCTTATAAAACACTCACTGATGGGCAGCTGAAGATAGACCCCAACTAGCCTATGAAAAGCCTGCTTACAAAGTTACAAGAAGCAGTATTTAGTGAAGAATCTAGGAATACACCACTACCCCACATATCACCTAAGCAGGAGACATGTAGAAAAGGTTAGACTGGATACAAAGAGGCATTTAAACAGTCATCTACATGTAAATGGAATGGAAGGAGGCCCTAGTACCTGGTACAATGGGAAGTATCCTCTTTCATGCACTTCACAGAGTTTTTCTGAGTACAGCTCTGGATGTAGAAGTAGATGCAAAAGTACGTGCAGGAGCTCACTTTCCTCACTGAGGAAAAAGTTTTAACTACTGTTGCAACTGTGATTAATATAAAAGTTTGTAATAAACGGTATACGGGCAACAAGGTTTCATTAACAGATGAGACATAAAGTGTCCAGAATATCATTGACAATATAGAAATTTAAGTCATTACACTACAAACAGAATTCATGAGTACAACTGAGAATCAAATTAATACTGGTATCTGGCTTCTTACTCCAAATATCAAGAAGGCAACATGGTGACAGTGGTTTATTGAACACTGTACTCAGCATTTTTGAATGTAGTGACACATAAGGATTCCTACCATCTGAGAGTTTATAAGGGAACCATTTTATGGTGCCTACTGGTTAGTCTTGGCAGCATATCCATGAATGCAGAGGACATACAGACAGAAACGAATATAATCACGAAGGAAGTGATAGCAAATGGACACAGTGAAAGTGTTATGGACTAGTTTATGTGTAAAAAAAGAAGTAGAAGAAGAAGAAGAAGAAGAAGAAGAAGAAGATGATGATGATGATGATGACAATATGTTAATGTGCGTGCACAACAGCAAAGTCTTTAGCATAAAAAGAATAAACGAACGTGAAGAACGTGATGAGGAGGAGACAGACACAATGCTGTACTATGGAAAAAACATGGCAGAAAATCACAAAAACTTCTAAACCAAGAGACTGTTCAAAATCATGAAGGACATATTTAAATTGGAAAAACACTATAGCACTGTTAAGGCTGAATACAAATCAAACAGAAACTGACAGAAACATAAGCAAACCAAAATCAGCTTGTGGTGTCATCATACTTATTCAACCACTTTACGGAAAATGCAATAAAAACTTTTATATAGAAAGCACCAGAAATAAACAAAAATGGGAACATACACTGGTCAGATATCTGCATTACACAAGAACATTTCCTTACACCAAAAGTAACAGGGAGAATATGGTGAATAAGTGGTCAAATATTTAGAAAGAGTACCAGTTACGGGTTAATGTTAACAAGGGTAACATTGTCACAGTTACAAAATAAAAACAAAAAGTAGAAGCAAATATTAAAATTGGAACAAAAAAATTAAGCAAGTCAACAAAATTTTATTACCTACATTCACTCATTAATGATAACCTGCTCCATATGGGGTCAGAAGAATTGCTTTGGTTACAAGGTCATTTGTAGACAAGAAACAGTTTTCAACAAAGTTTTAAGCAATAAGAAATGAAGTATTCTCACAAAACATACTCTGGACTGTGTTACTACAAGGTTGTGAAAGCTGGACTCTATTAAAGAATGATGTACAAGTTAAGCAGTATTAAAAAGAAAAAGTGCATTAAAAGACATCAAAATAATCGGAAGAAGAAACTCATATTTCTTCAGGTACATTGTAAGGCATACTAGCTTTCTTAAAAACATTTCTGAGTGCAAGATTCTTGGTAAGCAAGGAAGAAAAACAAGAAAGAATACCATGGAAGAACTGTTGTATAGCATGGCATATTGAAAATACAAATAAATGAAGAGAGTTACAGACACAAGAAGTGAATAGTTGTAGTGATAAGGCATAATCTTCAGTAAATAGTGATGAACAAAGGTTAATTGGACCTTCTGAATCAATAACTTTACTAGATGCAGCTGTTGTAGAAAATTGGTATCAGAAAGAATAAATTTAATAAATGCAGCATATAAAAGGTACAATGTTTGGCATGCAATGGCAAGTATATTGCACATACTGAGAGAAGCTTTTTACATATAAATGACGAGCAAGAAGATATGTTTGAGCTACGTAATTATGACAAGTCCGGAGTGGCTAAGCATATGCCTAAAACAAGACAAGCTTTCAAAGAAATCAGAGAAGACTTTTAAACATGGAAGATACAAGAATGAAATTGGATGAATTAGAGAACATGATTCATACCAAAAAGTTTTATGTCATTTTAAATGAACAAGTGACGAATTCCTGGACATTTTGGTATTGGTATGGGGTTCTTTGATTGGAGGTGACATATTTTTGAACTGAGAGATCAACACTACAAAGGCAGTTTAACGTGAAGTTGAAATTAGCATATACTCGTGAATAAAAGGCCTCTGGGGTCCAATATCAAGCAACCATAGCCTCGACAAGCAGTGATCAGAAGAAAGGATACAAAACAAAGATTTGGTATTTTCAGAGAACAACAAAAGCAATTAGTTGGCATTGGTCTAGATTTTATGATGTGATGATAAAACCAGGTCTTTAATGGTATAGTTTCTTGGACAAAATCTAAGGATTAAAGGTTTCACTCTCAATGGATGTTGATGTTAGAAGTGTAGCACAATTTATGTTACAGAACGCTATAATTATGTGTAAATGCTCAACAACTGTACCACAAATCTGGTAAAATGGATAACATTAAAACAAACCTCCTTTCCAATAGCATCTACTCACTTACACACTTAAACCAGCTCCACACTCTCTTTCTAATTTTTGTGATCCATCCATCCGCATCTGCTGTAGTCTTTTCCCGTATCTTTCACCTACTCTGGCTTTCCAGCTTCCCTTACTTTTCTCCTTCAATATTTCTCCTAGTGGTTCCCAACTCATCACTACCTCACAGCATAGGCACTTGCCCCCTCCCTCTGAGTGCATCCCACATACGCTACACCAATAAAATCTTTTTTCAATCTGATCCCACTCTCCCCACCTAATACCTCCTCCATCTTGCACATCCATTCCATGCATCATTAAAATTAGAAAAGGAAGATAAAGTGCAGTCTAATTAATAGTTTATGCTATCAGACACTGAAAGTAGTATACGAATTTTACTATTTGGACATCAAAATAAATAATGATGGTAGAAGTAAGGAAAATATAAAATGCGCACTGGCAACAGGAAGGAAAAAAAAATTCTGAAAAAGGGAAAAATGTTAACATCTGTACACAAACAAAAAATTCCTCTGCTGCAGTTTCTGTCTATATGTTCAGACTAGTCTCAGAAACTACTGTATGGATTTTGATAGACAGACTGATTCACTAGAAAAGTTTGTGGGTGCAGGAGATAGGCACAAGACAGTGCAATAGCAGTGCCACGCCGACATGAACTACCACTACCAGAAGATTGGCTCAAGCGACTGCTGACTTTCTAAACATATCAGACATTAAGCTTATAGTACAAGGTAAATTTTAAGGGGTGGGTAAGAAAATGTGAGTAAGGTCACACAGACTATGTAGCTCGCACTGGACTGGCATTGGAGTCAGCAGCTGGCTGAATCCTTTTGGGGCCAGGCACACTACACTGTACAGGTGTTGCAGTCAGGCAGCTGGCAAGTGGCCACAGTTTGTGTCAAACTGGCGCCACATTCAGGTGGGGCAGATGGTATGCTAGCTTGCAGCTCTCATCGTTAAGAACAAGAATCTTTATTAACCGTTCAGTATTTTCTTATACAATGGACTTTGTCAACAAGTTCAATTACAGTATAAAGATGGTTATATTCTCATAACAATGTATATATAAATCATATGAATGTTAGTGTAGTACAATAGCACACATCTGGAATTTTATTATTGTTAATTTTGCAATAAAAAGGAAAACATTATACGGATTTATATTAAGCAGGGAGTATTCATATTGATGACACTGTCATTATCATATACATGTTGATAACACTATGTCATTATCTTAAGCTATTGATACAAATTTAGGCCCTACTACAGGCAGGGGTACCTTTCTCTATGTTAAAACAGCAAATCTGCCATATTACAATCTTTAAATTCATCAACTGAGTAAAATGCCTTACCTTTGAGCCATTGACCCAATGTTGTCTTAAATTTACTTTTAGATACTGTTTGTAAATTTTAGGGAGCATATTAAACAGTTCGAGGCCTACATATTTATAACTATTATGTCTCTTAGACAGTCTAGAGTATGGCAGATCAATTGTGTGATTTAGTCTTGTATTGTGGGTGTGGACAGATAACCTAAGGGGATATTGAGCTATGTTTTCTTTTATGTGTAGTAAGCAATAATAGATGTACAAACAAGGAATGTCACTTCAAATGCCGATTAAATATGGAACACACAACATTCGTGCCTCCTGAGCACCTTCCTGGCTTAAATTGTTTGAGTTATATGAAAATAATGGTATTCACCCACCTACTGTTGTTTTCTGAATTTGAATAATAACTCTACTCCGTGGCCTGTATACAAAATTACTGTGTGCAACCATACGAAGTTGTGGCAGGTCGCTAGTTAAATATAAATATAAGAATCAGGAAGTCTTCCCTAAAACTATTTATTTGGAGTGTAACCTTATAAGGAAATGTAATGGAGACAGTGAACAGTTCAGGCAGGTAGGTTGGTTGGATAGTCGATTTGGGGAGGGGACCAAACAGCAAGGTCATCAGTCCCATCAGATTAGGGAAGGGTGGGGAAGGAAATCAGCTGTGCTCTTTCAAAGGAACCACCCCGGCATTTGCCTGAAGCAATTTAGGAAAATCGCAGAAAACCTGAATCAGGATGGCTGGATATGGGTCTGAATCACCGTCCTCTGAATGCAAGTCCAGTGTGTTAACCAGTGCGCCATCTCACTCATTAATACCTCAAGGCAAAAAAGCATACACCGAGTACAGAGGAATGCTGAACATAAATGGGTAGACAGGGTGACTAATGATGAGGTACTGCATCAAACTGGAGAGAATACGGCATAACTTGACTGAGGAAGCAAGTAATAGTTCATCTAGTTATGGAGTGAAGTGTCGTGTGTAAAATTTCTTATGGTGGTAGACCAAGATTTGAACGAAAGTAAGGAATTTCAAGTGGATGTATGGTGCAGTAGTTATGTAGAAATAGAGAGACCTGCACGAGACTGACTAATGTTGAGAGCTGCACTGCACCAGTCTTTGCCCTGATGGCTACAACAATAACATTCATATACATCACTTATGCATGACAGATGAATTTGCGCAACTGATAAAAATTCAAGGTTAAGAATCCCGCAGTCATATTTGAGAGTGTTGCTGAGAATTTTTATGAGTTATTTCACTTCCTGTATGACAAGAACCTGACTGCACAGTTTCTTATACTGCAAGTTAACATTTATATCCATATGTAACAGACTGGATGGCCTAACATGCAGGTCAGAGAAAAGCAAGGATTATTACCTACAATATGACATGTTTTAGAAAAGTAATGACACTACTTTTTTATAAACTAAAGTTTTTACTTTTTCAAACAGCAGTATTGTTCTCTTTGAAAGTAGTTCCCTTTGACAGCTATGCACCAGGAGTCATCGTTCCCTGTCTCGGTAACAGTGCTGCAAGGCTTCAGCTGGTAGAACCTTTAACATGTTGGTCATATTATTTTGAATATTCTTCAGAAACCCAAAATGACATCCTTTTAATACACTTTTCAATAACAGGGGGAAAAAGTCACAAGGACACAGACTGGGTGAACAGAGATTCTGTGGAACCACAAGAATGCCTTTTGAGCTAAAACATTCTGTGATGGAAGTGGCTGTGTGACATGGAGGACTGTAATGCAACAGCATCCACTTGTCTCACATGATTCACCCTTTTCCTGAGCCTTTCAAGGATATTTTTGTAAAACACTTGGTTGACAGTTCATCCTGGAGGAACAAATTATTTATGCGTGATACCCCCTCTGTCAAAAAAGCAAATTGGCATTAGTTGGCTCTTTCGAGCCTTTTTCGGTCACAAAGATGTCTTAGTGTGCCACTCCTCTCTTTGCCGCTTTGTCGCATGGTCATACACAAAAATCCAGGATTTGTCACCTGCGAACATGTGACTCAACATTTGTGATCACATTCGTGATCTCAAGATCATCAACACGTTTCTTCGAGTCTCCTACTTCATCTACATCTACATTCCTACTCCGCCAACCACCTGACAGTGGCAATATACTGCTGACTCCTCGGTGAAGGTATGTTCTTGAAACTTCAACAAAAGCCCATACCAAGCTACTGAGCATCTCTCCTGCAGAGTCTTCCACTGGAGTTTATCTATAATCTCCGTAACGCTTTCGCGATCACTAAATGATCGTGTAACGAAGCGAGCATGTGCAAATTCTTGGGCAAAATTTGATTTATGGTGAAAGTTCAATAGGTCACCTGTCATCCTTATTTTTAAAAGTCAGTGTGGCCTCACAGGGGTATGCACAGCACACATCAACATCTAAATTCCGGTGCCCCATTTTCGTAACACAATCTTAACTTTTGGCTTCATTTTTCTAACACAACAACAAAAATGTAACTTCACTCATGGCAGCCTCAAAAATCACATGATGACTACACGGAGCTGAAACTCGGACTGAGCATCTGGAAGCAACGAACACACCAGTCTACAAAAGTAGAATACAGAGCTGGCAAACTGCTCAGTGTTGTCAGTCTCATTCCTTTTCCTACACACCTTGTATGATTATATAAAGTAAACCAATGTGGCATTCAAACAAGTTAGTGCATTCATGACTATTTTAAGGTTTGGCCAGATGGAACGTGACATGGTGGTGTGGCTCAAGTTGTGGCAGATGTCCATAAGCATACACCAGAAAGATATGCCACACAGGCAAGAGTGGTCGGATGCAGTGATTACCACTGCTGCATTGGCTGTCAAATTATGAAAGATATGGAAACCTCATCAACAGCTCGCATGTGCCAGTGGATGCACACAGCTGTCAGCCACAGGGGCAAATCTGTATTCTAAGACAATTTGGCACTGGCCGGAGCAGTAGGCCAGAGGCCATTGGGCCATAGCTGTCTTCTGTGTGACATGTATGATGCAATAATGAGGATTTCAGTGACATGGCATGGTTACCATAGCTGAAGACAACAGATAATGCCACCAGGCCACATTCTGCCTGGTCAGGTCCTTACATGTGGATGTAACTGAAGGCTTGTATTAAATTATCATGGCTAGGTGTGACCCACTGATCATCCTCAAGTGCCTCAGCCACAGGTCTTGGGGAGCAGACAGGGCACGTCTCCTGTTTTATCAGGCTTTTGTGCGTTTGTGGCTAGACTACAGGTGCACGGTGTATGGGCCACTGAGGCTTTCGTATCTTAGATCCTTGACACTGTCCACCATATGGGGATTTGACTGGCCATGGGTGCTTATTGGACCAGTCCCATACGCAGCCTCTGTGCTGAGGCCACGGGAACCACCACTTACCATCTGGCAACAGCTCCTCCTGGCATGCCAGATGTGTAAGATTCTTGCAGCTACAACCTCACCCGCTCACCATATTGCTGCTCATCCACCTTTGGACCTTTTTTTTCCCCACAGTCCCAGAGCCACGATGTCATTTGGGATCTGTGTGCAACACGTGCTGGAGTCCCTCTGTGTGAAGCCTGTACAGCCCCAAATCTAGGGTTTTAACCGCTTGCTGCCACCCTGGTAATTAGAGAGGTCCAGAGTGATTTTAGATTTGGTGCGGTACAAGAGAGACTGCACTCCCGTTTCCATTTTTAATGCAACATTTTCTGCCATTTTATCTGAGCACCATGACTATGTAGCTGTTTCTACAGCTAGGTCGAAACAGGGGGATTCCGTTGGTTGCTCTGTTGTTTTTCCAGATCGTGTCCTCAAGGCCCAACTGCCTCAAGCATTTATTGTCTTTGATGCAGAATTGTCTGTGATCTTGTGGGCACTGGAGCAAATGAGATGCTCTTCCTTTCCTAAATTTCTTGTCTGTTCCAATTCACTAAGTGCCCTACACTCATTGCAACATTTGTATCCAGCAGATAAAATGGTCCAGACAATCCACGATGCCCTCCTCCAACTGCAATGACTGGGGAAGAAGTTGGCTTTCTGCTGGGTTCCAGGGCACGTCGGCATTGCTGGGAATGAAAGGGCAAATCTTGCAGCCAAGGAGGCGTGTCTCGATCCACAGGTATTTCAGTGTGCCAACCCCCCCGCATGCACTCACCTCGCTGTTGAGCTCACGAGTCATGCGTTGGTGGGAGGATGAGTGGCTGGAAATGACTGACAACAAACTCCCTTTTGTCAAGCTCACAATGCGTTTGTGGTGTACTTCCTTCCACCCACATAGACGGGACGAGGTTCTCCTCACCCGGCTTCGGATAGACCACAGTCCTATGATGCATGGCTTCCTGCTCCGGCGAGAGCACCCTCCAATGTGGGGTTCTTGTGGCATACAGGTCACTGTGCGCCACATTTTATTGGATTGCGTTTTATTTTCTGACTTGCCAGAAGATCAGCCATCTCTTTTAGGAAATCCTCTCATGAATGTGGTTGAAGTTTTAAAGTTCTGTAGCTTGTCCAATGTTTTTATCAAGATTTTAGGGAGAGAGTCTTAATTTGTTCATGGGGTGACTGGCTCCCCCATATTTTACACAAGTGGCCAGCCAGTGACAATTTCCTGTGGCATCCTTGATGCTCCTTTCTCTTTTTCCTTATGTTTCATTTTCTGACACAGCATTTCTCATCTTTTCCCGCTTTCTTTGTGTGTATGCTTCCATTTTACTAAATTTGTCAACATTCATTTCTTTTAATGTGTGTTAGGGTGCTTATGACCTCAACGTTGAGAGCCCGTAAGCCCCAACACACACACACACACACACACACAAATTGTCTTCAACAATAGAAAAGGAAGGAAGTACACCACACAGACCTTGCTGCATAATGTGCAACACTTCTTATTATGGGTAACAGACATTAAATTCCCAATTACTTTTCGGCTGCTAAGTTTAATGGCGCATTCAATTAGCAACAAGAGTTGAGACCATATGAATTCTACCATACTCACAGTGCACTCATAGTAAATATAGTTATCTGTGTGATACCAATATATTGGTGATCCTAATTAGCATCCTTGGTGACGTTAGTTACGGGGCATTAGGGTATGGTCTAGGCATTTCTCTGTGCCTAACACTTCAGTTCCTAATCCTGGAGACATTCTCAGAGGATATTTAAGCTTATTTAGTTGATTTTTGAACTCAAACGAGATCAGCAAACCAAACTGCTTATAAATAACCTCACAGTCATTGGGTCATGACTTCATCTGTCACCAAAGATCATAGAGTTCTGCTGGCAAGTGTTGCGGAGCTCCTACCACAGAAGAGTTGGCATTATTTATTTATTTAACATTAAGGCACATAACATGTCTTAATTCAGTCCTCCTCCTTTTCTGTTACAGTTGTTTTTGAATTTCCGTGGCACGTCTGTACATTCTAGCGTGGTAACAACTGGACTCTGATTAAACTAAAGTATCAAAGAATTGAATTTATGGATCCCTGGTGCCATTGTGTGATTTGCCTTTGCTAATTTATTCACACTGCACAGGTGAAAATTGCTCTTGTGTTCTTTATGTAAGTCTGATGATGCTTCTTTTAGTAATACCTACATAATAGTGCCAGTCATCTCAATCTTCAGACTCACTTGTAATCTTGTCACCACAATGTTGCATACTTGCAAGCGCAATGGGACAAGAGGCAGTCATATGCATCTGAGATGTGAGCCTTAGGGACCCTGGGGACATAAAACTTGTAACATTTGTTGACAACTGAGTGATATTTATCATAGCACGATGACAACAAAAAGGACATGCTATGAAAGTTAAGAGGTGGGACATACATTCCACTGGACAGACCCAGAAAAAGTCAGGGTAGTTCCAGATGGGATAAATTCAAGCTACTAATTGTTTAATTTTATTAAGAATTGTGTATTATTTAATCTCAGATGAGTAATGAGCCCAAGTCAATGTTAACGGATATTCCAGAAATTTTCTAGTTTATTCATACAACCATCTGAAATGAAATTGCCTAAGTTTATTTTCATACCTCATAGTACCTGAATAGTGAGGTTCTAAAACTAAAAAAACTTATGCATTTCTTTCACTCATCATCTAACTGAAGTTATGTTGTTTCCCTATACAGCTAAAAAGCTCAGTTAGAAATGATGGTTTGTGAATATTGCCAGATGCATAAATAAAAGGTGAAAACAGAATACAGAATGTTAAATAACGTGTTAGAACAGGTTTAAGGAAATCTTTCCTTTGATTGCATTAAAATTTGGAATAATACTTCTTATGTACCACAGACTGTCCACTAAGTTTCAGCCTGGGGTGACTCTGGGAATGATTGGTATAATATTTCTATCTTTGCTTTTTTCTTGCCTTCTACTCTCAAAAAATATGTTTCATTATTTTGAAGAAGTGAGAGAACAAGATACAGTGTTGTGTTCATCAAAATGAATGTTTATTAATACTACTGTTGATTTTAGATACTGACTGAAAGCAATACTGGCAACTGTGCAGGTTACATCCAGCAACAAAGACAACGATGCAAAGGGTGTTGCACGTATTGCATCATGAAGAACGTAATTTCTTAAACTGAAAAATCATGAAATAACTACATAAACTGATTATGACTGTAGCAGATAACACTTTTGCTTCTAGGTGAATACCCAACAAATGAAAAAATGTGATTATTTTCTGATACCACAATGTTTGTATCCAGGATGGGAAGATACTGCAAAATGATCAGAATATTACAATTATGGAATAATGTACTCATTAAATGTGTTCTTATCATGCATGAAGCCTTAATTGCAAGTCATTCATTACTGCACTTTACTGACTTCACTTCTGCACCAAGTATGACCAAGTCGCCTCATTCATGGGCTCTTTTATTCAAGCCACAAGTTTCTTGCTACCTGACTCATGAGTAACTACCAAGGCCATGAATAACAAGTGGCTTGACATGCATGCCACTACCTCTACAAGTACACTTAACTGATGTCTGCAAAGGCTTTTTAATATTCTTGCAGAGGTCCATGCTTCAAGATTTTGCAACTAATAGTCTAAGAAGCCAACCTTGCCTAGGCTGTTATACGGGTCATAGTTGGCGGATAGTGAACATTCCACGAGATATGGTGGACAGCAGCAAATATACAATAAGCAGTCCTGGACCATGGCAAAATAAAACCAAATCCACTTTGCTTATGTCTTGTAGAAAGCAGCAAAGTGGTCAGTGTCTGTTCACCAGTGGTGTGGCTGAAATTTATATTCTGGAACTAACCGTTCCAGTCTTAAAGCACTGAGTTGACTCAATGAGTTTACTCAACCCCACCTAATTTCAGGTAAAATAATCATGGAGCATTTTGACAATCACAATATTACCCCAGTTGGTCAATCCACCGCTAGTATTACTAACACAACTGGTCTTTTGGATTCTGTGGCAGCCAGGTTAAAATGCTGTGCGATTGAACAGAGGAAGTTGAAGTCCCCTGGCCAACTTAAAACTGAAACAAATACATTTTTTGCAACATTTAAAGACACAAAAACTTTTGCAATCAGGTAAACTTCATAAATTGGGATACACATTAAAAGAACAGAAGAGTCAAATTTTGGCACTTTAAGAAACACAAATGATGGACAATAACTCCATGGACTTCAGTAATTATCAACTTTTTAAAAAGTAAAACTGATAAAAGAATACTTAATAATAGGCTACATCTGGGAGTTGCTTTAGCAGTGTCCAAAACTATATTAAATTCTATGATGGATGTAAAACCTATTAATAACAGACTAATGACAATTTCTCTTAAATGTGCAAATAAGGCATACACTTTAATTAATGCCCATATGCCAGTCAATGAGTATAACTGTAAAAAACCTGAAGTAGTTAATGAAACTTGGGAAACATTAGAAAGCATCATCTCGAAAATTCCCTCAAAAAATCTTAAAATTTTAATAGGTGAGTTTCATACTCAATTAGGTAAAGGTAAAAATATAAGAAAATGGTGGGTGAATTACCTGTGCATAAATGGACAAACGAAAAGGCCAAACACTTGTAGAAACACGCAAAAATTTTAATCTTAAAATCATGTCAACACATTTTAAAAAGAACCCTTCTAAACAAAAAAAACTTGGTGGGCTACCAATTTATTTACTGTGGAATTTCAAATCGATGATGTAGCAATTTCATGCCCTGACTACAAAGAAATTTTAAATGGCCAAGTAAGGAAAGGGGCTAATACAGATTCTGACCATTATTTAATGCCAATAAAAGACTTCAACCTCAAAAACTCTTCAAAACAAGAAATGGTATCCGAAAATTTGACACTGCTAAAATAATGCCAACTCTAACAAGTGAACTTGACAAAAAACAATCCAACACTTGGCAAAGCCTAAAACAAAAGTTCATCACAACTGCACAAAATTTAATTCCACTCTGAAAGAAACAAAAACACTCTTGGTGGAAGGTGGATTGTAAAATAGCAGTTAAATCTAGGCATGAGGCATTCAAAAATTGGAATAGTAACAAAACTGAAAATACGTACACCACCTTTCTAACAGTGAGAAAAGAAACGTCTAAAGTAATCCGACTGACTAAAAGAAACTATGAAAACGTCCAACTTTTTGAAATCGAAAAAGACTTCCAAAAGAGCAAAACAAGAAACTTTTGTAAAACATTCAAAACAAAACTTAGTGGTTACCAACCTCAAAGTCTTTGCTTCAAAAATAAAAATGGCTCTTTAGCTCTTAACAACCAGGAAAATTGAAAGGTACCTGCTAATTATTTTGAAAAACTATTCAACTGTCCAGAACCAGTGAATAAATTCCAACCACAGCAAACCAATAACACCAACCCTAACTCTAAAGAACCTGACAAAATCAAAATAATCAAACAAATTAAGAGAGTTACAAATAATAAAGCATCTGTAGAAGACAGTATAGTTGTAGAAGTACTAACATCAGCTGGCCCTAACACCATAACAGAGTTTACACAACTAATAGGATATATGTGTAGTTTCATTTTGTATTCACCTTCTCCTTTTTACCGTAATCTACTATACAATTTTATCCCGCCTATATATACCCTATAATACGTAACCCACTTCCAAACCATAACCAAAAATATTTTTCTTCCGCTTTCAACACTACCGCTACTATAAAATCAACCGTTTCCAGTAAACAAACAATTTCTTTCACCTACGAAACAACCATTTCGTCTAGTTCTAATAACTTTCGCTTTATTTCCATTTCTGTTTTTCCCACGTCACTGATCATTTTTAGCCGCTTCCCACAAGTTTTAACGTCATTATTTCTTCGTCAGACAATTGTTAGCCTCATTTTCTTAATCTGCCACCACAAAACCACTCCTTTTAATACATATACACGGAGTTATTTCGAAATTTTCCCAAATTTCTCCATCCTTTAACATGTTTTGGCGGCAACACAACCACCTAACCTTTATGCACATCGTTGTCTACCAACCCAAGTTCACCACAGGATCAACATAACCCAGCTTTAACAAACACTTTTTCGCCTTTTTTCACACCAGATCACCAGTTGCTTTCTAGTTCACCTTTATCTCTCCTCATATATTTCTATTTTCATTTTCATTTTAGCCTCATGTTACACTTTCCACCTTCTAATACCATGTCACCCTCACAACACCACCACAACGAGCCCATTAAGTTTTATTTACATTCCCTCCGTAAACATGCCTTTGCCCTAGCCAGATTACGCTCTGATATTTTATTTTCTCAGGCTTGTCTGACATTTGGTATTACCCCCAAAGGCCTCACACTCAAAGTTCCCATCTCTGGCTGCAACCCTTCTTTCCATCAGTCCCTATACCAGTTCCAAACTGAACAATCCATTGCCCTCACCCACCTAATCCTTCACCTACACATCAGCTCAGCCAATGAACACATCCGTCAACTCCTATCCTTAATAAAAGTCCTCAATCTTTCCTCTCCCACATCCACACCGGCTGTTCAGAGCATCCTCCTACAGGCCAGCCGCAAATTAGAACAGCATGCCACCCTCCACCTCAAAAAACTATCCAATCTCCTGGTTTCCCACCTCCGGAAAGGCAACTCACTCACCCTTCACAACCTTTCCAGCAAACCTCAACCTCCTCTCATTGCACACAAACCCAGTTTCTCCCATCTACTCAATCTCCCACTTCCAGCTCCACTCCCTCCAAAACCTCAAAATTTCAATCAACACAATCTGGAACCACAAAACCGTAATTCAGTAGTTAACCTTTCCTCCAAACCTCTCTCCCAATCCGAAACCTCTGTCCTATCCAAAGGCCTCACCTTCAGCCTGTAACATTACAGGACATATTGGGACATATTGAAGTATTCGATACTGTAGACTTTTAGGGGATGTCGATACAGATATGCAAAATGTAAAGGGAAACTTTGGTGATGTTTAAATATTGTACTGTGTCAATATTAGGACATTTTGCACAGAAAGAACAAAAATAGAATTAATGTAAATATATATTAGTGTTAGTAACCTATTTTCATTCAATTTTGTAATTATATTTCATTTTGTAAAAGAAAGACTCACTTTTTGCTGTAGCTCTGATTAATTGTATAAATTATCAGTTTTGAGCTAAATTATTTCATATAATATGGACAAGATACTTTTAAAAACTCACCAGCTAAAGAGAAAGTGTGTAAATGAACGTTTAATGCACACTTCTGGAACTTTCTATGGAGAGGTTCTGTATTATGATTGCAAAAGTGCAAAAGCTGTTTCATAGCCTAATTTAGAAGGACGATTTGTATCAAGAAATATTGCTAAAAAGGTTTATTTACGTTTTGAAACACGATTTAAATCATTTACATATAAATAGTTGTTCTAAATCACTCAAGAAATATTCAGAATCAAATGTCAAGATATTTCTGGAAACATCGGTACAAATCTGGTGAAGGTTATCCAGAAGCTGGTAGAAAAATGTTATAAAATCTATTTGGAAATTATGCTTGTAAGAATTTATATGTACTGATCCTTTTACTTACTTCAATCTGTACTAAAATTCTGTAATGTCTAATTTAGTTTTAAGTCGTGAATTGCTATCGTATTGTAAACAAAACATTGTCAAAGACTCTCATTGTTTGGAAAGATATTAATACACCTAGGAGTTGTCAGTTGCCAGTTCAGTTCAGTTCGGATATGCAGTGCGGTTAGCTCGGAGAGTCAGTTGTTGAGTCTGTGAAGTCTGTCAGTTCTGTTTGTAAATAAACGTCTGTAATGAAGAATTACTTGTTGTCGTCAATATGAACTCAAGACCTTTTGCACGAAGCAAACACCTCCTAATGCAACGTTTTAATTTGGTGTTGAGGAGCTGAAATGTTATAATTTGGTCCAGAAAGTCCTGGGACGTTATAATTTGGTTGAGGAAGCTGGGATGTTATAATTTGGTTGAGGAAGCTGGGATGTTATAATTTGGTGGAGGAGCTGGGATGTTATAAGCCCCACTCCCAGATTCAACCAAACAGCCCTCATCAAAGATTTACTGTCCTACACTCGTACTCTCTGTTGGAAATATCACTTTGCCACGAAGAGAAATGATCCTAATCCTACTCCTAATGATCCAACTCCCCAAGACACTATCCAAATTGAACCCTGCCTGGAACAGTTCTGTCCTCCGTCACAGCGGGACCCACCTCCTCTTCCTCAAAATCAGCCTCTCCAAACCTTCCAGGAGTTTCTGACTTCCAGCCTTGCCTCTCAGTCATTCTTAAAAACCTTAATCCTACTCCCAACATCCCCACTGCTGAAGCCCAAGCTATCCGCAAACTGAAGGCTGACCGATCCATCGTCATTCTCCCGGCGCACAAGGGTTCCACGACCGTGGTACTTGATCGTCGGGAGTATGTGGCTGAGGGACTGCGTCAGCTTTCAGACAACACCACATACAAAGTTTTCCAAGGTAATCCCATTCCTGATGTCCAGGCGGAGCTTCAAGGAATCCTCAGAACCTCAGGCCCCCTACAAAACCTTTCACCTGACTCCATCAACCTCCTGACCCCACCAACACCGCGTACCCCTACCTTCTACGTTCTTCCTAAAATTCACAAACCCAATCATCCCCCCCCCCCCCCCCCCCCCTGTAGCTGGTTACAAAGCCCCCACAGAACGTATCTCTGCCTACTTAGATCAACACCTTCAACCTATTACATGCAGTCTCCCATCCTTCATCAAAGACGCCAACCACTTTCTCGAACGCCTGGAATCCTTACCCAATCTGTTACCCCTGGAAACCATCCTTGTTACCATTGATGCCACTTCCTTATACACAAATATCCCACACGTCCAGGGCCTCGCCCACACGTCCAGGGCCTCGCTGCAATGGAGCACTTCCTTTCACGCCGATCACCTGCCACCCTACCTAAAACCTCTTTCTTCGTCACCTTATCCAGCTTCATCCTGACCCACAACTTCTTCACTTTTGAAGGCCAGACATACCAACAATTAAAGGGAACAGCCATGGGTACCAGAATAGCCCCCTCGTATGCCAACCTATTCATGGGTCGCTTAGAGGAAGCCTTCTTGGTTACCCAAGCCTGCCAACCCAAAGTTTGGTACAGATTTATTGATGACATCTTCATGATCTGGACTCACACTAAAGAACAACTCCAGAATTTCCCCTCCAACCTCAACTCCTTTGGTTTCATCAGATTCACCTGGTCCTACTCCCAAAACCCATGCCACTTTCATTGACGTCGACCTCCATCTGTCCAATGGCCAGCTTCACACGTCCGTCCACATCAAACCCACCAACAAGCAACAGTACCTTCATTATGAGAGCTGCCACCCATTCAACATCAAACGGTCCCTTCCCTACAGCCTAGGTCTTCATGGCAAACGAATCTGCTCCAGTCCGGAATCCTTGAACCATTACATCAACAACCTGAAAACAGCTTTCGCATCCCGCAACTACCCTGCCGACCTGGTACAGAAGCAAATAACCAGAGTCACTTCCTCATCCCCTCAAACCCAGAACTTCCCACAGAAGAACCACAAAAGTGCCACACTTGTGACAGGATACTTTCCGGGACTGGATCAGACTCTGAATGTGGCTCTCCAGCAGGGATACAACTTCCTCAAATCCTGCCCTGAAATGAGATCCATCCTTCATGAAATCCTCCCCACTCCACCAAGAGTGTCTTTCTGCCGTCCACCTAACCTTCGTAACCTCTTAGTTCATCCGTATGAAATTCCCAAACCACATTCCCTACCCTCTGGCTCCTACCCTTGTAACTGCCCCCGGTGTAAAACCTGTCCCATGCACCCTCCCACCACCACCTACTCCAGTCCTGTAGCCTGGAAGGTGTACACGATCAGAGGCAGAGCCACGTTTGAAAGCACCCACGTGATTTACCAACTGACCTGCCTACACTGTGACGCTTTCTATGTGGGAATGACCAGCAACAAACTGTCCATTCGTCTGAATGGACACAGGCAGACAGTGTTTGTTGGTAGTGAGGATCACCCTGTAGCTAAACATGCCCTGGTGCACGGCCAGGACATCTTGGCACAGTGTTACACCGTCCGAGTTATCTGGATACTTCCCACTAACACCAACCTGTCAGAACTCCGGAGATGGGAACTTACCCTTCAGTATACCCTCTCTTCTCGATATCCGCCAGGCCTCAACCTCCGCTAATTTCAAGTTGCCACCGCTCATACCTCAACTGTCTTTCAACAACTTCTTTGCCTCTGTACTTCCGCCTTGACTGACATCTCTGCCCAAACTCTTTGTCTTTACAAATGTCTGCTTGTGTCTGTGTATGTGCAGATGGACATGTGTGTGTGTTCGGGTGTATATCTATCCTTTTTCCCCCCCTAAGGTAAGTCTTTCTGCTCCTGGGATTGGAATGACTCCTTACCCTCTCCCTTAAAACCCACATCCTTTTCGTCTTTCCCTCTCCTTCCCTCTTTCCTGAAGAAGCAACCGTCGGTTGCGAAATCTAGAAATTCTGTGTGTGTGTTTGTTTGTTTTATTTATTGTGCCTATCTACCGGTGCTTTCTCACTTGGTAAGTCTTGGAATCTTTGTTTTTAATATATTTTTCCCATGTGGAAGTTTCTTTCTATTATATATGGAAACTTTCCAGGGTAGGGGGGACGACTTCAAAACTTTGGATTCAGCACCCCAGAAAATCTATAGAAAGCCTGTCAAAAACACTTCCACAAAACTTTCCACCATTTGGCCTTTCTGAGCACTATCTGACTGGACTAGTTTTCAAATATTCACATACCTTTCCTGCAGGTTTGAACACTGTGTCAATACCTTATCCCCTAAGCACTCTCCTGATGAGATCTTTCTTTTAGCTGTTATTTTTTACAAGAAGTCCCAGATCATTTAGGATGTAATGCCCTATTTCTCTCTTTGCCAGAGTAGCCATTTCTTTTGAATGTAATTCCAAAATAAGCATCAATACCCAGTTTAAAGAACATATGAGCAATTGTTGTCAGGACAACATCAATAAATTGGCAGTAGAAGATAATGCACTGCACAAAATTCAATTCTCTGATCCTGTAGTTTTATATAAGTCCAATCATTCCTAAGCTAGAACATAGAGAAGGCCCATAGAAATACTAAAATGCAAAACTAACTTTAACAGATAAGAGTAAGGACTGGAATTAGAACAGGTGTTGCTCTCAATGCTAAATAAAGCAATCAACACCAAATCTTCTCCACTACAAGCTCCATAATATATGCTGGTCTGACTCTGTGATCTTTGGTGGCAGTTGGACAACAGCTTGACCCAACTGTCGCATAAAACAGCTCCTCTTGCTGAGCTTGTTCAAGTTCAAAAATAATTTAAGTCTTAATAACCTCAGAGACTGTTTCCAGCTTTAGGAGACCAAATTTTAGGTGTAGAAACACGCCCTGGACCATCAGCCTAATGCCTATGTAACTAAAAGTCACTGAGGATGTACATGCTGGCTGTAAAGGCCTGCTCTGAATCATTCAAACTAGTCTGAAAGGCTCAAAGGCATGCAACAAGGTGTAATGGCTGAAGACATTTTTACAACAAACGCTGTTATTTGTCATATAGCTAGAAGAAATTTCTAATTCTAGAATTTAGATATTCGGAGAGTTTGTAAAAAAGAGTGGCTAATACAGTATTTTTTAAATTTTCTTTTGAATTGATGGGGTTCTAGATTTATTGCTTCATGTTACCAAGGTTCTTGAACAGCTTTTTACCAGTGTACCTAGTTCTAACCTGAACCCTTTTGCAAAGAAGCAGAGATTTTATTAATATTGCTGTGTTGTTGTTATTCAATCCTGGACTTCCCATTGTTTATACAGTAAAACTTGCTCAAAATGGAATCCCCTGGGACTAAAGTAATTTTCCAAATTGGACACGTTTCCCGATTACACAAAACTCACTGGGCTATGTGAAATTTGTCAGGTATAAGGCACAAAAGTACAGTAAAAGATTTTGTAATTATGCTTATACTGTATTTACATATCTTCACTCAAGCACAGCAGACATTCATTTACTGTATACTGGACAACAGAACACTGGACTACTACACTAACTGATAAATAACACGGCATTTCTATATTTTTCATCAAACTTTAAATTCCTCTATTATTCTATGCACATATATATTTTTCTAACAAAGAGACAGAGGGGCTGGCCAGTACTTACCTCAGCTCAGTACAGCCGATAGAAACACCAAAAAACAACCGAAAATTTAAGTTCCTAGCTTTCGGAATAAATGTTCCTTCATCAGAGAGGAGAGAGGGGAAAGAAAGGGAAGAGGATTTAGTTACTAAACTAAATCCGCTTTCCCTTCTTCCCTTTCTTTCCCCTCTCTCGTCTCTGATGAAGGAACATTTATTCCGAAAGCTAGGAACTTAAATTTTCGGTTGTTTTTTGTGTTTCTATCGGCTGTACTGAGCTGAAGTAAGTACTGGCCAGCCCCTCTATCTCTTGTTAGTAAGTGTTTCACATCTTTATATGAGATTTTCCATTAATTAGTTACATATATATTTTTCCCATGTTTATTTGCTTTACATTTCACTTTTTTCGTGACATATCAATGAGGGAAACATGTTTCAATTTCTTCTTCAAAATTTTTTTTTCTATGCAATTTTTTGTGCTGCAAAGTGGATAACACATTTATGCATGCCTTGGCTTCTTCAGGTGTATTAATTTTTGTAGGGACATCATTTTGCTCCTCTTCTTCTTCCTTTGTTTCTTCTTCATCATCATCTGTGTTGCAGATTTCAATAAAATCTGTTGCTGAAGTGAAAGTAGAATGAGTTGACAGAAAGTCATAACTTCGAATGTAATCATCTGCACAACATGAAATGTTTTGCATTTTCATTAATTTAGCAACTGCTGCTGCGTTTTCTTGAACTTCAATGACCACACAAGTGTGGTCAAACCACGTTTTCTTGAAGCATTTGGTGACAGTTTTGGTTTTTATTTCCTCTACTGCCAAGCCAATCCAGTTTATTGCATACTGGACAGAAACTGACTGTGCAAAAGCAAATGCAGTTTCAGCTTCTTCAACACTAAGAATAAGAGATCGCATCAGTGATCACCTATAATGACACTTGAATATGTAAATAACCCCCTGGTCCATTGGCTGTTTGAGGCTGGTTGAACCTGGAGGTAACCAAACCAATTCCATGTTTGATAATGTTACTTTCGGGTGAGACATTTCATTGTCTAGGAAAAGGAGAAACTGGTGATTTCCTTTTTACATTTTAGCATTAAAAGAGCCCAGCTATTCTTCCATAAGACCACTCACCATCCACACTTTTTTATTGCTTTGCCATGCGACTGAAAGCTTACTGATGTCTATTTTTTTGAAACAATGTGGTTTTGCTGCCTTCACAATCACCAGTGGCTTCTCCATTTCACCTAACAATCTTCCACACAGCAGTACAGTAAGTCTTTCCCTGGGCATTTTTCCACCGCTGCACTTGTCACCTCGAATTGTTTGTGATTTTGAAGGCAGCGCATGATAAAATAGTCCCATTTCATCGCCATTGAACATGTTTTTTGGGTCATAACTCACAATAAGTTAGACACTATAGTATTCCATTGTGTTGTTACATTTTCTTGCACATCTTTAGCTTCCCCACACAATTCATTCCACATGATGACATGTCTCGCTTTGATACTGTCCAGCCAACCTGTGGATGCCTTAAACTCTGTAATTCCAAGCTATTTAGCAACTTTCAGAGCCTCACTCTGCAACATGGGTCCAGATAAATGTAAGTTTTTTGTCTGTGCACTTACAAACCATTCCCACACTATTTTGTTAATTTCTTCATTTCCGGTCTTCTTCACCTTTCTTTTCATCTGCCCGTTCCCTTTCATCCATTCCTCCATTCCTTTTCATCTTATCCTTGTTTATTAAAGTCTCATAAATTTGTCTTTTGCCACATTTGAAATGCAACATAATTTCATGCAAAGAGAGTTTGTCTTTCTCACATGCGTCAACAACATTAATATTTTTGTAAAATGTTAACAACACATACCGTTTGTACGACATCATGTTACTGTATCTCTTAAAGTGCTACTAGTCAACTGAAACTGTCATAAAATAATGACCTCGCTGAGTAAAAACATTGTTTAACGGAACAATACCTACCTCTTTCACTGTGCACATTGCTGCAGAGTATTGGCAGATGTGCAGCAATGTTCCTGTACATGCCGGCGAATGTCGGTAATGAGGAAAATGAGAAAGCCGACAAACAGAGCACCTACTAACGAACCATTTCCGAACTGACACTGAGCGTCACTTACTAGTTGTTGCACAAAGCGACATGGTTTTAGTTCTAGACCAGGAACGCCATGGGGCTCTGGGCCTCTTCTTCATTTTGCGCAGCTTAATAGCGGTGTTAAAGTAACGTCCATGTATAGTCATGAATAACTAATGAACTGTAATACAGTAGTACTGTTTAGGCTCTTTTCCACATTATACAATGAATTATTATGTATGTTCTATGATTTGCATTCTGTTTCCATGTAAGGCACTTTCCAGTTTATACAAAAAATCAGCATATAAAATAGCACCGAATGAGTCGGGACTGAAATACTTGTGTGGTTTGGGCAGATTTCCAAAGTATACATGTGCCAATTTGTGCAAGTTTTACTGTATTAGTTAAAGTTTGTCTGTGTATAAATCATATTTCTTCTAAGACCAATTTTTATCATCAGCAACAAAAACCTTTAGGGAATAAATGTACTGATAAGTGAGTACACAAATTATAATATCCTTAAAATGGCTTCTGCAAGATGTGTATTTATCCTTGTTTTACAGCTCACTTTTCCTAAAAAAAAAAATGCTGTATTTCAGGTGCACTGTCCAAGAAGATAATTCACCCAACATGGAGTGAAAATATGCAAAATGACCCAATTACTATCCCCACCACACACACACACACACACACACACACACACACACACACACACACACACACACACACACACACACACATACATTCTCTCAGCCACTAGCATTAGCCGCAAACATGAGTCTGTATGTGTTTTAATTAGCTCTCAACAAAGATGTCATGGACACAAAAAACAGAAACATTTACAATCTTATTTATCAGGCAGTTGACTGGTCAACATCTATGCTATACATTGTACTTTCACGCCTCTGGATCATGGGGTACCAGGTTTGATTCCCGGCCACGTTGGGGATTTTTTCTGCCTGGGGACTGGGTGTTAGTGCTGTTATCATCATCATCATCATCATCTTTTGTGAGTGACTAGATTGGACTGTGAAAAGAAAATGGAGTGTGTAAACATTGGACATTGTACAGGGTCTGATGACCGCACAGTTGAGTGCCCCACAAACCAATCATCGTCATCATCACCACCACCATCATCATCCAGGGCATTCATTTATCATACTAACTGTTTTTAATTTTTTAACCAGTTAACCCCAAATACTCTCACACATAGTGTTTTATTTAGTGTATTACTGCTAATGCCACTTTTGGTGCTAAAGCTGCTTGCTTGTTTCAAATTGCCTAATTGTTAGCTGTGAACCAGCTGTAGGCCTGTTCAGTTATGTATGTGCTGTTTCTGTTGTTTAGTTTAAACCCTTGGTTAGTGTTCTCATCCTATCAGCAAACATTATAGATTTTCAACTGTCCTTTAAAGTCATTAGAAAATCATTTATGTGGAACAAGAAAAGGAGCAGACCTAGTACTGCTCCTTGTGGAACCCCCATACTATGTTCTTCCATTCAGAGATTAGTTTCATATTGTGACAGTCATAGGTACACTCTGATCTCTGTTATGAATATACACTACGTTATCAAAAGTATCCGGACACCTGGTTGAAAATGACTTATTACAGCTTCCACTCTCACAGGCAAATGTTCAACCAGGTGCTGGAAGGTTTCTTGGAGAATGGCAGCCCATTCTTCATGGAGTGCTGCACTGAAGAGAGGTATCGATGTCAGTCGGTAAGGCCTGGCACGAAGTCGACATTCCAAAACATCCCAAATGTGTTCTATAGGATTCAGGTCAGGACTCTGTGCTGGCCAGTCCATTACAGAGATGTTACTGTCATGTAACCACTCCGTCACAGGCCATGCATTATGAATGGGTGCTCGATCATGTTGAAAGATGCAACTGCCATCCCCGAATTGCTCTTCAACAGTGGGAAGCAAGAAGGTGCTTAAAACATCATAGTGCCGTGCAAAACAAGAAGGGGTGCAAGCCCCCTCCATGAAAAACATGACAACACCACCACCTCTGAATTTTACTGTTGGCGCTAAACACGCTGGCAGATGAATTTACTGGACACTCGCAATACCCACACCCTGCCATTGGATCGCCACATTGTGTACCATGATTTGTCATGCCACACAACATTTTTTCCACTGTTCAATCGTCAATGTTTATGCTCCTTACACCAAGCGAGGCGTTGTTTGATATTTACAGGTGTGATGTGTGGCTAATGAGCAGCTCCTCGACCATGGAATCCAAGTTTTCTCACCCCCGGCCTAGCTGTCAAACTACTTGCAGTGGCTCCTGATGCAGTTTGGAATTCCTGTGTGATGGTATCGATAGACCTCTGCCTATTACACATTAGGACCCTCTTCAACTGTCGGCACTCTCTGTCAGTCGACAGACGAGGTCGGCCTGTACGCTTTTGTGCTGTCCGTTTCCCTTCACGTTTCCACTTCACTATCACATCGGAAACAGTGGACCTAGGAATGTTTAGGATTGTGGAAATCACACATACAGATGTATGACACAACTGACACTCAATCACCTGACCACATTTTAAGTCGGCAAGTTCCACGGAGCGTCACATTCTGCTTTCTCATGATATCTAGTTACTACTGAGGTTGCTGATATGGAGTACCTGGCAGTAGGTGGCATCACAATACACCTAATATGAAAAACGCATGTTTTTGGGGGTGTCCAGATACTTGTGATCACACAGTGTAGGAGTCCACCCATACCAGGGATATCATTAATGTAATAACATTTCAACTTGCAAAGTAGAATTTTGCGGTTTACACAGAGACACACAATATTCCAACAATATAATTTTCCTTTTTTATTTCTACCAGTACTTAATTTGTGGATCTTTTATGGTTTTCTCTGTGCAGATTTCTTTTTAAACTGAAACAAACAGGCAACTTTCAATGCAAACTCATTGTTGAAAACCAGAAAACTAAAACATCTAACAGATACGCTAAAGAACCACAACGTACTCATAACAGCCATTCAAGAAAGACAATACATGGATACAGATACCTTCGATTCCGAATGTTTTAGGATATACAAAGGTAAAGTGGGACCGAGAGTAATGAAAAATGTACTACATCTTGGGACAGCCTTTATAATCAACAAACAAATCTTGAACTCAATAGTTGGCTTTGATTCCCAATCAGAAAGAATCTCAAGTCTTACATTCACAAGCACAAACAAAATCTACACAATTATCAACGCACATGCCCCAATAAACGAGGATAACAGGAAAAACAAAGAAAAAGTGGAGCCCTTTTGGAATCATCTAGATGACATTATTCAGAAAATTCCAGATAAAAATCATTATCATTCTTCTTGGAGATTTTAATGCACAGATTGGTGAAAAAAAAAGATAAGAAAATAGTTGGAAACTATCCTGCACACAAGAGAACAAACAGAAATGGTGTGAGACTAACAGAACTTTGCCAAGTACACAATTTAATTCTTAAATCCACAGCTTTCAAGGAACTACCACGAAGACAAAAGACATGGGTATCCCCAAATCCAAGCCTTGGGGAATTTCAACTTGATCATGTGGCAATCAAGAAGATTTCTAGCAAAGAAATCATGAATGTTAGGGTACTCAGGGGTGCAAACTTTCTAATATTAAGTTCAAAGTCATCCCAAACAGGAAACGCAGCATGAAACAAATTAAGGGTCGGAAGTATAGCACAGAAAAGATATTAAAATCAGATGAATTCACAAAAGCAACAGAAATCATTCAGACACAAAGCTGGGGGGGATATCAAGGAAAGCCTCATTACTACAGCCCAACAGATAGCAACTAACAAAAAAAGTAAAAAACATGCCTGGTGGTCGCTGGAATGTGATGCCCTCATTGAAACAAGAAAACAGGCATGGCAAAATTGGCAGTCACAGAAAACAGAAGAAAGTAGACAATTTCATTACAGCTAGAAAACTGGTAGATAAAAATATAAAACAGATTAAGAAGACACATGAAAACAAAACTCTCCTCCAAATTGATAATGAATTTGCTAAAAACAACACAAGAAGCTTTTACAGAACTTTCAAACAAAGGTTATCAAGATACAAAGCACCCACCCTCCAATTTCGAGATGTAGATGGGACCATCGCTCACAACAACACGGAAAACTGCAAAATACTAGCAGGTTACTTTGAGAAACTCTTGAATTGTGAACCCATCCTTGAAAAATTTGAATCCATCCCAAAAAACGGTGAGAAGCCGGATTCAGAACCACCGAGGACTGAAGAACTGCAGAAGGTCATTTCAGAACTTAAAAACAACAAGACGTCCGGAGAAAATCAAATAGTGGCCAAGCTACGGAAAAAAGGCTGACAAAAATGCAGTTACATCCCTAAAGTGTGTTTTCGATCAAATCTGGAAAGAAGAAGAGATCTCCACAGAATGGAGAACAGCTCTCATCCACCCTATCCACAAGAAAGGTTTGAAGCCAGACCCCCAACAATTACAGAGGAATATCACTGCTGGATATAACGTACAAGATTCTTTCTAAAGTCCTTTTGAACAGGACACAGCCGCAATTGGATCCGCAAATAGGGGACTACCAGGGAAGTTTTAGAAAGGGTAGAGCGTGTTCGGAACAAATACTAAACCTCAAAAACATTATGGCATACCAAAAATCAAGGGCAAAGACATACGTAATCTCATTCATTGATTTCAAGACAGCATATAATTTGATTGATAGAGAATCTCTATTATCAGTCCTGGAAGAAATGTGTTTGAATAAGAAAACAACTAATATTATAAAAGCAACCCGTACAAATATATTTTCGAAAGTTAAATTTATGGGCGAACTATTGGAACCCTTTGATATAAAAACGGGAGTGCGACAGGGCGATGGGCTCTCACCGTTGCTGTTCAATTGTGCACTTGAGAAAGTAGTCAGAGAATGGAACACAAATATTAAGAGCGGTATAAGACTGGATTGCAAAAAGAAGAACCTGAAAGTAAATTGCATTGCTTTTGCAGATGATATGGCCCTGTTTGCTGAAACAATAGAAGAAGCACGGGAGCAAATCCTTGAACTAAAGAAACAAGCAGTTAAAATTGGTCTTCATACCTCCTTTGAAAAAACTAAGGTATTGACAAACATCACGCACTCATGTAAATAGCTCAAAGTTCAAGAACAGAAGATTGAAATAGTAAAAGAATTCAAATATCTCAGAGAATGGATTAGTTGGAACGCTGGGGAAAGCAAAGCAATAGAATCTAGAAAAAATAAACTTGAATTGGCCTTCCAAATAACAAAAAATACATACAACAAAAAATCCCTTTCCTGGGGGTCCAAAATTACACATTACAAGACAGTGATTAAGCCAGAAGCACTGTATGCAGCAGAAACACTTAACATGGATTTCAAAGGCCAAATGGAGAAACTTGAGCTAAAGGAAAGAAAAATTTTAAGAAAAATCATTGGGCCAAAATTTCAAGACAATAAGATAATATACATAAAAAATGAAACTCTCTACAACAAAATTGAAAAACTTTCAGATTCTATGTGAAAAAGGAGAATTAATTTTTATGGTCATCTTCTCAGAATGAATTCCAACATATTAACTAAACAAATCTTACACTTCTTCCATAACGGAAAAACGAAGCCCAACTGGTTTATAGAAACTGAGAAAGACCTAGTGGAATTACAGATTTCAGAAAATTCACTTATTGATCGAACTGCTAAATTAATTACTAAAGATGAAAACATAAGGTTCCAAGACAAATCCACACAAAATACCAAACCCTTCATCTCGGGAGAATAGAGGAGAAGAAGATCAGAAAGAATGAAGAAATACTGGGCCCTAAGAAAAGAACAACGCACAAAGAAATGATTGATCCAGTGGACCCCAAGGAGGGTGAAACAAAAGAAGAAGAAAACTGAAATTAAAAATTTAAATAGACCCCGACACAAAAAAGCCATATGTATTGCCTCATAAGTTTAATAAAAGTACTAATATTTTAATTCAAACATTGTCACATCTGGGGACCATTAAGAAAATAAAATAAAAACAGGATACATCTAAAAATGGTAAAGTACGACATTTAAATACAAGTAAGGTACTTAGGCAACAAAAGTAAATATCGACATAACAATAATCTTATCATTGAGTCTAAGTCTTAATTACATTACTCCAAAAAATTCACAATACAGACACAACTGTAAATGACGCCTGCCCTCATATGACTGGCCATTCATTTCACCGCATGACTTGCCCTTGTGATTTAATAAAGTGCAAGTTAGTTGCTATCACCAAACCATGCCAGGACATAGGCCTTGTAAGAAACATTAATGAACAAAACTAAGTTTGTACATAATTATGTTAAAATATAATATAAAATAAATAGGGAACTCTACTCTTTAACAATATTAGGCTAATTAAAGGTGGATTGGTTTTCATATTTTATATTATAAGTAATTATAACTTTACCAGCTATTTTGAGGTGTGGACGCAAAACACCCAGGACTGGAACAGATGACACCAAATACAAGAAGCTTGTACCCAGCAATAATGAAAGTATGCTGATCTAGAAAGTATAGCTTCTGTTAATTTCTTTTTATTTTTTTTTAATTACTCAGCAGTCCTACAATGTGACGATGCTTGGATCAAAGTATTACTACTTATATTAAACTGAAAGGGACAATACATATTTTTTTTTTTTTTTACTTTTTCGTGTTTTTTTTTTTTTTTTGTCAGGGTTTTATAAATTTTTAATTTGAGGTTTTGTATTTGCTTTGACTTCCAAGGCACAAAATATATCTTTCCACTCTCAAAGACACTATGTATGAATTTCGTTTCTTCATTAAATCATACAGAACTAAATAATTAATGATTACCTTGTCAAATCTCGTCGCCTATTTTCAGAAGAAAAATACTTTTCCCAATCCTCTATTAAAGCTAAAGCTTCCTTCAGATTTCCAGCATAAAATGCTGATTTTGGATTATTTCCCGATAAATAGGAAAGATTAACCTACAGAAAAAAAGCTCAGAAAGTTACCAATGTACAAAATCTTAAATATGACAAACCAACTACAGATGTGCAACTTACCAAATAATCTTTACATTCTGCTGCATATACGTTGTATTTTGGATGACAGAAAGTCTGCAAGTAGTTCTGTGTAGTTAATTGAACATGTTCCCTCATCTGCTGATCGAGAAGTAGCCGCTGCTCAGATGTTAAAGACACTTGCTCAGAATTAGTTTCATTTTCTTTTGCTGGTGGCTGCACCTTTTAAAAAATTAATTCAAGTCAAGACAGAAGCAGCAGCATTAGTGACGTAACAGCAAAGGACAATTTAATACCTGGTTGTTTGTTATTTTTTTGCTATCATCGTCTTCATCATCACTACTTGAAAGGAAACCTGCCATTTTGAACAGTTCTTTAACAAGTGCATTTACTTCTTTCTTAGAGACTTTCACTGCACGATCTATTCTACACTCTTCTTTCTCTGAAATAATACACACAAACTTGCTTAAATATAGTGATTACTGCTAAGCAATAAAAGTGAATTCTGAAGTTACTAACAGTATTTATTTAGACACACTTCCTCTTCCAGTGCCCAACTATTATCTATATAAAAAATAAAATAAAATCATGTTGTATTATTAAATCGTGAAAGTCTACTATAATGTTATTTTAGGCAAAATAGTATTCTATACGCATTTAGTGTTGGGTACCACTGTTTACTTACTACAAATTTGGTATCGTCATGTAACAATTAGGATTTTTAAGAAAAGGAGTATAATGATATTTTCTAGGTTGAAACTCTCAAACATGAGCACGAAAAAAATTGTGTGTCACATTAACTTTTCGATACTGCATCCAGTAATTTTTGGTTGACAGTACTAAATACAACCTGGTACATGTTCCTTTCAGCAGTAAAAACCAGAGCAATCAAACATAATGACTGCTCTGGTAACGCTTAGCATTTTACAAGCATGGTCATAGTGAAGGGGAAAGCTCTAGCCTTTCTCCAATGCATGCATTGGCTCATCCAGCCAGTTTTAAGATGTATTTCAGTTGACTATAAAATCAGGGTGGAGGTGTAACTTTGCTTCTTTTTACATGAAGAAGGCACCATGGGTATGAAAGTTACACTAAGCCTTACAAAAAGATTATCACCAGACTGTTAAAGGATTTATAAAACTCCAACTAAGTTTCTTAAAGACAATCTGTTTAAAAAAGCTTTGGTATTGTTAATGAAATAATTAACAAAGTTTTAATGTTCACATATTGTAAGTGTATTTTGATAGCAACTGTGTATCAAGACATTACTGAGCAATTTTGTTATATTCATAGTATACAAATAATTTCCTTTCCTACATCCCCAAAATGAAATCTTGTTCATTCTGCTGATGTATGGTTCTGAGAGCCTGTCATTAATAAATGTGTAACAGCTTAAGAACGGTTGGGCTGAAAAGACGTTCTGTTGCAACACTGACTACGTTTCTCTTACATCTATTTTTATATATTCTACATTATTAATGCCAATGAGGATCTTAACTTCTGCTAGGCTGCAGTAATAATTCTAGGTTTGGTGTAACAGTGTAACTGGAACAACTAAGCTTCACTGGCTTTTACATTGCAAAATCTGTCTGCTTTAACTCCCCAAGGAATACTCCTCTACAGTTAGTTGATACAGCAACAAAAGCCATACACTTGTCGCGGAGGTGCACAATTATTCAAAAAACACCTGAAAAAGCAGTAATGACAGTCTAAAGGCGCAAGTGATTTCAATATGTGAAAGATATTACCCCTCAAGGGGCCTGCAACTTTTTATAATATGAGTGGGCACACTGATTTTTGATAAAGTGTGTGTGTGGCGTACTTTGTATACTTTTAAAGACCAGCTGTCTTCATGTTACCAAAGTAAAAATGTATAAACAAAACAAAAGTTTAATCTTAGTTCAATTAAACAATGATAAAATAAACTTATATTATATGAACTAAATCACCATTTCATTAAATAATAATAAAATAAACATTCACTATATCTCACTGTTGCCACACACAACAGCCACCCCACAGTAACGACCCAGTCGAGGCGTTAAACAGCACAGTAGCATCAGATCCCAGCCAACTACTTATTCAATTGCTAATGACCTCATACACAACTGCCTCATTAAGGGATTGTGCTGCTAGCATGGAATCTGGGTCATTTTCTTGCATGGATCGTAAATTCTCTCTCTGTGCTCACTGTTTATTTTGTATTACAGCTGCTCACTTGGACGTATGACAGCACAACTTATCACTCTGTCAGCTGAAGCAATAATAAAGAAACAGGTATGAGCTCACAGTCGTAAAACAACAATCAAATGGTACAAGACAATTTTGTCATTGGCGCACTTTACAGATAGGCACGCCTACTTGTGGGTTAAGCATGGACCACAGGCCCTATTCTTTAATCCTATGGTTGTAACGTAACACTTTAACACAGCTGTTAATGTTTAACATGATCTTTACCTTTTCAAATGAAATATTTTTTTATAACTCATCAAATTTCAAATCTGAAAACTGTTTTGCTCCATCACATCAGGTTTTGAAGATATATTGCTGTGTGTTGTGTTCTTCAGTCCGAAGACACACTTGACGCACCTCTACTTGCCATTCTGTCCTGTACAAGCCTCTTCATCTCTGTCAACAACTGCAACCTACATCCATTTAAATATGCTTACTGCACTTCAATCTTAGTCTCAATCCAAAATTTTTTTCCTCCATTAAAAATTGACATTTCCTTGACACCTCAGATGGGTCCTGCCAACCGATCCCTTGTTTTACACAGGTTGTTCTATAAATATCACTTTTCCCATATTTGACCCAGTACCTCATCATTATTTATTTGATCTAACCACCTAATCCTCAGCAGTCTTCTGTAGCATCATATTTCAAAGGTTCCTGTTCTTTTCTTGTCTGAACTGTTTATTGTGCACACTTCACTTTTGTACAAGGCTACACTCCAGACAAATATATTAAGAAATCTTTTTATGATTTACATTTATCAATATTAACAAATTTCTCTATTTCAGAAATGTTTTTCTTGCTACTTCCAGTCTGCATTTTTTATCTTCTATACTTCAACATTATCAGTTATTTTGATGTCAAATGGCATAACTCATCCACTACTTCCAGTCTCTGATTTTTTTAATCTAATTCCCTCAGCAACACATGATTTAACTTGATATATTACATTAACTTGTTTTACTTTTGTTAACATGTTTTTATAACTTCTTTTTCAAGACACTATCTATTCTGTTCAACTGCTCTTCAAAGTCCCCTGCCATCTCCGACAGAATTAAATAATCGTCAACAAATTTTTATTTCCTCCTCCTGAACTTCCCCAAATTCTCATTGGATTCTTTTACTGCTTGCTCAGTGTACAAATTAAATAATATCAGGGAGAGGCACCCTTTCACAGCCGCTTGTCAACTGTTGGTGCCTGTTCGTATCCTTCGACTCACATACTGGGTGGTTATAATTGTATTGCAGCTACTCAATGGAGGTCCCCTGTGGGCTTTAATTATCATAACACAGTGGAACATGGTAGATATGCTAACAAGTTAATACAGAGCCATTTTCTGCTGGAATAACATTAGTTCCAACTGTGGTCGCTGGCTGCAAATCTAGCCCTGTACACAGTTTGTATGGCGATATCATTTTACAAGCCGTAACTTGAGTGAACAGTAGGGTTATTGAGAAGAAAGACCGTGCATAAAGAGCTGCACTGATGGAAAGGTCTGAGGATAAGCCTGATGTCATTAAGTTATATAAAAAAAAGATAATGAAATTTGAAAACACGGGTAGGTGTGGTGTGGTGTCTGGAAGGGGAAGGCGTCCTATCCAGGAGGAAGTTATTGATGAGGTTGCTGTTGCTGTAAATGATCATTACAGCAGTGCCCCAGGGAGTGCTAGTGTTTGTGCAGTGTCACAAGAGTTTTCCATCACACACTCAACAGTATGGAAACTTTTGAGGTCTACTTTACATAGGTATCCATACAAGTTTCAGACAGTGCAGCAGCTGAAACCTCATGACAAGCAGTAATGTTCTGAATTTGCTCTTGGGCTTCTGGTACAGATCGAAACCGATGATATGTGGCCAGGCAATATTCTATGGAGTGACGAGGCACATTTTACACTATTGGGTGCAGTGAATGCACAGAACTGTTGAATTAGAGATAGTGTTGAACTGTACAAAAAAGAAAAAAAAAATACATACATTCACCATATGTGATAATGTGATATGGGTTCACAAGCACTTTTATTCTCGATCCATTCTTCCTGTATGAGAATACACACAGAGGGCCTGTCAGATCTACTGTGATGTTTGCACATTATTGAGAGCTTCTCATACAGAAAACAAGTCCTGCTTGGGAAGAGTGAAACTGAATGGAAAGCACTGTTTTCATACAAGACCCGGCAACAGCTGATGTCGCTCACCCAGTGAACGATCTGTTTAATGTAAACTTCCACAAACGTACTATCTCTGGTGGTTTTCCAGATGCATGGCCTGCAAGACCACATGACCTCAATCCATGTGACTTGGTTCTGGGAATATCTCAAAGAAGGTGTTTACCATGGGCACTTTTGTCTCTACCTGATCTGAATGCCAGTATACAGAAACATGTTGCTCAGATTCCACCTGAATTGCTGTAAGCAGCTGTTGATCACATTATTTTACAAATGCAGCATCTCACCAACTTCCCTGATGCTCCTATCGAACAAATTGTGTAAGTTGTGATTAATAATAAAATCAGCATTATGACTTTCTCACTTGTTTGACCTTTCTGCCCACATCCCATTCCTAATTCATTACATACGGAAACATTTCTGTAAGCCTTCCCCCACTAGGGCAGCCAATTGCTCACAAACAGCCTCTGATAATATCTTTATAGAAAAGTCCAGTGAACAAAATTATGTTACAAAACCAATAGTTAATGACATGCAGTTCCTTCTGTTAATTGTTAATACTGAACAGGATATAAAATCTGCTAAATCTGAGCTCATGGGGATAATCAATAGGGTAAAATTGATTATTTTAGGACACTCCTCACAGACATTCAATGGACTGATGTTTACAGTGTTCATGGCATGAATGAAAAATATAACACTTTTGCTAATAAAGTGCTTACCTTATTTGAACACTGTTTTTCCCCAAAACTAACCTAGGTTAGAGCAAATTCTACAAAGAAGCCTTAGAGTACTCAAGGAATAGGGGTACCTTGTAAAAAACTATATCTGTCAATCCGAAACAGTTCTGATGTTGATGCTATAGCAAAATATTAAAGACTGCAATACGAACATCAAAGCAAATATATTACAAGGAAAAGATAGTCACTAAGAGTAAAAATAACATTAAGAGTAAACGATTCATTGGTGACAGATGTGTACAGTGCAGCAGAACTTTTCAACAAACATTTTATAACTGTTACTGAAAAGATGGGGTTGTCAGGTTCTGTAGCTGCTGCTATGGAATACCTCAGACCAGACATTTCAAGTAATTTCCATAGTAAGAATTTGAATCTCACTCCCCGAGCAGAAATAATGTCCATCATAAAATCTTTAAAATCAAAAACATCTAGTGGGTATGGCGAAATATCAACAAAGTTAATTACAGAATGTGATTCTGAGTTAAGTAACATATTAGCTATCAGAGTAACAAGTCGTTTATCAGTGGAATATTTCCTGAATGGTTGAAATATGCTGAAGTTAAGCTACTGTTTAAGAAAGTAGATAAAGAAATAGCATTAAATTTCTGTCCAATTTCACCTTATCTCAAATAACATACTGTCGAAGTCACAGTTCAGATATCTAAAGGGTTCTGATATTGATAAGGCTATCTACACTTACAGTGAAAATAGGCTTAATTCATTAGACAAAAAATTGCAGGCAACTGGTATATTTTGCGATCTGTCAAAGGGATTTGACTGTGTAAATCACAATATCCTTTTAAGTAAATTAGAATATTATGGTGTAACAGGAAATGCTGCAAAATGGTTCAAATCTTATATCTCTGACAGAAAACAAAGGGTGTTATTAGGAAAGAGACATGTATTCAGCTATCAGGCATCATCCAACTGGGAACTAATTACATGTGGGGTCCCGCAGGGTTCCATTTTAGAGCCCTTACTTTTTCTGGTGATATCAATGACCTTTCATCAGTAACATTATCAGATGCCAAGTTCGTTTTGTTTGACAATGATTCAAACATTGCAATAAATAGCAAATCAAGTGTAGTCTTAGAAAGATCAGCTAATAAAATGTTTGTGGACGTGAATCACTGGTTCCCAGCCAATTCTTTGTCACTAAACTTGGAAAAAACACACTACATGCAGTTCAGAACTTGTAAGGGATGTTCCACGAGTAGATGCCTAACATACGACAATAAATTCAACTGGGAGGAGCACACCACAGAACTATGAGAGATATAAAAATGAAAAAGCTGGCATACTATGCTTATTTTCATTCCATAATGTCAAATGGGATTATTTTTCAGGGTAATTCATCAAGCCAAGCTCAAGTTTTCCGGGCTCAAAAACGTGCAGTAAGAGTTATATGTGGTGTGAACTCAAGAACATCCTGCAGAAGCCTGTTTAGGGAACTAGGGATACTAACTACTGTTTCCCAATATATTTATTCATTAATGAAATTTGTCATTAAAAATATATCACTTTTTCAAATCAACAGCTCAATTCATGGAATCAATACTAGAAATAAGAATAATCTTCACAAGGATTTAAAGTCATTTACTCTTGTACAAAAAGGTGTGCATTATTCAGGAACACACATTTTCAATAACTTACCAGCAGCCGTAAAAAGCTTAACAACAAATGGAATTCAGTTAAAGAGGAGCCTAAAGGATTTATTGGTGGCCAAATAAGTACTGTAGCAGTTCTATTACATGTTTATTACCTCATAAATAAAAAAACTTTTATTTTAAATTTGGTGCATTAGTGTTTGTACAATGATTCTTTCATATAATGTTCATTAAAAAAGTGACGATCATTCCACTTGGGACCTGTGGAAGATACATTAGCTTACTTGTTTCAGTTTTAAATATTTGTCACGTATTATTGTTTTTATGACATGTTCCACATCCTGGAGAACGTCCTCACTATGGATCAATTGGAATGAAAGTAAATCTAATCTAATCTAATCCACAGTGCCAAATTTGCAACTGGTGGCCGAAACTGGGACTAATTTTTTTCCAGCATAAATCAGCTCCGCATTAAGGCATTAGAATATATGCCAAGTTTTGCTGCCATACCGTAACACAGCCCACACTAGACCTCTGTCAGCAGCTGCACTTTAATTATAACCACCCGGTATCTGCAGTCTGGTTTCTGTATAAGTTGTAGATATCTTTGCTTCCTGTATTTCACCCTGACACTTTCATGATCAATACAATCCAAAGTTTTACCTAACTCTACAAATATTTAAACTTAAGCCTACCTTTCAAAAGTATGTCTTTTAAGATAAGTCACAGGGTCAGTATCGCCTTGTGTGTTCCTATGTATCTCTACACAGAAGATTGGTCTTCCTCAAGGTTGACTTCTACCAGCTTTTACATTCTGTGGATACAACGGATGACAAAAAAAGTGAAGTACCGGTGAGGAGAGGAGGAGAAAACAAAATTTAGCTTGACAGGTTGAGAGAGTATATGATGTTATATCAGTGATTACAAAGAATGTAGCAGTATGACTCCACTTATCAGTATGATGTTACACCCCTTCTGCCGTGCATGCATTGATTCGAGAAGGGTGTCATATAAAGTCATTGTATCCTCTCCTGAAGTAAGCTGCCATGATTGTTGTAACTGGTCCTTGATATCCTGGATACTGGCAATGAAACAGAGTTGATGTCCGAGCTGGTTCCACCCATGTTGTATCAGGGACAGATGTGGGAATCATGCTGGTCATGATGTAAAGTTGTGACCTGAAGTCATACCTGATGACTTCTTACACCATGACACCAGGTGTAACACCTCTGTGCCTCTCCAAAACATCAGGAGAATGGGACCTTTTCCCAATTTGTTGTCATATATTCTGACAACTGTCATCCTGGATAGTATAGAAGTGTGATACATCACTGATCATATTTTGTCAATGATTTTCATAAGCAGTCTGTACTTCTTGATTATGGCACCACCCCAGACACAGCTGTTTGTGTTGTGGTGTTAACAGCTGCTGCTTGTCTCCAACCAATGGTGTGGAGTAATGCAGAGTGTTGTGGGGAGTCCCTTATTTGTTCTCAGATGGCAAGTGCATAAGTGGAAGGATTATGATGTGCTTGGTGCAGTATACAGTGAGTCTCTCTTGTAATCAGACATTATCAGTCATAACCTTGACAATGAGTACGCCTGCCTCACATTCCCACGCAGTCCAATAATGGGCCACTGTCACATCCAAATGTCTCATAAATATGGATATAGCACAATTTGACCAGGTGGCCAAATGGAGACAAGCAATGAGGCTCCTTTCTAACTCTGTCAGGTGCTGATAATGCTGTCTCACTTGAGCACGCATCATGTAACTGTTCTTGAAAATGATCACACAACATCTGACTCTGTTTGCATCTCTTTATATATTTTACCATGTCTCAATTTTACACTAAACATGAAAAATTACAGTATGGTCTGTCACAGGTAATTAAAAGACTAACTGATCACATATCTGCAGAGAGGTATATGTTTACGATGTTAAAAGTCTCCTGGTTGCTTCACTTTTTTTGTCTGACTACGTAATTCAAGATAGTATTTTGCAACCTGACTTTTATACTGCCGATCTGGCAATATGCATTCTTGTTAGCATCTGTCTTCCATACAATAAGAATTATTACAATCTTCTTGAAGTATCAGGATATTTCACTTGCCTTATTAATCTAGTAAACTAGGTAGAATGGTTTTGCCATGGTTGGCCCTCCTAGGAAATCACTAATTCTGAGGATATGTTATGAACTCCTAAACCCTCATCTCAATTTAGATTTTCCAGTGCTCTGTCAAATTCTTGTAATAGTATCTCATCTCCACCTATTTCCTCTTCTTTTTCTCTAATGTTATCCTCAAGACCCCATATATAGGGTGATTCAAAATTAGTGGTACAAAAAGTTCTTATGGACATTAATAGGTGTCTGATGTGGACTCCATTTGTGACACGGCAATGTCCATATGGTTCTGTATTTCCTGATCGACTGCAATATAGTTAACCACTTTGTCTGCTGTAAGTTCTGTGGAAATGGAGATACGCAAACCTTGCCATTCACACATCCACAAAATAAAAAATAAAAATATCTATTGGTGTGATGTCAGATAACTTGGGCAAACCACAACATGAATTGCTCAGAACTCGACCCAGCGTTAACAATCCAGCGTTGTGGAAGGTGTTCACTGAGGTGACTATGTATGAAGTTATGCCAATACGGAGGGACTCTGTCCTGCTACAAAAATAGTTCTGGTAACTTTTCTGTCAACTGAGGCAACAATCAGAGAGAAAGCATATCGAGATAAGTTATACCTGTAATGGCAGGTTCTGCAAAGAAGAAAGGATCAAAGACTCTGTGGTTGGTTATAGTGGCAAAAACATTAAATTTTGGAGAATAACTTCCATGTTCCAGAGAAGCATGCAGGTTTTTTGTACCCAGTATTCTCAAATTACAATTGTTCACTTGGTCACTTGATTGAAATGTGGCTTCATCAGAGAACACTAGTCAGTCTGTGATACCATCTACCTCCATCCATGCTTGAATGCATAATTGTCTCCAGTTTGATTTATTAGCTGGTTTTAGTGCCTGCAACATTTGAATCCCATAAGACTTGAACTGCGATTTTTGTGCAACACACACACACACACACACACACACACACACCCCACTGTTGATTGCAACACATTCACTCCTCTGCTGTCATTATACATGGGCTTTTTTCATATATAGTAAAAATGTTACCCACCACTTCATTCTCAGCAGATGGCTGTTTCTGGTTTTCTTCTTGCATATGCATCCAGCCTCAAATTGCTTTGCCCATGCAACACCATTATAACAGTGTAGCATGCCCGTTTGAACCACGATTACTAATGATGTTTTTGTGTATTCTATGACAATATGCCTTTTTTACAATGGCTGTTACCATTCTGAATACTTATGCCAGCGTTGAACAACAACAACGGTGACTTTCCATTATTTCACTGTTTCCAATGTAAACTGTGAGAGTTAACCTATCAGTCTACATGTGTATTTCTGAAGTAAATAAAATAGAAAGAAACTTCCACATGGGAAAATATATTAAAAACAAAGATTCCAAGACTTACCAAGCGGGAAAGTGCCGGTAGACAGGCACAATAAATAAAACACACAAACACACACACACCTGTCCTTTTCTCCCCCTAAGGTAAGTCTTTCCGCTCCCGGTATTGGAATGACTCCTTACCCCCTCTCTTGAAACCCACATCCTTTCGTCTTTCCCTCTTCTTCCCTCTTTCCTGAAGAAGGAACCATCGGTTGCGAAAGCTAGAAATTCTGTGTGTGTGTTTGTGTGTTTTATTTATTGTGCCTGTCTACTGGCGCTTTCCCACTTGGTAAGTCTTGGAATCTTTGTTTTCAAACAGCATCAAAAACCTGCCAGATAGCCAACTAACATTAAAAATAAATTAAAAGAATTTCTAGATGACAACTCCTCCTACTCATTGGCTGAATTTTTAGACATAAATTAAGGGAAAAAAAATTAAACATTAGTGTCATGAAATATTTTATGTAATGTAATATCTTGTACAGACATCTTTTATTAACCTGACACATTCCACATCATTACGAAGTGTCATATTCATCATCTATGGAACAAGTATTAATCTAATCTAATCTAAAAGCTGATATCTATGACATCCTTATAATGCCCTAATGGAATATCCAGGATTGAACCAAATATAATGATGCGTAACTACTCACCAAACAGAAAAGCACAGAACAAACAAACATGTAGAAAAGACAGACAGCTTAAAAAATTATAAGCTTTCACAGTTGAGATAACCCCCCCCCCCCCCCTTCTCTCTCAGACACAACACACACACAGGTAACAACTATTTACGTCAGTCAGCATCAAGAGACTGTGTGTGTGTGTGTGTGTGTGTGTGTGTGTGTGTGTGTGTGTGTGTGTGTGTGTGTGTGTGTTTGTGTGTGTTTTCTGAAGGAGTTTGTCTTCTGCTCGCCTGTCTACAGCAGAACCACCTTGTATATTTAGTGAGTAGTGATATAGCCCCATAAACACCTGCATAATGGCAAAGGAGAAGGGATGCAAAATAATGACCCAACTTTATTAACTTCTAAACTATTGAACTATAGCCAAAACACACTCAATCGGTCTGAAGATGCAAAAGACATAAACAAGCAAGAAATGTGACAATTTATTAAGCACATGAGAAAAGACAAAACTGTTCAAAACAAAAGGTCAAATTGTTTCTCCACACCATTAAAAGCAATGGTAACACAGTGTCCTTAAGATATGAACAAAAAGAGTTAAGTTAATCTGCAGCTATATTCATACTCTGCAGACCACTGAAGTGAATGGTAGAGGGTAAGTCCCACTGCACAATGTACTGAAGCTTCTTCCTCTTCCATTCACATACTGAGCACAGCAAAAATAACTGCTTAAGTGCCTTTGTGTATGTTGAAATTAATCTAATCTTGTCCTTGTGATCCCTATGGGAGCGATATGTAGATGGTTCTAGTCATCATTTAAAGCCGGTCCTTCAAACTCTGTATGTAGGTTTTCTTGGGATAGTTAACTTCTACCTCCAAGAGTCTGCCAGTTCAGTTTATTTAGCATCTCTGTGATACTTTCTCAAGGGTCAAACAAATATTTGACCATTCATGCTGTCCTTCTCTGTATACATTCGATATCCCCCACTAATCCTATTTTGTATGGATTCCATACACTTGATTATTGTTCTAGATCAGGTTGCAATAGCGATTTGTAAGTGATCTCCTTTGTAGACTGATTGCATTTCCCTAGTATTCTACCAATAAATCGCTGCTTTACCTATGACTAAGCCTATGTGATCGTTCTATTTCACTTAGCTATGCAGTGTTAGAACCACGTATAAGGAGTGTTCAAATGAAAAGATATGAAATGTTGTAACAACCAAACCAATTGAAATTTCCATTTGCTACTTTGGAATAATATAGTGAGTCATCCACGGACACGAAGATAGTGTCGCCACCCTCCCCTAAAAAAATTCCAAGCTGTGCCCTCAGCAGGCAAGGTAATGCTCGATGTCTTTATCGTCATCCAAGGTCAACACTCACTGAATTCCTTGAGCACAGAAAAACCATTGACGGTCACATGTACTGTAAGACACACCGCAGCCTATGCAACTCCATCAAGAGCAAACAGCCTGTGGTGCTCACGGACAGAGTGATTCTGTTCCATGATAACATGCATCCACACGTCTCCAAGGTCACAAACGCAGATTCATTAAGACACTCAAATGTGTGTTGTTTCTAGATTAATACAATCTGGAGTTTCATGGATGTTCATGCTGTTTTTGTTTTTGATAGGATAATAATGGAAGATGCAATGACATACAATACAGTCCTTATGATGCAAATGCATACAGTGATTTTGTAACATGATACCTGAAAAGGAACAGCTTCCCTAAGTTGGCTGTGTCACTATTACAGATTACCATCTCATAAAACACCATGAGAAAAAAAAAGACGTGCCACTGAAGGACCCAGTAAACATCAAAAAAATTATAACTGTAACTGTAGTCATTAATAAGATTGCATAGGATCGATATATTAGATTTTTCACTGCAAAAAGGCACATGTTTCTGCTTGTCAGCCATATATGCAAAAACACTAAAGAGAAGACAGAACACATCAGCTTGTAAACAGGATGAAAACTTGTACCTTATCAAAAGGTCGGCAAAGTGTAGAAATTTGTTCTTTACTTTACTTTCTAGTTTACAAGGAGGGTAGAAACTGTATCTGTAGTACGACAATACCTTATGTTTAGACAGTTAATCATCATGATGGAGTGCTTGTCACAAAAAGAATATGATCCTCGCAACAGTTTACTACCTCTTCTGCTGGACTTCACGAAAAACTGGAGATCAGACAGAATAGAATGCTCACACAATATATAATGTTGGTTCACTCACTTTGAATTAAAGTGTCAATTTTTTTATGGACAGTAACTGAATTAAGTCTTCTGATCACTGAAAATGAAGCAAACACACTAAGAAAGCTACTCTGGTACAGAGAATGATGAAGATGGACATATCCACAGCCAGTTCTCAGACATTCTTTTGCTGGTGTATCATCTTCACAGCCCTGCCTCTGCAACTTTGAGCAGTCTAAACAAATTATAAGGAGAGGAAGAGTGTTCAAGGGTGCAATGACCTGCTTCCTGTTATTTATTGTGAATTAATGCAGTAGTAACATGCTTTATATCTCCCTTTGGGGAAAGGACATTTATTAACTATTTCTGAAGCTGCTTACATAGTTTTTGATTCATGAAAATAGAGGCACTTATTGCCCTTTGCCTATGTTGAAAGATATTCATCACAATGGTTTGGGAGTCAAAACCAGTCAGTACCCAATCTCAAACAGACAAATGTGTTTCGACACTGAGTGGAGCAGTTTTGATATTTTTTCCTCAACCCTTGTTCACTTTACACTGTCAGTGACTGTGGCAGACTGGGTGAGAACTAAGAAATTTTTTGAACTTTGCCACAGAGTTGATTTATTCTTCAAACTACTCTTAACTACTACTACCATGTGTTTCATTCTGTGTTACAAAGGTGGACACATGTGTCATCACAGGTTATAGCACAATTCAAAATTTCCAAACTCTTGTTCTTTTACAGGAGACACAATTTTATCAAATCCTGGGAAAAACACATGTGATTCTTCTATAATGAAATACGGACACATCATTACAATAAACTTTATTCTGTTTATCCCAGTCAAGATTCTCAATAACGATGCATGTGTGCTCCCCATTATGTTAATTCCAGCACAAGTACAATCTACTGTGATTAAGCCATTTGTTGATAACTTCACTAACTCTCTCATAACCTGCCATTAATAATGATGCAGTTTCCGAAAATGTCCACATGGCAATGAAAACTGGGAAACACTCTAAAAGCATTCAGCATGGAAACACACTTCCCTGCTTTTAGTCACCTTCTAACAAATAGATCAAACTGTAGAGACTTTCTCTCAGAGTACGCAGAAAGATGTCTGATATAAGAGATCAATGAACTTCAAAACTGAAATGAAATCTTGCTTCAAATACCCCTCATGCCTGTGTTTATCAGATATTCAAAAAACATTGAAACTGAGCAGTGTGTCTTTCTGATTGTCTGAAAGAATGAACAAGTATCACAGCAGAGATACAAAGGCTGTTATTTTTCATCAAGTTACTTCATCCACTGTTGTTGTTGTGAAATGTTTATTACTACAGTTTAATGTAACTGAATGACAAGAAAATCTCATTTGTGATTTACAAAAATTAATACTGCTGCTGTTGCTGTTGTGTTTAAAGTTGGAAACAAAGCAGAATAAATAGAGATATATGAACATATGATTTCTTACTATCTTCTTTCTCCTCTTCCATTTCAGCCTCTTCCACATCAGCTAGAATGTTGTACTCTGGGTCAGCTTCTTCATCATCATCCACTGTATTGTTCATATCTGGCACTGAAAACATACCAGTATCAGTACCTTTTATACTGAGAGAGAGAGAGAGAGAGAGAGAGAGAGAGAGAGAGAGAGAGAGAGAGAGAGAGAGAGAGAGAGAGCTACTTGATACTGCAACCCAACGTATTCAAAGGAGATGTGTTTAAAGTGGCCTCTGGATTGGATTCAAGCACTTTCATACAGCAATGTCTCATAAATCACATGGCATGAGCTAACAGAGATAATTACACCATAATTGTCTCCATAAAGAAAGAAGAGTTCATGCAAAAAAGAAAATGAGCTATCTTAATTCTACGGATCACCAGAGTAGAATGTGTCAGCACTACCAAATTATGCTCCTGACTCAAAAATACTAAAATTCATGGACACTTAACATCACAATCTGAACCCATGACAGAAATCTGCTGAAGATTTATAACAGTTCAATGACAAAAATTGGATCAAATTATATAAAAATAAGGAAAAAACACTTCAATCAGCCACGATTTCATCAAGTGAAGAGTGGAATTATAAAATGTTCTAAGTACCATTTCTTCACAAAACGTGATTTCAGTGGTACTGTGTTCTCAGAGCTCTTTGGAATTTCTTTGTCCAAGTGTTAAATCATGAAGAGAATGTTTCAGTTATTCATTGTTAGATTAGCCTTGGGCTTCGTGTCAAGCAGTGCTTCCCTCTGGAGATCCACATGTCATGCACCAAAGTCACCTCCCTTTAATTTAGGATGGTACGAAGAGAGAACATACAAGTGCTGGAGTGACTACAGCTTTTTAAGGTGCGGCAGAAATTTTGCAATTATAGAGAAACAAAGAAAGGTAAGTAAGGCCTTTCTCTGCACAATTTATGCCTGATTGTTAAGTCAAGTAAAGCTATAAACCAATTCCATCTACATCTACTGCATACACACACTGCAAATCATGCTGGAAAGTATGTTGTACCCAGTGGTGGCTTGTGCTAAATTTTACCTGTGTGCGCTGCAATGTGGTGGCCTATAGCCTTTTGACTTACAAGGGTAGTACTCATAATTAAATTGAATATATTAATTTTACACATATAAACTGAACTGTTTAAATATATTTAAATTTTATAATTAACCATTTAACATTGCATGGACTAAAATAAAATGAAAGAACAAAGACTTTGAACCAGATGGAATTGAAGCCCAGCCACCAAATTGCCAATCTCTGCTCATAACCACTCAGCTATCATGATGTTCTAAGTTCTCCCTCTCAAAATTTCCTCATACTTTATTTGTAAATCTTTAGAGGGCATTTAGCTCTCATTAGAAACACCATAGGAACTTGAAAGGAGCATCTACCTACTTTTATTCACATAGCTTGAGCCGAATTGGTGAACTTTGTCCCACACTCTCATGTCGTTAGATTTACATTTGGAGAAGATCTACCTAACTCTTTAAATCTCACTTTTGCCTCCTGTTATCTACCAGAGAAGGGCCTCTTTAGTAGATCATCAATAGAAAACACTTTCTTACTAAAACAAGGCAACCTTTTCCACATTAGCTGCATTAATTTTACTTGTTCATAGTTAGTTTCAGCTTACCAGGCCATTCTAATAGAAAACTATGTCTTATATATTGAAATACCAGTATCTTGAAATTTGTGTTTTCTACTCGTTTTGGTTCACAAATGTTGTCTTGTTGGTTTGACAGCTTGACATTCACAAAGGTTGAAACTACTCAAGAACAAACAAAATTAAGACATCAAAATTGGAAAATGCCACCTTCTTTTAATAAATTCATTTCTGTGGTACTCACCCTGAAAAAAAAAAATCTTCCCTACTAAATTTGCTCGTATACTTGCCTTTTTTTATGATTATCATAGGCTTTTGACTTACAAGGGCAATAATCATAACTAACGGAATATATTAATTTCATGTATTTAAATCAAATTGTTTAAATATATTTAAAAATTGTAATTCATTGTTTAAAATTGTGAGGAATAAAATAAAAATGTTGGTAGCATCAGTAATCAAAACCGGGTCAACAAATTGCGAGACAGCTCCGCTAACCACTTGCCCACGAAGCCATTACTGCAACCACTCCTCAAAAAACCCTTATACTCTATGCCTGCACATTATGTTGCAAGCAATTTCAAAGAAAAATGTTGGTCTGGTGCTGCAAGCAATCTCGCACTCAAAGTACCAGCAGGGATAATGTTACATCAGAGCATGCCCAGTCAAAAAAAAGACAGCTGTGTCCCTTCTCTGAGTTGACAGTAGTGCAGCTGACAATCATTTCAGCACTCAGCACTGATGTCTAATTATCATGGAGAGAGCACTACAAAAAGTTTTCATCCATTTTATTTGCACAATAGCATGCATTTGAAGAGAAGTGGGAAAATTTTAGTGCAATTTCGGTTCGCATTTGAAGAGAAATGGTGTAATTTTAGTGCAATATTTACAGTATGAAGTAGCACATGATAACTGGCCACCACTGGCTGTACTGATACTAGTAATGTCTCTTGCTGTTCCAATCACAAATAGAATAAGGGGAAAAATGATTGTCTATATGCCTCTGTAAGAACTCTTAACTTCTCTTATCTTATCTTATGTTCATGGTCCTTACATGAAATGTATGTTGACAGCAGCAGGATCATTCTGCAGTCAGCTTCAAATGCTGGTTCTCTAAATTTTGTCAGTAGCGTTGCTTGAAAAGATCATCATCTTCACCCCACATGGATTCTTACTTGAGTTCACAAGGCATCTTTGTAATGCTTGCATGATGACTGAACTTATCGTGACAAATCTCTTGGCCTCCTTCTGGACTGCTTCAACGTCTTCCTTCAATTCTACCTGGTGGGGATTCAAACACTCGAGCAGTATTCAAGAATGAGTTGCACTGGTGTTCTATATGCAGTCTCCTTTTTAACCTCACTTTCCTAAAACTCTCCCCATAAATTGAAGTCAACCGTTCGCCTTCCCCACTGAAATCCTCACATGCTTGTTCAATTTCATATCACTTTGCAACATCATACATAGATGTTTAACACTGTATCAAGTAGCACATTACTGATGCTGAATTCAAACATTTCATGACTGTTTTGCCTGTTCACCTTGTCATTCAACACCAACTACAAATTGTGTCGAAACCATCTTGTATCCTCATATAATATTATGAAAAGGAAAGTTGCTACTCACCATATGGTGGAGATGCTGAATAGCAGATAGGCACAACAAAAGGACTGTCACAAATAAGCTTTCAGCCAACCAAGGCCTATTAGCTTATATTGTGACAGTCCTTTTGTTGTGCCTATCTGTGACTCATCATCTCCGCTATATGGTGAGTAGCAACTTTCCTTTTCAGAACATTGTTACATTCCATCCTAGATTTTCCAGTGTTTGATTTTTGTATCCTCCTAGTCATTCAACAATATCACCTTCATGTAAACCATAGCATCATCAGCAAACAGCCGCAGATGAAATTACAATGTATACAAATAACTTTGCTGATTTTAAAGATGCCATTGAAATATGTTTGCCAATGCAAGCATGTAATATCTCCAAATGCAGTATGATCAAAATGTCTCATACTCATCAGTCTTAAATACCTATTAAAAATTCTTACTCTGAAACAGAAGAAAGGAAAAGGTCAATATATTCAAAAGACGAAAGACAATGGCTGATATATGTCATGCCGTACTTCATCTGGAAGACTAGCCATGTTTATTAGCTGCAAAACAGAAAGATGTTTTGACAATGCTGCAATTTCTTCCTCAAATCACAGGAAGTTCTACAGTAAACCTTAGACATCTGATCCCAAGAATGGCATTGTGCAAGAAATAGAAGTCAATACGGAGAGATTTTTCCCCATTAATTTAATTATTTTATTTTCTTGCAAAATATTAAAAAGAAATGAGAATTTTTTTATTACAGTTCTACTAGTTACAACATTACTGTTGTATTTCTCTACTTGTACTATCACAAATAAAAGATAACCTCAGTATTAATGGCACATGAAACAAAATTTGTCACATTAGCACTTAGAACCAGTCAGTTCCCTGGTATGGCTCTTAGAATATTCATAATAAATTACTTATTTTTTAATTTGTCTAACTGTTTTTTTTTTTTTTTTTTTGCAATAATAAGGCAAGCAGCATAATTCTGTGGTATAAGAATACCTTTTCAATTTTCTGAATGTAAATAAGTTAGGTACAAAAGCAGATCCATTGTTTTTTGTTTCTTCCCACAAACATGAGGTTTAACACTTAGAATGTTTAACATTGTGGCCTTTGTTGCCAGAGACTGCAGTCATGTGTGTATGTGTGTGTGTGTGTGGGGGGGGGGGGGGGGGGGCGGGGGGAGTATTTTTGATGAAGGCCTTGCTGGCTGACAGTTTAAATTGTGAGAGTCTTTTTGTTGTGCCTATCTGCGACTCATCATCTCCGCTATATGGTGAGTAGCAACTTTTCTTTTCATAATATTGTTACATTCCATCCTGAATTGTCCGCTGTTTGATTAATGTTTGACATTTGCATTCTTCAGGTGAACAGTTCATTAACCCTTATCAGTGTATATTGCATATGAAATAACAGATGTTATATACGGGGTCCTGAGAAAAGTGTTATAAAAATCTTAATAAAAGAGGACAGAGCACCAAATTTCTATATAACATACCTTCACGGTTGAAAAATGAATACATGTTCGAAGGTGCTGGAAATGACCTCCACCCACCTATATCGAAATTTCAGAAGGATGCTGCATGTTTGTGAATGGGACCATAATCCTCTGCCATGGAAAAATTATTTCCTTTGTCCCCAGCTTCGTCACCAAGCCCTGAATACAGTATTTAGCGGTAGCGGTTTATATTCATCACCAAAATACTCCAAAAACTGTCAGTGACATGTCTTAAAGGCACCACTCACCCAACACTGTTTCACAAGGAACACATGCTCTTTCATCGAATACAGATACACCATCATAATCAAATAGCAATGGAAAAAAAGAAGTCACATGGAACACCACAAAGTAAGCCACACTACACTGAAACACAGGACTTACACACAGCTCATAGAACCTCACTGTTGCCACATTTGACAAGTTACACGAGAACATTCACTGGGAAATCCAAAAATTCACACACAACACTTTGGCAGCAACATTCACAAATGTGCAACACTGTGTTAAGCAGTGTACGAGATCTGCTCAAAAAATTTTGGAAGTTTCGCAATTTTGCGACAATGGTGTGTTGGAGCGAACAGCGTTTAGCATCCCTGCACACACCTGTGTTTAATGTGGAACTGCTGGAAGTTTCATTGTTGTATGTCTGTTATTGTTAAGTGCTGTATTGAGTAGAATATTGTGTCGCACAGTTTGTGAATTCTGAGACGACACAGTTAGAAGGGCAATGCATCTGATTTAATTTGAAAGAAACTCAAGAAAACCTTTACAGAGACTCACCAAATGATGCAGGAAGCCTATGGTGATGAGTGCCTAAGCTGAATTTGGTAATAGGAGTGGTTCACATGGTTTAAAAAAAAAGACTGAACGAAAGTTAAGGATGACCCTCTTTCAGGATGCCCTTCCACGTCTACCGAAGACACTCATGTCAGGAATGTCAACGAAACTGTCTGTGCATGCCAACTGAAGACTGACTGTTTTGTTTTGTTTTGTTTGTTTTGTTTTGTTTCAGGGTGAAAAAACAAGTAAGTTCAGATGCACACATATCAGAACCATAGAACCTGAAGACAAAAATGGAGTTAAAAGTGACTACACATTAAGCCCAATAGACAGAAGGAAAGACAGCTCAAAACAGGGACTTTCTCTTGGTGAAAGGGGTATAAAATATGCCATACAGACAACAGAGGTCTTGAACTAAAGATTAAATGTTCTTCACCATATTGCTATGATGGATAAAAAGCAAAATGTAGTCAACAGCCTGCACCTAGTTAGCTGAAACAGCCAATAAATCAGAAGGAAAACATAAACTAAAATGTAAGTGGTTAAAAAATGGGGAATTCCATCAGGAAATGGTGAACAGTCAAAAGTTGAGGACAATGAGCACAAAGTGGAGGAGGATCACCATGTAACAGATGGCAAGGCTAAAAAGACAGTGCCCAATATGCAAGCTAGCTAAAATGATCTCCTAGTGGCAAGATGGCCAGAGGACTTTGGCCAAGCCGTTGGAAGTGGTTTTATTCCCAAAAGCCTGTTTCCACAAAGGGACGACCAGTGGCAATGCCAAGATGACACCACCTGCTGACAGACAGCAACACAGAATCACTGGAGGGAATGGAAGACCTAGTGAGCTGAGGTACAAGGACTGCAACCTTGGCAGCAGCATCAGCGGCCTTGTTTCCTGTAAGACTGACACGACTAGGGACCCACATAAACATCACAGTGGCTCCATGAAGAGTGAGCAAGCGAAAGCTTTCCTGGACTTGTTGCACTAAGGGATGGATGGTATACAGCACACAGAGGCTCTGAATGGCACAGGGAGTTGGAGCAAATGACACAGTTGAAAAGCCTCTGTCGCCGGATGTACTGTGTTGCCTGATACAGGGCGAACAGCTCCGCTATAAATACTGAACAATGTTCCGGAAAACGATACTGAAAATCATTGATGCCAATGACAAAGGCACACTCAACACCACAGTCAGTCTGAGAGCCATCAGTCTACACAAAGGTACTATTTCAAAGTTACATGCAAAGGTCGAGATGCTTATGGCGATAGAACGACTCTGAAGTAGTGTCCTTAGGTAGCGAATGAAGTCCAAGGAGAACACAGGCCACCACATGAAACCAAGGTGATGAAGGATTGACACCAACTGGGAAATTGGCAGGTAGCAGGAAGTTAAACTGCTGGAGCAATAGCCAAAAGCGAACTCCAGGAGGTAACAGAAAAGAGGGACATACTCATACTGGCAACCAAAGGAGTGATTAAATGAGGAGACATAGGGTGGGTGGCCAGTGGGGCCACACAAATAGTATGTGTATCTGCTGAGGAGAAAATCATGGCTGTATGACAGTGGTAGTTCACCAACTTCTGCTTATAGACGCTCAATTGGTCTTGTGTAAAAGGCTCCAGTGGCCAAACAGATGCCATGATGGTGGATTGTATTGAGATGACATAAGCTGGATGCTGGACATGTAGATGCTTAAACAAAACACTCACAGTCTAGTTTCAAGCAAGCAACGGCTGGTACAAATGGAAGAGGTTGGTCCAATCTGGTCCCCAGGACGTATTGCTGAGCACATGTACGACATTGAGGGACTGTGTACAGCGGGCGGGCAGGTAAGACACGTGGAAGCACCAAGAAAGCTTCCTATCAAGCACGAACCCCAGGAATGCGTAGTTTCAACAAACAGAAGAGCGACAGGACCAAGATGTAAAGATGGTGTGAGAAACCCATTGTGCCAACAGAAATTCAGACAAATGGTTTTGTCAGTGGAAAAGTGAAAGCCATTGCCGATGCTACACAAGAAAAGACGATCGAGACATCGCTGAAGGTGCCGCTCAAGGAGACAAGTCTGTGGAGAACTGGGATAGATGGCGAAATCGTCTATGAAAAGGGAGCTGAAGATGCCCGGTGGGAGATGGATCATAATTGGGCTTAATGGAGATAGCAAAAAGGACGGAACTCTTGAGGCACACCTTTTTTCCTGGATAAAGGTGTCCAACAAGGCACAACCCACATATACGTTGAAAACACAGTCTTTGAAAAAATCCTGAAGGAAATGGGGCATATGGCCTCAGAAGCACCACATGTAGAGAGTAAAGAAGATACCTGCCATCCAGCAAGTGTCTTAGGCTTTCTCCAAATCTAAAGACATGTTTAGTTTGGTATTTCTGCAGAAAATCATTCATGACATGGGCTGACAAAGTGATAAGATGGTCAACTGCATAATCCACATTATGTAGTGGTTACTAAGTTTACTCAAGCCACCATACTAGCTGGGCATGAATCATACATTCCATCACCTTGCAAACACAGCTGGTGAGAGAAGTTGGGTGGTAGCTAGAAGGAAGTTGTTTGTCTGTACCGGGCTTAGGTATGGGTATGACAGTGGCTTCATGTCAGCATCTGGGAAACATGTCTTCTGCCTGGATGGTGCTTTCACTATGATGGAGCTAGATCATGCATTCACTTCATCCCAATTCCATGCCCCAGGGCTGGGTGAGTTCACATTTAGATGTTGCAGAATCTCTCTCTCTCGTTGACAAGCATATTCTCCTACAGTTTGCCATTGTACAATGACAGTTAAAACAGTGGAGAGCACGTCTCTGCATGCAAATTGCATCGTGGCATGCCTCAGTCCACCAAGGAAAGGAGAAAGTGCTTGCCCGCAAGGGAAAGGTTCTGCAACATCTGAATGTGAATTTGTCCAGCACTGGGACAGGGAATCAGCATGAAGTAGGAGCATGATCTAGCTCCCTTATAGTGAAAGTGGCAGTGTAGCACTCACGATTCTGAGAATAGAAGAGTATTATCCAAACCACCTCCACTCGTTTCCGATGGAGGAAGGTTGGATGATAGTGAATGGCGCTCAAAATCTCTACAAAATAGCAGCCCAAGGTGTTGCAAATAGCAAAAGGGTCCACTGTGAAATCATCTGCTATGGTCAGGTGGGAAATGGGGAATGGACCTTGGTCCCAGAGAGCTGTCGGAGGTTGGTCCAGACAGTGGAAGAGGGAATGAAACTGTTAAAGAACTAGTAAATGAAATCCAGCTAGCTTCTTTGCTATCCTGAAGACTGCAATGAAACTGCGCACACAGCTGTTTGTAAATGCAGTTAGCTATCATAGGATGACTGTTAAAAATGTGGACAGCACGTCTTCGCAAGTGATTTGCATCGTGATATGCCTCCGTCCACCAAGGGACCAGAATACAGCACGGTAAGGATGAAGTGCGAAGAATGTAACATTCTTCAGCATTAAGGATAATGTTGGTGAGGCAGTACTTACCTGTCATCACACCTGGTGAAAAAGTCACCAGGGGGGAAGAAAGCCTCTGATCGGCCTTAGAAAGCTGCCATTTGTGTTTGCACATAGGTGGGGTAGGAACCAACAAATGAATAGCACACAGGAAATGGTCACTTCAGTATGTGTCAGAGAGAATGGACCACTTCAGACAATGGGCAAGCTGGGCAGTTGAGAATGAGATGTCCAAATGAGAGTAGGTGTGTGTGGAGACTGAAAGGAACATGGGTTCTCCTGTGGTAAGGCAGATAGGATTGAATTGAATTGATTGAGAAGGTCAGACAAGAGGGTGCCTCTCACACAGGTTTTGGAAGAGCCCCACAGGGAATGGTGTGCACTGAAGTCTCCAAGCAGCAAAAAGGGGTGAGGAAGTGTGCCCAGTCACACCGAATGATGGAGTTACGTAAATGGTACAAAGGGAAAAGGAGAAGTAGGGAAGGAAAATGCGGACAACAACAGCTCGCAGCCAGATGTTCAGGGAGACAGTGTGACTACGAATGTCATCCCAAGAGAGCAGCACGACTTCCCCTCATGAGAGGGAATGCCATCTCCAACGTAAACTCAAAACGGACAGGAAAGAAATGTGAGAGGTCAAAGCAGTCATGAGGACACAGTTTTGTTTCCAGGAGTCAATTCAAAGAGCAGCCATAAGTCATCCTTGTTGGATCTACAGCCGTCAATGTTCCATCGGAGGAGAGTCAAGATGAGGAAAGGGGAGGCAGGAAAAAACCAAGGCATGTCATCTTGGCGGTTGCCGAATGCCTGCCTTCAAAAATTCTGTTAAAGGGTGCAGAGGCTGGAGGATTCTGCTCCATGAGATCTACAGAGGTGTCAGCATTCTCCCTCACTCAATCTACAAAGTCCAGGGCAGATAAATGGTTGATGGTGCACACAGGTGACACAGAGATCGGCCAGGTGAGAATATTGTGTGGTGACAGTCAGTCAGCAAAGGAAGAGAAGACCATTAGCCTGTTTGCCTTTGTTCGATTTCTTGGTGCCTCTGCAGATGGCAGAAGTTGATTCAGATGTTTGTTGGGGGGGGGGGGGGGGGGGATGTAAAAAGCCTTCTCGGGAGTATTCCTTCTGTCCTTTCCAGCCTGCTGGTTGTGTAGCAGGTAATTTCACTACATGAGATGAAAATTTAGTGCCTTCTTGCACAGCTGAATGAGAAGGAGACAGGGATGCTATTGTGACACTGGACAATTTTACAACTGTGATGCTGAATTTGAAGTCACATGTCTGTGTGACAATGTCCTCCATGGAGCGAGATGTAGGAAGAATGGTACTGTAAGTGCTGGATGGTAAAACATAGGGTTTCTGACTATCCAACAACTTGTGAGCAACAGGGTAAAGCACTTTTTCCTCCACCCAGATCTCCTGGACAGCCCACTTATCTAGATAGAAATGAGACAATCTCAGAAGAAGGCTGCATGGCCCCATTGTAATTGGTACAGCGGGGAGAAAGAGGCAGACAATCGTCCTCAAGAGCATCTCTACCACAGGTTACACATTGGCCGGATGTCAACAGGACATTCGAGTGTGATTGTAACAGTGGCACTGGTAGCAGCGCTTAGGGTCCGTAATGAACAATCAGACTGTGATAACTTCATAGCCTGGTTTGATCTTGGATAGAAGCTCCAGAAAAAGAGTGCATGTGCAGTGACGCCCTGATCAGAGAGCTAAGTTTAGATTTCTGCCTCGGTCAGACCATCGAGCATCCTACTGTAAATAACACCATGCAAAGAATTCAGCGTTCAGTGGGCCTCAACACTAACAGAATAGCCATGGAATAGTGAAGCTGCAAGCAGTTGTTGAGCTTGAGAATCATAAGTAGTCTCCAAAAGCAAAGTGGCATTGCATAAATGACAACAGGATTTCACAGAGCTGGCAATTGCATCAACATCTTGCTGTATAGTAAACGGATAACTGTAGCAGAGGACTGGCTGTTTCAGTATGTGAAACCATGAGGAAATGAGGTGGAGCTGGCAGGATATTTGATTTGTTAGCCTCATTTACCGTATTTACTCGAATCTAAGCCGCACTTTTTTCTGTTTTTTGTAATCTAAAAAACCGCCTGCGGCTTAGAATCGAGTGCAAAGTATGCGGAAGTTCTGAAAAATGTTGGTAGGTGCCGTTACAACTAAGTTCTGCCGTCGAATATATGTATCGCTACACAGGCATGCTTTGCAGGCACAAAGATAAATACTGGCGCCGAAACCTCTGCGTCGGCAAATAAATTTAAAAAAATGGTGGAAGATGAGCTTTTTTCTCCTCCCCCATTTTCGACCACTGCATTTTCATACATTATCCAATGAAGTAAATACAAATTCCGTATTGTTCATCTTCGAATGTAGCAGCATTTCAGTGTACTACGTAAATTCAACTGGCAAGACTGTTTGGGATGTTTGTCAAGATGGCCAACTCAACTTTCTGAATTTTTTCCTACCTGTGACAAGAGATGGGTGCTAATAGGAACTTTTATGTATTGTGAATCACATACAGTATTCTCTTCACCATAAGAATAATACGAATATAAACATTTTGCCATGTATTGTTTCGTGTTTGCTGCTATCTCATTTAAATTATGTCTGCATAATAAACTACGAAACTTGAGTGATACAACAGCAAATGCGGAAGAATATACATATCATGTCATGTTTATATTCGTATTATTCTTATGCCTTGTAGTGGTACAGTCAGAAATGAAGCACGGCAACTGACTAGATTTTTAAATCTAAGATGACACTAATTTCTGTGGAGAATGTAATGTACTAAAGAGGCGTCTGCAAAGATTTTCAAACGGAGAAAATTTTTCGCGAAACTCTCGCTCAGAACATCTTCTATCATACGCAATCTATTATTTGGTTCTTGTTGATCATTATCGAAGAAAGCAGCAGTGTAAATAACAAAAAATAGCAGTCTCTTTTGTTTTTTAACTGTAAGCTGCGGTAGCGTGCACAACAGCAAGGCATGCCGCGAGCGGCGACAGGTCATAAACACTCATTATCAGAATGCAACAAACAATGCATGACACAGTACAGTAATGCATTTTCAGCTTAGAGTGACATAAACACCTAAAACAAAGAGAACGGCACTTATCAGATCAAAGAAAAATAAGTAATCAATTCAAACCAGACGAAACACGTGAAAACGGAAGGGTACCCGTATAAATATGGACGGAGCGCCTGACGCATAGCAATGGCTACCTGCTGAAGCTTAACTGCTAAGCTTACGACTCGAACCAAACTACTGTAGCTGTATCGTCATTCATTCGATCTAAATTGTGTCTCATATTACAATGGACCAACTTTGTTTCGATTTGGAGGTGCGGCTGAAAACTTTTCTCTCCCCTTGAATTTCGAGTCTCAAATTTCAGGTGCGGGATGATGTTTGGCTCATTGTGAGAATATCCCACATGATTTCCACACCTCCAAAAAACCTGACAAGAGATACCAACTGATAATTTGGGAAGGTAACAGCTCAGGCAATCACCACTCATTGGGCCTGGCCTTTACCATTGGCGGGGGGTGGGGGTAAGTGCGAACCCTACCTGTTGACCGGGACTGGGAATTACGCGTTATCAGTCACCTATTATATGACAGATGCATGGGCCAGCCTCCAGAAGGGCACAGGGAGGAGGAACAAAGAGAGGACTCTAAAACATCAAAGCAGAGGAAGGATAGGAAAAGTGGAACACAGAGAAAGAGAGAAAGAGTGGAGGGGCTGTTGGCTGTTCTGATGTCAGGCTACTGAAAATACAGGACACATACCCAAAAACATCCCAGACATGTTCCTCAAGAGAGGGGAAAAATAATAGCAAAAGGATAGACATGCAGCACAGAAGGGAAAAGATGCTGTTAAGGCTGGAGCTACGTGGTAGCCAAGCAAGAGTGGCAAGCCCCCTGGGATTGCAGAAGAATGTAACATTTCAGTTGGACCATGTTATGAAATCCTGAGACAGCATCTCAGAACACATCATGTTGCTGCCACATTCATCCCATGGCTCAAGAGTCAAGACCTGAAAGACCTTCGCTTCACAATGTGTGAATAGCTTTTGGTGCGTATAAATGAGAACAACTGGTGATGAGATGTGGGTCTAAAGTTACGATGTTGAGACTGAGGTTCAATCTTCACAATGTGTCAGGGAAGGTTCTCCAAGACCAAAAAAGCTCTTCACATCAGATCAAATGTTAAAGCCATGCTGATAGTTTTCTTTGACTTTGAGGGATTAGTTCATCATTAATTCATGCCTCAGGGGCAAACAGTTAATAGATAGTATAACCAGGATATGTTGCAATGCCTGCTAAAAAATGTGAGAAGAAAATGGCCTGGAATGTGGCGAGACAATTCCTGGTTCTTGCATCACGATAATGCACCCACACATTCATCCCTGTTGGTGCATGACTACTATACAAAAAATGAAATCACTGTGCTGCCTCAACCTATGTACTCTCCAGATCTGGCCCATGCAGACTTTTTTTATTTCCAAAGTTGAAAACCTCGTTGGAAGGATGAACTTTCACAATGATAGAAGAGAGAGAAGAAAATTTGCAGATGGCCCCTTGCATGATCCAGCAAGAGGTGTACCAAGACTGCTCCCAGAAATGGAAACGGCATTGGGAGTGGCATACGATTTGCAGAGGAGAGACCATTCACAATAAGTAAAACGTAAAACAGTTTTATGGGCAAAGTTCTGGAATTTTCTGAACAGACCTCATATACAAGTGGGGGATGCCTCTTGCAATGTACCTTCATATCTCAACCACGAAGGTATGTCATGTACAAATTTGGTTTTGTATTTTCTTTTGTCAACATTTTTATAACACTTTTGCTAGTGCCCATCATGAGTGGGATAACCTCTATATGCTACCCTTCTGAAGATTTGTTTACGTCCAAAACTAGTTAGGGATAAACAAACACTTGATGAATTTGTGACTGGTTCCAACACTTTTCCAATTGTTTCAGTTATAAATAGCAGCAGAGTTCTAAAGACTCCAAAGATAAAGTAATGTTTGCTTAAACACAGTGGCACTGTTTGTGAAGATTGTGATGTCATCAGCAGGTTATTTCACAACTGTCTGATCAATCTTGTTTATAAGCCTATCAACAATTCAGCACCATAGCTATTGGGAGAGTTTGTCCCTTTACTCCTCCATTCCACTATTAATATTCAACCAATAACTTTCTGATACCAGAGTATTAGCACAGGTTTTAAATTATAATCAATTTATCATCATGCAACGTTTTCATAACACAGGAAAAGCATAAAAAAATCTAATGTGTGGGTACTGCACACTTCATCAAGTGAGTACCACTACATGCACACCACCAGTACTGACAGCAAAATTTCAGAGACTACTTCTACTAACAAGTGCAGCAAGATGAATTAGTGGTCACACCTGCACACTATCAACAAATTCCCCACTGAGCAATGCCTGAAAGGGTAAGGAAAGATTTATACAGAATACCAAGTCCATTGTAGAAATTAAGTGTGTATTCTGCTCCTTGTTCAGAAAACTCAAATCTTCTGAAAGCAACAGGTGAAATTCCTTGACCTCTAGAAAAAAGCAGATCTCCCGCGAACATTGTGCTCATAAAAATCTTCACCATGCAGGAATAGGTGGAGACAATACATAATGAGGTTATTGATAGTCTTTCGTTTCATCAGGGGACACATGGAAAGAACAATGCGATGAACTTGCACTAACATATACTTGTCAATTGGAAGAGCAAGGAGTGGTACATATAATCTACAAAAATTCAAGCATAAGTGCCTATACTGAATTCACTTATATTCCACTATATAATCTTATCACTAACATTTCATTTTCATCTTTCCCAAATCTTTCCACAATCAAAATGGGTGAGGGGAAGATACATACTAAAACAACCTCTATGGGAATGGCATCAATGCGCCAACAGAAGTTAATGGTTTTAGTAACACACAAACTCCCCACGTAGATTAGCTAGGGGGGGAGAGGGCCGGAGAGGGGGGGAGAGGGCCGGGAAGGGGGGAGAGGGCCGGAGAGGGGGGGAGAGGGCCGGAGAGGGGGGGAGAGGGCCGGAGAGGGGGGAGAGGGCCGGAGAGGGGGGAGAGGGCCGGAGAGGGGGGAGAGGGCCGGAGAGGGGGGGAGAGGGCCGGAGAGGGGGGGAGAGGGCCGGAGAGGGGGGGAGAGGGGGGGAGAGGGCCGGAGAGGGGGGGAGAGGGCCGGAGAGGGGGGGAGAGGGCCGGAGAGGGGGGGAGAGGGCCGGAGAGGGGGGGAGAGGGCCGGAGAGGGGGGGAGAGGGCCGGAGAGGGGGGGAGAGGGCCGGAGAGGGGGGGAGAGGGCCGGAGAGGGGGAGAGAGGGCCGGAGAGGGGGAGAGAGGGCCGGAGAGGGGGGAGAGAGGGCCGGAGAGGGGGAGAGAGGGCCGGAGAGGGGGAGAGAGGGCCGGAGAGGGGGGGAGAGGGCCGGAGAGGGGGGAGAGGGCCGGAGAGGGGGGAGAGGGCCGGAGAGGGGGGAGAGGGCCGGAGAGGGGGGAGAGGGCCGGAGAGGTGGGAGAGGGCCGGAGAGGGGGGAGAGGGCCGGAGAGGGGGGAGAGGGCCGGAGAGGGGGGAGAGGGCCGGAGAGGGGGGAGAGGGCCGGAGAGGGGGGAGAGGGCCGGAGAGGGGGGAGAGGGCCGGAGAGGGGGGAGAGGGCCGGAGAGGGGGGAGAGGGCCGGAGAGGGGGGAGAGGGCCGGAGAGGGGGGAGAGGGCCGGAGAGGGGGGAGAGGGGGGGAGAGGGCCGGAGAGGGGGGGAGAGGGCCGGAGAGGGGGGGAGAGGGCCGGAGAGGGGGGGAGAGGGCCGGAGAGGGGGGGAGAGGGCCGGAGAGGGGGGGAGAGGGCCGGAGAGGGGGGGAGAGGGCCGGAGAGGGGGGGAGAGGGCCGGAGAGGGGGGGAGAGGGCCGGAGAGGGGGGGAGAGGGCCGGAGATGGGGGGAGAGGGCCGGAGATGGGGGGAGAGGGCCGGAGATGGGGGGAGAGGGCCAGAGAGGGGGGAGAGGGCCGGAGAGGGGGGAGAGGGCCGGAGAGGGGGGGAGAGAGCCGGAGAGGGGGGAGAGGGCCGGAGATGGGGGGAGGGGGGGAGGGCCGGAGAGGGGGGGGAGGGCCGGAGAGTTTACAACTGGTTTGTGCAGACAATACAGTGCTAATTTTAAGGTAATTGTGATTTATGAACCACAGGCAACAAATACCTGTGAAGCAGGAAGAAAACTTGGTGAATGTTTGAATGTCCGTAGATGGCAGCAGATGAAGACTAAATTACAGGATGCCCATTTTTCAAGCTTAACTTTCAGGAGATGAAATCAGAGAAGGTTTCACAAATGAAAGCAGCAGATTATCCAGTACGTGCAAGAGAAACACAATGAAGACTTTCTCATTACTCAAGAAAATGTCTGAGTGAACGTGCTGGAGATGAAGAATTTTGCAACTGTGTCCAAAGCAAGTACTGGCTGATGCTTACGGACAATAGGGTTTACTTAATGACACAGACCAATCCTAGCTCAGCAACTTCCCATGGTGTATGATGGAAAACTATGTGCCTATCAGCAGCTAATTGATCTAAGGAAAAAGCACAACTGTTTATTAGGCCATAAGGGCAACACTGTTCATACGCCTGTTTATTTTGCTATGCCTTCAAATGTTACTGTTGCTGTAATGGGCATTAAAATGTTCCTACAAAAAGTTCTGATGATGAAAAGGCCAGAATGTCAGAAATGCTGGGTGCATTATCTGATGGAAGGAAGCACTTCTCCATAAGTGATTCTTCACAGGAAAATGACACTGAAAGAAAAAACTACCTGCAGTACTTATAACTACGTGCCAAGAAAAGGGATGGATGACAAAAGACCTGTTGGTACTTTGGATGAAGGTTGTTTGGAACAGAATATCAGATTCTTTGCTTAACAAAAGGAAAGTACTGGTGCTCAATACTTTCACAGGACACCCATGAAGTTATGGATCTGACAGCAAATAACAGCATAGACCTGGTAATAATTCCTGGTGGCACAACCTCATAACTCCAAGTAATGAATGTAATTGTGAACAGACTGTTAAAGGCTCAGCTGAGACACCACCTTCTTTTCTTGGAGACCACGCACTCAGTCCAGGAATGATGTTAAAGAAACCCTCAATATCCAGTGGGCCAGTGGATCCTTACTGCCTGTGGCAGGATCTTAAGTGTATCTACTATAAAAGGATTCGAAACGTGATGAATATCCAATTCTGTGGATGGCTCAGAAAATATCACGCTATGGGACGAGTGTCAGGAAGAAAGAATTGCCCAAAGGCTTACAAATGAAGGTAATGACACCAGTGATTATTATTATTATTATTATTATCATCATCACTTTAAAAATAGTGATACCACATCAAACTGGCTTAGACTCTACGTAGAAAGCAAGTGAAGATAAAAATTAATGTAAACTATTTCTTTTTATTCTATTTCTCACTGTACTACCAAAATGTAGACAATAAATGGCATTAAGTTTAGAATAGGTGTATTGTTAACTTTCTCAGGCAGATACCAGTGGCAACCAGTTATCATGTGCTAGAACACATATAGATATTGAACCAAAATTATGCCAATTCTCTTCAAATGTGAGCCAGAATTTGCACTAATATTATTCTTTGAAAGCCTGTTGGTATGCAAACAAAACACATGAAAAGAAATTATGGTCAACTCAGAGAGGGTCTGCAACTGTCTCTTTTGGACTGCACATGCTTTGACGTGTAACATCCTACCTTCTGGCATAGTGAGTGGTACATTGCTCACAGCATCAGGTCAGTAGATTTCTTTGAAACTATGTGCCATGTATTGTGCAAGCTTAGAGCATGAGAGGCTTTTGAGCAAGCATTGTCGTAGTTGTATTGTAGCTGAGTGGGTTAGTGCACAATTTGGTAATTTGTGGACCCAGGTTCGATACCCCCCCCCCCCGCGCGCGCGCAAAAATTTCAATTTATATACATAAAATTAATATAGTCGGTGTAGTTATGGTTACTAGGCTTTTATGTCAAAGGCTATAACCAAGCATATGATGAAATTTAGTATGAAAGTACTTTCTCTAGATAACTACTAAGCACACTCGTTTCCCATAGATCTTTGCAGGCAAATGTAAGATTTAAAGTGTTATTTAGATCTACTTCAAATTTAAATCTAACAACAGAGTGAAGTGGAACAAGGCTTGCCAATTTGTCTTACGTAACACTGAAAATTTTAAAATACAACCAATCCAAAATCTCAAATCCTCAAACACTGATGAAAATCTACAAAAATATTTACCCCCAACTATCAAAAACCTGAAGTTATTAAAAGCTTATAAAGATGGCGAAGAAGACTGTTACAGCAAAACTTTTGAAATGGACTCTACTAAAAATGAAAAAAGTGAGCTAAAATTAATCTTTGAGAAAACTTGGAAAACAGAATATCTCCCTGGGGAATAGAAGGTGGTCATGATACATCCACGACATAAGAAAGACAATAAACAAGATGTTAACAACTATAGAGGAATTTCTTTGCAACCAGTTTCACATAACATATTTCTCAAGATAATAGTAAACAGAGGAGAAACAACATTACTGAGTAATTTAAGGGAACATCAAGTTGGTTTTACGAGGAGCAGATCATGTTCTGAACAAATATTTAAACTAAAGTCAATCATTTGCCACAGGTTACTGAATTCAAAAGATGTTTGTTGGTTTTCAAAAGGTCACTGACTCTGCTGTCGAAAACTACAGATAAAATAAAAGCTGTGTGAGTAGAAGCAGGTTGATGCCCCTTTCTAGTTCCTAGAATGTTTCACCTGAGTGAGCTGTAGGTAAAGGTAAGGAGGTCACTACAGATTTACGCATTGAGTATGCATGATTCAAGTGCACCAGCGAACAAAGCAACATGATAACCTAATGGTGAAGAGCACTGACTGGTAAACTGTTGATCCGAAGTTTCATTCCTGCTGCCTCCTATAATTTTTTTCTCGATTTTATTTTATCCCTTCCAATGTTAAATAATTAATTACAAAATTTAAACATATTTAAGCAGTTCAACTTATATACAGAAAATTAATGTATTCTATTTAGTTCCAATTACTGCCTTTGTAAGTCGTCAAGCTACTGGTTGCCACATTGTAGCACACTGGGAAAATTTTGCACAAGCTGCCAACGGCAGATCCTTTATGGCAATAAAACAGTTTGTAGTTTTGGTTATTCAGACTATCTTAAAAATAAAAGTTTCTGATGGAGGGGAGGGGGGGGGGGGGCTGCTGTCTTATACGTACAGCAGTCTTATACTTGGGTAAGTATGTGTTTTGCTTATTTTAAGACTAGGACCCCCAGAGCACTCAAAATGACTGCAAAATGTTTTCAAAATGTTATTTTGACTGCAGTTTTTGCCGTATTGCAGCAAGCTTTAGCGACTTTTCCATGTTAAAGGTCATAATCACTCATACTAAATATATTTATTTTTGGAGATATTGTTAGGACATTGTTAACAAGTATTCCTACAAATCTGTTAACAATTAGTCTCTAAACAGCAATAATACGCACAATAATGAAACACTTTCAATTTACTTTTGTCCATTGTTTGTCTCTGTGTCTCCAGTCATATTGCCATTCGTTAGCTCATAGTAATCATGGTTCGCAGATCTCTGTCGCTTTCTGATGCAGAACTGTTCACACACTTACACAATATTCTGGATGATAAATCTGAAGCAGAATGTGACCTAGATGCAGAAGACCTAAGAGAAGATGCGGATGAAGATTACTGTCACCCAAATGATAATTCTGGAAGCAGTCGTTCAGATTATGCTGAAAACATAATTGTTCAATTAGGTTAATAATAATTGTGAAATGCATTATTTGCAGATCAAAATTCAATTTGCATATAAAATTCAGGATTTTGATGACAATTACTCTGAGCTGACAGCAGCAGAAAATGTATCACATACAAGAAGATATCAGAAGGGCTAGATCAACACATGCCTCCCAGGACCACGTAATATTTTCTGGGTAATGATGGCATCACCGAGTTGGCTGTAGCACAGTTTGGAAAGACCACATCTGGCAGATTGTCAGGTTATAACATTATGAGAGAAAATCCAGGACCTACACTATATTCAAAGCAGTATGTTTCTGAAGCCGCCAGTGTAGTGAGTGCATGGCATATGTTTATTGATGAATCAATACTGAAAGACATAAAAGGCTGTACAGAAACAGAGGCAACATGTGTTCTAGGAAATGAATTGTGGAGTGTAAATTTGGAGAAACTGGAGATTTTTACTGCTTTGTTGTATGCTCGTGGTGTTCTTGGAGCCATGAACGTGGTGTTTTTGGAGCCAACAGTACTGAACTTGATGAATTGTGGTCAAAAACGTGGGGCCCATCTATCTTCAGTGATAACTATGAGGAGAAACTGCTTTTGAGAAATTCCAAGATTTTTGTGCTTTGACATTAGAAACACAAGATCAGAACATTTGAAGACAGATAAACTCACTTTAGTATCAAAAGTTTGGAGCAAAGTCATTGAAAATTGCCATTTGACCTATATTCCAGGTGAAACTCTGACTGCTGATGACCAGCTTTTCCAAGTAAAACAAGGTGTCCTTTCTTACAGTATATGCCAAACAAACCGGATAAATTTGATTTAAAATCTTGGCTTCTTGCCAATGTCGACTCAAAAGTTTCTGTGCAATGGGTTCCCTTATTTAGCAAAAGACGACCACAGACCACATGACCAGGCTCTTTGGGGTGAAGTAATGAAGTTGCTGTTTCAAAAGAAGGGGCAAAACATGACTATGGACAATTTTTTTTACAACATTGAAACTGGGCAAGAAATTGAGAACTAATGGTACTAGCATTGTTGTAACAATTAGACAATCAAGAAGAGAAATCCCTAATGTTGTGAAGGCAATGAAGGCTAATCTTTATGACTCAGATCTCTTCAAACATTCCAGTGGCATTCTTACTGTATATCAAGGCAAACAAAACAAGAATGTGCTTCTGTATATTACCTTGCTGAACTTCAAACTGATCCAAAGAAAACACCAGAAACAATAGGTTTCTACAATAATACAAAATACGGTGTTGATGTGGTGGATCAAATGGCAAGAAAATACAGTGTTCAAGCTCGTACTCGTCAATGGCCAGTTCGTGCATTTTATAATATTCTTGACTTGGCAGCTGTCAATTCATGGATCATTTTGAAGAAAGTAAGAAGGATGAAGATCACTCATCAAAATTATATCCTGAAGTTAGCGGAGGAGCTTCGTATGGGGTACACGGACTCAAAAAGTAACTTGGGGGAAACAGAAGCTGAATCTGGAAACTGTATGGAAGGAAATAAAATGAGGAGACAATGGTAAATGAAGAATTTTAGGAATAAGACAAGTTATATCAGCAAAAAGTGCAAACGGCAAGTGTGTGGTTCTTGATCAAAGGACATAACTAAGGACACTACTGAAGATATGTAATCACATCAGTGAGTGCAAATAATCTGAAAAGTCAGGCAGTGTTTTACAAATATGTTGTGATATGTGTATTTGGCAAATAGATATCATGATTATAAGTGCTCTACTTAAAATATTACAGTAATTAATTTTATAATAATGAGTACATAATAAATACATCAGCTTCTTTACTAAAAGAATTTGAATAAAAACTGTGTTTGTTAATTAGATAAAACGTTTCTAAAAACTCATTCTTGTTAGCAATACATGGAAAAAATATTAAGTTTGAGAAAAATTATATAATTCATTTTATTTTAGTTTTATAAACCTAAAATACACATTTGAAATGATGATAATGAGAACAAAAATAATAATTTTCCTATAGCGGTCAAACTGACCGCATCATTGGTTCTAGGTATATACACTACTGGCCATTAAAATTGCTACATCACGAAGATGACGTGCTACAGACGCGAAATTTAAACAACAGGAAGAATATGCTGTGATATGCAAATGATTAGCTTCACAGAGCACTCACACAAGGTTGGCACCAGTGGCGACACCTACAACGTCCTGACATGAGAAAAGTTTCCAACAGATTTCTCATACACAAACAGCAGTTGACCAGCGTTGCCTGGTGAAACGTTGTTGTGATGCCTCGTGTAAGGAGGAGAAATGTGTACCATCATGTTTCCGACTTTGATAAAGGTAGGATTGTAGTCTATTGCAGTTTATCATATCGCAACATTGCTGCTCACGTTGGTCGAGATCCAATGACTGTTAGCAGAATATGGAATCGGTGGGTTCAGGAGGGTAATACGGAACGCCGTGCTGGATCTCAACGGCCTCGTATCACTAGCAGTCGAGATGTCAGGCATCTTACCCGCATGGCTGTAATGGATCGTGCAACCATGTCTCGATCCCTGAGTCAACAGATGGGGACGTTTGCAAGACAACAACTATCTGCACGAATAGTTCAACGATGATTGCAGCAGCATGGACTATCAGATCGGAGACCATGGCTGCAGTTGCCCTTGACACTGCATCACAGACAGGAGCGCCTGAGGTGGTGTACTCAACGACGAACCTGGGAGCACGAATGGTAAAATGTCACTTTTTCAAATCAATTCAGTTTCTGTTTACAGCATCATGATGGTTGTATCCATTTTTAGTGACATCGCAGTGAATGCACATTGGAAGCGTGTATTCGTCATCGCCATACTGGCCATGATGGTATGGGGTGCCATTGGTTACACGTCTCGGTCACCTCTTGTTCGCACTGACGGCACTTTGAACAGTGGATGTTACATTTCAGATGTTAGCACTCGTGGCTCTACCATTCATTCAATCCCTGCGAAACCCTACATTTCAGCAGGGTAATGCATGACCGCATGTTACAGGTCCTGTATGGGCCTTTCTGGGTACAGAAAATGTTCGACTGCTGCCCTGGCCAGCACATTCTCCAGATCTCTCACCAAATGAAAATGTCTGGTCAATGGTGGCCGAGCAACTGGCTCATCACAACATGCCAGTCACTACTCTTTATAAACTGTGGTATCGTGTTGAAACTTCATGACCAGCTGTACCTGTACATGCCATCCAAGCTCTGTTTGACTCAATGCCCAGGTGTATCAAGGCCGTTATTACAGCCAGACTGGTTGTTCTGGGTACTGATTTCTCAGGATCTACGCACCCAAACTGCGTGAAAATGTAATTAAATGTCAGTTCTAGAATAACATATTTGTCCAATGAATACCCATTTATCATCTGCATTTCTTCTTGGTGTAGCAATTTTAATGGCCAGTAGTGTAATATGGCGGTTATAGTGTTATGGAAAAGTTCCTGTAACAGGATATCACTAATCAAAAAGTTATATAAACTAAAACTGTCATAAACAAGAATGTTTTACAAACATTGGTCTTTCGGTGATTAGTTCTTGCCTTCCCCCAAATGTGAATACTATCAAACTAACCAAAGTTTAATGTGGGCTCCAAATCTAGTTGCAACTTTTCACATACAAAAGCTCTGTGAGAGTGGAAATTACAGTAAATTCAAGAAAAACCCAGAGATATGGAGAACCCAAAACAGAAATTGTGGGTCTGTAATCTGATCCTTAAGGCAATGATCTGCCGGGCCATCTTAGAACTGCCTAGCACACAAAATGCTCTATTTTTTTTAATTACTTACATAATGGCTCTGTGAAACCTTTCAGGAAATTCTTCCAATCTTCATCATCACATTCAGAGTCATACATATCTGTTGTTATATCAGGTGGAATAAAAGCACGCTCTATAGCCTCGAGCGGTGTGTCACTCAGAGACAGTTTGGATCTTGTTCTCTGACCAATACTTTCCTATACACAGAAAATAAAAAACAAATCATCATAAGATCATTTAATAATGTGCCAAGATGAGAGTTTTACAAAACAGAGACTCTGTGGTCCCAAATAACCACAGAATAAAAACTTACTTTTCCTATCCCACCTAAATTATCTTTTGCTGACAAGTTCGAGCAATCATCTGTTAAATGCATTTCACTATGATGTTCATCAGGTAGCAAAAATGATACGTGTGGTGATCTCTCTGATTTACTGCATGTATTATCTGAGTCGTTAACATGAGCAGTATCCACAGGCACCTTATGACTGTTTATTTCAGCGGAAAGCTGCTTTTCATTTAGCTCTTTTGTGGGACTCATATCTGCTCTAGATTCCTCACAATCCTCAACGTTGTTTTCCGTGACACCTTTGTCTCCAGCAGTATCACATTCACTGTCTGTCTCCTCATCACTTCCACTACTACTGCTTTCTTCACTTTCACTTTCCAGTTCCTCATCACTACCAATTTCCAAACCCTCGTGATGAACCTCAGTGGTATTGTCTTTATTTTCTTCTCCCTCTTCTGAGTCACTGCCACTTTCATTTTCACTTTCACTCCCACTATCACTTTCCTTCTCTGATTCTTCTTCTTCTACTTCTTCATCTTCTTCTTCATCAACATCTTCCTCTTCTTCCACTATTTCTTCACCTTCTCCTTCTGTATCCTCGCCACCGCTTTTAATACTGCCATCATTGCTCTCCTTTGTTGTTTCCATCTCTTTATCGTCATCACTCTGTAACAGTTAATACTCACAACATAACTGACACAGTTAAGCAAAACTAAGTATTTTAAATAATGAAGAGTGTGTTTTCATTAGAAGGCTCATTCTGAAAACTGCAAAAATTACTGTGTTCTCATATACTGCAACAGAGCTAAGAATGAGACAGTGCCAATCCAGGTCACTGTAGAAGTGTGTGTGTGTGTGTGTGTGTGTGTGTGTGTGTGTGAGAGAGAGAGAGAGAGAGAGAGAGAGAGAGAGAGAGAGAGAGAGAGAGAGAGAGAGAGAACCTACTTCGACAGTCAATTATACAATTATAATATTACTAATATGCCACAGCACCACTCAACCTATTGCTGCCACTTCTGCTACTATTACAAATAATGTGAGGGTGTCCATTGTAATGATAGTGATGTGGCCAAACAGGAGTGTTTCATTGTGCAGCTTTGGGATTTATATCTAAACTTTTCAAGGGAATCAAGATGCACACAGGCACACTGACCCTCACACAAAAACACTCTTCTCTTCCCCCCCCAACACTCTTCTCTTCCCCCCCCCCCCCCCCCCACCCCCTCCCTTTTGAAAATTTGCAAGATTTTGTGCCATTGCATAAAAACTATATTACAAACTTTACATACCGTTCAACTATAAAACCCTAATGTGAAATCCAAAGTCACAAACTATTGACAATACAAAACAATTTCAGTTTGAATTCCCTTGGAAACAGATTTTTGTAGTAGAAAATTTGTTTCCGGCATGTATTTCTTGCAGCTGCACCTGCCCCCTTAATTGGTTACAAAATTAATAAATTAGGAGATAGTTTTGGAAAACAATATTCTTGATAAATGCTTACTATCAAAATATTCACACGCTTTTATATCCAAATTCCTGTCATACTTAAACAGTGTAAAAAGTCACTGTGTATCACTCATCCTGTACAAAAACTATATTACCAACATCCCTAAGCATCTCCCTAAACACAGTCTGGCGCAACTTTGAAATTGGGAAAGACTTACTTGCACAATGCTTTATTAAGCGTTACACATTTCAAAGTTTCATCATAAGACAGAAGCTGCCGTATAAAGTGTACAAAGGATTTAACAATAACAGATATACAAAATGAACATTAATAAAACCGACAAACTGCATTGGTGTATTCCCAAATGGAAATGGAGGAAAAAAGGTCCTAGATACATGCATCATTGACAAAGTAGATGGCACAGACTAATGACAGCTCCTCTGAGCACATGCCTTGTGTGTTGCAGGCTGTGTGATGGATGGAGCATACTGTAAGCATTAGAATGGTTCGGCATTCATGTTGGAAACAAACCAAGATCATGTTGTGTCTGGCGAAGAGGCAGCATGGCTATATCGATACAAATATCTCACAGACACCAACCGTATCACACAACATTTGAATCCCTCTTGAGGTGCTTGTGTTATCATGGGTCCTCTTTCAGACAGATAAACATGCAGGGAGGCGGTGGACTGCATGTCCACCAGATTTGGAGGACTGGGTTCAACAGGATATTGAGACAAACCCTAGTATAAGCGCCAAATCTGGTGTATACACAGCCCACCACGTCCCTGTCTGTATGGACCCATGATTACATAAATACCCAAAAATGGCTTGAAATGTTATGTGCTGTGGTTGTGTGATATGGTTGGTGTCTGTGAGGGTACTTGTTTTGGTGTAGCCATGCTGCCTCTTGACCGTTTCCATCTGCTTGGCTGCACATAAATACCGTCTCCATTTGTTCCCAACATGAATACTGGAACATTCTGCAGCTTACAGTGCACTGTGTCAATCACACAGCCTGCTACACCCAAGGACAACATGGCACATGAACAGAGGAACTGTCATTTGGCAGCGCCACCTACGGTGGCAGCAATGTATTTTCTGAACAGGTTCATAGGACCTATTTTTCTCCATTTCCAGTCAGGAATCAATCCCTGCACTTTGTCAGTTTCATTAATTTTCATCCTGTGTACATACCAACGTAAGTATGCATATTAATGATCCATATACAGAATTTTCAATTGATGTCATACACACATTTAAATCAAAATTCAGTAAAATGTTTATGAAAGTGAGCATATACAGCGAAATCTCACCTCATATAGGATTTTTTGACAGTGCTCTTGCCTACTCAAAGAGACCCAGTGCCAAACTTACTGTGGCAATTAAGCTATCTACAAAGTAAATGAAGGTCAGCAGGTGGCACTAGCACTGAACACAGGAATGAAGTCAAGAGTAAATTAACAAAGAAACCACGCACAGTGATGAACTATATGCGAGGTCATCATGCACAACTTGATAAATGTACATTTATGCTACTTATATAGAGAAGAAACTCATACTGACATTAGATAAAATTTACAAAACTGAAATAAGCATCATAAGGTAACATTGTGAACAACGTAGCAGAGATACTTGTTACTTAAAAACCAAACAGAAGATATATTGGCAAACATTAACTGGTGCAGTACAATGTAAACATAAAACTGATTGTGAAAGAATGGGTTTCCAACCAAGACCATTTCATATTTCAAAGTTCTGCCAAATCTGAATGGTCGCCTGCCTCTACCATGGACATATTTCTCCATCAAGTAATGGTCAACACAGTCTGTGATGTCAAGTCACTCTTCCAAAAGCATGTAAGTGTACTTACAAAAGGCTGACACAACAGACATGTTTTCTGTCCACATGAGTCAATGGAGTGATATATGGAGGCATAGAGTTAGAATCATTACTGGGTGCCAGCATGGGAATCTGTCAGATAAATTTAATGTAAGTTATATGTGCCAGATTACTGTCACTGACATTACTCTAAAATGTAAATGTCAGTGAAGCTCTAAACGCATGCACTATTGTGGTAACACTAAGAAATTCACCTTATGAGACTGCTGAATAAATCAGTCATCAGATGTCCTTGTCAACCATTACAACACTGTAGTGTGCAGGTAGCATTCCACACCAATTTCCACAAAATTTGCACATCAACAATTCACCTTTGCCTCATAAACAATGGAAACATATTCCATCTTCTGGAATTATAATTTAGTAACAAATGTTTCCAAAAGCTTAAAAGCTGAAAGAGGGAAGCCAAGGGTACTATCAATATATCTATGTAGTACTTTTATGATGAAGACAAATGGGTGTCACACTTTTGGCCACGTATTTTATGTGGCACACATGAGAGAGAGAGAGAGAGAGAGAGAGAGAGAGAGAGAGAGAGAGAGAGTGCTAAATATGGATGGATATTGGGCTACATCCTTCACTCACATGGGAAGAGACTCTAATATATAAAACAATAGAAGAAGATGACATGGCAGTTGGTCAAGCCCAGTGGGCGTACCTTAAAAAATATTTATTAAGCCTGGGATAATGAAACTTAACTCTTGTCAACCACCTGTTCAAAGCACTTATTTACCATGCATAAAACAAAAATTATTAAAAGAAACATTTTTTCCACCGCAATCAGAATGGAAATAGGAAATTACGGAGATGAGACCTTAGTTAAATTGAAGGATCCAGAGGTTGGTGAGAGTTGAGAAAGAGAGTGTTAGGCAATCATTCACTGAAACAAGAGATAGAAATACAATAGAAGATAAATGGGTACCTTTGAGAGATGGTATAGTGATGACAATAGACTGTCAAACAGGCAAAAAGACAAGACCTAGTAGGAATCCTGGCATGACAAAGGACGTATAGTATTTAACCTATGAATAAAATGAAGCAGGTGAAAGAGAACAGACACACCTAAAAAAAGAGGCTGACAGAAAGCACATAATGGCGAAGTGGGAATGGCTAGAGGGTAAATGTAAGGATGTAGATCCAATCGTAACTAGGGGACAGACAGATGCAGCCAATAGGATAACTACAGAGACCTTTGGAGAAAAAGAGAAGCACAGAAATTGTATAAACAGAAAGAGCTCAATTGGCAAGCTGGTACTAAGCAAAGAAGGGAGAGCTGAAAAGAATATAGAGGACCTATGAAAAGGAAACAAACTTGAGAATAATATTACAGAAAGAGAAGGTGAAGTATAGGTGAAAATGAGATGGAAGATATAATATTGCAAAAATAATTTGACAGAGCACTGCAAGACCTAAGTGTAAACTAGACCCATGGAGTAGAAGACATTCCCTCAGAATTATTGAGATCCTTGGGAGAGCCAGCCAGATCTGGTTCAAGAACATTTTTCCACACAAGTGACTATCATTTAGTGTCCCCTACATCCAATAACCCCTGGTAGACTTTCACCCGTACAGTTTTCGTTACTAACTGTGATAGCAAAAGTCTCGGACTTGGATGTCCACTGCACCCCTCTCAACTTGGCATCCCAAGCAGCTGCTACAAAAGAATTCAGATTCCACAGAAGGAAGCTCTGGACAAGAGTGAATCCATAGGATTCCCTCTATCAGTTTAATATGTCATGGCTGCAAAACAATCACAAGAATTATTTACAGAAGAATGGTAAAAAAAACTGGTCGGCGCCAATCACAGCGAAGGTCAGTTCGGGTTCTGGAGAGATGCAAGAACGTGTGACGTAATAATGACCAAACAACTTATCCTAGACGATAGGTTGGAGAAAGCTAAGACTATGGTTTATGGCATTTGTAGATTTAGAAAAAGCTTTTGACAATGCTGACTGGGATACATTCTTTGACATTTTTAAGGTAACAGGGACAAAATACAGGGACCAAAAGATTATTTACAACTTGCATACAAGCCAGACTGGAGTTATAAAATGTTGAAAGACATGAAAGGGAAGCCACAGTTAAGAAGGGAAAGAGCAGAGTTGTAGCCTACCCCCAATGTTATTCAATCTGTACACTGAGCAAAGTGGAAAGAAAACAAGGAGAAATTTTGAGAAGGAATTAAAGTTCAGAAAGAATAAATAAAATCTTGGTGGTCTACCAATTTCAAAATCCAGTCAGAGGTGCCAAAGAACTTGCAAGAGCAACTGAATGGAATGGAAAATTTCTTGAAAAGATGCAATAAGATGATGACCAACAAATGTAAAACAAGGATAATAGAATTTAGTCTAATTAATCAGACAGTACTGAGTGAATTAGATTAGAAATGGAATGGAAATGAAGTCCCATGCTTCTTGACAGAGAATAGGGGAACGATGCGGGAGACCCGCACCTCCGTACTAGGCAAGGTCCTAATGGAGGTGGTTTGCCGTTGCCTTCCTCCAACGATGATGGGGATGAAGACGACACAACAACACCCAGTCATCTCAGGGCAGGTGAAAATCCCTGAGCGTGCCAGGAATCGGACCCGGGATCCCTTGCTCGGGTAGAGAGAACGCTACCATGAGACCACGAGCGGCAGACTGGATTAGAAATAGAGATACTAAAATTAGCAGATGGATTTTGCTATTTAAGCATAAAAATGCTCAGCTATTGGAACACCTGTGAAATGACAAGCTGGCAAATGCTGAAGATCAGATTGATAGAGTGAATAACAAATGAGGCCATACAGATTCAGATTGGGAGAAAAGAAATTTATGGCATAATTTGACTAAACTTTCCCCTTCAGTACCTTGGACACATCTTGAGAAGAAAAGGGGATAATTTAGAGAAGACCATCGTGCAGGGAAAAACTGAAGGCAAAAGATCAAGTGGGAGAGCAGCAAACAGATGGTTGGATCAAGTGAAGAAGATTACCAGCCTGCCTCTTCACATTACATTAAGAAAGGCCGAATATAGCTGTGGATGGAGACATCTGCTTGAAGTTTCAACTACGTAAGAATGAACAAGGAAATGAGGTCACGACACTCAGCAATGAGTAAAATTACTAATGAGAGAGATAACTAAAAGAAGGGATCAATTGACAGAACACATCCTTAGGCATCAAGCAATTGCCAATTTGGGAAAGGGGGGGGGGGGGGGAGTAAAAATTGTAGTGGGTGCCAAAGGCTTCAACACAAGCAGATTCAAATGGATGTAGGTTGTGACAGTTATGCAGAGATGAAGAGGTTTGCAAAGGAACACTAGTATGGACAACTGCATCAAGCCAGTCTTTGGACTGGAGACGACGACGACGTCAACGTCAACCACCACCACCACCACCACCACCACCACCACCACCACCACCAACAACAACAACAACAACAAAAAGAATCATTATTCAATGTTATCTGCAATATCTCAGTACTCTCAACACAGTAAACTGTGTGCATCTGTCTATATATGGTAATCAGCAAAGCTGAAAATAGGAAGTGCAGAGTACCAACTCCAAAGAAAGAAAGAAATCATTACTAGCGAAGATTAATACTTTAATTTATTACCTGCTCCTGATCATCAGTGGGCTGATATTCTTCATCATCACTCGAGTCCTCTGGCAGTTCTTGCTCAATTAAAACACGACACTTTGAGGTTGCCTGTCGTTTCATAGGTGTTCCTATAGCTGAGGTGGGCTGCGATCCTTGCATCTGTCTTCACAGAATATATAAAAAGACATACCAGTTAATGAAAGAGCTAAAACTCATTATTTATTAGCTACAATTAGCATCTTTTATGAGGTATGCACATTTTTTAATGCTACAATAACTCTTTTCAAATAATATAAGAGGGATAAAATCATTTATGCACAAATTTACATGCATTAGTCCACAAATAATTATTAGAAAATCAAAAGATAAACTCCTGGCAATACATGTGATTGGATAGATAAAAAATCAATCTTTTCTTCTCATCCTGTCCAGTAAGCCTCCCCTGACCCGGGGTTCTGGGTGACTTTTACCGAACTCCACCCCTTTTCGTAAACCTTTCCAGTTCTTTTCCTTTATCCCTGTTCCTCCCCCTTCAATCCTTCTGCCAGAGGAAGGAGCCACTGGCTCCAAAAGCTTGTATATGTGAAACCTGGGCAATGCGTGTGTTGTGCTCCCGCCGCTTGGTGAGTAAATTTTATATCTACCCAACTAAAATGTAGTGTCAAAAGACAAATCCTGATTTGGCAAATAGCTTATGCTGTTCTTTAGACACTCAACAAAAAATAAAAATGTAAAAAAGGAATGCTCATTAAGGAATCAATCCTGTAACTTAAATTATAATCAAATACATAGCGAGTATAATTCGTTCAAGAATCTTGCTTGTAGTGCGAAACACTAGTTAAACGAAACAATTTATCTTATACGAATTAATGCAAAATATGATAATGCATTACGTGTAGAAAAAGTAATAAAAGTTTTATCTTATTCATGCCACTTATTCAAAAAATTATACATACAGCATTATGTACTTTATTATTCATGATACATAACTAATTCCTTCTTACTATGAAGCTATCTATAGTCATTTGTTGCTTCTGATGCTATAATGCTTGGCGAAAATGCGACACAGCATTACTGTCAAATAAATGCATAGCCACTGCTTTATTGGAGGGATGATTTTCAATGTACGATGCAACCGATTCCCATGCTTTCACCATTTCTCTTACTGCACCAGAAGATTGCTGCTTTGCTTTACCGCCTCTCCCTCTCCCTCTCCCTCTCCCTCCTCCTCCTCCTCCTCTGAAGAAAAACTCCTCTCCACAACTTACCACTGTGAAACACACTGCAGTCATTTCTTGGTTGTGCTCTTCCACTAGCTCATCAACATCATTGTTATCCACTTCTAGCCCATGGTCTTTGCCAAAGACACAATCTCATTGACTACAGGCTCCACAGGTACTGGCTAAAATGCCTCAGAATCACATTCAACAACACATTCTGGCCGAAGCTTCTTCCAAGCAGAAGTGAAAGTTCTCATGGTAACCCTTTCCATGTCTCTCTGATCACCTTAAAGCAGGCAATAGTGTTGAAGTGATGTTTCCAAAACTCTCCGAGAATGAGACTGGTACCTTCAGTCAACTCAAAGCAATGCTCTAAGGATGCTTTAGTACAGAACTTCTCTTCTTAAAGATGGAAATAATCTGTTGGTCCATAGGCTCGAGTAATGGAGCAACGTTGGGAGGCATGAATTGGATCTAGATGAATTGAAATTCTTCAAGGAGAATGGGCAGGAGTGTTATCCATAACAAGCAAGACATGGAGAGGCAGATTCATCTCAAGCAAATATTTTTTCACAAAAGGACCAAACAGTTCATTGGTCCAATCACAACAAAAATCATATGTCACCCAAGCCTTGTTGTTGGACCCCCACATCACATTTAACCTGCTCTTCTGGACTTAACACTTCCTGAAGGCTCATGGACTTTCTGAATCGTAAACAAGCAGCAGTTTAATTTTCAAATCACTGCTGACATTGGCACAGAATAGCAATGTGAGACAGTCTTTCATTGGCTTCTGATCGGGCAGTGCATTCTCCTCTGATGTTATAAAGGTAAGCTTCAGCATCTTTTTCCAGAATAGACCCATCTTGTCATAGTCAAAAACCTGTTGCAGAATCTATCAGTATCTTGAAGTTGCTGAAGAAGTTCCCAGTCACCTTTGTGTTGGAGCAGGCCGCTACACCGTGCCTCACAAAACTGTGGATGCCAGTTCTTCTCATAAGCTTCTCGAGCCACTCATTGCTTCCCTTAAGCACTTCTTTACTCGCTAACGATCCTGGCATCTTCTTAACAAGGTTGGCAAAAATCATTCTTGCCTTATCACAAATGATATTCTTGCGAATAGTGTTGCCTTGCAACTGCTTTTCATTTATCCATGTAAGGAGTAATCTTTCAACATTATGCAGAATATGAAACTGTTGTTTAGATACTCTTGTCACTCCCTTTGAAGCATCTATCTCCTTATCTTATCCTTGTTCTTGAGGATAGTGCAAATAGTTGATGCAGACTGACTGCATGTGCGTGCTAAATCAGCAACACTCACACCACATTCACATTTGTCAATAATTTTATGTTTCATTTCTAAGGTAATTTATGTTCTCTTACTTCTTGCAGCTTTTTCTTGGGTTCACCTATATGAAGGTTATTAAAATTTGAAAAAATGTGTGAACGCTACTTTACAAAAACGTGTGAGCACAAGCTGCACTAAGATGGTAATAGAATGAGTGCTAAAACCAGCCTGCAGTTTGTACTAAAGACATTGCTCATAAGCCACTGTCAACAATGGTAGGAGTTTATATTGTTGAACATCTCCCCCCCCCCCCCCCCCCCCCCCCCCCCCCCACTACTGTTGATGTCACACTAAATCGCCGTCACTCGTTTTGTAAAATATCATTCATTAGGCATGTCACTTTTCTAAAAAATTGTTTTGCTCTTTATGTGAATTGTGTGTTATGGGATGTGCTCATTAAGTGGGGCTCCACTGTAAAGGTAAACCACTGAACACTTTCAAGGCATAGACAGATCAAAACTAAAATACGAAAGCATACAAACACTAGCTTTCAGCACCAGGGGTTTCTAACTGCAACAGAAGAGAGACAGGAATAAATGGTGAGATCAAATGTGACTATTCAACACTTTGTACGTAACTGTCATGACATTGCAGCTTAATACATACATTTATTTTCTATCTAGATGTGGTTGTAAAACTAAAAGCAAACCAGAACTGTTTTGCACATTACATTTAACTAATTTCTTAAACAACCAGATATTTTAGAGAGAGAGAGAGAGAGCGCACCATTTAATTTACCATGTTAATGGTGATCGAGTTTTGTGGCTGTGGGTTGAATTACTTGAAGAAATACAGCACCAAGCCACTTTCAGTATAGCTTAATTAAAGCCAAGAAGTGTTCTAGGCTTTCACCAATCTCCAGTTAGCACAGTACAATTGCATCTCTTGAAGTCTAACATTTTTATTGACTGCATTTTGAACACATCAGCTGCTTTTTGTTCTGTAATTTGCAACTCCATTTTCTGCCTTTAGTTGCATTGCATGAACACTTTTGACTCATCGATATGGTACAGCGTTTGCAGTGTAGCTGACACATGCATTTGTTTGAAGTGGAAATTACATCTAAAGTCAAGTTTGTTTTCTTACACATGGCATAACTACTTCTGAAGTCAGTTATGTTGGTGACCTTGAAACTTGAAATATGCCTCTGCATGATTAAAAAATTGCTTATTATACAATCTATGTACTGCAATGAGTTGCACTATTTTATTTATTGTACAGGCATTTTTTATATAATGAAAAATTTCTGTCTTAGCAACTAACATGCATGGTTATCTAACTAATGGAGTAGCAAGTGACTAGCTTTGACAGAATAACAACTAAATTACTTTTAATTTTATTAAAGCGGTGTGACGTACTTTATGTAAGTAGTGATATCAAACATTTACAAAAGCTTAACAGATTGACATATTGCACAAGCACTTTATAAGGAATAAAGGAAGATGTAAATGGCATATAATACAAATGCGACTAAACTATCATATTGGGAAGCAGTAGAAAATTATGGTATTTTATTTATTATTACTATCATATTTTTGCCAGGACTGTACATGTGTAGGGTGTATAAGTATATATATGCAAATGACATCCTAAATGACCAGAGTGTGTTAAACAACAAATTGTTTCTAAGACCTTCCCATAAATGGCTAATACAATCTACACAATCTTCTTCCCACTGTAATGTTTCTCACCTTAGTTCACCTAACATTCCAGCAGGACTACTTGTTCAATTAAACTAACTGCTAAATGTATCTATCTAACAGCACTCAAATGAACCATATGTAATCCAGCCATTATGTATGGTTACCAAAATGCTGCTCCATATTTTAGTATTTGTCACAGTAACAGAAGATTTGATAATCCTTTAGTATCTTTGCAACTACTCTCGTTGTTGTTGCTGTTGCCTTCAGTCCAGGGACTCATTTGATGTCACTCTCCATGCTGGACCGTCCTGTGCAAGTTTCTTTATCTTTACGTAATTACTGCAGCCTACATCTGTCTGAATCATTTTAGTGTATTCAAACCTTGGTCTCCCTTGCTTATCTTGCTATTGCCAGTCTGCATTTTATATCTTCCTCATTTCAGCCATAGTCAGTTATTTTGATGCCCAAACAACAAATCTTATCTACTACATTTAGTGTCTCATTCCCTAATCTAGTTCCATCATCATCACCTAATTTGCTTTGACTACAATCCACACCCAGAGAGCTGAGTGGTGGAAAACATTACTTCCAGAATACTTAAACCATGCTATAGGGCTGCATGTCTTTGGAAAAAAGAAAATAATGCCTGTAATGACTGCTTTCAGCCATTCGCACTACCAGTGCAGCAAGGTCACGATAGCTGATGTTAACAAGGTCCAATCATAGGCTGCTACCCCTCTTCAGAAATCAAAGGTTAGCCGGCCATCTTCACAGGGACAACAACATGGCTGGGTTTATCATAGAGGCACACAATTACTTTCCAATTGTAATTACTTTCCCATATTCACATCATAGAATGTAGAGAGCCACACGCTGCATTTTGATATATGAGATGTGATTGGAAAGTTTTAATAATGGATCCACTACTGCTTACTGGTTTGGTGGGCAGGTACATGGAGGGCGGGGAGTGAGTCATTGCCTTGTCCTTGAATGCCCTCTGACAGAAAATTGCATTTCCTTTATTCAGTTCATTGTGGCAGCTGGTTGAGTGCAGGTCTGTGAGGGCTTGTTGCTGGATTCTGTCTACATGACAATGGACGTAAAAATGGAGCAACGAGTTTGTGTGAAATTTTGTTTTAAAACCAGGAAATCAGCTTCTAAGACTTACGAACTATTAAAAACAGTTTTTAGAGATAATAGTATGAGCCAGTCAAATGTTTTTGTCTGGTTCAACAGATTTAAAAATTGCTGTGAATCATTTGAAGATGAACCGTCCTTCCACCTCAAAAACAAATGAAAATGTTGAGAAAATTCGTGACTTAGTGTGTGCGCTCTGATAGTAGACTTACAATTAAGGAGATGGCTGATGAACTTAATTTAAGTTTCTATGCAGTTCAGTCAATTTTAACTGAAGATCTGAACATGTGTCGAGTGTCCACAAAATTCATTCTGAAAGTGTTGTCAAATGACCAGAGACAACACTGACTTGAAGTGTGCCAAGAACTGATTAATTGGACTAAAAATGACTTATATTTGTTAAATAGGGTAATTATAGGTTATCCTGAAACCAAAGTGCAGTCTTTGCAGTGGAAGACTACAGGTTCACTACGACCGAAAAAAAGCATGGAAAAGTCGGTCGAAGGTGAAAACAACGTCGGTGATTTTTTTCGATGCTATCAGTATTGTGCATCATGAATTTATCCCTGCAGCACAGACAATAAACCAGGAATGCTACAAATGTGTCCTTGAGCATTTTTGTAATAAGATGTAGAAGAAAAGGCCTGCATTGTGGAAAGCCAGGAGTTGGGTGCTACATGACAATGCTCCGGCTCATCATGCCTTCTCCATCATTGAATTTTTGGCCAAATTCAAAATTCCTTTGCTTCCACAACTGCCACATTCCCCAGATTTGACCCCTGCGGACTTACACCTGTTTCCTAAACTGAAATTTCGCTGAAAGGGAAGCAATTTGACTCAATTGAAGACATCCAGGAGAATACGGAGAGCGTCCTTAACACACTCCAGAAAAAAATTTCAGGAATGTTTCTAAATGTAGAAACACTATTGGAGTTGGTGTGTTCAGTCAGAAGGAGACTATTTTGAAGGAGATGCATCACAGTAGCATGTAAGTACCACCACTGACAATTACAAGCCCATTCTTAAAACTTTCCAACCACACCTCGTATACATTTTTTAGTCATGCATGTTGCCAGCTAGGATCATTCAGATGTATACTGCTTACAGTGAATGAACAGCCAGCACAGAGTACACATCACAGGCAAATCTTTTACAATATTGGTGACTGGATGCTTTTGTACACTGTGGGAATGATAAAGATTAACTGCATTATAAAAAAGATGGTAGGAATATAAGGACCTTATGTCACATCAACAAAGATATTATTAGATATTGAGGAACCAATTATGACTGGGAAATGAATTTATCACTTGCCATTGCTGATTTAGTGAAAACTTTGAAAACCTAAATTTGGTTGGCCAGGTGTAGATTTGAACACTGCAATTGCAGAATACAAGTGTCTTAACCAGTGAGACTACAGATAATTCACATTATGATGAAAGTATAAATCTTTGCATCCTCTCAATATGTACCCAGAGAAACTGCAAAATGGCTGAAAACCACTGCTGCTTTTCTGAAAATTGCATTCAGATCACAATGAAGCTTGCTTATCATTTACATGATACACTGCAGTACTTGGAATTAAATGTTTTGATAAATTCAAACAACTGCTGATCATGAAACAAGTTTTCAACTGCTAAGGATTTTCTTTCCAGCTAACATTGTGCTCCTGAATGAGGGTTACAATTTGGAAACTATTCCTTATGTGTGGCTAAATCATTCCCTGCCTCTTTTCCTTTCTACTGGTAACACACAGTGTCCATCCAAGTATACAGGAGAATCACAGGCAATATTTAACACAAATACTAGTTACATGTATGTTTTGAAATACAATTAGGCAAAGCAGGCATACAAAGCATCAGATTTTGTGCAAACTCCTTGCCTATTCACATCCTTCTCAACTTTTCTGTAGTTCAGTATTCATTTTTCTTTCAAATTCCCTGGGTGTAAACAATTGTAATATCCTCTTGAATTAATAATGATGTGGATGGCAACAGCAAAATACTTCATGAAATTGATGCAGTCCATTCATTCGTAAGACCCTCATGAATGTCTCTCCCACTAGCAGAAATTTTTTCACTTCCAAAAGTAGTTTTTACACTCCTCTAACAAGCTACCCAACATTTGGTGCCCAGTGGTCTACTTATCCAAGACAGCTTTTTATTCCTTCATTGTTGTGGATACGACAAAATTTCTTACATTATCTAACAGAGTACTACAAATTGTCATCCTAACATTGAATACATGAAAAATATTTCATGTAGAAACATAAAGGTACATAGGGACTTCTGGTGCGGAACAGATAACAGGTGCATCACAGTGTGCAACTGAAATAGTGCTACAATCTAAAGTCTCCAGAGTTTAAGTATTTGGTGCAGTAAGATTCTTTTCGGCAAACAGTCTAAATTACACACAGATTCACTGTGAAATTCTGGTATATGTGGACCAAATGCAATGTTGCATCCAGCTGTAGCGAAGTGGTGCCCAACAATTTGACAAAGGCTGCACATGAGGGAGTGATGCTGATCAGACAGTCCAAATCCTGCACCATGCAATTTAATTCCTTTTGCAAGCTGATAGAACACCTGGGTAAAGAGACTTTCCAACAAAGAGGATATTTACACAGCAGTTCTTAAATGGCTTTGAGAACAAGGAGCTAATTTCTATTGTTGAGAAATTGAACAATTGGTGGAACATTGCAGTGGTTGTTTATAGACTATTTTGAAAAATAGTGTCATGTATCTAAGTATCTTTGATATGTAGTGATGCATTCAATAAAAGTTCATTGGGCTGTAATAATAACTTATAATTTACTTTTTGAAGTCATCTCATATCACAAACTTCAATAAACATTTTTAACTGTAACTACAATTTCTGATGCTATTACAACCTGTAGCACTAGATAAGTCATTGTATCACTTTTACAAACGAACAAACAAAAATGAACCTAATATGTAATAGGAACTTACTTTGCTTTTGCTCTTGTAATCTTTGGTTCGTATGGTATATCTAGAGAATCACACTTCCCCAAAAGAGCTTGTCGCACCATTCCAAGAACATGTTCATCTGTTATAATAGTCTGTAGAAAACAAAAAGAATGAAAATTATGTAATATTTGTAGAACTGCAAACTGAATGTGAACTCAAATATAAATAGAATGCAAAAATATTTAAATAAAAGAAAATTAAATTAAGATTGTAACTGAAACATCCACACCTAGTTGATCTATATCAATGTGCAGTTTCTGGGTAATGGTGTGTGCACTTGGAGAGAGGGTGGCACAAGCACAAAAATACAACAAAGAACAGAAATACTTATGATGATGGGCGGGTATACATTACTTGAACTGTATTAGCAAATTACTCTTCAAGACATCAGGTACAATCAATCATGATACTCCACTGCAGTCACAGAAAAAATGTGTCAACAATGGCACAACTATGGGTCTCCATATGCAGAACAGATGATGAATAGCATGCCAAAAAAACTTGTATCTTCTCCAATATTGTACTCCACTGACAGCTGTGAGGCAGATTTTTCGCACAGCAGTGACACCTCTCTTACCAACTGCTTTGGACAAGACATGGACACCCTAATAGCCAGCCATCTAACAAGACTATCAGTGCCATTTGTTCATTATCAAAATATACTAATGAGAGCTGAACAGGGAAATTCAATTAGCACTGCAGATTCAATGAGCTTCACAGTTTCCATGGCACTAGTTTTTTCCTCACAGTTAGTGCACAAGTTCTTAATGTACTAAAATAAAATTAAGAAGTTTGGCTATTCCTGTTTATCACAATACTTGATACATTTTTTAACTTCTTAGATCACTTAAAAGTAACAAAGTAACTAATTATGAGACCCCACAGAAACCTACGGATTGTCAATGTTAATGGACAGAAAAGTACGCTATTTTTTCCCGTAGCTCAATCTTTCATGGCAAGTTCAATGTAATACAGAATGAGATACTGAAGAAAATGTGTGTGACTGTTAAGAGGGCAACTACCTTCAACAACTTCTATAGGGGAATATTATCAAAAGATCTCTTACAAAACCCAAATAATTTTTGTTCATACGTACAAGTTGATAGTGGCAGCAAAGGTAAGTGTCCAGACACTCATGGACAAGAAATGAGGTGAAATCAAGGGGCAGAGGGGACAAGGGTGTGTGTGTGTGTGTGTGTGTGTGTGTGTGTGTGTGTGTGTGTTTGGGGGGGGGGGGGGGGGAGGAAGCAAAAGTGATACACAAAAACCACCCTCAAATCCCATTGATGTTCTTATGTTGTGGAATGTTTTCCAAGCTCAAACAGCACAGACTGCAAAAAACATCAATCAAATTGAAATTACAACTGTGTGGGGTATTTATGATTACAATATCAATGAATCACAGGTGGAATCTGACAATTATTAAAAAAAAGGCTGGGTATAACAGTTTATATTGAACGATAACAATGGTTCAGACATAGGTAAAGCAGGTGGCAGACTGGTAGAATACTAAGGAAATGCAGCCAGCATACAAAGAAGACTGCATACAAAACACCCCTGTGACCAATCTTAGAATATTAATATACCAAATAAGACTAACAGACGATATTTAACAGATACAAAGAAGGGCAGCATGAATGGTATTAGTCTGTTTGACTCATAGGAGTGCATTGCAAAGATACTGAAAGAACTGGCAGATGCTTGAAGATAGGCACAAACTATTCGGTGACAATCTACTTACAAAGTCTCTACAACTAACTTTAAATGATGACCCTAGGAATATATCACAACTCAGTAATACGGCTCTTTTAGATATTGCAAATACAAGACTAGACCAATTACAACAAACACAGACACATTTAAGCAATCATTCTGCCTACACTCCACAAATGAGTGGAATGCGAAAAAGCCCTAATAACTGGTACAATGGAGAGCACCTTCTGCCAAGAATTTCTCACTGATTTGCAAAGTGTGGATATAGATGTAAATGTTTCAAGAACAACACAAGTTCTGTGTCTAGCATAGATAGGAACTAATCACCACATAGCCTGCTTTAGCACGTTATGGCATGTAATGCATAGGTTCTAGCTGCCAATAAATTAGATGAGTTGGAAGCAGCCTTGGAGACAGGTTGGAGAAAATTGAGCCTTCAATACTGCAAACTGGACTGTCAGTAATGTGTTCACAGTGCTGTGCACTAACTCAAACTGAAACCTTACAAAGTAATGCTAGTGCAGTGATTGGACAATCCACATGTTACCATCCGAGGTTGTCAATTGAATGTACAATGTCCATCACTATAGTATGTTTCCTGGGTTTCATCATAGATATGCCTCTTCTGCACAAGCAGCTCCCTGTGCACTGGCAACCATTCACATAGCAGCCAAATAGGGACTTTTAACAGTGTATAGCCAAATATAGAGGGTCTTTACAAGGGAGATGAACTTGAGGACAATATTATGGAAATGGAAGAGGACGGAGATGAAGATGAGATGAGAGATATGATACTGCATGAAGAATTTGACAAAGCACTGAAAGACTTAAGTCTAAACAAGACTCTGGGAGTAGACAACATTCCATTAGAACTACTGATAGCCTTGGGAGAGCCAGCCATGACAAAACTCACCTGGTGAGCAAGATATACAGTCAGTTCCACAAAACAGTGTACGCCATAATTTTAAATGTAACGTCCACAGCGACATCTTTGGTAGTGGTCTTCAATCTATAACCACTGCACTTTTGCATAGTGTATAAGTGAACAATGTGAGAGTTGAATGTTTTGTTTTGTCAGTTGCAGTTTAAAATGAGTGTATAATATCTGAAGCATCATGAGGCAGTGTTCCTTGTAAATCATCCAAAGGTATCAAAGTCTTCATGTGGAGCTGCTCCTGAAATTCTTAGAGAAAATCAAGAAATTCGTTGTGACATGGATCAAATGATATTTGGAGGTTGGCAACATGGATGATTTACCAGAGAGAGAGAGAGAGAGGAGAGGAGAGAGAAGAGAGAGAGGAGAGAGAGAGGAGAGGAGAGAGAGAGCTAAGCTGCCAAGCTATAATCGATAATGGTGACAACTGGATTAACTATTAGGTAATTGTGCAATTAGTAATAACATGTATTTTCATGTAAAAAATATATTTATAATAGTGTCTTTTGTTTCATACAGATAATGGTGTACACTTTCTTGTGGAACTGACTGTATGAGACAGGCGAAATACCCTCAGATTTCAAGAAGAATATAACAATACCAATTCCAAAGAAAGCAGGTGCTGAAAGGTGTGAAAATTAACCGAACTATCAGTTCAATTAGTCATGATTGCAAAATACTAACACAAATTCTTTACAGACGAATGGAAAATCTTGTACAGGCCAACCTCGGTGAAGATCAGGTCAGATTCCACAGAAATGAGGAAACATGCAACGCAAAACTGACCCTACGACTTATCTTAGAAGATACATTAATGAAAGGTAAACCTATTGCTATAACATTTGCAGACTTAGTGAAAGCTTTCGACAGTGTTCACTGAAATACACACTTTCAAATTCTAAAGGTGACACGGGTAAAATACAGGGAGCAAAAAGCTGTTTACAATTTGTACAGAAACCAGATGGCAGTTATAAGAATTGAAAGACACGATAAGGGGGGACAGTAGTTGAAAAGGGAGTGAAGACAGGGTTGTAGCCAATCCTCAAGATTATTCAATCTGCATATTGAGCAAGCAATACAGGAAATAAAAGAAAAAATTGGAGTGGAAATTAAAGTCCAGGGAGAAGTAATAAAAACTTTGAGGTTTTCCGATAACATCATAATTCTGTCAGAGACAGAAAAGGACTTGGAACAGCAGTTGAATGGAATGGACAGTGTCTTGATAGGATGATATAAGATGAACATCAACAAGAGCAAAATGAGGATAGTGAAATATAGGGAATCAGAATGCAAAATGGGGCTCATAAAGTAGTAGCGAGTTTCACTATTTGGGTAGCACAATAACTGATGATGGTTGAACTAGAGAGGATTTAAAATGTACACTGGCAACAGCAAGAAAAGCGTTTCTGAAGAAGAGAAATTGTTAACATGGAGTATACATTTAAGTGTCCGGAAGACTTTTCTGAAAGTATATAAGTGAAACATGGGCAATAAACAGTTTAGACAAGAAGAGAACATAAGCTTTCGAAAAGTGGTGTTGCAAAAGAATGCTGAAAATTAGATGGGTAGATCATATAACTAATGAGGAGGTACTGAATAGAATTGGGGAGAAGAGAAATTTGTGACATAATCTGACTACAAGAAGGGATCAGTTAACAGGACACATTCTGAGACATCACGTGATCAGAAATTTAGTACTGGAGGGAAGTGTGGGGGGGGGGGGGGGGGGGGAATTGTAGATGGAGACTGAGAGATGAATACAGTAAGCAGTTTCAGAAATATGTAGGCTGCAGTAGTTACTCAGAGATGAAGAGGCTTCCACAGGATACAGTAGCTGGGAAGCTGCATCAAACCAGTCCTTGGACTGAAGACGACAAAACAACATACCCAGATCTGGACTTTGGCCAACATGTTCATGATACATATGGGTCTGTAACTATTACAATACGAAGAATTATTGTCACCTCTTTCAATACCTATGAAATTCTCTCTTGAATGCAACCTATTACGAGTAAGTAATTAAGAATATATGTAAAAGGAGTCACTATCTGAAGAGCTGTGCACCACATAATCTCTACATAAATGTTGTTGGATAAGGAGTTTCCCTTTCTTGGTATTGGAGATGGCTGCATCCACTTCCTCTGCAATAGGAAACACATCTTTGCAATGATTTTCAAAAAGAATTCATTTTCAAAGGTGACTGATTGGAATTATGTGGTCAATGACTACATCTGGAAGAAGCATCTGGAGAACGTGCTTCAATAACTCCCTCAAACATCTAGCCATTTTCCCAACAGCTTGTCAAAGTTTTAAGTAACTAATACTGATTTGACTTTTTCAGACTGTAAGGCTGTACCCAGGTGTTGAACAGTAATTAACAACACATGTAACTTTCCCAAAGCACTTTTTCTGTGATGAATGATACTTCCCCCTTGTACCCCCTCTTTAGCCGACAATAATTCACTAAATTTAGCTGACTTTCTCATCTTTCCATTGACTGATGGTAAACTACAAGCGGTACATACTTTCCTCCTTAAACTGAACAATTCTTCATTTCCTTCTTGTAGTTTCAGTGTTCTTCATAAAGTACCAATTGATAGAACACTGACTCATTTATCTGAGCAAAATTTATTAACTGTCTTTCAAATTAGCTTTCATAAAGGATTCTCCACACAGAAAGCAATAGAAAGCCACACAAATGATGTTCTAGAGAGATACACAAGACACATTATCCTGCTTGTATGTTCCATGACCTTGACAAAGCATTTTGCTGAGTGGAACACAAATTTCTGACTGTTATGGTATAAATGGCATCCCCTTTGAACAGATGGAATCTTACCTTCAATAACAGCAAGCAGAGGGTCTTATGGACTGCCATAGGCATTACACTATCCTCAGAATAGGGGGAAGTAATGATGGGGTCCCATAAAAAGTTGTACTGGGCCCATTGTTCTTAACTTACTTACATGACTTTCAGGCTACCTACTTTTTGTGGGTGACAAGCACACTATTTGCGCACCCAAACTCAACCTTGCCTAACTCAGATGATATCATACATGAACAGACCCACAAATTGTTCACAGTAAACAGTTTACAACATGAACTTGTGTTGTGAGAATTCAAACTAGTAATAATGCCTGTTAGTACAAGTTGATATTAAAGGCCATGCAGTATGTGAAAGACAGTGCATTAAATTCAGAGGGACGATAAGTTAAAATGTTAACACAGGGGAGTATATAAACTAATCACATTTGAGTAGATAAACTAATCCTGAAACTCAGTTCAGTATGTTTTGCCTTTGAAGCATCTCTCACTGTATTAATGTAAAGACAGTTGGTAGCTTATTTTGCATACGTTCACTCTCTGGCATCTTACAGAATTATCTTCAAGGGTCATGCACTTACAGAAAAGAAATGCTTATTCAGCAGAAATGGACAGTAAGAATAGTGTTGAAAGTAATTAACCACATATCTTTTTCCAGATCTTTGAATTCTTACACTCACTTCCCAGAGGATTTAGTTCGTAATTGTTACTGTTGCTGACAGTAAATAAAAATCAATTCAGCTGAACTCTGGTCTCACAATACAAGACACTAAAATTATTTTAATGATGACTTTTCCTTTTTGTATAGGGTTAAGACAGCAGTTATGTGCCCTAGTATAGATGTATTGAATGAGCTATCCTCTTACTGTAGAGCAAGAAATTGGGAATGTCAACCAGTTCAAAAGACAGTTAAAAAACATCACTAACAATTCTTTCTACAAATTATTTTAATATCTAGACTCACATATTGCAAAATTCTGTTACCTATATGGCAAAAAATGTTCATCGTATAGGTGCATGAAAAGTTTGGATGTTTGTTTATTTTTGATGCATATTTCACACATTCATAAATACATATATGGTTGTTGTTGTTGTTGTTGTTGTGGTCTTCAGTCCTGACACTGGTTTGATGCAGCTCTCCTTGCTACTCTATCCTGTGCAAGCTTCTTCATCTCCCAGTACCTACTGCAACCTACATCCTCCTGGATCTGCTTGGTATATTCATCTCTTGGTCTCCCTTTACGATTTTTACCCTCTACGCTGCCCTCCAATACTAAATTGGTAATCCCTTGATGCCTCAGAACATGTCCTACCAACCGATCCCTTCTTCTTGTCAAGTTGTGCCACAAACTTCTCTTCTCCCCAATCCTATTCAATACTTCCACATTAGTTATGTGATCTACCCATCTAATCTTCAGCATTCTTCTGTAGCACCACATTTCGAAAACTTCTATTCTCTTCTTGTCCAAATTATTTATCGTCCAGGTTTCACTTCCATACATGGCTACACTCCATACAAATACTTTCAGAAATGACTTCCTGACACTTAAATCTACACTCGATGTTAACAAATTTCTCTTCTTCAGAAACACTTTCCTTGCCATTGCCAGTCTACATTTAATATCCTCTCTACTTCAACCATCATCAGTTATTTTGCTCCCCAAATAGCAAAACTCCTTTACTACTTTAAGTGTCTCATTTCCTAATCTAATTCCCTCAGCATCACCCGACTTAATTCGACTACATTCCATTATCCTCATTTTGTTTTTGTTGATGTTCATCTTATATCCTCCTTTCAAGACACTATCCATTCCATTCAACTGCTCTTCCAAGTCCTTTGCTGTCTCTGACAGAATTACAATGTCATCAGGGAACCTCAAAGTTTTTATTTCTTCTCCATGGATTTTAATACCTACTCGAAATTTTTCTTTTGTTTCCTTTACTGCTTGCTCAATATACAGATTGAATAACATCGGGGACAGGCTACAACCCTGTCTCACTCCCTTCCCAACAGCTGCTTCCCTTTCATGTCCCTCGACTCTTATAACTGCTATCTGGTTTCTGTACAAATTGTAAATAGCCTTTCGTTCCCTGTATTTTACCCCTGCCACCTTCAGAATTTGAAAGAGAGTATTCCAGTCAACATTGTCAAAAGCTTTCTCTAAGTCTACAAATGCTAGAAACGTAGGTTTGCCTTTCCTTAATCTATTTTCTAAGATAAGTCGTAAGGTCAGTATTGCCTCATGTGTTCCAGTATTTCTACGGAATCCTAACATATATGGCGTGTTTTACAATTTATGTTACACACTTCTACAGGTTGTAGAGGAGACATCAAGTTTTGCACAGGAACCAATCTCCAGAAACAATGTTTCCATATTATAAGGAAAATAATAGCTACTCAACTGTGCACTTGATGTTTCTTACACAGTTCACTTGTTATGGTTGACTACCCACATTCATGAATGGTATGATGATGTGGTCACATGATGTCCTCCACTTCCACATGCCTTGTTTTCGTGCTGCCTTGTGATTCATCAGTTGACATTATGCTGACTAGTGCTGCATTAACAGGATGCCTGAGTTCACATTTGCAGAGTACACCAATAATGGAAGAGAAGCTCAACGTCTGTACCGTGAGTACTTTCCAAATCATGTGACTCCATCGCATGCCATGTTTGCTAGAGCAGAACAATGCCTGCAGGAAACTGGGAAATTCACAAGTGATAGAGCAAACTGTGATGCTCCAAGAAGGCAGTAACTGTCATATTGAAAGAGGAAGTGCTTCATCAAGTTGAAGAGAAACCACTGATGAGTACTTGAGTGACTGCACATGTCCTGAATGTGTCTCTCATTTGTCTGGCATGTTCTGCATGAACATCAACTCCACCCGTATCACTCTCAGCAGGTACACACCATGCTCCCAGCGGATTTTGTGCCATGTGACAATTTCTATACTCTGTTTTTACACTGTTGTGTGGATTTTCCTCAGTTTCCAAGACAAATTTTGCTCACCAATGAAGCACACTTCAACAGGGGAGGTATTCTGAGTGCATGAAACAGCCACATTTTAGATCAAGGAAAGTCCAAAGCCACATGTACACGAATATTTCAGCACACCTTCAGTATCAATTTCTTGACACGTAACCCCCTATGGTCATGTGATTGGGCTATATATCCTTCCTCACCACCTAACAGGTGCCAGGTGCTTGAGATTCCTGCTAAAAGTGCTGGCAGAATGTTTGGAAGATGTGTCATTGGACATTTGGTACAAATTGTGGTTCCTGCATGATGGCGCACCATTACATTTTGCAATTCGCATCTGAAACCACCTGAACATATGGACAGGTGGATTTGTCAAAATGGGCCACATGCTTTGTCACCAAGATCCCCAGATTTAATCTATTTGGACTTTCTCTTGTGGGGTCACATAAAGTGTCTTGTTTATGAGACCTCTGTCCAGTCGGAGGAAGGTCTGATTGTGTGGATAATGGCTGCGGCAGATGTGATTAATCATACATCATGCATGCTGGACAAAGCTTATGCAAATTCACTGTGCACATACATCGTGTACACCAAACTTAGTGGTCATCACATTGAATATGACATACAGTGTATGTTGCATCAAATTGGTTACGATTCAATTCGTTAATGCAGTTTATAGAAGTATATTAAAAAGAAAAATATCTTATCCATAGCAGATCAGAGGTAGATTTTATAATGCTTAGACCAGCCGAGCACACAAAACCACACACTATTTTTTGTACAATACCATATGTAAATGTAGTATCCAAAAAATAGGCAGATGTATGAGACCTAAAAATATCGTTCCACCGTATTTTATTTTTTTGGGTGTAGGTAGAAAACTCAGGCATAAGGAGAAAGCAGTGATGACTATCTTAAGAAAAATATACGACAAACCGCTAGGTCATTTTGAATAAGACATCAGGAAAACCTTAACTTAAATAATCCTCAATCTGCATTAGCAGTGTACTTACTCAAAGAGGGGCACAACATTAAAAGCCCTTTAGCAGACTTAAAAATCCTTCACAAATAAGGAAGAAGCCATATTTTGACTATATTACAGGAAATGGAAATTAAACAATAGAAACTCCAGGTGGAAATATAAACAATGTAGGAAAAGATAGAGTGCTACTTATTGCAAAAATAACATCAAGTTGCAGACAAGCATGATTAAAAGACAGTCACATATAGCTTTCAGCCATAGCCTTCATCAGTAGAGAGAGAGAGAGAGAGAGAGAGAGAGAGAGAGAGAGAGAGAGAGAGACTGCCAACTCCAGCACCTCAGGCCGGAATGGCATTTTGGACTGAGATGCTGGAGTTGGCGGTTCTTTGTTCATGAGATGTGCTTGCCACCCCCCCCCCCCCCCCCCCAATTCCTCTCTCTCTCTCTCTCTCTCTCTCTCTCGCTCTCTCTCTCTCTCTCTCTCTCTCTCTCTCTCTCTCTCTCTCTCTCTCTCTCCCCCCCCCCCCCCCCTGTATTGACAAAAGGCTGTGGCCAAAATCTATATGTGAGTGTCTTTTAGTCATGCCTATCTGCAACTTGACGTGTCTTCTTTACGATAAGTAGCAATCTAGCTTTTCCTACATTCAGTAAACATAAATTTTTTGATATAAAAAAGAAAATGCACAGTTCTCGCTGAATAACCAATTACAAATAATGCACCATAGCATTCTGACTAATTTTGGTTGTTTATATGATTAGGTATTAGTAGTAATAAAATTCTGTACTATTCTCACATGTAAAGGTAGTGACCTAGTGTTCTTAGTAATGATTATATGACATCACACTGTCCACAAGGATAGCTTCCATTCCACCAGTTAACTGGTCTCTCTCAGTCACTCATGTGGGTCACTTTCACTTTCCCCAACACCAAATTCCTCTGACATCATACTGGTAAGACACTGCCACATTCACAATAATTTGCATAGTGTTGTGACTTATTATGTTATGAGTGAATTTTTTTTGGCCACTCTGCCATTATTTTAAAATATTTTTACCATATTATCACTACAAAATATTTTCCTCTTTTTTTTTCTTTTTAGATGCAGGTAAATTTTAAAATGTGGCTATGTAAATGCAAGTTTCACCTGTCAGCAATTTGTCCTAAATGAACGGAGCCTTTCTTTACCTTTCATTCGCCATGGTATTGACAATATTAACTGAATAGTAAATTCTGAATAGGAGTTCTTTACCATATAGACTGCACCTGATGATGATGCTTTAGCCCTCAAAACCAGCTGTGTTCGAATAAATAACCATTTTTCTGGCTGTTAGCGAAATTCTTCCTAAAATCACGCATTTCAATAGCTGCAGATACCCATAATATAAAATGGTTTGTTACAACAATGATTTGCTTCAAAGTGAGGAGGACTGTCATTACTAAGATCATATTGAACAGATGTATTGTGAGGTAAGACTGATCAGAATCCCCACTTGTTTAAAACCATTATAGCAGGTGGTTCTTTGCTGCTACACATAAAATTCTGGTGACTTTTTCAGTACGTTAAATTCTTTTTATGCTGGTGAGTTGCTGCAGAAGGTAATTCTATAACAAATGAATGAAAATAATAAAAAATAGAGAAAAATATCCATCTCGGAGCCTGTCTATCTGTATTCAGAATTATCCATATGGAAAATGTTACTGAGCACAGCCATCTCATGATTTCAAGGATGTGTTTTCCCAGCTAATCCTGCTATTTAATTGGACTCCTAAGAATTTTGTACAATGTACTCTCCATATTTGCTGACCTCTGTGTGTACACTAACTTCCTGTGAGCTTTTGTAGTTGAGGTGGACTGGATGTAGTTTGTTTTGCTGAAGTTTACTGCCAATGAATTCATTGTGAACCAGTTCAGAATACCTGCAAGTAACTGGTTGGCATCAGTCTTTAGGATGTTGAATACGAGGGACATTCAATACGTATACAACACTTTTTTTTTTCTTCTATAGCAGGTTGGTTTTATTCAGGATTCCAATACGCTACTTTATTCCCCTCTCTTTTGGCTACAACATCCTAATTTTCAACATTCTCTCCATTCAATGCAGCATCCTTAGTCCACATTACTGAGAGGGCCTGTTTGCTCGCACAGTACCACTCTACTGATTGACACTTGAGTCAACGTTTTGCTGCATCAATAATCTTTGCATCATCCACATACTGCTTCCTGTGGAGTGCACCCTTCATCGGGCCACACATGTGGAAGTCAGTAGGTGCCAGATCTGGGCTGTAGGGTGGGTGAGGAAGAAGAGTCCAACGAAGTTTTATGAGCTCCTCTCACATGTGCAAACTTATGTGAGGCCTTGCACTACCAAGGAGAATGAAAAGTTAGTATGCATTTTTGTGGCAATGAACATGCTGAAGTCATTTCTTCAATTTCCTGAGGGTAGCAACATTAAACTTCAGAGCTGATCGCTGCACCATGAGGGAGGACATCAAACAAAATTCACCCCTTCAGAGTTCCACAAAACTGTCACCTTGTCTTCACCAGCTGAGGGTGCAACTTTGAACTTTTTCTTTTGAGGAAGGGTGGTGTGGCGCCACTCCATGAACTGCCGTTTTGTTTCTGTTTCGAATTGTTGAGCCCATGTTTCATCACCTGTGATGATGATCAGCAAAAAAGTGTCACGAATAGCCCCATAATACACAAGCAATTCTGCACAGATTGTCCTTCATTGGACTTTATGGTTTTCTTCATTGGACTTTATGGTTTTCTGATAGGCGGCGAGGAACCCAGCCAGCACACACCTTTGAGTACCATAAGTGGTACCCCAAGTGTGTTGGCACTACCAATACAGATATCCAGTTGTGCAGTGATATGTTTGTTTGTGATCTGTCGATCACCTCGAATGAGAGTGTCCACACATTCCAACATCACAGGCATCACAATTGTGTGCAATCATCCAACACGCAGGATATAGTACAGATTTGCGTGACGTTGTTACGATGATGACAGACATCTTGCCCAATGACTTACCATGCTTTTATTCACTGCCAGGTCTCTGTGGAGATTCTGGAAGTGCCTATGAATATCTGTGATGCTCTTGTTTTCTGCCATAAGAAACTTGAAGATGGCTATCTGCTTGGATTGCACCTCTGTTACAGATTCCATTTTGATGACTACATATAGCGCCTATCGGAGCTTCATGAAACCGTATGAAATGAAGCGAGAATATTCCACGATGACCCACAACAAAGTTCAAATTTTTTCAACCAATACTGGCCAAGAAAAAGAAGTGTGTTGCATTCACTTATTGAACGCCCCTCATATTTTTGTGGTCAGTCACAATGCTTGTACACTGGCAAACATTGTGAAGACGTTTGCTCTGCTGAAGGACACAAATAGATCATTAGTGTATATCAGAAACAGTAGAGGATCAGGGACAGATTCTTGTGCCTTAATCCACTATTTCCCAGTTAGATTTTTACCTTTCTTACACTTATTTTTTTTCACATTTCGAACCACTTTTTGCTGATCCCCAGAAGATAAGATTTTAACCAGTTACACTACGAGTCCATTGTGACTTGCTTTCTCAAGGAGTATCCTATGATCAACAGAGTCTAATGCATTTGAAAGATCATAGAATACACCATCTGGTAATGTCTTCTTGTCTAAGCATTCCAAAACATCATTTGTAAAAGGGAATATGGTTTCTGTTGCAGAAATACCTTTCTGAAGTTCAAACTGGTGTTCACTTATGATGTTGAAGCTGTAAAGGTGCCTCACAATCCTGATGTACAGCAATTTTTCAAAAACTTTTGATAATGCTGTCATGAAGGAAATCACTCTTTTAGTAAAATGGCTCAGAAATTGCAAATTTCAATCTGTCAGGGAAGACATAGTGATTCATGGAGGTGTTAAATGTATGTGCCAGGATTTTGATTGAGTGATTACTGCAAGCTTTTAGTAATGTACTCGAAATATTGTCTACACCTATTAATCTTTTGCTTTTTAAAGAAATGATGGTTTTTCTTACTTATTGGAATGGAGATTGTACATATATCCTCCAATGGATTCTTTCAGGGATTCAGTGGCATTTTCTAAAGACCCTGTAAAACTTATTTTCTAAGCAGCTCTTAGAAAATGCCCATTAAAGATGTCTGCCAATGCCTTTTTGTTAAATAAATACTTATTTTCAATATTTATAAAGACATCTTTCATCTTATCTGGATAGGCAGCACCAGTCTCATTCCTTATAACCACCCACATAGTCTTAATGTATACATATTACTAAATTGAAGTACCCAGCTGTTTTCATGTATAAAACCTATTACCAATATAATTGACCTTAAAAACAAACTTTTGGATTTTTAATGACTTTACTAAGTATTTGTCTGTACTTTTTCTAGTGATATAGCTGGGCCGTGTTGTCTTAAATTTTTGAACTGATGTACAACCCTCATTTTCTTTTGCATGTAGTCTTTATAACAGTGGTGATCCGTGGTTATCGGTAGTCTCTTGTTTGAGTCCGGTAAATCCTTTTTGGAAAGGTACTTTCAAATATTAGTATCACTTCATAACAGAACAAATTGTACCTGGAACTGGCATTATCTTTTGTAACATAAATAATACACGGCATCTACATATTTAATTAAGTAAACACTTTCTTTGGAAAATATCACTGTAATCAAGGGTAATTATTAAAACTCTTAATACCAGATAACAAGGAGCGATTCTAGTACAATGGAGGAGGCAACTGGTTGCTTTCCAAAGCAGCAGCTCTCTCTGTAATTTACTTGATTAAATGTAGGTACCAGTAGCCTAAGAATGAATAAGCACTGCGCAGTAGAAATTATAAGATTGTGTGTTATTAACCTATCCAGCCCTGATATTTTAATTTTCACAAAAAAATTAGTAATTTTTATTCTTCATTCTGCATTTATTTCTGTGAGGAAGAACAAAAATATATTTTAATCCACACTGTTTCCAAATTACAGAATCCATTGTGTCAGCTTTCAAACAGAATGAACAGGGATTATGGAAGAGATTGAAGCAATTATGTTTTGTCAAAAGTAAGTGAACAACTTTTCACACTTGGCTTTTGTCTTCTAATTCCTTGCATCATCTTTGATTGTCCACAATTTTTGGCCAGTGTCCAATTTTGTCATACTGAATATCACCCAACTGTCTTATTTATTCATTACTTGCCTCTCATAAGAAAGAGTTATGGGCTTTTGGTGTTTGGTCTTTATCTCTTCAGATTCGAAAATTGGATAAAAGCTTCATTGAGAACCTGAGCTATATCAAAATAATATTATTGAAGGTCTTTCTGTTCCCTTTCAGCAACTAGTTTCACCTCTGTGTCTCCTTATTTAAAGACTATTGTTGGTGGCTGTTCAATTTATAAATTAGAATATAACTTTAAGAATCTATTTGTATAACTGAATAAATATCAACAATTTTCAATTTTTATCAATGCCAATTTATAGTATCACTTTTACCAACACCTTTCCTGTTTTACTTAAACATTCAGCACAGTCTGGTTGCCAGTACCCCATTAAATGTAATACATCACTGTCTTGCTGTTATTCCATAAGTAATGACTATTTTGCAATCTCCATTTACAGTTTCATGAATGTTACCTAGATTTTAATTTTCCATTGCAGCACTTGAACACATTTCCCTTTAAGTTTTTCAAATAGTTCCAGAGTAAAAAAAATCTTCAACGAAAGATACCTGATAATTTGGATTGTAATTAAGAAATTATTGGCGTATACACTATAGCTTTTCCTTATTTGGTATTCTCTCAAATAATGATGACACAACAATACAAGTTTTTCTTATAGTAGGACTTTAAGGTCAGTGCCTGAATGTTGACTTCCTAAAGAAACACAATGTAATTTTTAAAAGCATTAAAAAAATCAACTTTGAAGTTTTCTGAGCAGCATTTTAGTCCACTTAATCAGAGTTCCAACAACTGAGTATGTTCTAATCTCATACAAATGTCACCAATTTGTATCTTGCTAGAAGTAGATTTTTTTAAATTTTTATCTGATTTCAATATTTATTACCAAATTGGAACATTAAGGAATACTGAAACATCATTTCTATTAAAAATAACATCTTTTCATTTTTAATTACTAATTGCATAGTGCAGCAAGTATTTGTAACAAAATTTGGTACAAAAATGGGAAATAGGAAATACAAAATAAAATACTTTTTAATTTTAAGCCATACAAGTAAATACAAATTTATCCTTAGAAACAAAAATATTATTACAAATGTTTATTTAGGTTTTATGAACTTTTAGCTACATATTGTGTATCTTCTTCTTCTTCTTCTTCTTCTTCTTCTTCTTCTTCTTCTTCTTCTTCTTCACTTTGGGTATCAGGCAAATTGCTTGTTACAGTACTCCATCTCCTGTATGGCTTTTCAACATTTATACAGCCAATACATTTATAATTGGGAACCTTTAGCAGGAGTCTTTCTCCTTTCATGCAGTCTTCATAGTCCTTCCATTTCTTCCTATTTTCTTTTTCATTTAGATTACACATTCCTAAATCTTTCCTCATATCCATGTTTCCTTTATGGCCTCCTCTTTTACATCCTTCCACTTTTCTTAAAAATCTCATTTCTTGTGCCTGTATTCTACTATCTTAGTGCCTTCTTGTCACTTGTGCTTCAGTTTTATAACTACGGGTTAGTACTGCTATGGTGAAAATTCACCTGAATTTCTTCCCTGACTGTTGAGTTCTGTCTCTCACTTGTGCTACTCCTCATGGCATGTAGCGCTTCGTCTTCTAAACTAGACAGGCCAACCTGTCCAGTATTAACTGCTTTCTGTCAGGAACAGTTTTAACAGTGCTGAGTGCACCTACCTGGAGCACAAGGTCCCTTTGTTCAGGGTGCAGGTAGTTCTGAGACACCATAGCGAGTGGATGTTGTCTCGATCAGGCAAACTCTGCAGTGAGCTGAATAAAATTTTGTACCTTGCCATTGTGTTGTGTCTTATCATCTAAGTGGAAATAAGGAGAGGACAGCGAGTCCTCTCAGTTTAAACACTCACGTTTTGAGTGCACAAATGCAGGAGCCAGAAGCCTACAAGTGAACAGTTTTTCATACACTTGCTTTATCTACTCTGTAGGAATCAGCATGGGTTTCGAAAAAGACGATTGTGTGAAACCTGGCTCGCAATATTCGTCCACGAGACTCAGAGGGCCATAGACCCGGGTTCCCAGATAGATGCCACATTTCTTGACTTCCGCAAGGCATTCGATACAGTTCCCCACAGTCGTTTAATGAACAAAGTAAGAGCATATGGACTATCAGACCAATTGCGTGATTGGATTGAAGAGTTCCTAGATAACAGAATGTAGCATGTCATTCTCAATGGAAAGAAGTCTTCCAAAGCAAGAGTGATTTCAGGTGTGCCGCAGGGGAATGTCGCAGGACCGTTGCTATTCACAATACACATGAATCATCCTGTGGATAACATTGGAAGTTCCTGAGGCTTTTTGCGGATGATGCTGTGGTATATCGAGAGGTTGCAACAATGGAAAATTGTACTGAAATGCAAGAGGATCTGCAGCGAATTGACGCATGGTGCAGGGAATGGCAATTGAATTTCAATGTAGACAAGTGTAATGTGCTGCGAATACATAGAAAGAAAGATCCCTTATTTAGCTACAATATAGCAGGTCAGCAACTGGAAGCAGTTAATTCCAAAAATTATCTGGGGGTAGGCATTAGGAGTGATTTAAAATGGAATGATAATATAAAGTTGATCGTCGGTAAAGCAGATGCAAGATTGAGATTCAATGGGAGAATCCTAAGGAAATGCAACCAAAAACAAAGGAAGTAGGTTACAGTACACTTGTTTACCCACTGCTTGAATACTCCTCACCAGTGTGGGATCTGTACCAGACAGGGTTGATAGAAGAGACAGAGAAGATCCAACGGAGAGCAGCACGCTTTGTTACAGGATCATTTAGTAATCGTGAAAGTGTTACAGAGATGATGGATAAACTCCAGTGGAAGACTCTGCAGAGAGATGCTCAATAGCTTGGTACGGGCTTTTGTTGAAGTTTCGAGAACATACCTTCACTGCGGAGTCAAGCAGCATATTGCTCCCTCCTACGTATATCTCGCAAAGATACCATGAGGATAAAATCAGAGAGATTAAAGCCCACACAGAAGCATACCGACAATCCTTCTTTCCATGAACAATATGAAACTGGAATAGAAGGGAGAACCGATAGAGGTACTCAAGGTACCCTCCACCACACACTGTCAGGTGGAGTGCGGAGTATGGATGTAGATGTAGACGGTGCAATTTTTTTACAATTATTCCACACATGAGAGTACTTTTATTTCACTTCTGTTTCATCTCTATATCTACATGATTAAGTCTCTTTTGCAATTAATTTTACTTCCACTGCTTTTACACCCAGGCATATGCTACATATGATATTCAGATGTGAGTTTTACTCATCAGAACAGTCACACTCAGCATTTTCTTCTATGTCAGGGGAAGCTGCAGTAGTGTGATTCATTTCAACACCCTGACAAATAATAGATCTTAACTGTTTCAGATCGTTGTTCCTCATCTTTTCCACTCTAGGTCAGATAAATTGCATTCTCTGCAGAAAATCTTGAAGTTCAGCTTTCAATAAAGGCATTTATATATTTCCTTCTTTGGACTAGATCCACTGAACAGCCTACACACCACAAAGCTAGGCATAATTAGAAATCAAAATGTAGTCATTTGATTCCTGATGGTATCTACTTAAAAACATTATGTATCCTTCACTTTCATTTTGTATTTTGAGAGAAAATGTTCTGTAAATGCTAAACATTAAAAAAGTTAACTAAATATCAACACACACACACACACACACACACACACACACACACACACACACACACACACACACACACTCACTGCTACATCAAATAACATAACAAGTGAACTGATTTATCATACACTGTATACATTTACAAACTGTAATTACATAGGCCTATTTTACTGTATTTATTACATTACATTTTATTTGAATATAAAAAAAGTCTTATGGTGGTTTAGTGACATTATTATAGTTGCAGTAACTACAACTAACATTATTTCAATGAGACATAAAAATAATGTCAGTAACATTTAAATATGCTACCATATAAGATGAACACTGTCAAGAGCATACCATGGATCTGAGCTGTGGAGGTGTGACGTAGTGTAGGGGACAGAGGTGCAACAACTCATCAATAACTGCCATTTGTTTTGTGGAAAGGGTACGGGGTAGGGGTAGATGAAATAAACCACTATTTCTTACAAAATTAAACTCAAAACTATTGAAAAACTGTTTATTAATCACCAAATGTACTGATGCTACAACTTTATAATCCAAGGCCGTACTGAAAAGTAATGCCTCCTAATTTTTTTATTCTATTCTCAGTACTGGTTGAGGCATGAAATGTCAAGCACATTACTTGGTGGATTTCACCATTTCGCTGATATATATTGCAACCCTCTGCCACTGGAGGGATTCAAATTGTAGCGAGTAAAATGGCAATGTGTAATGTAACTATGTCAGTGAGTGAAAAACAGCATGCAGTAATCAAGTTTTGAATCATCTACATGTGCAGCACCTTCTCCTCCAGCATGACAATATCAAGACATATATGAGTGCTGCAATATCTGCAACAACTCAACACTTTGAGTTCACTGTTGTCGATTATCCTTCTTAGGGTCCCCTCGAGGATTTAACTTTCATAGTAATGAAGCAGTGCAAGCAGACATGAGGTTGTGGCTCCATCAACAAAGTCAAACATTCTACAGTGATAGTATCAACAAATTAGTGTCTTGTGTTCGTCGCCAGAGTGACTATGTTGAGAAATAAATAAGTAGACATGAAGAATAAAAATGTGGAATGTTAATAAAGTTTGTATTATTTAATCAGTTTTTAAGAATTTCGCATAAAAATTTGGAAGCATTTGCTATCTACACCTGTGCAAATAATAGCAACACTGTACTTAAAAGAGAGAGTAGATGTATGAGATGTATGCACATTATTTTGCTGATAGGAAGATAACATTGTGAAATGAAGATACAATTGTATCACAAGCTTTTAGAATCCATCTCATATTTCCAGCAGTAAGAAGGACAGTTATGAATGGCTAAATATTTTTGAGATTTTATGATAAATTTCTGCATGTTCAGTAGTAAACATCAATTACATGTTCTGGTTTACTGTCAGTGAATTGATACATGACTGTGTGTCAGGTCAGGATGCAAGTTTGGTTTTCGATTCCCCCACCCTCCTCCTCCTCCCTCTGGGGCACGATGTGCGGGTTCAGGAGAAAACCACTACCCCTCACTGATTACACCCTTGAACACTATAATCTTTCAAAGGAAGAACTGCATTCCTGTCTACCATACTGACTTCTGTTCATGTTTTCAGGACAGACACTAGGTGTCAATGTATGTAACACTCAGAATTTCAAGTAGAAAAGTTACTATATTTGGAGCAACATGTCTCGTGTGATTCAGAATGTTGCAGGCAGAAATAATAATGCATAAAATGATGCAATTTGTTTGGTACAGCAAGGTAATAAGGTTCACATGTACTCCGTATCATTCCTCATTCCTGAAAATTCTGTTTCATTCTTCATAGGATTTATACAACACAGTGAATGATGAATGAATGTGTGGTACTTTTATAACCTTGAATACTATCAAATACATTTAAAAAGTTTGTTCTGTGCATATTTTTCATAGAAAATTAATATCAAAGAACAGCAATTTGGCAACATTTGTTTCACATGCCCAAGTGTCTTCATTCAACATGGTTAAACAGTACTAAACAGTTAACACAATGTCCAGTGTTGAGTTAGTGTGCTCGAGGAGGAGGTTTTGATTCCAGATGTAGCTGTGTGTGATTTTAATCATTAAGTGCAGTATGCATGGTATGGTATCTGGCTACTTTATCATCATACAGCAATTACAGCAGGCTTTACACAAAACATGTGCAGTTATTTTATAAGAATTCTTATAATTCTTCTTTTAATGTATTTTTGCCTCTGGAAGTCTCAGTAATGTCTCTTACCATACATTACATTGGACCATGCTTTCCACTCTATTGTCAGCATTGTTTCCCCTTTGTCAGTACTACCCCTTCCTTAAAATAAAGAGACAACAACTCCACCCAACTTCGTTTTAGTCTGCCCTGCTCCTTATAGTCTCTACTACTGCATTCATATTACACTTAGATAGGTACCCTCCAACAATAAGCATCACACAGATATATTTTGAACATAGTCCTTCCCATCACTTCTAATACATTCAAACCCAAATCCCTTTATACTCTCCTACCATTGGTTCCATCTATTAGTACCAAAGGTCATTTTTTATGAGACAGAATTGCTGTTCAGTAGTAACCTTCAGGAGGTGAAATGTATAGTACTGCACATAAAAGTGACACTTTGTAGCTTTCAGAATTAACAATTCCTGACTTATGGATGAGATAGGGACAGGGCAAGGAAAGTTAAAAGGACAGGCAGGTCCCTCAAACCCCAAAACAAGAGAGATAACCTCGTAGTGAGGACAAGGGTAGATATAGAAGAAGGCAGGAAGATTTCGGGTTCAGTGTCCTGACACTGATGAAGTCATTAGAGATGGAACACTAGGTCAGATTAGGAAATGATGTGAAAGGAAATCAGCCATGTTCTTATCAAAGGAACCATCCCAGCATTTACCTCAAGAAATTTAGGGAAATAGTGGAAAACTAAAGCTGGATGGCACGATGAGGATATGAACCATCATCCCCCTGAATGTGAGTCTAGTGTGATGGTGGACATAGAGCTGTGTCTATTATTATTATTATTATTACTATTACTATTTATAGAAATCAGGAAAGAAGGTCATATATGCTATTACAACTAGGGAACAGCCTGCTTGTAAACAAAAACTTCGAGGAGTGTCAGTGTCAGTTTGAATAATGCTAGTGAAAAGCTATTTTTCTATAATTCATGAATCACACACACACATTCAGCTGACAAGTTGCCAACTTGGTGACACACAATATTATGAGCTTCTGCAACCTGCAGACTACAAATTAAAGTTTCAAAAACCTGATATCTCTAAGTCCATACATGAGATGCCATCAAAATGAGTGTGTAAGAGGGATATTGTACATTAATGACAACAGCCAGCTTCTACAAACATAATGTTTAAATGTCCTGTTTCAAGGATGGAAGTAGTTGGAAGCAAAGTAGCACACAACTGACATATTCTATTGCGCACTTGCACAAATACTGTACACTTTCTTCTTTCACTTAAGGCCATATGGCTGTTGTACGGCATACACAAACATCAAACATTTATGAGTTTAAATATTCATGCCATAGGAAGAGTTTGAACACTTCTCGAGTATTCAACCACATGGCATCATCCAGAAGGAATCTAACATGTCAATATTTTTGCAATCCTTGATGAATCTGTTATCAGACTTGCCTCTACAAGAGAACTCTCCATCACTGACTGCTGACTTCATCTTAAGTGCTATGGATCAATCATGAACTTTTGGTTTTCACCACCTGCATGGGACTTTGATTATGAAATAACTTATCTGGCCACGTCAAGTCCTGCTTGGGGTTTATTTTTCTACTCAGTAAGAATCTTCAAATAATTTCTATTGTGGCTCAGATGAATATTTCACCATGAACTGATTATACTCAATTCATGGACTAATTGACTATTTACTTTATTATTACAGAAGTTATTAATGTACAATACACCGAGATGACAGTCATGGGACAGCAATACGCACATATACAGATGATGGTGATAGTATCGTGTACACAAGGCATAAAAGGGCAGTGCATTGGTGGAGCTATGATTTGTACTCAAGTGACTAATGTGTAAAGGTATCTGACGTGATTACGGCCACACAACAGGAATTAACAGAATGTGAACAGGGAGTTATAGTTAGAGCTAGATGCATGGGACATTACAGCTAAGAAATCATTAAGGAATTCATTATTCCAAGATCCACAGCACCAAAAGTGTGCCGAGAATACCAAATTTCAGTCAGTATCTCTCACCATGGACAGCGCAGTGGCTGCTGGCCTTGCATTAATGACCGAAAGCAGAAGAGTTTGTGTAGAATTCTCAATGCTAACAGACAAGCAACACTGCATGAAATAACCACAGAGATCTCTGTGGGATGTACGACAAATGTCTCATTAGGATAGTATGGTGAAATTTGGCATTAACGGCCTATGGCGGCAGATAAACAATCTGAGTGCCTTTGCTAACTGCACGACATTGCCTGCAGCACCTCTCCTGGCCTCGTGGCCATATCAATTGGACTCTAAATGACTCAAGCTGTGGCCTGGTCAGGTGAGTCTCAATTTCAATTGGTAAGAGCAATGGCAGGGTTTGATTGTGGCATGGGCCCCATGTACCTGAACAGTGATGGAATTTTATGGCTGACATTGCGCCATGTCACCGGGCCACATTTGTTTGTGTTTGGTTTGAAGAACATTCTGGACAACTGGAACAAATGACATGATCACCTAGTTGGCCGCTATGAATCCCATCAAACAGTTATGGAACATAGCTGAGAGGTCAGCTCATGCATAAAATCCTATACTGGCAACATTTTTGCAATTATGGACAGCTATAGAGGCAGCATGGCTCAATATTTCTGCATGGGACTTCCAACGACTAGTTAAGTCCATGCCACATCAAGTTTCTGCACTAAGCCAGACAAAAGGAGGTCCAACACAATTTTAGGAGGTATCTCATGACTTTTGTCACTTCAGTGTAAATGTTACACCTCAAAATGAGGGTTACAACATAGGCAACAAGGACAATGCAATTTTGATTTTCCACATGTTGCCACGGATGCCAGGTTCCTTGAGCTTTGGCAGAAACAGCATCATGACTTGTTCAAGCACTTAACTTTACAACAACAGGTGTAACAGTCAGAGACACCCATTATTTCGGCCTTTTAGCTAAGCTCTAGATGATTGGGAAGTGTATCAAAAGCTCACTGTGCTGCACTTTCAAGCTAGTGAGATTAAATGCCCATATGACCAATGGACCACTTTTCTGTCTACCAATCCTTGTTTATATTATTTGGATCAAAAGTTAGCCCCACTCTCTAGGTCCATCAGCATTACCATTGTCAAGCAAGGCTAGAATTCTTACATTATCACAGATCAGACATGGTAAGTTCACTTGTGAGAGTGGTAAACCATACACAGAAAGTTTAAATCATTATACCATGATTTACAATATTCGAAACTCACCCTGGCTCTTGTGTTGTGCACTTGAAATATCGCAAGCAGCATAACAAATGCTTTCAGCAGACTCTGAAATTTTGCATGTGGCATAGGGCAATGGATTTACAAAGCAGACACTAAAGGGGTAAACAATTTCTGTGCAGGGGCAACCAATCAGCTGTGCTTTCCACCATCCCAGCTACTACCAGGCATTGTTTGCTGCAATACTCTTCATTTTCCATTTGCCAAGACTGTTTCCTTGCATCTCACGCAGGAGTGTCCGCATTATAAGAACAAACATTATAAATGTTTATGTAAAGATCACAAGGAAGAAGTCTTAACACAGCAGGCAACAGGCAGTGGCCCCAATCAATACAAATTAATTACTTTTGCATCAATGATCGGGTGTTATTACTGCAAAAACTTTTGTTACGTGCTGCAGTGCAAGACACTCCAGTCACTTTTCTTTTCATTACAGACACATTGTTAGAATGATAAACCAGTTGATGTACTTTAGTGAGCAAGCTCCCTTGCTCAGTGCAGAGCAATTAAATGGTGGTGAGTGTTTATAGCCACCACGAGGAGCAACTTCTAGGTCATGAACTGACAATCATTTATTTACAATCAGGTGTTGCGACAGGTCCATCTGTATATAGAATATATAAGGCCTCAGCACTTATTCTACCTTTGGATTTTCATTGTATGTGCAGTTGGCACCCACAGCTTGTCAGTATCTTCTGTTGGCACTGACATGTTTTGTACGCAATCTGCTCCATTGTTTCAACCTGGTTTGATGAGAGCAATTGACTTTCAGGCTCACATTGTCTTAAAATTGACTCCAAGTGAGAGATTTTGTAAAGCCTGTTTGATTCTGTTGGCCACCAAGTATGAAATTAAATGGACAGACTAACAAGCTTTGTCCTCCATTTCCTAGAGCCATTGGCCTTCACCATTTGTGGTTATCAGGAAACATGGGAGCTGTCTACAATTGTGTGGAGACAGCAAAACATTAATGCTCAGGCAGACACTAATTCTTATCTTTTGCCTTATTCACATGACTCTTTTCCAAACTTTCAGAGAGAGAAACTATTCTCCGAAATTGACCTCAGAGAGGTGAATTTTCAGGTGCCTCTTGACAAAGACTCAAGGAAAATCCTAGTTTTTAACATTGACCTTTGTCGTGGCAAGTGCCCCTGCCTTATTCCGTGTAAATTACGTTGATATTCTGGTCACATCTCATCAACAGATAAACATGTGCACAATCTCTGCCTGCTTTTTGTGGCCCTTGCACAGAAAGGACCTACCAGTGACTTTTCAGGATATGCTTTTTTTTCGCACTTAAGTCACTTATTTAGACCCCACCACAGGATATGTGGAGGTTATTCAGGAAGTGTCTGTGACTAAATCCTTAAAGGACCTTTGAGTGCTTCTACGAAAAATAAGTTACTATGCACAATTTATTCCACAGGCAGCCTCCATAACTCACCTGATCAATCATCTCCATAAAAAAGGACTACTTTTCAATGGCCCACAGAGTGCAACTGGACTTTCCAGAAGTTAAAATTACCCCTACAGTCAGTCTCCTGCATCTTATCTTACCAGCTGCAGTTGTCACTGATGTTAGCCACACACACATCCCCATGTCGTCAGGGGGCTTCTCTGTCTCAAAAGTTAAAGCGGGGAATGGAGAGGCCAATCAAATTTATGTCAAACATACTTATTCTGGCTTAGAAGCATTCCTCTCAGATCCAAAAAGACCCATTGGTCATCATTTTTTATTTCATAAATTTCACAATATTTTACATGGTCGCAAAGTTCATCTCGTCACTAACCATGAACCATGCTCTTGTCACTTTTTGGACCTCAGGTTAAAGAGCATTATCATCACCTTTCCACGCAGCATTCCAACACAGAGTTAGTTAGTGCTGTCTTGTTTGCTGGCAGGTCTGAGGCTTATATTTGACTGCTATGGAACAGTCTGTATTCAGTTATACAGCCACCTCAAACAATTGCTCAATTAGTTCCCTAAGCGTTGCGATGACTCTACAGTATGTCGGTGTGATCCACTTCTTCAACGGGTCCTACAATCTGCTTGGTGGGTTGGCCTTTGGTCTCCCAAACTCTCTGGTACAGATCCACCTGGATTTGCTCCTCTATCCCCCCCGTCACCACCCACACCACGGCAGTACCAACTAAGCATGTTATTGTGCTCCTGACGACAGGTGTAAAGTGGTGGTAACAATTCTATCTGCTGTGTCAGGTGCTTCAGCTCATGTCTCAGTAGCTGTGGGGGATTTTTAGGATGAAGTGACTGGCACACCATTACATCTACTGACCTGGTATGGGCAATGATGTTGCATGGGTGGTGTGATAATGTGCTGTTGCCAGGCACACTAACTAGCCTTGCTCCCATCATTCTCAGCAATGCCAGCACCAACACAGCAGCAAGATCAAGTTCATGCCAACCTCACGAGTCCTTTCCTGAGATACACAGGGTTAGTCTTCGTGCATTCCTTCTCTCACTTTCGGCATGTCATCTACCTCCAGTTGCAAAAATGGCACCAACTAGTGAGAGCCTTTGAGGAGACTTGCAATAGGGTGCACCTCGCACACTGGTGATCAACAACAGTCCTCAATTCATAGAGACCGACTACAAACGGTATTGAACCTGTTGTGGTATTTTAATATCCTAGTACATCTGATTCTTCTTTACATGAATGGTTGAAGAAAATGGAACTTTTTCATGGGTCCCCCTCACAGGATGCTTATGGATCTCTTACACCTACCCTCACAACATGAAACTGACACAGCCACAACATTCGGTGTGGGGACGCTGGCATGGGCTTGCACATTTTGATGCAATCTGCCAGACAGCCTTAGTGGCTATGATATGAGGGATGTTGTGCAGGCATAGCTAGCGACTCTGGCTGCAGCATCTTGATAAATTGTCTCCCATAGTGGGGAGCCCACCATATCCAATGTTACAGCCATGTTGTAGCTCTCAACTCCCAGGCCTCTCTCCATGGATCGCCACTTAGTCAGTCCTGCGAGTTGCAGGACACACTCATGAATGTTGATCCAGCTCCACTGACAATTTAATCTACATCTACATCTACATTTATACTCCGCAAGCCACCCAACGGTGTGTGGCAGAGGGCACTTTACGTGCCACTGCCATTACCTCACTTTTCTGTTCCAGTCGCGTATGGTTCGCGGGAAGAACGACTGTCTGAAAGCCTCCGTGCGCGCTTTAATCTCTCTAATTTTACATTCGTGATCTCCTCGGGAGATATAAGTAGTGGGAAGCAATATATTTGATACCTCATCCAGAAACGCACCCTCTCCATAACACTATCATGGTTACCAAATAACACTGTGACGAAACGCGCCACTCTTCTTTGGATCTTCTCTATCTCCTCCGTCAACCCGATCTGGTACGGATCCCACACTGATGAGCAATACTCAAGTATAGGTCGAACGAGTGTTTTGTAAGCCACCTCCTTTGTTGACGGACTACATTTTCTAAGGACTCTGCCAAGAATCTCAACCTGGTACCTGTCTTACCAACAATTAATTTTATGTGATCATTCCACTTCAAATTGTTCCGCATGCATACTCCCAGATATTTCACAGAAGTAACTGCTACCAGTGTTTGTTCCGCTATCATATAATCATACAATAAAGGATCCTTCTTTCTATGTATTCGCAATACATTACATTTGTCTATGTTAAGGGTCAGTTGCCACTCCCTGCACTAAGTGCCTATCCACTGAAGATATTCCTGCATTTTGCTGCAGTTTTCTAATGATGCAACTTCTCTGTATACTACAGCATCATCCATGAAAAGCCGCATGGAACTTCCGACACTATCTACTAGGTCATTTATATATATTGTGAAAAGCAATGGTCCCATACAACTCCCCTGTTGCACGCCAGAGGTTACCTTAACGTCTATAGACGTCTCTCCATTGATAACAACATGCTGTGTTCTGTTTGCTAAAAACTCTTCAATCCAGCCACACAGCTGGTCTGATATTCCGTAGGCTCTTACTTTGTTTATCAGGCGACACTGCGGAACTGTTTCGAACGCCTTCTGGAAGTCCAGGAAAATAGCATCTACCCGGGAGCCTATATCTGATATTTTCTGGGTCTCATGAACAAATAAAGCGAGTTGGGTCTCACATGATCGCTGTTTCTGGAATCCATGTTGATTCCTACTGAGTAGATTCTGGGTTTCCAAAAACGACATGATACGCGAGCAAAAAACATGTTCTAAAATTCTACAACAGATCGACGTCAGAGATATAGGTCTATAGTTTTGCGCATCTGCTCGATGACCCTTCTTGAAGACTGGGACTACCTGTGCTCTTTTCCAATCATTTGGAACCTTCCGTTCCTCTAGAGACTTGTGGTACACGGCTGTTAGAAGGGGGCAAGTTCTTTCACGTACTCTGTGTAGAATCAAATTGGTATCCTGTCAGGTCCAGTGGATTTTCCTCTGTTGAGTGATTTCAGTTGCTTTTCTATTCCTTGGACACTTATGTCGATGTCAGCCATTTTTTCGTTTGTGCGAGGATTTAGAGAAGGAACTGCAGTGCGGTCTTCCTCTGTGAAACAGCTTTGTAAAAGGTGTTTAGTATTTCAGCTTTACGCGTGTCATCCTCTGTTTCAATGCCATCATCATCCCGGAGTGTCTGGATATGTGTTTCGAGCCACTTACTGATTTAACGTAAGACCAGAACTTCCTAGGATTTTCTGTCAAGTCAGCACATAGAATTTTACTTTCGAATTCACTGAACACTTCACGCATAGCCCTCCTTACACTAACTTTGACATCGTTTAGCTTCTGTTTGTCTGAGAGGTTTTGGCTGCGTTTAAACTTGGAGTGAAGCTCTCTTTGCTTTCGCAGTAGTTTCCTAACTTTGTTGTTGAACCACGGTGGGTTTTTCCCGTCCCTCAGAGTTTTACTCAGCACGTACCTGTCTAAAATGCATTTTACGATTGCCTTGAACTTTTTCCATAAACACTCAACATTGTCAGTGCCGGAACAGAAATTTTCGTTTTGGTCTGTTAGGTAGTCTGAAATCTGCCTTCTATTACTCTTGCTAAACAGATAAACCTTCCTCCCTTTTTTTATATTCCTATTAACTTCCATATTCAGGGATGCTGCAACGGCCTTATGATCACTGATTCCCTGTTCTGTGCTTACAGAGTCGAAAAGTTCGGGTCTGTTTTTTTTTTTTCTTTTTCAGTAGGTCCAAGATGTTATCTCCACGAGTCGGTTCTCTGTTTAATTGCTCAAGGTAATTTTCAGATAGTGCACTCAGTATAACGTCACTCGATGCTCTGTCCCTAGCACCCATCAAAACATCTGAGTGTCCCAGTCTATATCTTGTAAATTGAAATCTCCATCTAAGACAATAACGTGCTGAGAAAATTTATGTGAAATGTATTCCAAATTTTCTCTCAGTTGTTCTGCCACTACTGCTGCTGAGTCGGGAGGTCGGTAAAAGGAGCCAACTAGCACGGTTGTTCAATGTAACCTCCACCCATAATAATTCACAGGAACTATCCATTTCTACTTCACTACAGGATAATCTACTACCAACAGCGACAAACACGCCACCACCGGTTGCATGCAATCTATCCCTTCTAAACACCGTCTGTGCCTTTGTAAAAATTTCGGCAGAATTTATCTCTGGCTTCAGCCAGCTTTCTGTGCCTATAATGATTTCAGCTTCGGTGCTTTCTATCAGCGCTTTAAGTTCCGGTACTTTACCAATGCAGCTTCGACAGTTTACAATTACAATAGCGATTGCTGCTTGGTCCTGACTTTGCCCCGCACCCTTTGAGGCTGAAAAAAAAAAAAAAAAAAAAAAAAAAAATCGCCCAGTCCACAACGCACAACCCCTGCTACCTGTGTAGCCACTTGCTGCGTGTAGTGGACTCCTGACCTATCCAGCTGAACCCGAAACCCCACCACCCTATGGCGCAAGTCGAGGAATCTGCAGCCCACACTGTCGCAGAACCGTCTCAGCCTCTGATTCAGACCCTCCACTCGGCTCTGTACCAAAGGTCCACAGTCAGTCCTGTCAACAATGCTGCAGATGGTGAGCTCTGCTTTCATCCCGTTAGCGAGACTGGCAGTCTTTACCAAATCATATAGCCACGGGAAGCCAGAGAGGATTTCTTCCAATCCATAGCGACACACATCATTGGTGCCAACATGAGCGACCACCTACAGATGGGTGCACCCTGTATCCTTCATGGCATCCGGAAGGACCCTTTCCACATCTGTGATGACTCCCCCGGGTATCAGTGACTCTCCTTCATCCTGCTGGGATGCCTCCACTTCCAGAAATGTCCTGGTCATTGCAGGAACCTCCAGATTTCACACCAGCATCCAGCCCCGGCGACATTTCAAAGAGTATTTCATAAATCAATGAGGCCATATTACTTTGGAACCTGAGCAGTTTTGCCATTATATTAACCAGCACAGTATAGCACTGGTTACTTACTACACACTGCATTATTCACAGAAGAAACCTCTGTGATATTGTTTTCAAGTGCTGCAACAGTCATGCCATGACCATCTCAGTTCACAAGCCACAATGACCATGAGCACCTAAATAACATACACCCTCTCAATTGCTGGACTCTAAGCAGACATCCTGATCTATGCCCAGTGTGAAACTGTATCTCATTACTATGGATTTCTTCCTATTGTGTTACGTAAAATCATTGTATGAAACATTAGTGAAGAACTGATTGGCAGGATCTTAAATACACCATTGTAATCTATGCATTGAGACCAGTAGTTGTCTATCTGAATACTCACAATGGGTTGGTGTTATAAGCTGTAATTCACAAATATTAATTTCCAACCACTGGTTCCTTAGGGCTTTCTACAATATGTATAATTTTGATGCTGAAGGTTTTGGGTACCCTGTATGTACATTCCCTAAGACCTGAGATTAACAAGACTTAGCACACTGTGAATAATAACGAAAAATAATAGGGTTTGATGTAAATCATAATTACCTGCACTGTCACATCATTAAGATGCACCTCTCCTGGCAACTTGAGACAAGCAATAATAAGCTCTCATCCTGAGGTCAACAGAAAGACTTTAGAGGCTTACTTTGTTAATCCCACAAAACTGCACAAAAGTTTAAAGATGTGAGAAATATTCATAACCCTCTTAACCATGCAAGCCAACACATTTTAAACGGAACTACCACTTCACACTACAGTCAGTTAATTAGCCAGTTTCATGCTCTGTAGATCATTTGTACAACTAATCATAATGATGTGGAATTAGTCATTGTACATTTGCATCACATTCAAATGTAAATATGGCTCTTCCAACCCACCACTTATTACACATTACAAAAATAAAAATTCTTCTAGAAAACAAAAGTAGTTGTCAAGTACAATTTTTTTCAGTTTGTTTTCAATTTAAGTTAGCTGTTTATCAGACATTTTATATCATTGTGTAAGTAATCAAAAATGTTGATGGCAGTATAGTGTACCCCTTTGTGTGCTAAAAGTAACATTAACCCCTTATAAAAGTCATGCCTTCTCATTTTTGCTGTTTTGCCAGAACTTAAAATCTTGAGTATACCAAATTTCCGTCGTCATGTGCTCATACATTTAACATCATTGCTGGCATGTCTTGTCTGTTTTGGAATTATTACTTTCTCTCATGTGTACAGTGGAGATGTATATCAGATGTCACTTGTTTTCGATATATGGTACCTTTCTGACTGTCGTCCAAGTTGCTTATCATGAAACTGGCTGTTCTTTACGGCGTACCTGCAGACACAGTGCTATGAGCTGCAATGTCCCACTTTTCAGAAGGAATAGTTTGCTCCAAAGGAGGAAGATTTTTACACGCAGACCAGGAATCAAGCAAAAGCAAGTTATTTTGATAGCTATTGGCCAATAGCAGTGCTCATACCAAGTTTTAGGTCTCTTGTGCACATTTTCCTACTGTTGCTTGCTGTGATGTAAATATTCCCTACTGCCCTTGAAAGATTATGCACACAAGAAAGGATCATAGAGGGCATAGCAGCTCCAACATCTGGCAGCACTATAAGTAACTTTCCAGCAAATTTACCATCCAGATTAGCAGTCAGCTTAATGGTATACAAAGGTATTGATGTTGGCTGCTCCTGATACAACTCTCTGGATACCTTTAATTTTCAGGGTTCCTTTCATATACATATCCTCTTCAAATCAAGACTGATCAGTGTTGAAAAAAAGTTCCTTACTGAACGATGGGGTACGTTTGTTTATCTCATCTACAAACATTAGGGCTGATTCTGCAGTTTGCTGTGCATCATTGAGTTGACACTCTGTTTCAAGTTTCATTACCTTACATCTTCCAATTCTGTAGCACTGTTTTAAGATATGAAACCATCCACTGCTTCCCTTGAAATCAATGTAATCTATGTCGTGTGAAATTTGATGTGCATACCGTTGTAAGTCACTATCACGCACAACCTGTAAAATGTATTGGCATCCTTGAAACAAAAAACACTAGTTTTTGCAACTGAGCATCCTTAAAAAAAAGAAACACCAGTTTCTGTAACAAGTGCAGCTTGTTCTCTCTTGAAAATCTGTGGTTTTTCTTATGCTCTACAAGATCACACTGCTGCAGATTTGTTCAGAATCTGTTCATAATTGTTGTTTTACTATGCTGCAGATGATTTTCCATGTACATTATTATGTTTAGTACCCTCTCATTGGATGATGATTGTCCATTACTATGTTTCACTGAAGATGGGATTTGTGGCTCCCTGTCCAACAAGGATGATGAACTACATAGATCGACACCTGTTTCAACATCACTTTCACTTGTTAAGTATGTATTGTCACCAATGTACTCCTCATGTACATTGTCGACACAGTTGAGCAGATACAATACCACCAATTCCACTGATTCATCTTGCAGAAACACTAATATTTCATCTGCTACTTCTTTCTCACTCTGTGAAATTCCTTCAGTTTCTTTCTAACAAAAAGTCCAGTTTGGCACCTGGGGTTGTAGACATACTGCAAAGTTTGCTTTGTTTATCACTGCCATTGCTCTGATTTGTATCAACACTACGAGCAGTGTAGCAGTGTTGTGAGTTACTCACCGACTAAGGAGTTCAACTGCTGCTCTGTAGCCTCATGCTGAGAGCACCATTGAATATCTCCAGTCCCGCCCCCTGTTATCATTAGTAGCCAATATTGTGGTTGCATGGTAGGCAATATGTGGGGCATTGAATGCTGTAAATACCAGTGACCTTCTGTGTCCTTGCACTCAAGTGGTTCCTTGTAAGTTTCAGAATATTTTAGTCAAAGTTCAATGCGAGAGAATACTCAGGATTTTATCAATATTGTAATACAAAATACAATTTTTGAACATAATTTGTAAAAAAAGAAAAATCAACATCTTAACGGGTTAATGTGGAACAATATAATTTTTCTTCAGGTATTGTAATTTTGTGCATTTTTGTTCCTTTTGAACTATAGTGGGTTATTTACAGCAAACTTCATGGTGGAATAAATAGGTCTACACTGTGAAGCAGTAACTCCTTGAACAGATGTCAAATGAGGCATAATAGTGGACCCAAGAAGCGATTTCTCCCAATCAGAAATGTCTCCCTTCTGACACTGGTTGAATTATTGAGTGCAACTGCCTCCATTCTTTTGGTTAGATATGACATTATCCATTTGTTGTCTGTGCCATCAATGCCATTAAATCACAGTTTATCTAGGGGAATAGTAATTTACAATCAAATGCCTATGTAGACTACACAAATTACCAACTGGTGCTATTTTAATGTTTAATGTTTGTAAATTTGGTGAATAAATGTGTAAATAGCATTCTTAGTAGAGCAACTCTTCTGAGACCCATATTGAAACGTATTGAGGATATTATTGTTGCTCAGGTGCAATACTATTCTAGACTACATTACCTTCACAAAAATTTTGGAAAATGATACCAGTACTTATTAACCACACACAGTAGTTCCACAATTCATAGTGATGAACAATCCATAATGTCACATGGGGTGTCAGAACAGAGAAGCAAAGAAGCTGATATATTAGCAAATAAGGCACACATGACTTTATAACTATCTTTCTAAAATCTAATGGCAATCACAATGTACACCACAAATGATGATGTTAGCCTTCTTCTTCTTCGTCTAATGCTCACATGTTTAAAGACATTCATTCAGTGGCGAGGGCTGAAGACACTGGTAGCTTACCTTCAGAATATTTTTGACATTTGTTGCGGTTAAATGTGATTTTGCAGCTTTTGCATCAAGCTGTCTTTCAATTTCTTCCTCCATACCGCTAATTACTGCCATCATTTCTTCATCTGGCTCTATATCTTGATATTTCCTACAAACACAATTGTAAAAATAACACATCTGAACATTTTGGCATGAATATAAATGGTAAAATCTATGTTAAATATAACTTAAATTTAATAAGCAATATGTTAACTCAAAATCAGCACTTCAGTTATTTAAATTAAAACAAATTTATTTGAGATTTTCATAATGTGTTCTTCAGTCACTTATCTTTCTCACCGAACGCAGTCACTAATAACGTGTGTGTACCAAAAGAAATTTTTTAATATTTAAAGACATTCAAATAATGCAGTAACTGAAATGGTGTACAAGCTTTTGTCATGATTGAGGAAAGAGTGTATGAAATGAAGACACTGTATCCAAATCTGTTACTACAGAAGCACTTGAGAATGGGCAGTGTCTGAAATTAGTAGTGCAAATAAAATAATTTGAAATACAGCCTGAGCAGAAAAATGTCCTTCAAATTTATCAAGTTTAACCATCCTAACATTTACTGAAAGCATTTTCAGGAAACCATGGAAAATAAAAATCTAGATGGCCGGTTGGGAGTTTGAACTGCTCTCTTCCCAAACGAGACTAGTCCCTTTATCACAGTGCCACCGCACTCTGTCAAACTGTGTAGAACTAATGGTAGACAATTATCAATTTAATATATAAACACTGCCAGAAAAGGAACTGTTGTACTATTACAATTGGCTATTAGTCAAGGAAGATGAGCTCTCCTATACCGGAACTTATCAAATATGCCAGTATTAAATGGAAAAAGTTATCTGTGCAGTTGTTGAAAGATATTTGTTACTTGCAAAAGATTCCAGAGGAATGGAAGGTACCAAGAATTATAAGAATATATAGTACAAAAAAGAACATTAAAAAAAATTTCAAATTACAGGGATACATCAATTTTAAATGCTGCTTACTACACCTGATCATCCATCACTAAAAGGAAACTCCAGGCAATAACAAACATTTTTGTGAGAGAAACTGTGCGGCTTTCATAAAGGCGGGTCCTGTGCGGATGCAATACTTGTTTTGAAACAACTGATGCAAAGGAGAAGAGAGGCCAACAAACCACTGATATCAACAAAGTTCTCGAAGAAAGGACTTGTAAAACGCTTAAGAAGACAGATCTGGAAGGATGAAATTTATTAACAGTATTTTATTTGCAGACGACCACATTCCCCTCCAGCAGTGGTAGTAAGTCTGGTCCCTACTGCCCACTAGTGGGCACTCCACCTTTTATGGTGGGTGGTCTCTGCCTCTGGATAACAGGGTCTCGGGTTCAATTCCCGGCCAGGTTGTGGATTTTCTCTGCCCAGGAACTGCGTGTTTGTGTTGTCAGCATCATCATCATCATCATCATCATCATCATCATCATCAACAACAACAACAACAACAACAACAACAACATGAACATCATCCATCAAAGTGGCTAAAATTGGACTGTGTAAAGATTAGGACTTTGTACGGGCGCTGATGACCACACAGTTGAGCGCCCCACAAACCAATCATCATCATCACGGTGGGTTAAAAATACTTTCTTTAGGTTTTCATAAATGTTTGACAAAGTATTTGGTAAGTAATTACTGTTATATACTTTAACCTGCTGCAACTCTGATGTACAAATTTTATAAAGTAAATTTACTTCCCTACTTTATAAATCACCATTACTGTGAAACTGGACAGTGGTAAGAAAATTTTACTACTAACAGATACACAAAAGTGGACAGTAGGAAAAAAATGTTGTCTACCCACATCCTAGAAGATAGTGAAAGTGCTTTACTAGAAAACAGGTTTAAATTGAATAATATGTTACAAACTTATCATATGGTTATACCCGCAAATAAATGGAGGTAATAGTATCAGAGGGAAAAAGACAAGAACAAAAATTAGTGGTATACTATAAAATAATAAAACAGGCAAATTCACTTCAATATGTCAAGACTGCAATCTCAGTATACAAAACTAATTCAGATGTGGTCCAAAATATACAGAAATATAATGGTAATAAATGGTTGTATCTTAGTGGAACTACGAGGAAAGGGAGAATTCCAAGACTGCACAATGTGGTGGCTAAGCCTGCTCTTATTTATGGTAGTTAAAACTGGATCCTAAGAATGAAAGCTGAACCAAGAACTGGAGCATCTGATATGAGATTTCTAGGGTCACTTATGGACTAATACTAAACGACAAAGTGTGGAGTGAAGATACAAGATAGCAACTAGGCATAAAAACAAGGGCAGAAGAGGTTTTTTTTTTTTTTTTTAATATGACCATATCAAAAGGCTGCCACCCAAATACCTGCCATGCGAGCATTACATTTCAGCCAAACTGGAAAATGAGGTATAGACAGCCAATGAAAAGACAGACACAAAAGTTTTGTTCAATTCTTCTGGTTATGAACCAGATCAATGCTCACTCCTTGAAATGGAAGAAGAAAAAACAAGAATAAATATTTAACTATGCCATTTCCATACCGAAGCCACTAATTAAATGACTAAAAAATCTCACACATAAGACAGACTAAGCACGCAAATTATATTGACCCTTTTCCCCTTTCCTTATATTAATTGTGTACAAGATTTTGATAAGAAACAGAAAACAAGACACAATGTATTTTTTTAGTGTTTAATTTTACAAAAGTTCATCTCTGGATCTCTACCTCGAGCATATTTGGCCCACTGTAATTATTGATCAAATATGCTAAACACGCTGATAGCACAACAAAAATTCCACTCAGTAAATATTTTGTTATCGAATCAAATATTACCCAGCAAAATTTCTCAGTATCTAGTAATACAGGGCCTGCCCAAAGATTACTACTTGCTGAACGACAACTGACAACAAAATCTAGCATTTCTAATCACCTCAGTTGGTGAAATATATATTATCTTTGAAAGTTAGAAAGTCCTGAGTTGCGGTATGACAAACAGTTATGGTATGGGCAAGCTGGTCTTTACATCACTATTGCTCACCAAGGACATTAAAAATTAATAATGCTATAACACACTTTCATCTAAAACTGAAACGTGTGAACAGTAAGAGGAAAATTTAAGCCATCAACGGGATGGGAAGTATGACAAAACTGCACAATGGAGTTGACAGTATTCAACAGTGGAGAATATTCTCCAGCATTGCAGTGTGAAATGTGATACAGTCAAAAGTGATTTCAGTGATATACAACATTCTACAGTTGACCTATGTAGAGTTAGTGTAAAATTGAACACAGTACACATTAATTAAGATGATATTTTACATCCAACCCTGTCAGGCACTCTGGATATGTAGCACGCTATCAGAGCTCTCAGAAAGATAGGCCAGTGAAATTCTAATATGTAATTGTATATCACAATCTGGATCTTAACTCTTAACTCAAAGTCTAGAATATGATAATACAGAATATGTTCAAGAATAAGTAGTTTGAAAGTCCATAAATAATTCAGGAGTGCTTGCATGTGCCCCCCCCCCCCCCCCCCCCCCGCCCCCTTACACACACACACACACACACACACACACACACACACACACACACACACACACACACCTCTGTGCAGCTATATTGTGCTTTCTTATGTGTCCAGTACTTTGCAACCTCCAAGACACTTGCAGGAGATCATTCTTCATGCAAGATGTAGGGTACAAGGGGCACTGAAGCATGTGGCTTGTTGCTTGTGGTTTGTCAAAACAGGACATATCTTCTGTTATGAAGCCCCACCTCTTCAGGTTGTCTCTGGATCGTCCAACTCCTGATCATAATCTGTTTAAAGATTTCCACACCAGCCAACTTTTATTGTGGCCAAATGGTAGTTCTTCAGCTTCTGGCATCCACCCGTGCAGGTGAGGCATTGACTTCTTCCATAACTCCAGCCTTGTCTTCTCTGGTGTAATGGTGAGCTTGTCAGACGTCCTCAGGAAGCTCTTTCACGAGCTCAGCCATTGCTGTGGTGGATTATGTCTGTGCAGTGGATGGGCACTGTTCTGTTCCACTTGCAGTCTCTCATTGTTGGCAGCCGCTGCTCTGCGTAGCCATGGTTGCAATATTCCAGCTAGGTAGTAGAGTTTATCAGTTGGGATAGGTCTTAAGCAACCTGTGATCAACCTGCAGGTTTCATTGAGAGCAATGTCTACTCGTCTGGCATGAGATGACCTGTACCAGACTGGGAAAGCATATTCGGCAGTAGAAAAGCACAGTGCCATTGCAGAAAAGCGAATAGTTTGTGTTTGCGAATTAGGTTGTTTCGAGTGGAGATTTTACATTTTGGTGTTCTTGCAGTGAGTTTTGAACGTCAGAGTTCTGTCAGGAGTGACTTTGAAGTATTTAGGGACATGATGATGCTGGAGTTTGATGCCTGATCATTCAATATGTAGCACACAATTAGCTTTCCTGTTCCTTAAATGAAAGGCACACACTTGTGTCTTTGAAGACTTGGATACGAGTTGATTTCAATTGTAGTAGCTCGACAGTGTTCTAAGCGCAGTTGTCAGGTTCCTTTCCACTGTTTCAAAGCATGAGATCTGTGTAGCAACAGCTAGGTCATTTGCATATAAGAATCTCCTTGTGCCTGGGGTCAATGGCTGGTCACTGGTATGAATGTTGAGAAGTGGAGCCAAGATGATTCCCTGAGGAAAACCATTTTTCTGTGCTCTCCAGAAACTGTGTTGTCCGTGAAATTCAACAAAAAAAACCTGTGGTTTTTGAGGATGGTGATGATTTGTCTAATGAGGTGGGCATTCTTGATCATACTGTATAATTTTGCATGGAGTAACCAATGATGGACAGTATCATATACTGCTATGAGATCAACGAAGACCACGCCCATTAACTGTCAGGTTTCAAAGCTGTCCTCAATAAACTGAGTGAAATTCAAAAGTTGCATTTTGCAGCTTCTGTTTGGTCAATGTCCTGCTTGTTCAGGTATGAGAATATGATCTATTACTCATCGGATTCTATTCAGTATCATACGTTCAAACAGTTTACAAAGGTGACTCAAGAGGCTAACTGGTTTGAAATTCTTGGGATGATTTGCTTCCTTTCCAGGTTTCAGAAGAGCTATCACCCTGTTCTTTCACCAGATCTTTGGTATTTGGCACTGGTTCATGTAGTTGTTGAAAAGCTGCAGGATCCATTTTCTTGTTGCTGGACCAAATTTCTTGATTTGCTCCATACATGAAAGGGTCAATGAAAGGAGCTCCACAAAGACTGCAACGATTTCCAAGCAAGATAGGACTTGCAATCGGGCGTACCCTGGGCATCAGATTTCTCTGGCGGGTGATCCTTTCACACTATAATCATCATCTTGATCCTTTTCAGGGCCACAGTTGACCACCATATCATTGAATCATTGAATATATAGGGTATATTGTGCTGATTGGTTGTTTAACCGATTTGGGGGAGGGGGATATATGGGACTAAACAGTGAGGTCATCAGTCCTGGGATTCCAAAGTTACTTGCGTAAGAGAAAGGGTCTACTCAAAGGGGACAGATCCAGGGGTCAAGCTATAAAATGAGGAAGTTAAATCACAGTAGAAGGCTTAAAAGGGTAGGCAAAATCCAAACACTGGAAAAACAGAGAGATAAAAGAGGAATCTTTGCACAGGGAAGTGGTCATGGTCCTAGACCAGAAAAAATGAAGAGGGGCCCCAATCACAACCCACTGCCCTTTCTCCAGGAGTAAAGCAAAACATTAGATCTGAAAATAAAAACAACTTTCATGTAGGAAACTGAAGAGCAGTTCAACCATCCATGAATTGTCTGCTAATATTAAAGAAGAGATTTGGAAGGCTATACTTAGTACGAAGGGCCTAAAGAAGGGTCATTCCACCAGTATATTGGACATTGTCAGTCTGGCTCCACACCCACATTGTGGGGGTGGTTTGTTACGCAAGAGAAAACAATGGGTGAGCCTGATATGATCAACACACACACACACGGCGTAAGACAGTGGACTCCTTCCGAGAGGAGTTGAAGCAAAAGCACTGAACTGCAGTAGTCTTCTTGATTGTGCGGAGTTTATTACTGAGAGCAGTAGCACACCAGATGTCATTCCACTTTTGGGCAAAGAAATATTTGATGTGGATTCACATATCTGTATCTGGAATCATGAAAGGGAATGAGGGTAAGTATCTGCCTCTGTAGCCAGACTCAGCCAGTTTGTTCCCTGGGATGCCAAGGGAAGAGAGAAGATCATTGACAGCAGTGACCAAATGGTGATGAGAGTAGCATTGCTTTATAGCCTGCAAGTTGCTCATTGAGTTGATACATATTAAAACACTGTGGAGGGAGGCCTGAGTAATAAAATGGAGGATCCTGTTAAGGGCTAGCAGCTCTGCTGTGGACACACTGCATGATCATGGCGGTAAATGGTGTTCCATGCCAGTAAGAAACGTGAGAGTGTATCCCGCCTTAGCTACTACTTTAGAATGATCAGTGTATAAGATAGAACTCTTCAAGGATGGAATGTACAAGATGCCAAAATATCACAGGTGCAACAGAGGCCTTAGGATCCTGGAATAGGTTGGTCCTAATCTGTGGTCGAGGCACCACCCAATGGGGGAGTGAGAGGAAATACACAGGGCACATTCCAGTGATTGTATGGGGTGCACGGGATGGTCAGGGAATCATCAAATGGAGTTTGCATAAGAAACCAGGAGTTGACTCCATCACATTTGTAGATGACAAATCCCCACTTCTGCGAGGAGACTGTTCACAGGACAAGTGCGAAAGGTACTGATAGCCAGACGCACCCCATAATGATGAGCAGGGTCAAGTAGTTTCAGAGTGGAAGAGCCCACCAAGACAAAAACCTGACAACCACAATATAGTTGGACAAAACCTGAGCACAGTGAAGTTGGAGAAGAGGGTTGGGTTGTTTGGGGGAAGAGACCAAACAGCAAGGTCATCAGTCTCATCGGAGCAGGGAAGAATGGAGAAGGAAGTCGGCCATGCCCTTTCAAAGTTGGAGGGGAATAGCATGGTTTGCACACCAAGATATGTGGGCCAGGAGACAGACAGTGTTAAGCTTCCGCATGCAGGTAGTCTTCAAGTGGTGAATATGGGCCACCATGTCATCTTTTTATCAAAAACGAGGTCCAAGAAACAGGACTGTGTACAGCACCTAGGGGCTGGTTGCCTAAATTAAGTTCTGGGCTGAAGTGTCTGTGGTCAATGGCAAAAATGGAAAGCTCACATTGTGGAGGGAGAAAATTGGAACCCATGGGAGAGTGCTCATGCAGAGGCCTGTCAGATGAAGCCTTGGAATTGGCATTCAGCAGATACTACTGAGTGGGAGCTGTGCCAGATTCAAAAATCTGTCGACATACAACGCTAAGGTAACCAGAGGCCAAACAGAGGTTACAGGTCCATTGATGTCAGTGAAGAAGAGTGAGACACTTAATACAGAACCATGTGGGATACCATTCTCCTGGATCTGAGGGGGGCTGAATGCAGTGCCAACTCAAACATGGAAGAGCCAGAGGGATAAAAACTCACGGATAAAAATCTGAAGGGGGCTGTGAAAGCCCCTGTCATGGAGGGTAACTAAAATGCGATGGCACCGTCATGTCGTATGCCTTATGTAGGTCAAAGAAGACCGCGGCAAGGTGCCAGCAGTTAGGAAAAGCCTGTTGGATTGCTGTTTCCAATCTGAGTAAATGGTCAGTTGGGGATCATCCTTCCTGGTAGCCACACTGATATGGGGACAAAAGGACCTGTGATTCAAGTACCCAACATAATTGGGGAAGCTAACCATCCTATCAAGCAGTTTAAAAAGTATGTTGGCCAGATTAATTGGGTGGTAGCTGTCAAGAGACGTTGGATTCTTCCAGAGCTTAAGGACGGGAATAACTATACTGTCTCACCACTGCAAGGGGAAGGCACCTGTGAGCCAAATGTGAATGAAGACCCTGAGTTGATGTTGCCTCTGGGTGATGTCCAACTGTTGGATAATCTGGTTGGATGGAACCCGAGCGTGGGGCCGTGTCACACGAAGAGGCAAGAGCCTGCAAGAATTCTCATTCAGTAAATGGTTCATTATAAGATTCAAATGATGGGGGTTGAAACAGAGGGAGATTTCTTCAACTTGTCATTTCTGCTTGAAAAAGGTAGCAGAAGGCCGATGCTTTCGCAAATTGTGTCACAAGGTGTTCTGCAAGAACCGATGTATCAGTACACGGAGCACTCTACAGGATAAGGCTCTGAACATTTGACTGTCGCTGGTAGCCCAGGAGGCTACAGAGCTCGGACCAAACCTACAATGAATAGGCATACATCCCCATGGAGGAAACATGGTGCTCCCAGCATTCCTTTTTACTCTGCGTAATAAGGTAGAAAGCCTTAGCACAGACATGCTTGAAACCAATGAGTTTGGTCTGTGAAGGGTACTGTTTAAATCATTGCAGTGCCCAATGGCAGTTCTGGATAGTGACTGCTATGGCGTTGGTCACCACGGGACCAGTCGATGATGAGAGGCCCGTGGATAGAGGGATAGCAGTGCCAGCAGCATAAAGAAGAGTGGCAGAGATATCTTGCACGGCTATATCAATGCAGTGCGAGAGATAGGTGTAGAAATGAACAGCAAACACACATAAAGGTCAATTGGCTCTGTGGAATGCCCAACATGGCAGCCTGTCAGCCAGGTGACGAGAGGGGGCTGAGAGTATCACCAGAAATTGGTCAGTGTCACAAAGACCTTCATGAGGTGACCAATGTAGGGAACCACAAGAGCAGAAGAGGAGATTGTGAGATTAATATCATAGAAGGTGCCATGAGCGGTACTGTAATGGGTAGGGGAACCATCAGAGGAGAGACAAATCGAAGTCTGTAATAAGTTGGTCAACTAGGAGACCGCTACCCATCGAAGTGCCACTCCCCTCACAGGGGGAGGTGTGCACTGAAGTCCCTGAAGAGGTGGTACAAGGGTGGAAGTTGCTGTGTTAAGGTAGGCAGGTCAAGATAAGGAAGTGGCCTACCAGGAGAGAGGTAGATATTGCACATGGTGATTTCTGTGGTCGTTCGTTCTTGTACCGCAATTGCTTCCACGTTGGTACGAAGGGGGATCCAGTCACAGATGATATCTGTGCAAACCAAACCCTCCAGATATTCTGGCACTGGCCTAGTTCTGACAGAACACCCGATAATCACAAAACGTTGAAGAGCAGTCATCATGAAAGTGCATTTCTTAAGAGCAAGGCAGAATGCAGAATAAGAGGAAACGAGTTGTTGTATTTCCAGTAGGTGACGGTAATCTCCAATGCAATTCCACTGGATTACCATCTGATTAGAGTCCAGTTCAGACATAAAGAAGTCGAGGTGAGGTCATGTCACCGGGTCAGGGGTCGTCACTGATAAGGATGGAGTGAGAGCCATAAATAAGATGTCCAACTCAGATAGCACAGGGGTAGATGGCACAGCCGGAGGCACTGGGGGTGGGGGTTTGCCCTGGGATTACTACTACTACTTCTCTTCCTTCTCCTCCTCTTTCATAGACAGTGTGTCCCATGACCAAGTTGTGGGAGAAGGCCTCTGGCCTGAGAGACTGCAAGGGGGAGAGGTCCCCATCACTAGTGGGCACCGAAGAAGGGGGCACTTCTTTCACCCAGGGAATGGCACCCAGAGGGGAGGGTGTGTGAACCACAGGAGATGGGAAGTTGAGAGAGGAACAGTGCCGGGGTAAGGATGCGGTAGGAGGGGGAAAGGATGCAACAGAGGCAAAAGTAGAAGAAATCGACACTGGGTGGAGGCGGTCATATTTTTTATCACACGGAGGGTCCACCATACAGTGGGAAGACATATTCCCAAAATGCAAGCACCGAAAGCACCTCATGAGTGGTGGGACGTACGGCTTCACATTGCATCGGTAACACGTAACCTTGACCTTCTCTGGGAGAGTATCCCCCTCAAAAGCCAGCATAAAGGCACTGGAATCAGTGTGGTTGTCTTTATGACCCTCCTGCACATGTCTAACAAAATGAACACTGTGCCGCTCCACATTAGCCCGGAGTTCCTCATCAGTTTGCAGGATGACATCCCAATTAAAAACCATTCCATAAACCATATTCAGAGACTGGTGAGTGGTAATAGACAATGGTATGTCACTAATGCTGTCATACGCATGAAGGACTGCAGATTGGGAGAGAAAAAAAACTTTGATCAACAGGGAGCCTGACTGCAGCTTACTGAGAGACTCCACTTTGCCAAACTTGTCCTCAATATTCTCCACAAAAAACAACGGCTTTGTGGCAGTGAATGTGTCCCCATCTGTCCTGGTAGAAATCAGATAACAGGGAAAGTGTTTCACTTCAGGATGACAAGCCTGACCCTCCACCCAGTGTATAGCCAGGGAAGGGAAGGGAAGGCTGCAAGCTCATATTAATCAACATTCAATGACCACTTGAAAAGATGGCCATCTGAGAATGGCCAGATACATGCAGCTTGATACCCTTCATGCACCAAGCATTCACTCTGATACCACCCACTGCAATCAAGGGCTCTCTCCAAGGGCATCATCCAGCCACAACAATCACCCTCTGGCACAACGGCTGTTGCCAGAAGTTCCGATGCTCCTGGATGAAAAGCAACAACTCCTTGGCATACATAGGCAGGGAATAGCTCAGGTATCAGCAGTGTGATCCCTGTCTTGTCAGGGGTCTCCACCATATGGGTACATAACTGCCCCATCACATGGACTGGCTACACAAGCTGGTGACCTAGTGGGGTTGAGGGGAAGCTGCAGCAGGGGAGGAAGAGTAATCCACACTATAGATGCTAGGGAGGGAGTTCTTCCCCAAAATACCCACACCAAAAACAGAAAATTTAGAAGTGGAGGTCAAACACCAAGGGAGGATCAAAACAGCAAAAAGGATGAAAGAGAATAAGCAAGAGTAACAAAATTGCAAGGAATAAAGGGAACCAGGTGGATGCCCAGGTCGACATAAATCAGAACACTGAGAGATGGGAAGGAGAGGGCAGCGGGGAAGGAATGAGGATGGGGAGGGAGGGGCAGGAGGAAGGAAATGCAGCCTGGAAAGGAAGAAAGGGCTGCAACAACTTGGGGGCCTGTGTTCCACACGCACAAACTCACAAAAGAGCCGTGAGCTCCCTGGGTGGTACATTGTACTGGTTGAACACAGAATGCAGGGGCTGCAGTTCTGCGGATGGACTAGGGTGAGGGGTTGTGTCAAGTGGGGTTGGCAGAGGGAGAAAGAGGTGGAAAGCAAGAGATGGTGGTTGCAAGGAGTAGCTGGTGGTGCAAAGGGAGGCATTGGTTGGGTGGGATAGGAATGTGGGAGGGAGAGGCAGCAGGTGTACAGGCACATGATCTGTTGAGTGTGTTTGACGCTTGATGACATGGAGTTGTGGATTGAGACGAGGGGGCAGGGCAGGACAGGACAGAGGTAGGTGCAGGATGGGAGTGCAGTCGGTTGGCAGACACTGAGATCAAGAAGATTATGAGAGTGAAGGATGTATTACAGAGATAATTCCCATCTGTGTTATCTGGGGGGGAAGGGGGGGGGGGAAGGGGGGGAAGGCACTGAACTTGGTATGTTGTGTTCCACCACAAGATGATCAACTCTGCTCCTGGCCACACCTTGGCAGTGGCCATTCATTCTGGTTGACAGTTGATTGGTTGTCATGCCCACATAAAATTCTGTGCAGAAATTGCAGCAAAGCTAGTATCTGTCCCAGCTATGTGGGATAGTGTAAGCTTATGTTGGGACTAGAGCAGGATGTGCTGGGTGGGTGAATTCGGCAGTCTTGCACCTGGGTCTTCCAAAGTGGAGTGAACCCTGGCAAGGGGTTGGGAGTGGTACAGGGATGGACCAGGATGTTGTGTATGTTGGGTGGGTGACATAATACCACTTTAGGGAGAGTGGGAAGAACCTTTAATAGGATGTCCCTCTTTTCATGGCATGATGGTAGGTAGTCAATACAAAGAGGGCCAGTTCAGTTCCTCCAGTCTGGGACGATATTGGGTGATGAGGGGGACACTCCTTTGCAGCTGATTATTGGGGGAGGTGGGAGGGTTAGTGGTGTATGAGGATATGGGGAACAGTGCCACTCTGTGAGATCTTTGTGAGACCTTCAATGTACTAGGCAAGAGAATCCACATCACCGCAGATCAGCAGTCCTTATATGACAAAGCTAAAGAGAGTGACTTTTAGTATTTAAGGGTGACAGCTGACAAAATGCAGGTACTGTTGGTGATTAGTGGGCTTGATATGGACAGAGAGGTGGACATCAACATCCAGAAAGGTGTCACACTAGTGGGAAGAGAACCAGATGAGAGACAAGATGATGTGGCTGTGGAGGAATGAGGAGAAAATGTCTTGGCCCCAGGTCTAGTTCATGACGATATCATCAATGAACTGAATCCATCATAGAAGGTTGTTGAGGAGGAAGGGAGATGGATTGAGGGGAATATTCTGGGATGGGCTAAAGGATTTGAGTAGGAACTGGAGGTTATGTTGGACTTCTGGGAGGGGATCAGTACAGCAGAGTTTGTAGGTGGAGGAGTCAAAGAGTTCATGGAAAACTTCTTGCACGTATCATAAAGAGCCATTGTGACAATGGTGGAGCCTTTGTACACAGGGATGACGACTAACAAAGTCTGCCTTGAGGTTGAGAATAGCTGCTTCTACTTCTGTTGAGAGGTTTGTGTTCTTGGGGAGGAATCTATAGAACACGAGGCCAAGTTGAAGGTAAGGAATTGGTGCATGCGCATGTGTGAACACTTAATTTTATCAGTGGATTCACACTAAAGCTAGCAAAACTTTCGTTCTTTTTTTGTGTGTCTGAACACTTCCCAATGCTTCTATTTTATGAATGACTGGATTTACTCCCAAATTACGTACATTCTGCCAGAACTTTTGTTAGCATATCTAGTTTGCAAGTTCATATTTCACAGTAAAACATCACTATTAATTCAGCAAGAGAAAGTCCAATTGTTAGTACTGTGCAGGCAGATGAGAGCTCAGTATTAAAAGTGTATGTACTCTACTGGGTACCAATCTAATAACATTTATGTACACAACACATAGTGAACAAAAAGAAATAGACTGAATGTATACCACAGATAGTGACAACTTCTCAGTTTTTCGAAATTAGATGAAATCGCCGAATGTGACAAACCTGGTGTCAGCTGTATTAGATGTAAATGTTCTACCTTATTTTGACACGAAAATTTGTGCTGGCCAGAGACTCGAACCTGGATTTCCCACTTATCACAATCAGTCGCCTTACCATTAGGCTACCCATGCGCACCTCCTGGGTTGATCCAAACTTCCATGTGTCACACTGTCTGCATCCCTACACAGTAGTCTCCTACATTCATCACTGAATGCTCACAGCTTAATTCTGTACTCCTGTGTTAGTGAGAATAAGACTAAGAAATCAAGACCTATGAATTACCATCTAATGCCAACACTAGGAAATAATATTCACACTGATGATGACAGAGTCACTCACAATTCAAATAAATTGGTGTCAGTGTATTAGGTGCAGATTTTCCACATGTTGATGACATGTGAAAAATTATGCTGGATCAGGATTCAAACCTGGATTTCCCGCCATTCTTGAGCAGTCGCCTTACCATTAGGCTATCCATGCAGAGGTAAAACATCTGCACCTAGTACAGGTGAAGCCAAGTTATTTGCATTCAGTGAATTTATTTCAGTCCAAAATTGCAAAATGTTTCCTACATTTACATTAGGTAATTGTAGTAAAATAAGCACTACACAACTGCAGTTATTATAAAAATACCTGTCTAAAGGCTAGAATATTCCCACAAAAATTCAATAATGTTTCAATTACTAAGATGTCTTGTATATATCTGCATGCTCTCTGTCACTGCATCAGAAAGTGTGATGTCAATGTCATCAAATTGTTTCTACATCAGTCGAAGCCAATAGTTGGATCATATAGTTAATCTGACTCAATAGTTGACATAAAAGTTTCATGAGCATTGTAGTGCATCATAAGGTAGAAAAAATATACTGGAGAACCCAATGTTTGGCCACTGTTACTGTAGCTGAAACATTGGTTTCTCCTGTGTAGTGTTTTACATTATGATGCAGTAGGATACTCAAAATTTTTTATGTGAACTGACTGACCACAGAAGTGTATGCAATTATGTGACTCAATAGTTGTTTTGGAGATACTTCAATGAGCTAGAGGATTATTAAGAATAGGAAGGGAAAGAGGTCTTTGTTTTATTAACTGAGCAGAACTGATGAGGTTTTGTGCACAGTCTGATACACATAGAGGTTGGTTTGGTTTTGCTTTAGGGCGCAAAGAACAACTGGGGTCAAATACGCCCAAGAGAAAACTATAGAACACAAAGACAGAGAGGAGTTAAAAACTGTCTATGTGTCAGTCCCAATTGAAATAATACAAGACAGCTTAAACTAGGCATGTGGAAAACGGGGTTAAAAAAAAACACCATACAGAAACGGAGGCCCAAAACTAAAAAATTAAATAGCCTTCACCATATTGCTTTGGCTGATAAAAAGTAACACGCAGTCAACAGTCCGCACGTCATTTGCTAAAACGTCCGACAGCTCAGTCAGCAAACCAAAACGAGAACATGAACGGTTAAAATATGGGTAGTTCATCAGGAATTGGCAGACAGTTAAAACTTGAGCACAATGTGTACAAAGTGGTGGCTTAGTGCCACTTATCAAATGCTGATGGCTAAAATGGAAGTGCCCAATACGCAGCCTTGTTGAAATGACCTCTCAGCGGGAGGTTCGAGAAGAGGTCGTCGAAGCCACTGGGCGAGGCTTAGTAAGCCGGAGCTTATTCCCATAAAGCGAGGACATTTCGCAATGCCAGAGAGACATCACCTCTTGAGAGATGGCAACACAGAGATCATTGGAGGGAATATAGGAACTCGTGGGCTGAGGTACGAGGACTGCAGCCTTGGCAGAAGTGTCAACAGCCTCGTTTCCTGGCAGACTGACATGACCAGGAGCCCACAGAAACACTACACTGACTCCACCACGAGTGATCAAGTGACAGTTTTCCTGGATCCACTGTACTATGAAGTGAGTGGTGTACAACACACACAGACTTTGAAGGGCGCTGAGTGAGTCTCAGCAGAGGACAACTGAAAAGGCTATGTCGCCGGATGTACTCCGTGACCTGATACAAGGCGAAGAGCTCGGCTGTAAATACTGAGCACTATGCCGGAAGCCAATATCAAAAGACATGGGTGCCAGTGACGAAGGCACACCCAACGCCACGGTAAGTCCGAGAGCCATCAGTGTATACAAAGGTACTATCACTAAGTTCCATGCGAAGGTCGTGAAACTGAAGGCGATAGACTGAGGCTGGAGTAGTGTCCTTGGGAAGCGAATGAAGGCCAAGGTGAACATGAGCCACTTCACGAAGCCAAGGTAGTGAAGGGTTCACACTCAACGGGAAAGGTGCAGATAGTGTGAAGATAAGCCGCCGTAGCAAGTACAAAAAGTGGTCTCCAGGAGGTAACAGAAGAGGGACACACCCTGTACTGAAAATCAAAGGAGGAGGCATAGGATGGGGGCCATGCCTGACAGACAAATGGCATGCATACCTGCTGAGGAGAAAGTCACGGCGGTAGGGGAGGTGTAGTTCAGCAGCTTCAGCATACAGACTCTAAACCGGGCTAGTGTAGAAGGCGCCCATGGCCAAATGGATGCCACAATGGTGGATAGTGTTGAGACGGCTTAAGAGGGATGGATGTGCAGATGCATAAACAAAGCACCCATAGTCGAGTTTCAAACGGACAAGGGACCTTTACAAACGGAGGAGGGTGGTTCGATCGGCACCCCAGGAAATACCGAGTACACGTAGGACATTGAGTAACTGCGTACAGCAGGTTGTCACGTAAGACATATGGGAAGACCAAGCATGAGCCCCAGGAATTTTGTAGTTTCAACGAATGGAAGGGCAACAGGCCCAAGATATAAAGACGGTGGGGGAAACCATTTGTGCTGCCAGAAATTCATACAGAGCACTTTTTTAGTGGAAAAGTTAAAGCCATATTCGATGCTCCAGGAGTAAAGACAATGAAGACACCGCTCAGTGATACATGTCCATGGAGAATTGCAATAGATGTCAAAATCATCAACAAAAAGGGAGCCGGAGATGCCCAGCAGAAGACAGGCCATTATAGGGTTAATGGCGATAGCAAAGAGCATGACGCTCAGGACGGAACCCTGAGACACACCGCTTTCCTGGATAAAGGTGTCTGACAAGGCAGAACCCACACACACCTTGAAAACTCGATCTTTTACAAATACCTAAAGGAAACACGGCAGGCAGCCAGGATAGCCCCACGTGTGCAGAGTATGGACAATACCAGTTCTCCAACAGGTGTTTTAGGCCTTCTCCAAATTGAGAAACATGGCCACAGTCTGGGATTTCAACAGAAAACCATTCATGACATGAGTGGACAAAGTAACAAGATAGACAACTGCAGAACGCCGCGCTCTAAATCCACACTGCGCATTCATTAGTAAATTGCGAAACTCGAACCCCCATACCAGCCGGGCATGAATAACATGTTCCATCACCTTAAAAATGCAGCTGGTAAGACAGATGGGGCACTAGCTAGGCTTTTGTCCTTACCATGCTTAGGTATGGGTATGATGAATGCTTCACTCCAGCATCCGGGAAATGTGCCCTCTGTCCAGATGTGGTTGTAGATGTTAATCAGAAACTGCTTGCCCACAAGAGAAAGGTGCAGCAACATCTGAATGTGGATGGCGACTGGCTCTGGGACGGAGGACCGAAATGAACTGAGAGCATCATCCAGCTCGCTCACAGTAAAGGTGGCATTGTAGCACTCACTAGTTGGAAAGAAGGGTATAGCCCAAGCCTCCCCTCCTTGTTTCTGATGGAGGAAGGCAGAGTGATAGTGGGAAGAGCTCAAAACTTCCACAAAATGGCAGCCCAAGGCATTGGAGATAGCAATAGGGTCCACGACGACATCGTCTGCTATCGTCAGGCCAGAAATTGGGAAATGGATCTTGGTCCAAGAGCACCGTCAGAGTTTGGCCCACACAGAGGAAGGGATGGAACTGTTGAAAGAAATAGTGAATGAAATCCAGCTAGCTCTTTTGCTATCCCGAAGAACGCGACAACACTTTGCACGCATCTGTTTATAATGAATGCAGTTTGCCATCGTAGGTTGATGGTTAAAAATGTGAAGAGCACGCCTCCATGCGCGAATTGCGTCACACCATGCCACAGTGCACCAAGGGACTGGGACATAATGTGGTAAAGAGGAAGTTTGAGGAATGGAAAGTTCTGCAGCAGTAAGGATATTGTTTGTGAGATATTCCACTTGGTCATCACAACTGGGGAAATCTTGTTCTTCAAAGGACGCCAGGGAGGAGTAAAGCTGCCAGTCAGCCTTAATAAGCTGCCATCTGGGAGTGCATGCACATAGGGTAGGAGTCAACAAATGGATAGCACATGGGAAATGGTCGCTCGAGTAGGTACCAGAAAGAACAGACCACTCAAGATGATGGGCAATCTGAGCAGTGCAGAAGGATAGTTCCAAATGGGAATTGGTGTGCAAGGAGTTGGAAAGGAAAGTGGGTGCTCTAGTGTTAGGTAGAGAGGAAAAAAGTCAGGTGGGAAGGAAAAGGCGAAATGCAACAGCTTGAAGATGGGTAGTCAGGGAGATGGGTTGACTATGAATGTCATCCCGTACGAGAAGCATGACGACCCCATGAGATGGAATGCCAACCTCAGGAGAGAGATCAAAATGAATCAGTAAGAAATGTGAAAGCTCAAAGTGGTAGTGAGGCCGCAATTTCATTTCCTGAAGGCAGTGCACAAGGGGGCGCTGCAATGCTAAAAGCAGCCATAAATCCTTTTTGTGGGATTGAAGGCCGCAAACTTTCCATTGGAGGAGAGGCATGATGAGGAAGAGATGTAGGGGTATCACCTCGACGGCTGTCGAGTGACAGCCTGTGAAAAGTTGCTACTACAGAGCACAGAAGCAGGAGAATCCTGCTCCATGGGGTCCACAGAAGCATCGGCTTACTTGTGCAGTCAGTCTGTGGAGTCCAGTGCCGAAAAATGATTGGTGGCGTGCACTGGCGACATGGAAGCCAAGCGGGCTAAGATATCACTTGGCGATACCGTCAAAGAGAATATTCGAGTTGGCGAAGGAGAAGACCGTTTGCCTTTGGTGAACTACTTCAAGCCTTTCTGGTTAGAGGAAGACTCAGGTGTTGTTTGGCTGGAGGGATGGAGGAAGTCTTCGTGGGAGTACTCCTGTCCCACCCGGCATACTAGATGTGCAGCTGGTGGCTTCATCCCTTGAGGCGAGAGTTTGACGGCTTGTTGCACAGCTCGACGGGGGGATGGCGATGTTACCTTGTCACTGAGTGATCTCAAGCTAAATCAGAGGTCACATGTCTGGGTAGCCATGTCCTTCATGGAGTGAGGAGTACAAGAACAAAACTATAGGTGCCAGATGGAAGAACACAGGGTTTGCGGCTAACCAGTTAACTTGGGAGTGACCGGGTAAGGCACTTTTTCCTTTACCCAAACTCTTTGACAGACCGCTCATCAACGTACATGAGACAATCCCAAGACGAGGAGACATTGCCGCCATTGCAGCTGATATAGCGGGGAGAAGATGGCGGACAATCGCCCTAGTGCACATCCCTACCACAGGTTACACATTTGGCTGGGTGTCAACAAGACATTCTACTGTGGCTGAAATGATGACACTGGTAGCAGCGCATTGGGTTCGGAACATATGGCCGGACTGTGATAATTTTATACCTTGCTTTGATTTTGGACAGAAGCACCACTCTATCAAAGGTGAGAAAAAGAGTGCAGGTGAGCACTAAAGAGGACTCTACCTTTTTCATTACACGCTGGACACCAACGACACATTGATCAGAGAGGTAAGATTGGATTTTGTCCTTCGTTAGACCGTCAAGCAGCCTATTATAAATTACACCATGGGCAGAATTCAAAGTTCCATGGGCTTCGACACGAACAGGGTTGTGATGGAGAAGTGAGGCAGCAAGCAGTTGTGCTTAAGAATCTCCAAAAGCAAAGTACCATTCCACAAAAGAGAGCAGGATTTCACAGGGCCAGCAACTTTATCAACACCATTAAGAATAATAAAAAGATTTAACCTGGCGAAGGACTGACCATCTTCAGTATGTGAGACCATGAGGAACTGTGGTCTTTAAATCATTAGCCTCATTATGTTTACATTTTGTAGACATTGTTTGGGAATATGATTGACTCATTGTGAGAAAATCTCCCACGATTGCCAGTGTCACCGATGGCGCACTCCTTCCAATTAGGGGCCCCATACACAAAGGGGCGCACCAGCCTTAGGTTATTGTTCACATCTCCCAAATACCTGACAGCAATTTGGGAAGGTTGCAGCTCAGGCAATCACGCCTAACTGGGCCTGGCCTGTACCGGAGGGTACGTGCAAATCCTACCTGTTGACCTGGGGCTGAGAATTATGCGTTTTCCAGCCACCTGTTATGTGTCAGATACGTGGGCCAGAATTCAGCAGGAATACACAGGGAGGAAGAAGAAAAAAAGGAATGTCCAAAGCCGAAGCGGAGGAACAAGAGGAGAAGGGACACAAAGAAAGGAAAAGGGAGTGAAAAATATGGGAGGGGGAGATTGTACTGTTGCTCACAATAGGTATCAAGAGACCAAACAGATTATACAAAAACATTTGCTACTGTATCAGTTGACTCAGTCTTACTGATTGGCTCCATAAAAGCAGCATGCAGTTCCATTTCACGCTTCTTGTGGTACCTGAATACCACTATTTGTTAATAAGAGTTATCAACTAGTGTTACTTGCCCGGACAGCCGAGTATCAGCGTGGTGCTTTTGGGATTCATGCAGACAAGCCAGCCCCAGACAATTCCATCCAGAGCCTGGATGTGATTTTTAGGTGGTTTTCCATATCTGACTGGGTTAATACAAGGCTGGTCCAACATTAACAACATCGAATCTGATAACAACCAAGCCAATTTCATGTAATACAGGACAAAGGCAAAATAAAAAGAAAAGAAATCATCAACCAGTGTGGAACACAGATGTCTATGAGGCATACCCTCAATGTTTTGTATCTTATGACAGTATCTGAATATTTGAATGACAACACTGTAGTGTATGCCACTTTGGTGGACACCTCTTGGGCGACAACCCTTCCTCCCACAAAGTGAGAATGCACATTTGTCTACTCAGAACTGGGAAAACACCAAGCTCTACTGAACCGCACTGAAAATGTAGGTTTAGTTTCATCTCCAGTCTACATGCAGCTGTGTGTAGCAATTTCTTCAACCAAAAGAGTATTGAAGAAGAGATTTCTGATATATATATCCCTTCTGAAACTTGACATACCAACAAAATATTTATGTAAATAAAATAGAAAGAAACTTCCACATGGGAAAAATATAATAAAAACAAAGATTCCAAGACTTACCAAGCGGGAAACTGCCGGCAGACAGGCACATGAACAAGACACACAAACACACACAGAATTGCTAGCTTTCACAACCGATGGTTGCTTCTTCAGGAAGGAGAGGGAAAGACGAAAGGATGTGGGTTTTAAGGGAGAGGGTAAGGAGTCATTCCAATCCCGGGAGCGGAAAGACTTCCCTTAGGGGAAAAAAAGGACAGGTGTACACTCGCACACACACACACACACACACACACATATCCATCCGCACATACACAGACACAAGCAGACATATTTAAAGGCAAAGAGTAAGGGCAGAGATGTCAGTCGAGGCGGAAGTACAGTGGCAAAGAAGTTGTTGAAAGACAGGTGAGGTATGAGCGGCGGCAACTTGAAATTAGCGGAGGTTGAGGCCTGGCGAATATCGAGAAGAGAGGATATACTGAAGGGCGAGTTCCCATCTCCGGAGTTCGGATAGGTTGGTGTTGGTGGGAAGTATCCAGATAACTCGGACGGTGTAACACTGTGCCAAGATGTGCTGGCCGTGCATCAAGGCATGTTTAGCCACAGGGTGATCCACATTACCAACAAACACTGTCTGCCTGTGTCCATTCATGCGAATGGACAGTTTGTTGCTGGTCATTCCCACATAGAAAGCGTCACAGTGCAGGCAGGTCAGTTGGTAAATCACGTGGGTGCTTTCACACGTGGCTCTCCCTTTGATCGTGTACACCTTCCGGGTTACAGGACTGGAGTAGGTGGTGGTGGGAGGGTGCATAGGACAGGTTTTACACCGGGGGCGGTTGCAAGGGTAGGAGCCAGAGGGTAGGGAAGGTGGTTTGGGGATTTCATAGGGATGAACCAAGAGGTTACGAAGGTTAGGTGGACGGCGGAAAGACACTCTTGGTGGAGTGTCTTGGTTCATCCCTATGAAATCCCCAAACCACCTTCCCTACCCTCTGGCTCCTACCCTTGCAACTGCCCCCGGTGTAAAACCTGTCCTATGCACCCTCCCACCACCACCTACTCCAGTCCTGTAACCCGGAAGGTGTACATGATCAAAGGGAGAGCCACGTGTGAAAGCACCCACGTGATTTACCAACTGACCTGCCTGCACTGTGACGCTTTCTATGTGGGAATGACCAGCAACAAACTGTCCATTCGCATGAATGGACACAGGCAGACAGTGTTTGTTGGTAATGAGGATCACCCTGTGGCTAAACATGCCTTGATGCACGGCCAGCACATCTTGGCACAGTGTTACACCGTCCAAGTTATCTGGATACTTCCCACCAACACCAACCTATCCGAACTCCGGAGATGGGAACTCGCCCTTCAGTATATCCTCTCTTCTCGATATCCGCCAGGCCTCAACCTCCGCTAATTTCAAGTTGCCGCCGCTCATACCTCACCTGTCTTTCAACAACTTCTTTGCCACTGTACTTCCGCCTCGACTGACATCTCTGCCCTTACTCTTTGCCTTTAAATATGTCTGCTTGTGTCTGTGTATGTGCGGATGGATATGTGTGTGTGTGTGTGTGTGTGTGTGCGAGTGTACACCTGTCCTTTTTTTCCCCTAAGGGAAGTCTTTCCGCTCCCGGGATTGGAATGACTCCTTACCCTCTCCCTTAAAACCCACATCCTTTCGTCTTTCCCTCTCCTTCCTGAAGAAGCAACCATCGGTTAAGAAAGCTAGCAATTCTGTGTGTGTGTTTGTGTGTCTTGTTCATGTGCCTGTCTGCCGGCAGTTTCCCGCTTGGTAAGTCTTGGAATCTTTGTTTTTACAACAAAATATTTAGGTTCAGCAACTTTTGTAATAAAAACAACAGTCAACAGTAGAGTAACTGAACTCAGTAAGTTAACATACTTTCATTCACCAATGACCTTCACAATAATAATGTGGAGTAAAAAGTAAGTTTTCACTTAGGTATTCAATGGACAACAGAAAGTTATTAAAATTGTGTGTGAGGGTCATCTCTCTCAACAGTTGGGAATCTTAATCACATCCTCATTGTACATTTATTCAATGTGGAAATTCATTGTCAACAATCCATTGCAGTTTGAGTGTATTAGATATGCCCAGATACACAGCAACAAATGATATGCTGTTTATTGTACTGAATCTAATTTTGCCACTGGAAGCAGTGAAATACAACCATAAAGCATCTGCCCATGCAAATAAAACATCTGGCACAGAACAGAAGTGTTTTCAAGTGTAGGCCTAAATTAAACTAATTTCTGAAGAAGGAGGGGAAAAAAGGGCACATGTCTGTGGAACACTGTTGAATTGAGACGTTCTACACTCAGCTTGGATCATGACAATGGACAGTATCATGTGTCTTTAGGTGAGATGATCAAAATCATGTTATCATAATTAAGCAGGTTTGCACAAAGGCTATGATAAACTTGGGGCCAATGGAAGTGTTACTCACTACTGTTGTGTAACCCCAAAGTCATCCGCAGCCCAGTCTTTTGAAACTCACAGGAACACTTTTTTTTTTTTTAAACTATATTCCAGTCACATCATAATCTTCATGTTCTGGTTGTAGTCTGACTGTTTTTGTGTTTAGGCACTTGCTTAATAGAGCAGCTACTGCAACCAGATTTGTACCAATCCACCATCTTTTTACTGATTTCACTGAGTTTACAAGTTGTCCTCCATAATTCTAATTAATTCCAGTATACAAAGGTGACTGTTTTCAAATATGACTCTGATTTTAATGGTAATAAATAACATTTACTAAAGGAAATGATGTATTACTACTATTTTTAATATCTGTGTAGTCATTTGTCTCAGAGTTATATGTGAATACTGGCCAAAAACCTATTCAAATAGTTGCTAGTGTAGTAAAATTTGTCTCAGCACACTTAACAGAACTTGGATGTGGCAGAAGATCCAGCTCAGCTTTCCGATCAATTTTTTGATTCAGACACACAAACTGAAATGTACAATGTTCCATTGTTACACCTCACAACAGCTGCTGAAATACATCCAGCACAGACATAACAGAGGATTGGTGACACTTATCATCGTTAACTTGGAAATTTCAAACATTGCTGTCCGAGTTCAAGGCAGCTTTTGCAATTCTAGAGAAACACATACCATAACTCACAGAATGCTCTGTAACCTACAATTAGCTAGTTCCATGTTCCATTGGTTAATCTCACGGAAACTGTTATGATGTGGAACATGTCAAGTGCATAGGAAATGAATGCATGAATCAAGCTCTTTTTAAAAAACTTAAAATTTTTATTACCTACCTCATTCCCTTAAATTGCACAAAATGCATATACTATACCTATAGATTTATTTATTCCTGTTCAAGAATTCATCTAAGGTGTAGAAGGAGTTGTCAAGGAGATATGATTTCAATTTATTTTTGAAACTATTTTTGTTGTAATCTGAAGATTTTACAGGTAACCCCGCCAAGCAGTAACTGAGAAGGGTTTCCATGCAGAGTACAGTGAGAAAGAGTTTTGTAGTGAATTCTTAAAACCAACAAATGACTCATTACTCCTCCTGCCCGGTATGCTTACCCTTCTACTAAGAACCCATATCTTCTTTACAAAGTTCAAATTTTTAAATATGTTTCGAGGCATTAAATTGTTTCCTATCAGTGGCCTAATAATCACACAGAGGTCACTATTTGTGACTTTATGGATATATTATTGCTATAATGGTTATGATGTGCTGACAAATAGATGTCAAGGCAAAAGAATCATTGGTCAAAGCTGACAGCTTGCATTTTCTTCTTTACTATTTCCAAAAGGCTGTTCAAAGTATACAATAGGCATTGCCTCCAAACTTTTTGGCTTATGACCACATAACAAGTGTGACTTAATTAAACAGCAGCTATTTATTGATTAAATTAAACTCTCACAAACAAATTGCAAAACAGGCAATGTCTTTTCAAATACTTATTACAAATAAGTACCCACAGAACTTGGGCCTGCTTTGCAGTATTTACACCAAGTATTCTAAGAATACTCTAGTTTTATATCTTCCTGTCAGTAAAACTGAAACCTGTTTTTCACACACTTACCCTAAAGGTAAGATGAAGACAGTCAACAAAGTATTTACATGTTTATCTGTGCACAGGCCACATTACACTATTTGCTAGGATGTAGTCAACAGAAATGTTCCAGGAACAGAGTAGTTCCTTTATCCTTTAATCATTATCTTGGTGATATGGACTTACATAAAACAAGTTTAAACCAATATAAAACGACATTTGTCTGAAAGAATGGTTGGCTAAAGCAACACGCTGGAACTTCCCCTAGTTACATAAAGTTTGAGTAAAAGCCTGCAATGAAGATTCTGGCACAGTTTGTTCCAAAGAGCGATTTCGAAGTCGCATAAATTATGATGATGGTGATAGTGGTGGTGGTGGTGATGATAAGGAGCCCCCTACTTTGAGCGCACCATAAGAAACAGCAGTTGTGTGCCTGTGCCTGCTGCAAATAACCCAGAAAGTGCTTGCTCATACCATTCCCGAAAGATCCATATATCAAGGGTGTCCACTTTAGACACGTAAGACTTAAACACCGACACAATGTGTTTTTAAGAAAAGTGTTGCAAATCTCAATGTGTCCATTGCCTTCGTTTTATCCGCAAAAAATGCTCACCTTTTACGGCCACGCTGTTTCACATCCGAAACTTCATTCTCTGGTATATCAATCTTCAAATCACAGGAATCACAAGATGTTTCACTGCCAGCATCATCATTCCCTTCCCAGCCTTTCGAACCTTGTTCTTCATACACACTATTTACGTTACCACTGTTCTGCCTGGACATAGTAAATACAGCGTTTCATAACAAACAAACTCACAAAATAAGCGGCAAAGTCTTCCCGTCTTTTCTCGAATCTATAAACAATTTTCAGTACGAGTCATTTGTAATTTACGGAGTAGCTTGCACAACAATGTCGAGTGACAATTTTTACGCTGTCGTTATCACTGTCACCCATCCGACGCACTTTTCAAATCAGATAAAAACCGGTAAAATGTACATCACCGCACATCGAACAACATCCAGACGCCACAGATGATGCTTACGAGCAGACGACACGCAGCGGAAATTGGCGGGAGAGGTCCATCAGAGACATTCTTTTTCATTCGGTTTTAACATAACAGCTGATGATAGAGTACAGCAATCAGTAGTCCTTTTTAACTTTTATCATGCAAATCCAGATTTTGGCTAGTAGCTAGCCATTCTCAATGCGATATTCAAAGAACTATGATTGATGCCCGAACAACAGGGACTTACATGCATTGAGAATGAAAAATAGCGCATTGAGAGTGGCTAGCTACTAGCCTAAATCTGGATTTGCATAATAAAAATCTAAAAAGGACGACTGATTGTTGCACTCTATAATTTGTCACATACAGTCGCTGAGTGCATCATCTTTCCAAATGGAAGGCAACCTGATAAAAGCTTTTTAGCCATCACAATTTAAATGTATTGGTACACATACTCACACAGCAAGGTAACATTTGTTCTTCTTCATTCAGAAATGTCTTCAGATCGAGATTGTTGTACTTATATTACAAAGACAGAATTGACAGCTAACCACTTAGTTGTGAATTCATTTCTATTGTTAAGATCAATGATCACATTTTTTAATTTTTTTTATTTTGGCTTCTAGCATGATATTATTTAGTCACTGTAATTAAAATAAAATGATGATCATAGCAATGTGACATTTGATCTTGATCAGACCCACTGTGTACAGGAAACAGTCATCAATGCGATTTCAGTATATAATAGTAATACATATTAGAGTAAACTCGAGGGTTGGACTCCCTCAGTTCCACGTCGAGGATTTACACTGCTGGGGCTACACTCAGAATGTACTCGTAGCTTCAGAAGAGCCCCCTGCCATTTCCGTCCGTCTGTCTGCCAGTCGCTGTCGTCCTTTCGACCATCTCTCCACCATCGCTGCCGCCTGCCGCCCGGTGCTCGCCGCTGCCCGTCACCGTCGCCGCCGCCGCCCCTGCCAATGCTAGCCGCCGCCGCCGCCGCCGCCGCCGCCGCCGCCGCCGCCGCCGCCGGTGCTCGCCGACGCCGAAGCCGGCCTCCGTTTTAGTTCCTTTCGCGCTTCGGTGACTCCTGTCGCCAGTGGACGTCGCATTCAATCATGGACACCCCCACCACCACAATCATCCACACCTCCCCTTCACCTGGTCCGACTGTAACCTCGTGGAGTGCTTCCCCTGGGCTTAACCTGTGTCATCCACCTCCCCTACTCATGGTCTCCTCCCCTTCTGTCTCCTTCCCATCCCTGTATCCCCACCTGTATGTTGCTACTTCCCCTGCTCCAGCACCTGCTCCTACGCCCCCTCCCTCCCACTGCTGTTGCCCTCCAAGTCGACTTTCCCCCCCTCCCCACCTGCCCCACTACAACTAGTCCTGCTTCTCCACCACAGTCGCCACCACAGAGCGCCCCACCCCCATACCCAGTGCCACCACCTCACAAGAGAGGCATCCCCAGTGCACCCATTAACCAACAAATCTGTCACAGTGATTGTTCTCATCAAGTCCTCCCCTCCCTCTTTCCATACTGATCTCCTCCAGCTCCTTCCCCGCAACACCTTTGGCCCCCATGTGTCCCTCACCCTTTTCCTTACTTCCTCCTCTCCTAATCAGTCTCAACCCCCTAGTCGTCGACCAACCCTCACTGCCTTAATCACAAAACTCAATTCTGTGGTCACGGAGGCGGAGGTATTGGCGGAACTGAATGCTCATTCTGGCCTGGAAGTTCGCTCTGCCCACTGTATTTACAACTCCTCTGGCCCTACCTACCTCATGCCTATCTTTACTGAGTCCGCCTCCTCCATCAATCACCTCCTCTCACAGGGAGCACCCGAATTTTAACCGCCGCCACCCTCTTGACCGGTACCGTTCCCCTCCTCAATCCTACCACTGCCATTGCTGTTTCCTGTACAACAACCACCTCACCCAACTGCAAGAACCCCCCCCCCCCCCCACCTGCCCTCATTGTAAAGCGTCTCACTTCCTTAAACTATGTCCTAATCTCCCCTCTCCCCCTTCCTGCAACACTTGCAATGAACCCCTCCCAAGTACTACTACAAACGCAAAGCAAACCCCCTCCAACAAACCCTGAGCTCACTATCCTCATTTGCCCCTTCAACCCGCCCATCCACCCCAACTATTCCCTCCACTCTCCCCCTACAGCAGAAGACATCATCCAGTTCCTAACCATCATCGTGCAGAACATCCAAGCGCCCCCACACCCTCCAGCAGATTTCCCTCCCCACTCACTCTGTTTTCCATCTAAATACCTACGACACCTACTCCCACAACCAGGTCCACTTTACCTTCACCTACCTAGACATCCTCATTTAAGCCCCGCACTCCTTGCCCCACTTCCTTCTCCCTCCCACCTCCTGGCATGTCACCAGTATCGTCTCCACTAAACATTCTCTCCCTCCCTGTCAACAAATACTTCGTCATACATACCCTACCCAGCACCAGACTGACTTCTTCATCCTTGATGAAACCTTCCTCCAACCTCCATGTTGTCCATACCTCTCCCTGTCTCCTTCACCTCACCGACAATCCCCTTCCCCTTGCCTGAGGTAGGGTCGCTATTGGCCACCTCAAGCATCTCCCTGTCTGGCGACAACCCCTCTTCAATGACTCAACTGAACACCTTCTCCTCAGCATCTTTTTTCCCTCCTTCACCATCACCTGTGCCACTATCTATATCCATCCCGCAGCCCCTGTCCCCTACGACTTTATTTCCCATGTTGACCATACCTTCTCCACCTATGTGATTGCCACCTACCTCAACATCCACAGCCGTGACCCTGCCACCCTTCAGCATTGGCATCAGTTCCTTGCCACCCTCCATGGTAACCTTGTTCCTCTCCCACAACACACCCATCCTGCAAGTAACTCCACCTTGATGTTATCCTCACTGCCCCCAACCTCCTTGGTCATATCAGCATGGACTTCCTTGATCCCATTGATAGTGACCACCTCCCCATCCTTCTCACCATCTCCTCTGCCCATGGCCCCCCTGCAGCTGCCCTCCCAGCTGCCCCTCCAAAGTCCACCCATGACTACCACTGTGCTGACTGGCATGACTACTGGGAATCCATTGCCTCACTTTCCACCGTCCCACTGACATTACCCATGCCTCTTCCTTCCTTCAGAAGACTATAACTGGCGCTGTGGAGGACCATGTCCCTACCAAACTCACCCACCCTCTCCATCCTACACTTCCACCACAGGCCGTCCTCCTTCTTCAAGAATCCCGCAGGCTCTGCTGCTCCTTCCTCTGCACCCGTGACCAGAATACACTCATATGCCACCATATGCTACCGGCAATTACAGCGACACATCCGAAACCTCCTCACAGCAAAGAAACACTGGGACTGGCGCCAGACATGCACGTGCCTCAACTCCTCCCTCCCTGTCAACTCTTCCAACTACTGGCCAGCCTTCCACCACCTTAGTGATAGCCATACCAACCAGCATAATCCTATCCTCCAAAACGACCGCTCTTTCCCTGACAACCTCAGTAAGGCTAACCATTTTGCTTCCCACTTCTCCGAGGTCTTCTCCAGCCCTGACGATCCCCATTTTGAGTACTTTCTCTTCTTTAACATCCTTGACCGCACTGATACCTATGTCCCACCGCTCACCCCTAGCTTCCAGTACTTGCATCAGTTACCCCCTCAGGCACCAACACTCCCATTACCACACATGACATCACACTCGTCCTCCACTCCAAACGCAACCCCGCCCCTGGTCGTGATGGCGTCACCTATCCCTCCCCCCTCAAGGAATCCCCACTGTCCTTCCTGGCTGTCCTAGCTACCCTGCTGACCCTCTGAGTCTCGTGGACGAATAGCGCGAGTTGGGTTTCACACTACCGTCTTTTTCGAAACCCATGCTGATTCCTACAGAGTAGATTTCTAGTTTCCAGAAAAGTCATTATACTCGAACATAATACGTGTTCCAAAATTCTACAACTGATCGACGTTAGAGATATAGGTCTATAGTTCAGCACATCTGTTCGACGTCCCTTTTTGAAAACGGGGATGACCTGTGTCCTTTTCGAATCCTTTGGAACGCTACGCTCTTCTAGAGACCTACGGTAAACCGCTGCAAGAAGGGGGGCAAGTTCCTTCACGTACTCTGTGTAAAATCGAACTGGTATCCCATCACGTCCAGCGGCTTCTCCTCTTCTGAGCGATTTTAATTGTTTCTCTATCACTCTGTCGTCTATTTCGAAATCTACCATTTTGTCATCTGTACGACAGTCTAGAGAAGGAACTACAGTGCAGTCTTCCTCTGTGACACAGTTTTGGAAAAACACATTTAGTATTTCGGCCTTTAGTCTGTCATCCTCTGTTTCAGTACCATTTTGGTCACAGAGTGTCTGGACATTTTTTTTTTTTTGATCCACCTACCGCTTTGACGTAAGACCAAAATTTCTTAGGATTTTCTGCCAAGTCAGTACATAGAACTTTACTTTCGAATTCATTGAACGTCTCTCGCATAGCCCTCCTCACACTACATTTCGCGTAATTTTTGTTTGTCTGTAAGGCTTTGGCTATGTTTATGTATGCTGTGAAGTTCCCTTTGCTTCTGCAGCAGTTCTCTAACTCGGTTGTTGTACCACGGTGGCTCTTTTCCATCTCTTACGATCTTGCTTGGCACATATTCCTCTAACGCATATTGTACGATGGTTTTGAACTTTGTCCACTGATCCTCAACACTATCTGTACTTGAGACAAGGTAATCTGCATTTTGTCACTTTTGCTAAACAGAAAAATCTTCCTACCTTTTTTAATATTTCTATTTACGGCTGAAATCATCGATGCCGTAACCGCTTTATGATCGCAATGGCGTCTCTTGTGGTTGGTCGGCTTTGTAACAGAATATGATGTGATCCAAACAAGTTCTGTAATGTGATCAAACTTCTTTACTTGCTGGTAGTTATCTATTAGGTCGAGAGTATATTTACGAGTTCCTTTGTTCCAGTTCTGGTAGCTAACACATTTTAGTATGCTTTGCGAGTCAGTGTTTATTACTGCTTTGTGGAGAGCGTACATATTGTATCGCTTACAGAACAGCAGATGTTTCAGCAAGAAAATGGAAGCATCGTCTGGTAGCTGGAATTTCCTTTCTGCAGCAGTTTGCGTGCAAAAAAAAGGGCATCCTGTATAACGTTTCATATTCATTTTTGCGTATCAGTATAAATTTGGGTGCAGCTTGCTCACATGTCTTCGAAGTATGACGTTGGCGAGGGTTGCCTGTGCCCTTTTCTGATGCTGTAACAATCAATGTATGTTACAGAAATTAACTGAGAAGAACCAGGATAGTCATAATAGAACACTGGAGGGACTTCATTCGGTGAATCATAGTTTCCAGGTGTTTCCAGTGTGTGTACCAACTATAAAGAAAAAACTGCGTTTTCCTTGGATGCCTATTATTCCTTTTGTGGGAGAGCATTTCACACTGTGTGATCAGTGGATGGGAAGTATCTGCCATTCTTTATAAAACGTAAGGATTGCACAGCAGCATCAAGCGTAGATGTAAGGGCATTTCTTTTTGTAGTGGAGAAGAAAAGCATAGCCACAAGGCAGTTGCACAGACTTTTTTAATGTAGTTTATTCAGGAGCGAGAGGTACTTTTTAGTAGCAGTGTGACAGATAATAATGCATCCGTAATCTATACGGATATGTATTAATGCACAGTATAAAGTTCAGTGCAATTTCATATGTACCAATGACAGTTTGAATACGAGGTCACTAACTCATTCTAAAATTACAGGGGACGCAAAGAAATCTAACCTGCGCTTTGATTGGCATTTTATGAGTAGAAAGTTGATCAATGTGCAAACAACCTGATGTAACGCGTTTCGTGAAAGGAATAACTATCGATTTTTGTAGGGATTTCTGCAACCCCTGGCCATGGAATATTTGATCCAGCACACCCACCATCCATGACAATTCACACTTCCTGATCCAGACTGATAGTCGACACATACATATAGATATCGTCTGCACACTGGAGAATATTTGCAGGAGGAGGGATGATTTTCTCTAACTCATCTGTATAGAATGCATAGAGTATGGGACTGAGGAAGGCTCCTTGTGGGAAAACTGGTGTAAGAAGCGTTGTCCAAGTTATTGATTTCAGAAGTGTAGCCATATCCGTCTTTTAGAAAGGAAATTGTAATTCTGTAAATGAACTTTGGCGAGATTCGAGAGGTTTCCAACTTCTGTAGCAATACTGTTATGTGTACATTATTATATGCACCAACAACATCATCAAAGACAGCTGTGACTTTCTCTTTCTGTGTGGCTGTATCATAAATGTAAGATGTGAAAATATTTGAATTGTCAACTGTTCCCTTGCCTTTTCGAAACCTGTACTGTCTCAATCGCAGGATCTGATTTGATTCTAACCACCAGTCCAGGCAATTATTAACCAGGCGATATAAAGTTCTTCCCATGCTGACTCTTTATCACTCCTCACCAGTTCGTTATATGAAAATGGTACTACAAGGGGATGATTTTGATCCCTGTGCCTGGGGGACGAAATAGCAGCTCAGCTGCAGAAGTTGGCGATATTAAGTTCACAAAGTCTTCAAGTCATATATAAGTTAATGGCTGACAATTAATTGAGATCTCGTATTTAACAAAATCTTTAACTTTTACCATACATCAGCAAGACTAACATTACTAGTTAAAGATTCACAAAAAAGTTTCCATTTCTTCTTTTTGCTGTTCTTTAATTGTCTCTGAATTCTCACAATACAGCTTTCTACCATCCATTGTTTACAAAAGATACTGTATTTAAGTTTTCTCAGTGCTGTAGCTCAAGAGCATTCCAATGTCCACCACATACGGATACATTCCTTCAAAACGATTACTTCCGTTTTTCTTGGAATGGAAACTGTTTCAACTTCTTCAGTAACTCAAATGAAGTTTCCTTAGACATATTTCAGACAAAGGAGTAAAACGTCTCCTGGACCATTGCAGCATGCCGGTCTGGTTGTTGGATAAGTAATATTAATTTGATTTTTGAGGGAATCTATCATCCAAGAGAAGATGATCCGAGCCAAGAGTGTCTTTTTTTATTGTTCATTCCGTTACATGGTATGCAATATAAAATCAATGGTGGTCGTATGTATGGGTTATGTGTCATGGTTAGACAGGCAAGTGTAAGCAAACCTCTCCAAGTCTCTGCCATCTACCTCGTCTGTTTCACAACCTCACACAGAGTTTTTTTGTGTTGGAGTCTGCACAAAGAAGAAATGGCGTTTGAAGCTTGTAAATAACCTGATCCAGAGCAAGGTTTCATAATTTTCGCTGAGGAAGTTTGTAAAGAGTGACAATGGCAAATACTCCATTACAAAAGTAAACAGCTGAATAGTATCATCTCTGTCATGTATAAGCGTTGCATAACCTTTGAAGTATGGTCACTGTGATGGTTTAAACCTAGTTCCACATATACAATCTACAGATATGTGATTGCTGATAAGTTCTGTACGAAGACTCCATGTGTTCGAAATTGTTGACTGTGCATTCCACTACAGGACCTTCAAAGTCATTGTCAAATTTGCAGAATTCTTAAACAGCATTCCATATTAGAACTGTGTTTCGTTTCTTTAGGCAAAGAAAGGTCTGCAGTATTAAAGCAAAAAAGCCTTTAATAGCAGCTTCTCAGAATGGCTGAGACGTGACCAGACGAGGGGGAGGATACAGATTGTTTGGTATTGAACCCTGTGGACTCTGAAAGTCGTATAACATAGTAGTACTAGTAGTAGTAGTAGCTTTATTCATCTGTAGATCTCTTTTTACAAGGATATAGGACATGTCAGAGTATTTACAAGTTTAGACCAATTTAAAATAAGCTAATTCGTATACACATATATTTACAGACTTCTAGTAAGAGACAATCATTAAATTTTACTCCTGGTATACAATACTTTTTTTACAAATAAGTTATTAAATAGTATAATGCCACACTGTTCACTCATATCTCACTATCAGTCACCGCACACACTATACACACATTGTTTCCTAACACTTCGCTCGCTACACGCACACAAACACACACACACACACACACACACACACACACACACACACATACTGGTGATCTCTGGGCCATTTTTTGTACCGCAACTTCCCATTTGTATCCTGAAAAACTGAATTAGCATCCATCCATAATGAGAGAGACGTTGAGCTCAGAAAGAGGAAGAGGTGTTAGTATTGCTCTGTCCATATCTTGAGGTGAGAGTGTTTCTAGAAAGGAAAAAAGAAGGAAAAAAACATAAAGTGAAGGTGTTATGTGGAATGTCGGATGTTTTATAATCATTATTATTGTTATTTATTTGTACAACATTTTTTATCAAACGCCTACTCTGTTTTATCTATAAATCCTTCAATATATAAAATGTATTGCATAACAGGTACTTTTTAGCTGCCTTTTTAAGTAAGTGTACTTCTGCAATTTCTTTAATCACTTTAGTTAATTCCTTTACAGTTTTATTCCTCAGTAGAAAATACTGTTTTCTTGGTAAATATAAGTTGAGTCTATCTCTTGTTGCATGGTCATGAACAGAGAGCTGTTTGTGTAGTAATTACTAATGTTATTTTTGATGTGTACAACGGACTGGTAAATGTATTCATATGGAGCAGTTAAAATCTCCAGTGCTTTGAACAGATCTTTACAATGAGCTTGATTAGTATTTTTGGTTATTATTCTTATGGCTCTTTTCTGGAGTTTGAAAACTGTGTTTATATTTTATGCGGTTGTTCCCAAAAAAAGAGTGCCATAGGTAAGAATTGAGTGTGTATATATGAATAATATGTAACTAAAAGACACTACATGTTACACACTGATAACAACAGAATAGGCATGCTTGTACAAAGTGCAAGTGAATATTTTACTTTTGTATGACCTGACGACCTAAGAGTTTGAACCAAGATAACAGCATGTTTTCTTGTCACGTGCAAACCCTCTTGTTCACCACACACTTAATTCCAGCCAATAAGGGAGATCATTCAAGATGTCGAACATCAACAACACAATGCGCAAATCAAGGGTACTGGGAAGGAGCATCTGATGTGTAAGAGATGCTGTAGGCTTCACTTTGTTTGACTTCCATGCTCTACTGGTAAATTGGGCATCAGCTGTCGGCAGTGACGTGATTTCTGTCGCAATGTTAACACATTATCACTCTGCTATGTGAATGTTGTGGATTCTCATTGGCTGCCATGCATATGGCATAAGAAGCACTGCTATGACATTATATACTTAAATGGAAATATCGAAGGAGATATGACAGTGCAAAACTGATGGGACATGTGGTGCAGCTGGGCAGCACACACTGCATAAATATACATATTGAGGAAGTTGTTGTGATTTAAAGGTCATGATGCATTTAGGCGATGGAAGCTACCTCACAACTCCATCTTCAGTTACTTTCTTGGAGAACCGTCTCACACTGGTGTGTAAAAAGTCATATTTTATTACTTCAAGGATGTTTTCATAGATAACACAGCATCAACATCTCGAATAATGCCCAGCCTGTTTGTGAGAAAATAAGGAATGTTTGCTCCAAAACTTACATCCAGACATTAGCGGAGATCACTCGAGATGTAGAACATCAACAACACATTACGCAAATCATGGATACTGGGAAGGAGCGTCTAATGTGTAAGAGATGCTTATAAGACATCAAGCAACCTTAACTTATTTACTGATGCTCAAATTTGCTTTCAACTTTATACCTGTTTCTGCCAACAGCTGATATTTAAGAATTTCATGTCTCACATTTTACTTTCTTTAAACAGCATTCTTCCCAGGGCCACTGAATGCTACTTTCCCACACTACAATTTTCGCCTTCTAAAAACAGAAAATATGGGCCCATATCTGTTACCTGATATGTATAATCCCTGTTAGCATATTTCCTATCGCTAAGCAATGCAGGAGCGACTGCTGGTCATGCTGAACTCTTCAGTATTTACTATTCAACTGTTTTGGAATATGCCGTCCATTACAATGGCTATTTTCGGAACTGCCACATAAGCTATTAGGTATGACATCCAAAGTGTAGGCGGCATTTGCAGGATCAGCCATATCAACCCCCAACAGAACATTAATATTATGCATATCACTTGGTTTGGCCTTCTTTGGCTCATTTAAGTCAGGAGCTGGTACCTGTTGTGATTACAGTGAACGATGTCTCGACTTTTGTCTCTCTAGGTATCAAATGTCAAAGACTGAATGAAGCAGTTATATGTGATGAATGGTGTTTCATCTCCATTGATAATTCCGAGAACAGCGACCATGAAAGCACATTTCAGTGTTACCTGACTGATGCTGGTCTGCAATTAGCACTGTTGACTGGCTTGGCGATATGTCCCATATTCTATAGACGACCCCTGACTGGTACTGTCTGGGATCACATACTTAGTTTTCATTTTAACTATAGTTGTGTGAACTATGTCCAAGCGTCTTATGTAAGCTTGTTGTGAACGTTATGTTAGCTGCAAGAATGAGAATGGAACCAACATGTGACCTTGAACACATGCTTCTGAAACACCAGGAAAGGGGTACTCCTGCACACTAAGCTCACTGTGATGTTGACTCTTCCATGTTTCAGCCGCTAATGCATTCATATTCATGTTGTTGTTGCTGTGGTCTTCAGTCGTGAGACTGATTTGATGCAGCTCTCCATGGTACTCCATCCTGTGTAACACCCCACCCACCACTTATCTGATTTTGGCGTGTGTTCACCCCAGGTAATTGACTAAAGATCAACAGAGAGTGCAAAACTGCCGCAATGTCGGATAACGCAAAGAAAGTAATAAAGCCCAGTGACTCCTGATTGAACTGTGGTGGCAGTGTTGACAATAATTGATTCAGAATTGATCCCTTTTAATTAAAAAGGGGTGCACATTGATGTTATATTCAGCTATTGAACACCAGATGCAAATGTTGAAAATAAAATTAATTAAGAAAGTGACTTGGGATTTCAACTACATGATTGAAAACAAATGCAGTCGATTAGCACAGATTTATTTTAACTCACGACCTTCAATCATCCCATTACATGACTCTCCTAACAGGCAGTGCTAATAAATTTGTGTGGAGTAAAGCGCAATAAATCAAAAGTAGTTCCTATCGACTGACCCAGGCGTAACGCGAAGTGCGAGAAGAATTCTACAATACACGGCCCATGAAACCCTCGAGGAAACTTTGCTGACGTGATCCAACATATTAATCAGTGGCCAGAGCGGGCGCAATATCACCGAATTCAGCATGGAGGCACGGCGTCGCTATGCGGACATTGGCCGACGTCGTGGTGCTGCAAGGCTCGTCTATTCAATTCTAGATATCTTGCTCAGTACATAGCTGAACGAAAACTTCCTATCTCCAAGCTCAATCGTTCCGTTTGCTAAGTCCTAAACTGCAGAGATGCTCACTCTCTCTCACCCAAGCTGTGTAAAGAACGCCACGTCCGCACTCTAGGCAAGCTGGGAACGGAAGACCTTTACAGAGACGTCTGCCAGTCCGCTCTTTGTCTCGGTTTCCCCTCCAGCAAAATCACTTATGCCAATTGCAGCACAAGTTGCGTTAATTATGTGTCGCTTCCCAGCGCCGAACAATGCCTGTTCTGGGAAGTGAACAAATCCCCACAAAATTTCCCTTCCTCACAACTTCTGCTATTTAGCTCCTCCCAGCCACCCATCAAGGTTAGCGTCTGCACAAACATAATATTTTTTCGGAATTCTGACTCTCAGGAGAGTACTTCAAATTCCTTGGTCCTACATTCCCATCAGAGGCCAGCGTATTTCATTCTGTCGCTCTTCACCTGATTTACTTCAGACTCTGCTGACCGTGAATTCAGCGTGAAGTTGCTATAGTCACGAACACGCATATCTTGACCTCTGTTGACCGCTCCACCATAGCTTTGCGCGGCTTTCTCGCATGTTTCACTGAAAACAGGACGACGGACATTTATCAGCAGCCGTACAAATTCTCTGTCTGCTTCCCGGTACACCAGCATGGGGTCAACCACCCACTCACTGTCACTCACCTTAAGGCAGCTGGAGGCTGCGCCCCGTTACCGCTTTCTCAGAGCCTGAGCCGCCCTAAGCTGCCTATTGTCACTTCTCTTCGCCGCTCCCAGCCAGCCTCGGTCAACTCTTGAACACTTCCCTGGGACAAACTAGCATCCAGTAAATCGACGCGTTTCCAGAAAGTTTTCATGTCATGTGAATTGCTTTAAAACCATCACCCGACATTATCTATTCCAATACATCCATACTATAGCCTCTACAAGAAGCATTGTGCCTTGTCAGTCATTTTTGTTGAGCCCTACTGTTCCCTGAACATGAGTTAGGTGATCTTTAATGACTTCATGTAAGGGGCATAGTTCTTGCCATCTTACACCAGTGCCTAATGCAGTCTACATCCTTCTGAATCTGCTTAGTGTATTCATCTCTTGGTCTCCCTCTACGATTTTTACCCTCCATGCTGTCCTCCAGTACTAAATTGGTGATCCCTTTAAGCCTCAGAACATGTCCTACCAACCGATCCCTACTTCTAGTAAAGTTGTGCCACAAACTCCACTTCTCCCCAATTCTACTCAATAAGTCCTCATTAGTTATGTGATCTACCCATCTAATCTTCAGCATTCTTCTGTAGCACCACATTTCGAAAGCTTCTATTCTCTTCTTGTCTAAACTATTTATCGTCCATGTTTCACTTCCATACATGGCTACACTCCATACAAATACTTTCAGAAAAGACTTCCTGACATTTAAATAAATACTCGATGATAACAAATTTCTCTTCTTCAGAAACGCTTTCCTTGTCATTGCCAGTCTACATTTAATATCCTCTCTACTTCGACCATCATCAGTTATTTTGCTCCCCAAATAGTAAAACTCCTTTACTGCTTTAAGTGTCTCATTTCCTAATCTAATTCCCTCAGCATTACCAGACTTAATTCGACTACATTCCATTATCCTCGTTTTGCTTTTGTTGATGTTCATCTTATATCCTCCTTTCAAGGCACTGTCTCTGACAGAATTACAATGTCATTGGCGAACCTCAAAGTTTTTATTTCTTCTCCATGGTTTTTAATATCTACTCCAAACTTTTCTTTCGTTTCCTTTATTGCTTGCTCAATATACAGATTGAATAGAACTGGGGCGAGGTTACAACCCTGTCTCACTCCCTTCCCAACCACTGCTTCTCTTTCTTGTCCCTGGACTCTTATAACTGCCATCTGCTTTCTGCACAAATTGTAAATAGCGTTTTGCTCCCTATATTTTACACCTGCCACCTTCAGAATTTGAAAGAGAGTATTCCAGTCAACATTGTCAAAAGCTTTCTCTAAGTCTACAAATGCTAGAAACGTAGGTTTGCCTTTCCTTAGTCGTTCTTCTAAGATAAGTCGTAGGGTCAGTATTGCCTCACATGTTCCAACATTTCTACAGAATCCAAACTGATCTTCCCCGAGGTTGGCTTCTACCAGTTTTTCCATTCATCTGCAAAGAATTCGCGTTAGTATTTTGCAGCTGTGACTTACTAAACTGATAGTTTGGTCATTTTCACATCTGTCAACACCTGCTTTCTTTTGGATTGGAATTATTATATTCTTCTTGAAGTCTGAGGGAATTTCGCCTGTCTCATACATCTTGCTCATCAGATGGTAGAGTTTTGTCAGGACTGGCTCTCCCAAGGCTATCAGTAGTTCTAATGGAATGTTGTCTACTCCCGGGGCTTTGTTTCAACTTATGTCTTTCAGTGCTCTGTCAAACTTTTCACACAGTGTCATATCTCAGATTTTATCTTCATCTACATCCTCTTCCATTTTTATAATATTGTCCCTATATAGACCCTCTATATACTCCTTCCACCTTTCTGCTTTCCCTTCTTTGCTTAGAACTGAGTTTCCATCTGAGCTCTAGATATTCATACAAGTCGTTCTCTTTTCTACAAAGGTCTCTTTAATTTTCCTGTAGGCAGTATCTATCTTACCACTCATGAGATAAGCCTCTACATCCTTACATTTGTCCTCTAGCCATCCCTGCTTAGCCATTTTGCACTTCCTGTCGATCTCATTTTTAAGACGTTTGTATTTCTTTTTGCCTGCTTTGCTTGTTGCATTTTTGTATTTTCTCTTTTCATCAATTAAATTCAGTATCTCTTCTGTTACCCAAGGATTTCTACTAGCCCTCGTCTTTCTACCTACTTGATCCTCTGCTGCCTTCACTATTTCATTCCTCAAAGCTACCCATTCTTCTTCTACTGTATTTCTTCCTCCCATTCCTGTCAATTGTTCCCTTATGCTCTCCCTGAAACTCTGTACAACCTCTGGTTCTTTCAGTTTATCCAGGTCCCATCTCCTTAAATTCCTACCGTTTTGCAGTGTCTTCAGTTTTAATCACATAACCAATAGATTGTGGTCAGAGTACACATCTGCCCCTGGAAATGACTTACAATTTAAAACCTGGTTCCTAAATCTCTGTCTTACCATTGTATAATATATCTGAAACCTTTTAGTATATCCAGGGTTCTTCCATGTATACAACCTTCTTTTATGATTCTTGAACCAAGTGTTAGCTATGATTAAGTTATGCTCTGTCCAACATTCTACCAGGCGGCTTCTTCTTTCATTTCTTAGCCCCAATCCATATTCACCTACTACGTTTCCTTCTCTTCCTTTTCCTACTGTCGAATTCCAGTCACGAATGACTATTACATTTTCATCTCCCTTCATTACTTGAATAATTTCTTTTATCTCATCATACATTTCATCAATTTCTTCATCATCTACAGAGCTAGTTTGCATATAAACATGTACTACTGTAGTAGGTGTGGACTTCGTGTCTATCTTGGCCACAATAATGTGTTCACTATGCTGTTTGTAGTAGCTTACCCACATTCCTATTTTTTTTATTCATTATGAAACCTACTCCTGCATTACCCCTATTTGATTTTGTATTTATAACCCTGTATTCACCTGAGCAAAAGTCTTGTTCCTCCTATTCATATATATGTCCAAATGTTGCACCTATTCCACTAGCACAAGTGCACGGAACAAAAACGCATGTGCAAAAATGAGTGGATGGAACATAATTATACAAGCACGATATTATGTCTACATTTTGCCTCATTGTTCAAGCAGGCTCCTAGGCATCAACTTCTTTCCTTGACAGTTTGCACTGGTTTATTGCGATGAAAGACGACAGAATAAGAAAACACAAAGGCGACTAGACGTAAAACATCAAAATAACAGAGATACGAGAAATACAAGGTGACAATGAGCAGGCGACGTTTCGTTTGTAAATTTAAAATGGAGTCCAAAGCAAGATCGCAGATTTTCTGCCTGGAAAACATCAGCGATAAGGCTGTGGTCACAGTGACACCGACATTGGGGTATTCCACTGACAACCAACAACGGCGAAAGATGTCAGATCTTTTCAAATCAATATTCCAGTATGTTGGCAGTTTCAAAGCAAGCAGTCTCAACACGCAAACTTTGCACGGCCGCCGGTGGGATTCAGATCAGTCTGTTTTCTTTCGTTGAATCAGGGAACGTTCTCACACACAAAACACGGATAGTTAGAAATTTTTCAGTTTAGTTCAAGGAAGAACGATTTTGTAGCATTCAGAGAATTAGAAACATAATAACTGGCATATTTCTCGCAATCTATGGCCTGAAATCACTACTTTATTGGAAACCACACGTTTTACCCAGTTCAAATATTTAATAATACTGTACTGAATGTTACCTTATATTTAATTATGTATGTGCGGTGGCTGTCTAGCTGTTTCAGCCATGTCTCTACTTCATGCAGCATGTCGTCTGCAATATATGAAATACCTGTACAGTATCTGAAATTTTAGGGATGATGATAACCTTAAAAAATTATATGTTCAACCGTGAAAGGTGACATATGTCAATTTTGATGCTTAAAGTTACTGTAGTGAACATTTATTGGGTCGTGGTAGTCGGGCATTAGTTCTCTATAAATTGGTATTACTGTTACTGGTGTTTTTATGTTATGAGAGTAGTGATTTTGACACTGTAAATGTGGAGTACTTGTACCCACTGTTCAGTGCTTTATATGTTCTGAGTATCTTCTAAAATTTTAGCTTGTTGCCACGGCTATCGAATTTTATTAATGTAAGAAGTGACATGCCTGCAAGGGAAGTGGATAAATTTATTAAGAGCAGTATTAGCTGTTGTGTAAGAGCACAAGAGCACATAAACATGATAACTTTTGACACATTGTGGATTTATGGTTACTTTTCTTTGAGTGCTGTTAAACCTAATGTAGACGTGGGAATCTGAAATACACGCCACTAAATCTTCATATTGATCGTTTGGACTTGAAGAAACTTGACCTCAGGGTCCCAAACACACCTTCACTTGTGCACATTTTAAGGAGCTTCTGTGCATGCACAGCTGGTCTGAGATAATTGCACACGGGCCAAACACGTAAGGTTTTGATAAACAATGTGCACGGGCCACGGCGTGTACTGCTATAATCCTTTCTACATACGAATAAGCCTGATGTAAACAAAGCACTATGTATTCTTCCGCATTTGCTGGATCCTCATTGGATTTCCGTTTCACGTGGGACTGCAGCCAAGCTGTTTCGAGTACTGTCAAATACCATAATACGGGAACGTTTAGTGCTGTGCGTTACGCGCACATCGACTTAGCGATAATACGGGACAACAGCTTTACCTGCACATTTAACTTGGACAGCACTGACCGGTCAGCTGGTACAGCTAGCCTGCAGCGACGTGGCCAGCTGCAGTTCTCACGTAAAAAGAAACAAATAGAGCGGAAATACAGCTTCGAATGTCATTTAATTTTTAAGCAGAGTGAAATAACACTCTGCAAATCTCCCGCAATACGCTCCTTAGACGATGGTCGACCACAAGTTGCTTCTTATGAAACTCAAGAAGTATGGAATTAGAGGTGTAACCCACAATTGATTCCATAGATACCTTAGTGAAAGAAAACAATATATAGTAATAAAAAAATAAAAGACATCCAGGCTCTGGGGGTCAGACACACTACATAAAACAAATGATGTCCCTCAGGGATCTGTTCTTCACCCTGTTCTTTTCATATTGTTCACAAATGACCTCCCACAATACTTACCAAATGGCAGCGCCTTTCTGTATGCTGACAACACAAACATTCTGATAACCAATAGAGGTGACACATTGCAAGATACAGTCAATGAAACTGCTTGTCAATTACAATCTTGGTTTGAAACGAATAGGCAACTTATAAATACTCTAAGTATAATGTAAGTATGAACTTCCACACTAGACAAAATCTTACCCCATTCGATGCAGTTATAGTTACTGGCAAAGATGACATTACAAACAGGCAGGATAGCAAATTTCTTGGACTTATCGTCAGTAACACTCTAAATTGGAAACCACATATTGAGGCACAGTCTCAAAAGACTAATAAAATTCGTTATTTACTCATCATAAACTAAAGGCTATGCCTTGTCGATTTAGCCACGTCCCTCACTCCATTGTTATCCTCTTCAATTCTTCATACGATTTTATACCCCTATCTTCTTTGATGTTATTAAAATATGTTGCTCTTGGCCTGCCCCTTGGTATTTCCCCTAAAACTTTTCCTTCAAATACATCATTTAGGAACTGGTTGTGTCTCAATATGTGCCCTGTCATTTTTTATTTCCTTCTTCCTATATAATTTAGCAGCTTTCTGTTTTCATTCACTTCTCTTAAGACCTGTTCATTACTTTTTCTGTCTACCCAGCTTGTTTTCGTGATTCTTCTGCATATCCACATTTTCATTGCTTCCAGTCTCTTTTTCTCTGCCTTCCTGAGAATCCATGCTTCACATCTGTATGTTAAGAGACTCCAGACAAAAGTTTTGGCAAACTTTTTCCTACTTTATAGGCTTATATGATTGTCTGTTGTCTGTTAGTAAATTCCTTTTATTTTGGAAAGCTTGCTTTGCCAAGGCTATTCTTCTCTTTATATCTATGATACATTTATTGTTATCAGTGATTGTGCTCCCCATATAACAGAAGTTCTCAACCTGCTCTAGAACATACTAACTTTACCATTTTCTTTTGTATTCCCTACTACCATAGTTTTTTTCTTCTTAATTATTTTTAGATTAAATTCTATTAGGATTTGGACAAATTTTAGCAACATAAACTCCATTTTTTTACTGAGTCATCAAGTACTCCATTGGTTGTTCTTTTCAATTTTTCAATGGTTATCCAATAAATAAGATGAACAAATATGGTAATAATGGGTATCCTTGCCTTACTCCCCTCCTTATTTTTGCTTTCTTCTACACACCATTCGCTTCTATCTCTGCTTCCTGCCTTTTATACAGGTTCTACATTAATCTTCTATCCCTCCTATCAAGATTTATTTCCTTCATTGTTCAGAATAACAATTTCCAATTAACTATGTCAAATGCTTTTTGTGAATCTATAAAGGTCAAGTAGGTTTTCCTAGTAAGTCCAATTCATCTTTCTAATATCATCCTCAGAGCTAGTATAGCCTCTCTAGCTCTTTTTCCGGATCTGAAACCATATTGGTCTTCTCCTAGGTTTGCCTCAATTTTCTTTTCATTATTTATTAAGATCATTAAAAAACACAGCCAGTGCAGATACCTTGAAGCTGGTGTACCATGCCCTGTTTGAGTCTGTCTTGAGCTATGGCTAATGTTTTATGGAACTAGCTCTGGATCTCTCATAATTTTCAATTTACTAAAACAAGTGGTAAGAATAACAAAAAGTAAAAAAGAATTGAACACTGTAAACCATTGTTTCAACAGTTAAAAATCCTGTCACTGCCATGCCTATATATAATGGAACTAGACTATTTTACAGTGCAGTACTTGGAATCCCTCCACAGAAATGCACACTGTCACACATGGCACCAGAAACAAAACCTAATAACAAATTATAGCTCATAGCACGAAATTATGTGCTAATGGGATTAATTGTATGGGCATTAAATATACAACCACCTCCCAACAAACATAAAAACAAACAAAAGCCCAAAAATTATGAGAATTAATTAAAAGGAATTATTACTAAATCACTGTTTCTATTCTATACATGAATTTCTTGAAACAAAATTTTAATTACTTGTAACAAGCTATTTATTCACTTGTAGATATTTCTACTTAGTAAGATAATTTAACTATTGTATCTTATTTCTATTCTGTTTGTATCTCTTGTATATATTCTGCTATGTGTAGTATGTACCACCACTGTTATCTCTCACCACACACCACCTTTTTATATTTTGTCTATATATCCTATATATATTCTGCTATGTGAGTTATCTACCAGACTTATCCTATGTTGTGATGTGCTCTGCTGTGCAAAATGTATTCTCTACACTACTAATAAAAGAATAAATGAAATAAGTAGATAAATAAATAAATGATTCTTTTCCATGTTTCTACAATACTTATCTACCTCTGTGGTATAAAATGATAGACATAGTCCCAATAAAGTGGATTTGGTTTTTCATTTTTGGCTTAAAAATGAAATTGTTATGTTTTCTTAATTTAAACAACTTTTATGAACAGTCTTTCATAAAACGTCGATAGTTAAGAACTTGTTTTTCAAATGGAAACATGAATTTTGTGTCCAATATGTAATTAGAATCAAGATGTCCATTATTCATAAGAATGATGATGAGTTTTATAATTACAAGATGTAGGTATTTCAGGTTGAAAGAGAAAAAATGATACTACAGGGCTTTGAATCAACACACTGCAAGTTGGTCACATTCCATTACACACCTACTGTGCTACACGTTCACTGTGGTTTGGTTTATCAACTGCATTATATACAACGCTGGGAAAGCTTCAAAGCGGATAATTTCCGTAAATTTATGAAAAACATTAAGAACAACCTATTTCTTGGCACTTTTAACCATGTTCCATGCGCGTGTTTCACTATGGAACGGAAAGCAGCCTCAGGCATTTTCATACTGCGCATTAACAGTGTGACAATCAAAGCACAATGCTGCAGAGGTTGTCATTGTACACGATTAAAAAAAAACGACGTACCTAAAGAGTGATTAAAAAACGTTGATGGGTGTTAATACATATGAATATCTAAAAGTTTCATTTAACGTAACTTGGTAATAAGATAATTAATAAATAAGTAGGATCTACTTCCAAGAGTATAACACCACCAGTGTACTTGTGCTATGGCTTCTGACTAATCACCGCGTTTGTGTTTGTTTACATTAGGTTTATTCTTATGATGAACGGATTGTAGCTCCATATCACTCACCTACAAGTTTATGTCAATGCCATCAGTTGGTAACACACTGCAGCAGATGTTTATCTACATTCACTTAGCATAAATCCTGTTAAGTGGTAGCACACTCCAGAGATATATGTATTCACTCACATATACATAGTAAAATTAGACTGGACATTAGTGCATGCTATAGTTATAATGACAGAAAAACATATTTTGTGGGATTTTAAGTGAGATACAGTACGTAAAGTTTTGAATTTTATCATAGAGGAATCAATTTGTGGCACTGAGTACCATAATCCGTAATGCAGATAATCGATTGTGAGACTGTAGCGTTCATTCAAGCTTCTGAAATCTGTTGATGTAATGGTGAGTTAGGTTTATGTGCACTGTAGGTCCACATTGTACATAAATATGAATATTTACGAAAGGGGGGGATTCACAGATGGTGTGCTTTGGCCATTATGGCTCTCAGCCCCTCATTTGTACTCTAGTTAAGTGACATTGTTGGTACATAATATGACAGTTTGTGTTTGGAGTTAGTTGTCTATTGTGCAGAAATCGGCTTTCATGTGAAGTGTCAACATGAACTCTGTTGAACCTGTATTAAACGCCAACATAAAAGAAAATTACCAGGAAAATTAAGCTGCATAGAAATTAGGCCATTACAGACCAGTTCTGCTGCCTGATAAAGTGACAAAATCAAATAAGAGAGAAGTGTATAATAAGTGTAAGTGTTGGTGTGGTTGGAATGGAAGAATGCCTGATTTTCAGCCTATAAGTTAATTCATCAATTAATACGTGATTTAGGAATCTTGTACGTTTGTCCGAAAAAATAGAAAAGTACGAAAACTCCCACTCACACAAAAATGCGAAATGGAGAGTAGCAAAAGCTTAAACATTATTTCACCCTTGCCATTACCTATACTTTATTATATACAAAACAATAAAATAAAAGAAAAATAATTCTTCTTTTTTCAGACAAGTTATGCATATTATTATTATTATTATTATTATTATTTCTGTTATTATTATTAGTATAATTATTATTCTTGATAGTGGCTGAAGTTGTATAAATATGTTGATAAGCATAACTGCTATACAGCAGATGTTATACACACATATTTATATGAATTTAAAAATTCGTGAATACCCAGAATGTATAGCTATGGCCCACCACTGACTAAGAATAATATTACAGCAAACACAAATTGAGACACATATAATATGTGGGAATATGTCACGAAACTCACAGCCAAATGTGCACATTCCGCATTTGTGGGTATGTCCTGCATATATTTCTTTGCCTGCACCAGCTGACGATGCGCTGTGCTGCCAGAATCGAAGTGTGAACAATGTAATATCTCCCAAACGATGTTAGACTATTCAGTTTAAAAAAATTTTACGTTATTTGTAGCTTTATACATCAGCTTCATGGTGAAATGCCCATCATCTCGCTAATTGTCATACTTGTGTTGTACTCATTTACCAGGTGTAGAATTATGAAACTGGGATTTGGTTGCAATAATTACACGTCTGTTGTTTGAAAGTGATAAACGATATTTTATTCAAAATAATCTCCATTGGTATTTATATATTTCTCCCGCCTCCTCGACAGGCTACGAATGTCACGCCAAAAAAACAGTTCTCCTTTTGAAGCAAACCAGTCAGCGAGCCAGTTTCGTACATTTTCATACGGATTTAAGAGTTATTTGGCGAGAGTGTGTCCCAGTGATGCAAATAGATAATAATCGGATGGAGCCAAGTCTGCAGAATAAGCCGCATGCCCTAGTATTTCCCAACTGAATGCCTCGATCGTTTCCTGACCCGTTTTGCTGTGTGATAGGACGTTATCATGGAGCAATATTACTTTCTCTTGCCTTTTTCCATATTCCGGTCATTCTTCACGTAATGCTAAATTTAAATCGATCATTTGCCGTTGGTAGCGATCAGTGTTAATGGTTTTACCAGGTTTTAACAACTCATAATAAATACACCCTTCTGATCGCAAAAAAACACAGAGCAGTCTTCTTTCCAAACCGATTTGGTCATGTAGTGGTTGCCGGTGGTTTGTCTGGATTCACCCACGATTTACGACGCTTAGATATCTCAAAATATATCAATTTTTCATCATCTGTCACTGTTCGATGGAGAAACGACTTTCTTTTGTATCTGGCGAGCAGCATTTCACAAACGATCTTTCGATTTGCTTGCTGTCTTTCATTCATGTCATGCGGAAGCCATTTTCCCACTTCATGCACCGTTCCCGCAGCTTTCAACAGAAGAGAAACGGCTTTTGCGTCACATTCAATTATTCCACAACTTCCTCTCGAGCTTCAGTATCAGCTTCATACAATAAGGCCTACAATTCGTTGTCTTCGAACTTCTTCGGTAATTTCCCACGCTCGTCGTTTCTCACGTCAAAATCTCCACATTTGAATTTTTGGAACCACTCAAAAAGCTGTTTTCCCAAGAGCATGTACGCCGAAAGCTCCGACAAGCATTCGATGCGACTCAGAAAACCAATGCTGAACGCAAATTATAGTTCGTAGGCACAAAACTCGACATGGTTATGGGTTTGACACAGGCTCCGATGTATGGAACTTGGGTTACTGTGTGCTGACATTCGACGTCAGCCGTTAGAGAAAGCAGATGGAGCTACATACGGGGTCACATAGGCTCTACCGTGACGGCTATCACCACTATAGGGAAATTGTGGTTTCATACTTCTACGCCTGGTAAGTAAGGCACTTCGTAATATGCGTAAATATTGCAATGAAAGATATGGGTCAGCATGATTTTGTGGTAGGTGCATATGCATAAGTTGCTGTATTTGCAATTTAACTAATATACTGCATTTTTCTTTAGACTTGGGGGGAAGGTCTCTATATCCCTCCGATCACGGGAAGATGTATCGTACGTAGCGATTTCATTCCCGATTGCACGCGCGTGAGAATGAAAGATTCATAACATCCTTTATACCTCCAAATACTGGGCGAGATATCAATGATAGCACACAAGAGGAGGGTATTCTGGCAAATCGCTAACACATGGAACTTTCTTATCTATGGCAATGCTATCAGAAGTTATAGCTCTTATTTTATGTTTTCATTCCAGCGCTGTAATTTTTAAGAGTCATCGAGAACCAGTAAAAAGAGAATTTCCTAGTATGAAAATAAACATGAATCTCTCCTCTTATTTTACTGTAAACTGACATTACGAGGTTTTCCATAAGCTATTGACCTCTCTAGTCACCAGTTGCTTGTTTACTGAGACACATTGTTTCAGTAATCTGTCGCAATAGCTGCTACAAGGTTAGTTAGTGAAAATTATATTGTGTTTTGGCAAAAGAAGCACAGCTAAACTTGTCAGTATGAGAAACGTAGTCATTACTCATAAATGACGTGCGGTTGTTAAAAATTCACAGAAAAGTGAATCGCCAGTTCTTTGCAGTTTTGACCAAATCTCTACAACCCATCGTATCTTTAATAGTGAACTACTGGAATGGAAACTTACCAGTAGATTTTCTTTCCTGTTCTTTATCTGAACAATATGAAAATAATATCAAGCATGCCCTTCAGGCAGACTAACAAGAGCACCCAGAAGCTTGTTACTATTCATCTGTATCTAGCCAAACTGACAATGTGTGATTCACGAATAAATGTATTGAGAAAAGTGAACAATTCGTCTACCATACAACACAATGGTCAGTGTTCTGATTACAGCTGAAAATGTGTTCAAAAGAAATGCAGAAGATCATCAGGTGTGCTCTGTGAGGGGAAGAGTTCACGTCGTTTGAAAAACATGGTCATGAACGAGGGCCTGCCTTTGTCAGAAGTACATTTTAGCAAAGTAAATATACCAAAACACCACATTCTTTCAGGATATTCATACTTTCGGAATAATACCAACCACATTCTTCATTTGTGTGGCCTGTTGAGTAATTAGTTCATTGATGCTGATCCCGTGGGTGCAACCATTGAAATGCTTTTTTCATCACCACTGCCAGTTAGAACATTATTATTCATAACGTTACTCGATTACATCTAGCTTACAGTGAAAATGAGATATCTACACACATGTAGTGTAATGTCTCTTATTACATCCATATCCAAGTAATCACAGGGAAACTTATATGCTTCAGAACTTTGACACTTTTTAACATGAGCATAACAGGAGACAAATCTGTAGAAATTCCCACTTATTGAATTTTTCTAACAGATTGTACAGATATGCCACCATAATAGGCAGTACGTAGACAACCTAGTTTCACTATATAATATTTAAAATTTCCTGCCTTGCTTCTTGATCACATGATTTTCTAATATTTCTTTTTCACTACCCTAACGATGAATCATCTGCCCCCTCTTGCGATCTGAAGAGATTGTGGAGGCAGAAGCTATAGTCCCAGATCCTAATGGCTCACCAATCATTGTGCATTGTTGTTGAAAAAAGGAAAACAATAACGAAACAAAGCAGATGTAGCTATAAATAACTGAAAAATATAATGCACTGGTACTTATGAAGAAAGGCCAAGAGCTTAAATGTCAAAAAACAAAACATTACTTAAATATAAAGTCAGTAGTAGGCAATATTTTTCGGAAAGCCAATACTACTATTGCACACATGTGCAGTGCCAAATGGATTATAGCGGAGCACTGTTTCCCCACTACGCAACTCACCTTCCGCACACTTCTAGCATGGCATGCAGCATGACAAACTTTGCCACAACAACAAAGCCACACAATATGGCCCATGCCTGTCTTGCTTCACCTTTGCGGCGTGTCTCAACTTGTGCAGTCGCTCTTAAACCTAATAAAAAGTTACAAAAATGCGCGCTGCACTGCGCCATGCCACATACGCATCTCTGCTTGCTTAAAAAAAAAAATGGTTTAAATGGCTCTGAGCCCTATGGGACTTTAACATCTGATGTCATCAGTCCCCTAGAACTTAGAACTACTTAAACCTAACTAACCTAAGGACATCACACAAATCCATGCCCGAGGCAGTATTCGAACCTGCGACTGGAGTGGATCACGTGGTTCCAGACTGATGCGCCTAGAACCGCTCGGCCACGCAGGTCGGCCATCTCTATTTGCATCTCGCGTAATTCGGCGTGGGCCTGTGCGCCCCAACGTGAAGCCGTGCAATACGGCTATTGTGTGTAGGCCAGCTGCGTGGCAGATGATGCCAATATAAGAGAAAAATCAGTTTTCCGATTTTCTTCCAGCAAAAATTGCTTAATGGTAATGGAGCAAAGATACATCAGCTTCGCATTTTGTTTTCCATTGAGATTCTCCGTTTACCTTACCAAATTAAAAACCACTTCTTTCGGTTTTGTGCATTTTTTTCATTATGTAATACTTCTTATTCGATTCTGTAGGAACTAACTGGCACATGAAAATTATTTTTTCGTATCTCATAGTTTCACGTCATAGCTTGATGAAGTGCCTATTTTTTCGATATTGGTCACTGTGGCTCTTAATTTCTAATTTAACTATTGTATAAAATCGTATAAATGTGGTGAACGACTCTTTACAATTGGTTCATTTTGCATTATACAACACTGCATACAGAATGTAGCTAACATGTCGAAATTGTTTTTAAAACTTAAACAAAGCCCTATCTCATTGCAGTATGGAGAAAATAGAAGCTGATATATTTTGTTTGGGACACTGACACCAAAAGCGCTGCCTGAGAGTGCCACGTGCAAGTAGCCTGTAGCACATTCATGAACAGTTCGTGGAAGCAGACACATTATTCCGTCTTCACCACACCCATCCAGTAGGCACAGATGGGCAGATGAAACACATTTTTAATGGAAAACTCGTATCTTGAGTATCAAACAGTGAAGACACATTGCTTATGACATAGCCAAACCCCTTACAACAGACAGTTAAGAACCACACCCATGATGGAAATATATTAGATCTAATGGCAACAAATAGACGTGAACTCTTTGAGGATGTCCGCATCAAAACTGTTATCAGTGACCATAAGCACACTGTGGCGACAATGATTACCAAATTACATTGGGCAACTAATATAAGCAGAAAGATACATATGTTCAATAAATAGATAAAAAAGTAGTGTCATATCTCAGTGATATACCTAGCAATCATATACAACTACTCACTCTTAGAAAGATCCGTACCCAGCGACTGGAAACATGTGAAAGTCCGACTAATACACAAGAAAGCAAATAGTGGTAATCCAGTGAATTACACATCCATATCACTAATGTCGATTTGCAGTAGGGCTTTGGAACATATACTGTGCCCAAGCATTATGAATTACTTCGAAGAAAATGCTTTATTGACAAAAAACTAGTAGCCAACATGTATTCCGAAAATATCGTTTTTGTGAAACACGAATAGCTCTTTATTCTCACTAAGCATAAGTGGTATCGACACAGGACGTCAAACTGATTCCATATTTTTAGATTTCCACAAGGTTTTTGACACTGTTCCTAACAAGAGACGTCTAATTAAACTGCGTGCCTATGAAGTTTTGCTTCAGTTGTGTGACTAGATTCGTAATTTCCTTTCATAAAGGTCACAGTTCATAATAAATAACGAAAACCCATCGAGTAAAACAGAATTAATATCTGGCGGATAACGCTCCTTTCACAATAATTCTCGCAAACGTGACGTCGTTTTCACGTCATACACAATATTGATAACCGCATGAGCGGCTAGCAACTTTCGTTTGCATTTGATACTGGCCTCTCACAAAATTTCATGTGCATGTGCTGGAGATTCACTAAAGCACGTCATTTTTGTAATGATTCGTTATAATTATTGCTATAACAAAAGTCATGTAATGATTTTTCAACTGTTAATGCCTGCATATAAGAATGCTTTCTTGAGGTTGAGTTATTATCGTCGATATTTACAAATTGAGGGTGAGAACGGATCGTTTTATAATTTGATGTGTACTGCTTCAGTGTGACGGGACATTAAAATTTATTACAAACCCATCACCATTATCATTAACTGTGACTTAACAACACATCAACGATACAAGCTTTCAAGTTAGAATGCGACAACCAAGATCAGAGATGAAATTCGCCTTGTTAAGTGATAGTGTAATGAATAACGACGTGCTTTTTGGAGTCGAAAGTTGTTGGTTCGCATTCTGTTACAGGCAATTTTTTTCAATGTTAGCATTACTAATACATTCTGTACTTTCTTATGACTATGCCACAAGTGTGTTCTGCAATATTATATGTTATTTACGTAGTGTCTGATCTGAGAACGAAGGTTGAAATAAATATTTAGTGATTTCCGAGTCTGTGGTTAGGCAGGAACCTAAGAGTAGTGCTGAAATTGCTGGACTGAAACGAGCAACAATAAAATTAATATTATTCCTTATCACAAATATTTGGCGCTCTATTTCCGAATATATGCCGCCTTTAGAGTGTGAAACAAGGAACATTAACATTTATATTATTCCTTGTCACAAATATTTAGCCGTTTACTTACGAATGTGTGGCATTTTCCGAGGGTGTGGTTGGACTGGAACCTAAGAGGACAGCCGAAATTGCTATGAGTGAATAGAGGAGCAATGATAAGGCCAATTCATACTATACATCACGGCACGGTCACATTAAGTTGTAGTATTCAAACTGTTCGTCACAGTGGTGCTGTCCATCATGTCACAGCACTTCAAAGTCAATTCACGTCACGTGACTTTATCTCCAATTGCTACCCTCAACTATTCTTTTCGCGGGAATTGCGTTCTTTACACGATTATTTTCTAGTATTTTTACACGTACGTGCACATACATAACGCAGTACAGTATATGCTTGGAGCTTGAATTAACATTTGTATGAAAAAGACGTTTACTGGACTTAAATGGTTTGCAGCTTGCAGTGATAGTTTAACAAACGAAGCAAGTGCGTGAGTCCGAAAAAGAACGTCATTAAATGATACAGAAGGGGAATTTAACACGTTTTTCAAGGAGCTTGAGGAAGAGGAATCAGCATTTTATATTTTGGAAAGTGAAAGCATCAGTTTTTTCATTTCTTGCGTCAAATTGCACCCAGAATTACTAAAAGGAGAACAGCATTACAAGCTCCCATCAGATTCCATGAAAGTAAGATTAACTTTAGTAGCCAGTCCAGTGCAAATTTTTGTGCCTCAGCAATCATATCTCCCTCAGTATCTTTCCCTTCAGGATGTACAGGTTTTCTTTACATGATGTATTTGGCTTTTAGTAGTACAAAAGTCTTGTTTGTCCTGGTGTTAGCACAGTCTAATATATACAGTCGCGACACTCTCGCTGATTTTTGTTATACACCGCGACAACAGCGCCCCAAGCGGTGGAAAAGCTACGCTGCTGAACACGGTATTCAGTAAATGTAAGCAGTATCGTTTATATTCATTTTTAACACGGTTTTTACAAAAGGCAGCGTATGTAGCACAGTCAGTTGCAGTAATAATTGGAAGAAGACACCACAGTTGTCATTCTTCAGATTTCCTAAGGACCCTGAAAGGTATGAAACATCACATTAGAGCGCTCTTTATTTACGATTTTTTTCTAAACTGTATTGAATTACTGAATTTGTTTTTCTTTTTTAGGAGCAAGAAATGGTTAATAAGTAGTAGAAGACAGGACCTGCTGCAAAAGGATGTCCTATATTTGCACAATAACGTGAAGTTTTGTGCGTTACATTTCGAGTCAAACCAGTTCATGAGCGCGGAAAAGAAGACATTAGTATGGAATGCAGTACCTACGTTATTTGACATGCCGAATAAGCCACAACTAGTGACAATGGAGAGAAAATTGCCATACAGACGTGAAAGTGTTATTGCAAAAACAATAGAACTGTCTCCTAACACAGAAGAAACAGCTAGCACAAGTGTTCCTACACGAGATACTTAAACAAAATCACTAACAACGGAATCTGCAACACAGACATCTTTTGAAGATGAAATGCTTACCGTAGATTACGTGAAATTATTCACGTGTTGGAAAATCCTGTGAAATGTAAAAACATGCAAATCATTAGACTTCGTACAAAATTACTACGTGACAAAGAAGGCGCCCATCGTAAGAATAAACTGCAACCACAACGTCACAGGACACAAGTACAAAAGGAAAAGCTCATTTTAAAAATTATTGGTTCCAAGTACTTGAAAAAAGATGCTCTCGATTTATTGATAAGCCAAATCAGTATACCATTGAATGGAAAACATGGTGTGAGATGGAAAGATGAAACTAAATTATTTGCACTTAATTTGTGGTATTATAGTACTCAGGCATACGTCAAAGAATTTTTAACTCATTGTGAGACGAAGAGGAATTCCACTTTCGATGAATTTGCTCACATAAGTAATTGTGGTGCTTTCTTTGTGCACATGTTGATGGAACTTCCTGGCAGATTAAAACGGTGTGCCCGTCCGAGACTCGAACTCGGGACCTTTCCCCTTCGCGGGCAAGTGCTCCACCATCTGAGCTACTGAAGCACGACTCACACCCGGTACTCACAGCTTTACTTCTGCCAGTATCTCGTCTCCTATCTTCCAAACTTTACAGAAGCTCTCCTGCGAACCTAGCAGAAATAGCGATGTTGATAGACATCCCCAATTTTCCACCTGGGTGCTGTGCTGAAACCAAGCTGCTGTTAATAAGACTGTTTGTGAAAGTGAGGCTCCTTTACATTATTAAATTCAGGAATCAAGACTTAGTCTGTAGTAGCGAGAGAAGAAATAAAAAAGTGATTATGCTGGCTCATTTGGATTGCTAAAGTGTGAGCACTGACTCAGTCATTTAATTTTATTTTTGTTAAATGTATCAATGGGATAGAATAAAGTTTTAAAAACAGTCATGCTTTTATTGAGATAACCTGATACTACAAAGAATAAGATGAAAATTGTATTTTTGGAAGCAGGTTTCCTGCAAAGCAGAACGTAATGAAATGTAATGTGTCGCTTCATTTTTACAGGCAAGGAAGAGCATCTACATACTTCATATGTGGGATATACAGTGTGTATTCTCTTACATCCATTGGAATAAGTGCGACTGTATGCTACTTCTTAATTATTTATTCACGAATATGTTGCAGCTTATGTTACTTCATTCAATAGTTCGTACTCTGTTTACTTATATTTCACGACCATTTATGTTCCTCGCCGTTCTCCTAACGCTTGTGGCGCAAAAATATAATAACTATTTTGTAAATTACGTACAAAACGAATTAAAAACAAACATTATTTTTACGTCGCATCTGCCGTCAGAGGAAGGGGGGCTTTCTGGCCGCTAGGGGCGCTAGTGTTACTTGAACTGTCAAATGGTAACAACTTTCACAGCAGTGAGTGTCAAGACTGTATATATTAGACTGTGGTGTTAGCTAGTGAAACCACATAAATATGGCCACTGGTGCTTGAAAAACAGTTTCACACTCAATTCAGAGAGCTGCTTAACAATAAACAGACTGGACACAAACACATATTTAAACAAACAAATTGCAATGTCTGAAGGTTTTAGTGCATTTCTTTATGTAATACTAAAAATGCCTAACAACATGCAAATAAATTCCAACTGAGCACATTACTTTTTCACTTCAAGTTGCACTCATGTTGCAATCCATTTCATCGCAGAGTATTAAATATGGTACCGGTATCTAAAAAAATCCACTTTACAAATTTTGTAGACGCAAGTAATTTAGTACCCTAAACCGGGGTGAGATTGGTCCTGCAGGGTAACATTGTTCCAATGTGGGTATTTTATTATAAATTGCTTTCCTGACACAACTAGTTGGGGAAATTATGATTTTCAGAGTGGCACCTGTTGTAGAATGCATATTGTCTACATGGGGACCAGCATTTGAAGTTCAGGAAAATTCCGCTAGAGGCAGAACAAATTTGTTTTTAGATGAATAATTTTGTAGCGCAAAAATCGTCTGGGAACTTTCATATATGTGACCCACAAGACAACGGGCAAAACTCCTGGTAATCAAACATTTGGTGCTTAATATTGTGCTTATAAAGTTCCAGTTTGCATTTTTCGAAAAATTGAGATGTATGACAAAGAGGTAATTTTGAGGTTAGAGGGGTGACTTTGGTCCAGGAACTATGTCACCCCTTTGTTTACATTAATACCAGATTGTTGACATTTGACATGAGTAAAATAAAATTGAAGAGAGTAAAATAAAATTTAACTGACTTTCCGAACATGAAGTGGCTTATATGTGTTACATTTTTCACCTTTCAGTTCACATTGCCCAGAAAACACAAATGTGAGCTTGGATCTCGTTCATATGTGGACTAATCACCTGAAACTTTACAAAAATGCCTTGAAGATATCAAATGCAAGTGCCTCACTCATTGTGCATCTGCAGAGAAGTATGGAATACCCCGCTGTACCATTATAAATAAACTAAAGGGTGTACGAAGCTCTGTTATTGGAGGGCCAAGGGTGTTTACTCAAGAGGAGGAGGAGGGTTTCAAGAACCACATCTTGAAACTTGCAGAATCTGGATTTCCTGTGACTAAAACAGATCAAATATTTCTTATTGAAAACAGGCAGAAGTGTCCCACAATTTAAGAATGGCATGTCAGAGCCAGATTGGGTTATATCATTTGTAAATCGCCATCCTACACTGACAGCTTGTCTCTCTTCAAATCTAAAAAGAGTAAGAGCTGCTGTTAGCAAAGAAGGGCTTGAAGAATACCAAGACAATCAGGCAAAACAAGTTGACAATATTCCACCTACACATGTATGGAATTGTGATGAAACCAATCTATGAGATGACCCAGGTGCAAGACATATCATTTGTCGCAGAGGATCTAAATATCTAGAGCAAGTTTGCAATACAACAAAAACATCTGTTTCAGTGATGTTTGCAGGCAGTGCTAGTGGTGAACTGATGCCCCCCCCCCCCCCCCCCCCCCCTATGTTGTGTACAAAGCTGAACATCTGTGGGATACTTGGACACTAAATGGACCCAAAAACTGTTATTACAACAGAACAAGTAGTGGGTGGTTTGACAATACCACATTTCAAACTTTTGGTTTATGGAGGTGATGGTACCAAGACTAAAAAATCAAGACGGGCCAAAAGTGATGATAGGTAATAATCTCGCTTCCCATATAAGTGAAAAAGTCCTAAGAGCTTGTGAAGAATTTAATGTTTGCTTCATATGTCTGCCACCAAATTCAACAAATGTAACACAGCCACAGGATGTTGCTGTGTTTAGACCATTGAAACTGGCATGGCGAAACATTCTCCAAGAGTGGAGATATACTGAAAGTGGTAGCCGAATATCTGGAATTCCTAAAGATACTTTTCCTTCTCTTTTAAAGAAGTTAATTGAAACAATCTTACCAACAGTGAAGCAAAATCTCATTTCAGGTTTCAGGAAATGTAGTATATACCCCATAAATAAACAAGAACTGAGCAAATTTGAGAGGCAGCAACAAGTTGACATGCAAACAGTAGGAGATTCATTTCTACAATGCCTACAAGATAAACGTAAAGATATTGAAGGAGTTAATATTCCTGGCAAGCAAAAGACAAAGAAGCTAAGTGTGCCTGCTGGACACAGCATTACTGTTGATGATTTGAGTAAAGAGATTGAGACAGTAAAGGCAAAGAAGAAGTCTGGACATCCAAAGAAAACTGTATTCTTGACTGATGGTGGTGATAGTGACGATTCAATCGAACTTGATGAAATGGAACTGGAATCTGATGACCTGAGTGAGACCTTCAGTGATACAGAAACTGAAATAGCTACACCTATAACATCTTGTTTCACATTAGAACAGAAGAAAGACTTGAAATGGATGACTTTGTGACTGTTAAGTACAATGGAGAAGAGTATCCACAAATTATTGAGAAACTTTCTGATAACGACACAGGAGGACCTAATGTTAGCTGTATGATGAAGTTTGCGAGAAGCTGGAAATGGCCTGCTAAAGAAGATTCTATGGAATATGACTGGGATGACATAATCAGAAAAATAGCACCTCCTACTTTGTTGAGTAAAAGAGGATACTTTAATGTACCAGAATTAAATTCTTTTATATAAATAGAATGATAAAGGCCAAGTGAAAAGGAGTTACCTTGAACTTTGTAACTATTGTTCTATTTCAATAAGATAACTTCATTATTGCACTTGAATTATTATTTTTTCTTTTTTCTTTCTGAAGTTAGTTTTGAGATTATTTGCAGTTAATTTTGTATTTTGTCTAATAAAATAATAATTTGGGATACTTGTAAATGAGACATTCTTTCAGTTATCTCTCTACAGTCATTGTGGACATGGGTGACATTATTCCAGAACAAAAAAGTCACCTACAAGCACGTAATTCACAACAAGGACCAAAGTCTTCCGAAGCTCAGGTCAAATTGTTCCAAAAAATTCAGTGTATGTTTCTCAAAATGTATTCAACTTATTTTATTCCTACATTCCTTGGGCATCCTGCAATAATAAGTTTTTCCATTTTTCTTGAATTTAAATAGCTGGTACAGAGCTACAATGTAAATGGAGCCCAAAAAGTGGATCAATCACACCCTAGTTTATGGTACTTTCATGGACCAAAGTCTTCCGAAGCTCAGGTCAAATTGTTCCAAAAAATTCAGTGTATGTTTCTCAAAATGTATTCAACTTATTTTATTCCTACATTCCTTGGGCATCCTGCAATAATAAGTTTTTCCATTTTTCTTGAATTTAAATAGCTGGTACAGAGCTACAATGTAAATGGAGCCCAAAAAGTGGATCAATCTCACCCTAGTTTATGGTACTTTCATGTTGTACAATTCAGATTGCTGTCTGAAGCAATTTAATGTGGATTCACACTTGGCGGAATGTCACCATCATGTCAAAAGATTCTCCTCTGTAGTTCAAATTGTGGCATTCCCACATGCCATCAATGGATCGTCATCAACACGACTCGACACATCACGTCACATCAAGGTATCTCGGGAAGAATTTGTTGACAGGCCATTTCCAGTGTCATGTGACATTTCCCTGTTGCTGCCGGCAAGTAGCACCGCCATATTTGTTTTGTTTAGTTCGGCAAAAACAGCTCACGTAGACGTACCTTAGGCACACCATCTGTCTCTGCCGTGGTGATATTAGATACCTAAATCTTTATTTTCCCTTTGTATTTTTATTTGTATTCTGCTTCATAGTTAAGAAAACCTGTTATTTAGACATTCTGAAATATTTATACAACAATGATTCCTCCTCTTCCAGCTCCTTGTAAAGAGTGTGGAACTCTCCTTAACAGTCTCGATTTTTTAACATTTTTTTCCTAACACAGACTCTTTTTGATCGCTGTTCATGTTCCTCATCATCAAGTGCAACAGCAATCATTGCAAGCTGCTTTAAACTTAATTTTGGCATTTTACTATGATGTACTATGAACTACGAAATATCGCCTCTCGTGGGTATTTTATGCATCAGCTGTAACATCACAACCTTCATTCGACGTTGATGTTCCGGGTAGTGTGAGTGCTCTGGAATGAATCCGACCGTTGGCGCTCAGAAACGTGATGGTGACGTTCTGACAAGTGTGACATCTGTATGGTGCAAAAAATGGCAGTTCACTCTAAATCATTAAAAGTGTGAAGTCATCCAAATGAGAACTAAAAAGAATCTGCAGAATTTCTGTTACATTACAAACCACAAAAATCTAAAGCCTATAAACTCAACAGCTTCTTGGGGATTACAATTACAAATAACTACAACTGGAATAATCACATGGATACAGTTGTGGGGAAAGGAAACCAAAGATCACTGATCTACATCGGATGCGACTGACAGAGAACATAAAAAAAGTTCAGAGAAGGGCAGCTTGTTTTGTATTACTGCGAAATAGGGGGGAGTGTGCCAAGGATATGATTCACAAAGTGAGGTGGTAGTCATCAAAACTAAGGCATTTTTCGCTCATGCAAGACATTCTCATGAAATTACAATCACCAACTTTCTCCTCAGAGTGTGAAAATATTTTGTTGGTGACCAAGAACATAGGGAGAAATGATCATAATAAAATAAGAGAAATCAGAGCTTGCACTGAAATATTTAAGAGTTCGTTTGTCCCATGTGTTGTTTGAGAGTGGGATGGCAAAGAAGTAGCTTAAAGGTGATTTGATGGATCCTCTGCCACACACTGAATTGTGAATTGCTGAGTAACCATTTTGACACAGATGTAGATGTAAGAACTTGGAACTTTTAGAACAGGAGCATATAGAGGAATTATGGACCAAGTTTAAAAGAATAGTTGACCATGCACTGGATAGATATGTACCCAGTAGAACAAGTCATAATGAGAGGGTCATTGTATGGGATACAGTCACTGCAAAGAAACTTCTAAGGAAACAGAGACTATCACATAAACCTGGGAGGACTGGCCCAGTTTAATCCTTCTACTACTGAAAAGATGAATGAAATATCTGTTAGTGCCATTGGTGTTGACAAACAGCTGAAATCATGAAAACTGAACTAAGCTCCAGGGCCCATTGGGATCCCTATCAAATTCTATAGTGAATTTGTGGCTGAATTAGCCTTTCTTTTTACTACAATTTATTGTAGGTCCTTCAAAGAAAACTCTGTGCTCAGTAATAGGAAGAAATCACAGCTCACACCCATTGACAAGGCAAGTAGTAGAACTACCATCCAATTTCCTTGACCATATGTTGTAGAATATTGGAACGTACTCTGAGCTCAAAGATAGTGAGGTATCTTGAACAGAATGACCTCATCTATGCCAACCAGTATCAATCACATGAAAACCCAGGTCACAATTTGCTCACATAGTGAAAACTTTGGATGAGGGCAGTCAGGTAGATGCAGTATTTCTCGATTTTTGAAAAGCATTTGACTCAGTACCATATGCCTGTCATCAAAATTGTGTGTCTATTATCAACAAATTTGTGACTGGACTCAGGATCTTTTTGGAAGGGAGGATGTAGTAAGTTATCATGGATGAAGGGGCATCATCAGATGTGGAAGTAACTTCGGGCTTGCTGCTTGTGTTTTATGACACTTTGGGTATGCACAAGGGAAGTGCGGTGAGACCCTTGCAGCTCACGTTGTATGTTGATGACCTTTTTGACAATACTAATAGCATATACACAACCTTCTTTTATGATTCTTAAATCAAATGTTAGCAATGATTAAATTGTGCTCTATGCAAAATTCTACTAGGTGGCTTCGGGACCTAGGAGGATTTGGTGGCGAGTTCGAGTCTCAGTCGGGCACACAGTTTTAATCTACCAGGAAGTTTCATAAGGCTTATGACCTTTACAGTGTTTATTTAAAGCAAACCTGGTTAGTATCCTCATAGTGGCACTACTAGTGCCACTCTTATGTGACTGATGCAGAATTTGAATATATAACATCTTTCAGGTGTAGAAATGTGCCTACCAACTTTTTTATATGTCACACAACTTCTTCTTGGTGTTGTGATTCTTTTCTGTCATTGTATTTGTGCATGTCTAATTTAGACCATTGGAGGGCATGTGTCACAGTGTGTTGCTTCCTGAATTTAGTGGGAATCTCTTGCACTGTTTAGCAGATAACAAGCAGCCAGGGACCATGCATGATCCCATGTGTGATGTGTTAAGGTTCTGCTTTAAGGTGATTTATGTGCTGTGATGTGTCTTGATAACAAAGAAAACATGTTGAAATTTATAGATGATTATAGACAAAGAAAAGTTGTATGGACTGCTTCTAAAGATTACTTGAATAAAAATTTGAAATGTGGTGTTCTGAGCACCACACTTTATTAGCATGACTTGGTGGGAACTGAAAATAAGATACAATTTTCCAGTCAATTACTATAAAGAATAAGTAAGTCTCGAAGTAGAAAAACAGCAACCTACAAATTTATGAAAACGCATGTGGATGAATACTCATGTTCTGGTGACTTAATTGCTTGATATCTGTACAAAATATAAGGATGGGGTGATTAGAAATTGAAATGAAGGACACCGAAGATGCAGGAAAACATTACTTCCATTCTAATGGAAAATATAAGTATGGTATGATTAGAAACTGAAATAAAGGACACTGAGAATGCAAAAAAACATATTTGGAAAATACTACCTCCGTTGTAATGGATTTTGCTGTTTATGATGGTCCCAAATCTGTCCAATCTGAGAATATTAATCTGTGATAATTTTTGAGTGAAGTTGTGTAAGCAACTTTTTTTTTATATAAAATAAAATACACATGGTGTACCAAAAGTTAATTAATCTTTGCATACCAACTAAGAAGGTCTGTTAAGTATTTGTCGATTTCAGGAATAACCACTGAAATATTTTGTTTTGAAATGCGAAATAAAAACCTCAAACTGATATTAACTCACTAGTTGCCAACTAATGAAATATTATGCTGCAGAAACTGCGTTATGTATAAAAGTATATTTCCCTGAGACCTGAGTTCTCAGTTTCCCAAGCAGAAAAATCACAGCCTTGCTCTGACTTCCTTCTGTAAAATGTCACTGTCATTTTGTATTTCTTGCATATAATACCTCACTTAGATACTGTTTTACCTGTAGTCACCTTCATAATTTCTTTTTCTGTCACCCTTCATCACAATAAGCACAGCACAAATTGTTGAGCAAAGAAATCTCTGCATGGTAGACTGCTTGAACAATGAGGCAATGTGTGGACAGAAGAGCACACATGCATATAGCACTAATTTTTGTGCACGTGTTTTTGTTCCAATGCATCTGCGCTAGTGCCAGAGGAAAGAGGCGCAGTGTTGACATACCTTATGAACTGTTCTTACTGTATTAATGATTATTCTACTATTGCCATTATCATTATTAACACCGTAATCACCATCACAAACAACTGGCATTGAATCTTTCATGGAACGCCTTTCACCTTTTGGAAATGCTATTATCAAATGCCATTTCCCTACAGCCTGGTCGTCCCAATAACCTGATCTTAATCTGTAGGACCTCTGGCTGTGGAGCTGTCTGAAAGATGATGTGTTCAGTGTTCTGAATACAAACTTAGTTGCATTGAAGGCATGCATTGTACAACACATTCTGAACATGACCCCGGAAACACTTCGATCAGTTGTTGAACATTCTGTTTCTCGATTTCAATTTGTTGCAGAAAACGGTGAACAGCATACTGAACATGCTTTGCACATGGAAATTAATAATCTGATTTGATTTTGATTCATGCCTTTTATGCAGTTTTTGGGCTCAGGGCAATTAAAAACCGACATGATTGATTCTTTTTATGCGGTTTTTGGCCTCAGGACAATTTAAAACCGATTTTTCCCATCCGAAGTTATATGACCTTGCTGTGGTGGATGGGCTTACGTAACTAACAGTATCACACCTGTACAGCCATGCATAATGAATAGTACAGTTTGTTTAGTGTCAAACGTACACCTTAGGCATTGTTATATGATTCATTTGTCATTTGTAATCGACCATTATTAAATTATGATGCTTACAGTGCCATCTATTGCTACATTTTGTAACAATTTATTTTCCTTCTGCCATACATTTTCCCTCTTCTCCGATAATATTCCATTACAATTTGATGCCATTCTGACCAGTGGTGTTATTTCTACAGTGGTTTGAAAGTTTAACTTCAATTACAATCAACCTGCATATAAGTTTCCTTTAATGAGTCATCAACAATGTGTTCAATAGTTTTTTGTTATTTGTGAACTGGGTCTATGAATTGTCTCCTTCAATATTTCTTTTCAGGTTTATAATATTATCTCATTGCTGTACCTTCTTGTTACTTCAATTGTTGTTCCCAAATACCCTCTTAAATGCTTACTAGAAATTATGTACTGACAGCTCCTTGTCCATTACAGTTTGCAAATTGAAGAAGTTGAAAGAAATACATATGCAACTTTTATGTGATTTTCTGTGCATACTGGTGCAACAGAACTGCAAGAAAAGGGCAACTTTGGAAAAAAAAGAGTATTATGTTACTCTGGTAAATTCTGGCAGAACTTAAAATAAATTTAGCAGTAAAGGTAACAACTCACTAAATAGCAGGGGCACTGAATTGTCAACAGGCAAAAAAATAAAACCGAAAACTTATTTTCGTTAGCTTCTGGATGATGCGATCAAGTACACATTCACAAACATACTTATGCACACAGAACTCTAGCTCAAGAAAGGATTTGTCTGAAAGCTACCAAAATTTTCAGTCTGGCGTGTGTGCCTGTCGAAGACTCAACATGTCTACTATTCAGTAACTTGTTACCTTTACTCCTAACTTATTAAAAAAAATATTCTGTTTATGTAGAAGTCTTATATTTTAGATAAAAATGATAAACTGAAGCAATAAGTTAAAATTTCTTTTGTTATTCACAAAAATTAATAATACTTCAGACATCAGATATAGTTTTTTCTTTTGTGGCATGATACTGCTTGGCGAATGTTTCACCAACCAGAAGTGGAAATACCAATGATGCCTCAGCATAAACCTGGAAAGATAAACCACACTTATTACTATTTTAAGCAATCTTGATAACTATAAGTGTCACACAGTTTCTTAACCTGTGTTTCTTATACAGGTAATACAAATTTCACAATAAGCAAATATGAGCACAAGAAAGCCATATAGATCTTTAACCCATATAGAAGGACTCACATTTGAGGAGTGTGGTTCAAATCATTGTTATATAATTCAGATTAAGGTTTTCCTTTATTTCCATATTTTTCAGGGATTGCTTTCAGACCTTGCTGACACAATAAAGAGATAAGTATTTTAAACTTTGTCATATTTTAAACTGGGTTTAAGCATTGAATCTACCCTCCACTATTATGTATGAAAAAGTTGCTGGATTACCACAAAACAAACTCAGTTTCATATTGTGATCAAAACACTGTACCTTTCAATAGCCATTTGTACAAAGGCAGTGCTTGTTTAGATTTTAATTTCTGTACGATTTTAAGTTCTCGGACCTTGAATCACTCAATTCGGCAGTCATGAACAAAACAAAAGTCCCACACACCACACTGGATTGGCAGCCTGAGGAAATTATATGGCTGAGAATGGCCTAACCATAACCTATGTATAATTCTTAGAACCAACACTTTACTCTGTAATGTAATGTACACTGTCAGAAGGGCATTTCACAATCCTATAACCAGTTTAGATCAGCCAGTGTCCTTGTACATGCTGAAAGCAGTTTCTGTTTTGTTGTCAACAACACTGGAAACTGCTTGCAGCATATGCCTTTAGCCTGCAGATAACAATTGGTTGATCAAAATGACATAGTACTTGGAAATGCTTATGTGACGGTGTTGTAAAAAAATATAATAACCAAGAACATTTTGCAACAAAAGGTCTCTGTTAAAAATTTGAAAATATAGCACTACAACAAAGTAGTAAAACCAGAATGTCTTTATGCAAGTGAAAGTTTAGTACTGAATTACCAGGGTTGCCACAGTTTCTGGAAATCAGGGAATTTCAAATGTTTGGGGGGGGGGGGGAGGATCTTCAGAAAAACCTAGTTTTTGTCTCAGTAGATGAAATGGTTTGTTTACTGAGATGTCGTGTATCTTCATTGGTTGGGTGTAGCTGAGCACATGCGCCGCTTCCCTACTCCCTCGTTACTACTGCTTCTACCATTCCAGCCACTCCTGTCAGCTTGCAGTCAGTGCTACCACCATTTTTGCTGCTGGCCAAGTTGCTGCTGGCGAGAGGTAGGGAGATGTGAGGAGTGGTTTGTTTGGATCCGATTCTCAGAGACTGTAGATGCAGCAGCTGTAGGTGGCGGTCATGTGTGCCTGAGTTGTGCGTGAATGTGCATGTGCTTTCATTGTATGACAAAGGCTATGGCCGAAATTTATTTGTGAGAGTGTGATTGTCTTTTCAACGTGCCTGTCTGTGGCTCAGCGATCATCTTTACGGTGAGTTAATACCTATCCTCATTATTATTGATTCTCAGAGTATTTGTACAGGTTATCTGTTCCATGGACTGATCACTACAGTCCCATTTCATCAACATGCTATCTGTGACTCCTGAATACATGTTGTCTGTGACTTCTGGATAGCTGGCTACATGACTGGATTTCTGCGACAGGCCAAAACCGCAGGCCATTTCTGCGGGTATCTCTAATGGATGGGGCCTGAAGCCCTTTGTTTCCCACTGATGTAGAGGTCCTGTCCATCAGATCTAGTCTCACTGAACTACCCGCAGGCCAGGTCTGTTTATATGTGGCATAATGCAGTGGATTTTCATGATTTATCCATGGACCAAGGACTGCTGCGCTCCTCGGTAGGCCAGAGGCCACAGTCGATGAAATTCAGAAACTGCAACTGCTCACTGCAAATTCGTTGTGCAGTGCAGTGTTTTATAGACATTTTATTTATTTTACTATATTTTGGTACTTTGAAAGTAGTTTATATATTAGAAGGTACAGATGATAAGAATTTGAAAATTGTGGCTATCACTGGTGGTTTGTACACTACGTACTCAAATATTTCTCGAAAGAAAACTCACATAATATCCGTAAAATAATAAATATAACACAGTCGGTAATAACTGACAAAATGAACGCAGTAGAACAAACACTTTATCGGCAGTCACCTATACTGTTACTTTACACAAATCTTCCCCACCTTATACATTTCTTTCAAGAGCCCTACTTCTTTATGATGTTATTTCTGAAATTGATGAAGATATTTTAAATCTGTCTTGTGACTCCAAGAAAATGAGTATTTTATTGAAATAAAATAACTTCAACGGTCTTAATGAAACATGTATCCCATTTGGCTTGCTTTCTCCATCTAAAAACAGTTCATTACAAAAGATGTTGATGTTAGTACTTAAGATTTCTGCTCACATTAGGGAACGCCATGTCCTTGTAAGCTGTATTCAGATATTTCCTCGTTTGGCTCTATTGTTTCTTGTGCCGTAGCTGGAAAGACGGATTGTCAACTTACATTTTTACTTACCCTTGAGATCTCAAAATTTGTCAGGGGAAAGTGCTAAAACTTGTCTGGAAATCAGGGAAATATCAGAAAATTTCACTTGGGGAAACTTGTGGCAATCCTTATTACACAAACCTGAAGCCCTATAAAGAAGAGTCATTCAAAAATACTTGGTCCACTAAGAAATGCAGAGGTATGGAAATTAAGAAATAATAAACTAGTATATCGCAACATAGAAAACATAACTGGAACTCTATGGCTAAGGCGACTGCTATTTTTTAACCAACAGAGTTTTAAATATCTTTGAGGCAAGAATTCAACAACTGCCTGGATTCAAGAAGTCAACAATAGCCTGGATTCAAGAAGTCAACAATAGCCTGGATTCAAGAAGTTAGAAAAGTTTTGGAAAGAAACAACACAAGTAAAAAGACACAATGGAAAGAGAGATTTTTAAGAAGAAAATGTTAAAAATGGGAGGTTTCCAAGGCAGGAGAGAGAAGAGGACAGGGTCAAAATGGTCTGAGGAGAGAAAAAAGATATACAATGAGAAGATGACAGAATACTGGAGGAAGGAGAAAGAAGAACAAAGGAGGAAGCATTGAAATTGGTGCATGGTCATTAGATGACCCAAATGGAAAAAGAAGAAAAGAAACGAACGTAAGTTAATTACTTAATACTGAAGACAGTATGTCATTTATGTCACGATAGTACATACTCTGTGTTAGGAACTTGTAAACAATGAGGAATCCCAGCCAAATCATAAACTTTTACTGACAGTGTCATTATAGTATTGTTGGTGCATTTCATAACTTTGTACTTTCTATTGTGACATTCCACAATAGTAATTTATATTCTACTTCTTTTGGTTTGGTTAAGTGTGGCTCTCATTATTTCAACTAAGTCTTTCTTTGAACTGTAGCTTGCACCTAGTATTCTCTCATTCATTATCTGTGAGACCCCTTTCTTTCTTCAGTTCGCATCTTGCCAGTTTCAACTTTGGATTTTCTTTTTAATACAGGTGTATTCCAAATTTATTTTTGAAATGGTAATCTCCACTTTCTGAAGATCCTAGTTAACCACAGTGAGCCAGTGTCGATTAATTTTTTTGTGTAAAAAAACTCTTGGTCAGTCCATTCAGATTCATCTATGTTGTATGTCCATGGAACACAATCCTTTTCTGTATGGTGTCTAATCTTTTCCCTATAAAAGTACAGTTCATCGTTGTGCCACCTTCTTAACTTGGAATTCTCTCTTACTGGGCCATAAATAGTTCTTTCCTTGGCTTCCAATTTCCATTCGGACATATTCTGTCCAGTGTGAAGCATTCTGCTGTGTTAAGTACCTCTGATCAGATGACCGCACAATAATGTCTGAGCTTGGCATTCAAAATAAGTACAATTTGTTGTTGACACCTTTAGTCAGCTGGTATGTCATTTCTATGTAGTTGTACTCATATCTGAAGACTTCTTTCTCAGCAATAATCATTTGTATCTGCTCTCCTAGTACTTGAACTCCTCTGACCACATGATCGTAACCTAATTTACAGCTATCTGTCTGGCCACTGACTATACACTGATCAGCCAGAATATTATGGCCACCAACCTAATATTGATATGAACCTCTCCACATGACAGCAATGTAGCATAAGTGAGCTTTCTGTCTGTGTATAGAATGGGGACATCACGCAATCTGTCTGTCTCTCTGGCCAAGGGCAGATTGTGATGATCCGAAGGCTCAGAATGAGCATTTTGGAAATTGCACAGCTTGTTGGATGTTTGAGGAGTGTTCTGGTGAATATCTTCATCAAGTCGCAAAACCACGAGAAACCCCATCCAGACGTCATGGGGGTGGACGATCACCCGTCATTACATATTTCAGATGTTCTAGGCTGGGCAGATTGGTAAAACAGGACAGGTGACACAATGTGGTGGAACTAATATCAGACTTTAATTCTGGGCAGAGTACAAGTGTGTCTGAACAAACAGTGCACTGAACACCCCTAAATATGGGCTCCCGCAGCTGACATCCGATGCCATTATTAACATAACGACCGAAATAGGAACATGACCACGAGCAATGCACATTGGCACAATGGTAGAGCACTGCTTGTTCTTATGTATCCAAATATCTTTTCCACCATGTAGACAGAAGGGTATGAATCTATCATCTTCCAGAAGAACAGATTCTTGACACCTATATTGTGGAGCAGAGACACACTGGTAGCAACTCCATTATGCTCTGGAGAACATTCACATTGGCATCCACAGGTCCAGTGGAGATGGTGCAATGCACTATGATGGTGAGGGAGTATTGTACAATGGTTGCAGACTGTGTACACCCCTTAATGATGATCATGTTTCCTGATGGCAGTGGCATTTTTCAACAAGATAATACATCATGTCACAAGGCCAGGAGTGTGATGGAGTGGTTCAAGGAACAAAGTGGCAAGTTCCGATTGACATGTCGCCCCCCCCCCCCCCCCCCCCTCTCATCAGATCTGAGCCTGATCGAAAACCTCTGGAGTCAGATTCAATGTGGCATCAGAGCACATTGCCCCCTCGCCGAAATTTACGGAAAGTAGATTACTTGTGTGTGCAGTTGTGGTGTCAACCTCCTCCAGTAACCTACCAAGGCCTCACTGCTTCCACGCAATGAGGTTTCATCACTGCTATCTGTTGCAAGGTGGATGTACCAGCTATTAGGTAGGTGGTTATAATATTCTGGCTTATCAGTGTATATCTGTTGTTAATATTTTATTATTAGTTTGTAAATGAAAGTAACTTACTTTACCAATAATTCTTTCTTTTTCTGCTAGTTGTATTTAATTAATTAGTTATTTACAAAGCTACACCACATCCCACTCATTGTTGATTACATATCATTAAGCTCATAATACAGGGTGATTCAAAAAGAATACCACAACTTTAAAAATGTATATTTAATGAAAGAAACATAATACAACCTTCTGTTATACATCATTACAAAGAGTATTTAAAAAGTTTTTTTTTTCACTCAAAAACAAGTTCAGAGATGTTCAATATGGCCCCCTCCACACACTCGAGCAATATCAACCCGATACTCCAACTTGTTCCACACTCTCTGTAGTATATCAGGCATAACAGTTTGGATAGCTGCTGTTATTTCTCGTTTCAAATCATCAATGGTGGCTGGGAGAGGTGGCCGAATTACCATATCCTTAACATACCACCATAAGAAAAAATCGCAGGGGGTAAGATCAGGGCTTCTTGGAGGCCAGTGATGAAGTGCTCTGTCACGGGCTGCCTGGCGGCCGATCCATCGCCTCGGGTAGTTGACGTTCAGGTAGTTACGGACAGATAAGTGCCAATGTGGTGGCGCTCCATCCTGCTGAAATATGAATTGTTGTGCTTCTTGTTCGAGCTGAGGGAACAGCCAATTCTCTAACGTTCATACTGAGTTGTTTCCCGCAGATTCTCAGTGCCCCATATACAGACATTGTGACGGTTGACTTTCCTGTTAGTGTGGAAAGTTGCTTCATCACTAAACACAATCTTTGAAATGAAAGATTCATCTGTTTCCATTTGAGCAAGGCTAAAATAACAGAAATCGATTCTTTTAATCTTATCAGCTGCAGACAGTGCTTGAACCAATTTCAGACGATAAGGTTTCATAACTAACCTTTTTCGTAGGACTCTCCATACAGTTGACTGTGGAATTTTAGCTCTCTGCTAGCTCTGCGAGTTGATTTTCCTGGGCTGCGAACAAATGCTTGCTGGATGCGTGCTGCATTTTCATCACTCGTTCTCGACTGTCCAGAACTTTTCCCTTTGCACAAACACCCGTTCTCTGTAAACTGTTTATACCAATGTTTAATACACCACCTATCAGGAGGTTTAACACCATACTTCGTTCGAAATGCACGCTGAACAACTGTCATCGATTCACTTCTGCCGTACTCAATAACACGAAAAGCTTTCTGTTGAGCGGTTGCCATCTTAGCATCAACTGACGCTGACACCTAGTCAACAGCGCCTCAAGCGAACAAATGTACAACTAAATGAAACTTTATAGCTCCCTTAATTCGCCGAAAGATAGTGGTTAGCTCTGCCTTTTGTCGTTGCAGAGTTTTAAATTCCTAAAGTTGTGGTATTCTTTTTGAATCACCCTGTATATCTAGAAGTGACATACTATGGTCCACTATAGGAATCTGGATACTGGGTCCAAACAAACTGCAGCTAATACGTTCTATGCAAGCCATCACCCGCCTACGGGACACCGAGACTACATTATGTCAGTTTAAAAAAAAAAAAAAAAAAAGGCATTTAAATTTCTTATCACTGGCACTTCAGCACTATATCTCATGGCCTATAGGCTGGATCCCACCATTATCTTAACAAAAAGGCAATTTGGTCTAGAGAAGGATGCCAACAGAGTAATTTATAACGTGCTGGCTGCAGGAACACAACCAGAGTGTCACGTAACAGGTGTTCATTCTCTTCTGTGCAACACAGGCCAGAGTAGTGAACACCTTTTCCTGCCATTACTTTCATTTCCTACTTTCCTGTTAAGAGCTTTGAAAATATGGCTACATATGTGTGACATTAACTGAATTTGTCCGAGTTTCAATTAAATGCTATGCGTTTGAAGTTGTCAGGAGATGCATTTGAAGCTGTCAGCAGATGCCTGAACATACTTTCAGTCAGTGGAGACTTTGAAAAAAGTTGGCAATTTTAATGTGTTAGCTTAGGAGCTAGCAGCCTAGTAGACCTACATGCACGATTTGTCATCGGGACAAGCTGTCCATCCTTCAACAGTGGTCAAGGAGAAGATTTTTAAGCTTCTGCCAACCGTATACACTTGGTTTCATACCATACACTGGGGTCAGAACAAACAGGAAATGATGCATTGCATGAGGTAGCATAGGCTCAGGCAGTAGAAGTACTTATTATGGGAATGGACTCATGGATTGGCAGGGAGATAAAAGTGGTGACTCTCGCCTTTGCAAGAAGCTTTCCGTCTCTTAGTGGTGAGAGAGGTTCGTTGTTTAGCCTCATTTTCTTGCATGACAATGACTCCTGTTGCATGTTCACAACTGGAATGAATTGTAGGCATTGCAAGCAGTTAAGCCACATAGCCAACATGTGTCATACTCCTTGCTGCATCGATTGTAAGAAAAGCAGCCACTTTAGTATGGATTGCCACTAGTGACGTGATAGACAGAACCAAAGTCGGGGAGAATTTCAAAGTTTTAGATGGACTGTCCCGTCAGGGCAGCGGCAGAAGGACTAGCATTACCAACACTATGCACTCCCATTAAGGTCAGTCAACACTGTTAGGTTTCACAGGTTGACAGAGGTGGCAAAAGGTAACATTTGGACAAACCAGTTAGAGTTTTGGTGGACAGGGGTACTCAGGTGAGCTTAATACTTTTGCCCCCTGGCAGAAAGCAGGTGTTGAAGCTGGATTGCTGTCATTTTAGTGAACTGCAGCCAGACTATCAATACTTTGGGAACGTGCTGTGCTGTGATAGACGGAAGTATGACTTTGAGATGGAGGTGTTCAGAAAAAAAGGGACAAAACTTGATGTCACTCTTGCAAAATACTCCTGCGTTACTTCCAGGTGAGTTTAGGTAGCAGTGATACAATAAACCAATTTGGAGGCGACATCGCTATAAAGTCACAAATACCTTATGGAAAAGCAAGTACTCTGCAAGATTACATTAAATGACGTACCTTGAAAGCCATACTAGGGGGTACCCAGAAGAAACCAAACTAATTTTTTGGTGGGCAGAGCTTTTGTAGTACCGCAATTTGCTGCCAGGAGTGCATAGAGTGAACATTCCAGAGTCAGTAAGTTGAGTGCTGTCGTTATAGGAGGTCAGAACTAGTTCCGGCTGAGTTTGTAGTGACAACTGCTTTGTGTGATTGTCATTTTTGCAACAGCTGATTTTCATAAACAGCTTGCAGTGGTGAGATTCTACTTTTTGCTCAGAAAAAGTGGAATAAAACCTCTTGAAATGTTAAAAAGGCATACAAGGACGTTGCTCTGGGGGAAAACTCAAGTGTTTGAGTGGCTTTTCTGTTTCAAAAATCGTGAAATGTCAACTGATGATAAACCTCAGTCTGGTTGTCCTTCCATAGCCCAAAAACATGAAAATCTTGAAAACATTGCTCAGAAAAAGTGGAATAAAACCTCTTGAAATGTTAAAAAGGCATACAAGGACGTTGCTCTGGGGGAAAACTCAAGTGTTTGAGTGGCTTTTCTGTTTCAAAAATCGTGAAATGTCAACTGATGATAAACCTCAGTCTGGTTGTCCTTCCATAGCCCAAAAACATGAAAATCTTGAAAACATTCATGTTATCATCAAAAAAGATCAATGACGGCCATAGAAGAAATTGGAGCTGCTGAGAATGATTTGGAGTTCAGTGCAGTGAACTGTGACAGAAGATCTGGGATAGAAAAGGGTGGCTGCCTGCTAAATTCATGCCAAGACTGTTGACTGCTGAACAAGAACAAGACTGCATGGAAGCATGCTGTGATTTGGAAGAAGAGTCCTGAAATGTTCTGAACATTTTTCAAGTTTGCCTTGTCCCTGAAAGTTAATTAGATAAAGTAAAACATTAAACCAATGCTGTTTTTTTTTTTTTTTTTTTTTTTTTTTTGACATGAGGTGAGGCAGCCATACACAGTTTTTTCCTGCAGAACCAGACAGTTACACAGGCTTTCTACTTGGAAGTTTTACAAAGATTGCACAACAGTTCGCAGCAGAAGCGACCTGATTTATGGCAGTCGGGTGACTGGTTTTCCATAACAATGCCCCTGTTCACACAGACCCATCTGTGCGACAGTTCTTGACCACAAATGGTATGACCCATATTTCTCAGCCCCCGTACTCACATGACCTTGCCCTATGTAACTTTTTTGTTTCCTAGAGTGAAAGGAATGCATTTTGCTGTTGTTGCTGACGTGAAGAAAAAGACAGGCGTGCTGTCAAATAATGGAAAATCCAGGGTAGAATGTATCAATTATGAAAAGAAAAGTTTCTACTCACTATATAGTGGATACGTTGAGTCACAGATAGGCACAACAAAAAGACTGTCACAAATAAAGCTTTCGACCATTAAGACCTTCGTCAACAATGGATGTACACACACACACACACACACACACACACACACACATGACTGCAGTCTCAGGCAACTGAAACCACAGGTACTGTCAAGCATCACAAAAGATGAATTTAAACAACTGTTTTGAAATTTTGAATAAAAGATCACACAAGTGTATTAGTGCAAGTGGAGAGTACTTCGAAGGGAGTTGAATGTTTGTTCTTAAAATGTGGATAAATAAATTAAAAAATTGGTTACTTTTGGGTACCCCGTTGTATGTGTTGGGACAGGAAGAGTTTTCTGCCTGGCAACAAAAATCCAAAAGACTACTCAAACTGCTTTTCTGGTTGATCCACTCAGCCGATATGAAGTTTTAAACTGTTTCTGGGTTCATGCAAAACAGGGCCTCTTCAAGGAGAGTGTGAATGGCAAAAAGTGTGTCTCAATTTGTCTAGATAATTTTGTAGCAAAAGATATTGTAGCTCCTCATGGAACAGTACTGGCTTGGTTACAAGAAGTATCTAATAGTGATTAGTCTTTGATAAGAGAGACAAAATGTCCAGACAGTTTGAAGAAATGCAGGAAGTATCCCACAAAGAGTTTCAAGATATAGCCAATCGGAGAACTGTGCACAATCACACCACCCCCCAGAAACCAGCTGAAGAAAAATTAATGCATCTATCTTGACCAGGTAGAAGCCCATTACATCTGGCAATGGACAAATTCATTTGGCAGTATTTGCCTGCCACAGACTTAACACAACGTGAAATTCTGACTGATACTGCACAACTGATAGCAGAAAATCTGTAACAAATTCCACACTATTTACAACTGGTAGTTAATGGAAGCATTCAGCAGCAAATGGACACTGGGGAAACTCAAGCATCTTCTAGCCCTTGGGATTCTCCTATATTTATTGTGCCCAAAAAAGAATTAATGGTGAGAAAACATACCGTCTCCATGTCAATATGTGAGCAGTGAATTAGGTAACTACTTCCGAAATACATCCACTGCCTTACATTGATGAAACACTTGACTGATTAAGAAATTGCAAGTATTTTACCACACTAAACATGAAATCAAGCTAGTATCAGATTCTAACTGCAGCTCAAGACAGACCTATGATGGCATTTGTTATGACTTCTGGACTGTACAAGTTTCTCAGAATCCCTTTCGGTTTGAGAAATTCATCCATTACTTTTCAGCAGTTTGTGGATCTAAGAGCTTAACCTAAGTTTAAAGTTGGAAATGATCCTTTTGCAAACTCTCAAACACAATACCTGGCCCACATTATAAGCTACACTGGTGTAAAACCAGATATGCACCTAAGAATGTTAAAAATCTAGAACAGTTCCTTTGTCTTGCTACTTACTGCTGTAGATTTGTTCAAGATTATGCCACTGTTACAAAGCTGTTGACAGTATCTTTTAGGCAGACCACAGAATATGACATAGCAATGAAAATGATTAAAGATATTCTGACCAGATCTCTCTTGTTAACTTATCCAGACTTCGAACAACCATTTATTCTGCTCAGTGACACTAGTGATTATGCTGTGGGTTGAGTCCTAAGCCAGGAGTGAGATGGTGAAAAGAAACCAATAATTACAAATACCATCAGATCAACAAAATCGAAATGAATTATAATGCGACTGACACAGAGTTCTTAACTCTAGTGTTGGATGTAAACTATTTGAATTGCTACTGTACGGTAGATGATTCACAGTAGTCACCAATCATGTCATCTGGCAGTGGCTTTTAAATCTGAAAGAAGCAAATAGTCAACTGATGTGATGGGCTTTAAAGCTGAATGAATATATCTACAGATTTGTTACAAGTGTGGCAAGACTCATCAGAGAGTTAAAGCACTAAGCAGAAAGACATGTATGTTGCGAGGAGACTAGGCTCTTATTGCTGTGTTGTGGGAAGCACAGGTACAATGTGCAGAATGCCAACAGTTTGCTACCCATCCACACTTTGTGCCTGAAGAAGGTAAGCTATATCGTAAAAATCCACAATGGAATTGACTGGTAATACCAAAAGCTTATTATAACACAATTTCATGAAAGTAATCAAGCTTATTACAGTGGGAGGCCAGCCACAAATGTGCGAGCAGCAATGGGGGTATTGGTAAAAAGGTGGCCAATGTGATACCGAAAGTTACACTCGCACCTTTATTCTTTGTGCACAGAGAGCAAAACAGACTAAACCCCGAATTCCAATAAGAACTCTACTTAGGGCTTCCATACCTTTTGAGATAGTCATGAGTTTGTTTCGGCTTTTGGAAGCTATGGTATGATTCTTACAGACCACAGGAGAAATTTTATGTCTTTGCTTGTGCAAATTTTTAAGCTTTTGAGAATCAAGAAATGGAGAATGATTAATTTTCATCCTATAGGGGAGTTGAAGACAACCACAAAGACAATATCTTATTACGTTAACAAAACTCACTATGATAGGGACAGGTATATATAACATATTTTATCTGCCTATAGTAGTCGGACCCATGAGTCGATTGGGCACTCACCTTATGAGGTTATATACTTAGGGAAATGAATTCCCCTTTTGAATTAGGCATACAATCCACAGGGATCAGTTCAAGCAAAGGTTAGCAGACTATCCACAGTACTTAAACTACTTGAGAAATGGTTCAAAATAATAATATTAAAGCAACTGCTAAGCAGATAAAGAGAGGTAATAAAGGAGGTGTACTACTGCCCAACTGAGAGGGTGATTGGATCTTATTAAGAAATGCAACAGCAGAAAATGAAAAGGCAAAGAAGTTCTCCCTATCCTACAAAGGATGATATAAGACTTTGTGGCTGATGTCATCTATGATGCCGAGATACAGTCTGCAGATTGTAGTACAGTTGCCCATTTTGACAGGCTGAAGCAATATCATGCCCATTTGACACCCCACCAGCCAAAATTCCTGTGGATCCATCTTCAGTTAAATTCAATACTTTCCAATACATTAGGAAGCATAAAAACCTCCCATCTTCAACCTCACAATGGTATGAATTACACTGGAAACACCATTACTATCTGCAGTTGATGACTGAGTTCAGTTTCCTCTAATTATTCTAACTGAGGTTTCTGTGCATTAAAACATGTATCTTATTGCAAAAGTATCCTGTTATTGATGGCCATTTAATGACACCTGTTTCTTATACCTTAGTCTTTTCTTTCTGCATGATCCTACTGCAATCTACCTCACTAATGTTTCTCAGCTCAGCCAACACAAATATTACCATTGAATATCGGAACTAAAGATACCAATGTCCCTAACACTGCTCATAATACCTGGAGTCCAATTCCCTGTATCTGACTGTCCACTGTGGACTCAAAAGACAAGAAAACCTGTAGCAGATGCACAATGTATCTGGTTACTGCAGAACCCAATGTGAGAGAAACATGTGGTTTCATACCTAAAATCTCATTTCATAGTGTCTTTTTCTTTTCTATGCTAGCAAACTCTCATCTACTACCCAACCAGTACTATTGCTGTAAGTGCCACATCGTTTTCATGTGTTGTGTTGGACAATTTGGGTAAAAGTTTTCTATTCTGCCAAGTTGTAGTCTGAAAACAGATCAGAGTCGATGGTCAAGGTCCTTGTCCACATGGTACACTGAGCTGATGTCGCAAACTTGGAGCTTGGATATGTCCACGTTGGATCTCATATTGCTGACAGAATGGTTGTAGCCTCTCAAGTAACATATCAGTGTTGTTCCTTGCACTGGCAAGATGGCTGTGGCCAGCATAAATGCCACCTCTTCCTTGACCCTTCCCTCCCTCTGAAAATATGCACGTTTTACTGTGCCATATGTGCAGTGTCCCTGTGAGATCAATATCCCTCCTTAATCCTCCTTTGCACATCTCTCCCTGCATTACGACATTACGGTCTAGTGGCCATCATGGTTTGGCAATGTCACAAGTTCTGTCTTGCCACTATCTACATGTGGCCTATTGTTGCAAGTTTTCAAATGAAAGGTTTCAAAGGACTAGTCACACCTGCCAGGAAACAGTGACAGACTTTGAACATGGAATGGTAGTTGCAGCTAGACATATGGGACATTCTATTTTGGAAATTGTTAGGGAATTAAATATTCGGAGATCTACATCGTCAAGAGTGTGCTGAGAATACCAAATTTCAGGCATTACCTCTCACTATGGACAATGCAATGGCTGATGACCTTCACTTAATGACCGAGAGAAGCAGCATTTGTGTAGAGTTGCCAATGATAACAGACAAGCAACACTACATGAAATAACCACAGAAATCAATGTTGGATGTAAGATGAATATATCTGTTAGGACTGTGTGGCAAAAATTGGTGTTAATGCACTATGGCATGAGGGCTTCTGTTAACAACATGACATCACCTGCAGTGCCTCTCCTGGGCTCGTATCAATACTGATTGGACCCTAGAGAACCGACATTTGAAGCTGACTGCCAAACGATTCTACTACAGCCGACATACATTGCGCACAAAGATAAGATATGACAATAAGGGCATACAAACAGTTTTTCTCTCGCTCTGTCTGTGAGTGGAACAGGAAAGGAAATGACTAGAAGTGGTACAGGGTATAATCTGCCACGCACCATATGGTGGCTTGCAGAGTACTGATGCAGATGTAGATGACTGGAAAATTATGACCTGGTCAGATGAGTTCCAATTTCGATTGGTAAGAGCTGATGGTATGATTGTTGTCAGCAAGATAATGTGCAATCTGGTGGTGGATTCATAATGGTATGGACTGTGTTTATATGGAATGGACTGGGTCCTCTGGTCCAGATGAACTGATCATTGATTAGAAATGGTTATGTTCGGCTACTTGGAGGCCATTTGCAGTCATTCATGGACTTATGTTCCCAACAGCAATGGAATTTTTTTGGATGACACTGTGCAATGTCACCAGGCCACAATTGTTTGTGACTGGTTTGATGAACGTTCTGGACAATTTGATCGAATGGTTTGGCCTTGAAGATCATCCCACATGAATCCCATCAAACATTTATGGGGCACAATCAAAAGCTCTACATCTACATCTACATATACATCAACATCTACAGCCATACTCCGCAAGCCACCTGTCGGTGTGTGGCGGAGGGTACCCTGAGTACCTCTATCGGTTCTCCCTTCTATTCCAGTCTCGTATTGTACATGGAAAGAAGGATTGTCGGTATGCTTCTGTGTGGGCTCTAGTCTCTCTGATTTTATCCCCATGGTCTCTTCGCGAGATATACATAGGAGGGAGCAATATACTGCTTGACTCTTTGGTGAAGGTATGTTCTCGAAACTTTAACAGAAGCCCGTACCGAGCTACTGAGCGTCTCTCCTGCAGAGTCTTCCACTGGAGTTTATCTATCATCTCTGTAACGCTTTCGTGATTACTAAATGATCCTGTAACGAAGCGCACTGCTCTCCATTGTATCTTCTCTATCTCTTCTATCAAACCTATCTGGTGCGGATCCCACACTGCTGAGCAGTATTCAAGCAGTGGGCGAACAAGCGTATTGTAACCTACTTCCATTGTTGTCGGATTGCATTTCCTTAGGATTCTTCCAATGAATTTCAGTCTGGTATCTGCTTTACCGACGATCAACTTTATATGATCATTCCATTTTAAATCACTCCTAATGCGTACTCCCAGATAATTTATGGAATTAACTGCTTCCAGTTTCTGACCTGGTATTTTGTAGCTAAATGATAAGGGACCTATCTTTCTATGTATTCGCATTACATTACACTTGTCTACATTGAGATTCAATTGCCATTCCGTGCACCATGCGTCAATTCGCTGCAGATTCTCCTGCATTTCAGTACAATTTTCCATTGTTGCAACCTCTCGATACACCACAGCATCATCTGCAAAAAGCCTCAGTGAACTTCCGATGTCATCCACCAGGTCATTTATGTATATTGTGAATAGCAGCGGTCCTATGACACTCCCCTGCGGCACACCTGAAATCACTCTTACTTCGGAAGACTTCTCTCCATTGAGAATGACATGCTGCGTTCTGTTATCTAGGAACTCCTCAATCCAATCACACAATTGATCTGATAGTCCATATGCTCTTACTTTGTTCATTAAACGACTGTGGGGAACTGTGTCAAACGCCTTGCGGAAGTCATCTACCTGTGAACCCATGTCTAAGGCCCTCTGAGTCTCGTGGACAAATAGCGCGAGCTGGGTTTCACATGACCGTCTTTTTCGAAACCCATGCTGATTCCTACAAAGTAGATTTCTAGTCTCCAGAAAAGACATTATACTCGAACATAATACGTGTTCCAAAATTCTACAACTGATCAACGTTAGAGATATAGGTCTATAGTTCTGCACATCTGTTCGACGTCCCTTCTTGAAAGGTTCTTGCACTGGTACCACTTTCACAATTATGGATGCCTATAGAGACAGCATGACTTAATATTTCTGCATGGGACTACCAACGATTTGTGGAGCCCATGCGACACTGAGTTGCTGCACTAAGCCAGACAAAATGAGGTCTGACACTACATTATGAGCTATCCCATGACTTTTGCCAGCTCAGCATATGTTAGAATGTATCCTATAAGTTAACAAATGACACAAACAAACAAACAAACAAACAAACACACACACACACACACACACACACACACACACACACACACACACACAGACAGAGAGAGAGAGAGATTATTTTTTTGGGGGGGGCAGGAGTTGGGAGAGGGGCAGGCGAGGAGGGAGGGGGGAGGAGGGAGGAGGGAGGGGGGAGGGGGGAGAGGGGAGGGGGGAGAGGAGGAGGAGGAGGAGGAGGAGGAGTTGAAGGGCAGGGGAACCCCTGAATCACTAAAGCCCCTATTGACAATATCTGTGCTTCATATCAGCTATATGCTGATTTTAACAGTTGTGTGATGCATCTGAGTACTGTTAATGTGACCTATCATATTTTAATCAGCAGCGAACATGACTACTCATTGAGAAAGTAAACTTTTTTTGTAAATAAACGGTGATTCATGACAATGTCATTTTAAAGTTTCATAGTGACAGGAAATGTAAATCCATTAGCATGTTTACTCCCCTTTTGTGGACCTTCTACTACTGCATAGGGCAGGCTACACCAGCTTGCATGCCCACTTTAGAGCAGCCAGACAGCAATGTGCACAGGGCAGGCAGGCATGAGTGAATGTGTGATGCATGGGCAGTCTTGCAGCTGAGCTGCAGCATACACTATCATAGTCCACTGACTGAGCTCAGGCTGCCAGGGCTTGCCAAGAAGGTTGCACATGCGCAGCATGCATGCAATCGTGCTGCCTGGCTGGTTGCCTACACCATTTGCATCTGTATGTGAATGAGCTGATGGGTACTTGCGGGCACCCATACCCGATAGGGCAACATTGTAGCAGCCTAACGTAGGGGCACGTTTTGTATTAGTGTATTAGTTCAATTTTGTATTAGTGTAACCCTAAGTTAAAAGTTTGTTACAGGAAACACCAAGGTGTCCAGCTTCTTGCATAATTTTCTTATGACAGTTGGAAAATTACACATAGTTGGAAGAGTTTGGTTGTATGCCCAAGGAGTGTTACTTTGACTAATACTAGTTGTTAGTATGTAAGTTATTAGTTGTTAGTACATGAAGCTTGCTGACACTTTTGTAATGACTATAATTGTAGTTTTGGAAAGAGGTAATGTAGTGTGTCATGTGTAGGTCCTTGATTTTAAAAACTGTCTGAAGTTGTTGAATGGCACTCCTCCAATCTCAAGTGTGCACATGCAGAGGACTTATCTGTACCTTGTACAGTAAAGAAAGTTATTAAGTTTTGGTAAGTTGTAACTGTTCAGAACGACATGACATACGTCTCTAACTGAGTGAAGCTGGCACTGATTAGTGTCATATTACGTACGAACTCTCATGCATTCAAATGTTAATTTGATTTTCTCTATTTAATCAAGTGTGGTTTTTTGTCCGCATACTATGCAGCAAGAAGAGTAATCAAACCCCATCCCTCACATGAATGGCATTATCAGAGACCCAATATCTATTGTACTTTATTCTAGTGTTATATTATTGCATCATGTGAATCAGTGAATCATCTGTTGTATAGTAACAAAAAGATCATTTGCTTTGAACTTAAACGTTCCTACTATTAAAATTCAGATAGCAAAACAGCCCCCCACCCCCACCCCGCCCCACACACACACATACACGTGCATGTGTGAGCGCGCGCGCCCACACACACACACACACACACACACACACACACACACACACACAGGGTGTTAGGAGTATAAGTAAACAGATTTTTATTGGTGTCTGAGGACATACTTCATTTGCAGACTAATAATTATAGCTATGCCTTTATGGTTGGTTAGTATCTCCAAGTAAATGTGGCAATAGCAAGCCATTAATGCTTATTTTCCCCTGGGCAGCAGGTCAGGTGTTGCACTGTCAATACACACATGCAGAATGGTTAGTCTACACCGACAAGTGTAGCCCATATAGTGGTGCAGTTACGACTGCACAGAAAACATCAGGGAGTAAATTATATTGTGTGTTTGCCGGAAGACTGTGAGACAGAGAGAAAACCACTAACACACCGAAGAGGATACACCGTTGATCACAATATCTGCATTTATACCCCTAACACTATATATGTATGTTAGAAAACAAAATCTGTTAAGGTCACAAATTCATAAGTCATACACAAAGCATTTTGTAAACCTCTCCCTTTAAATGGTTAGCATCACTGCTGTAGTGAGGAAGGACATGGGTTTGATTCCCAGTACGTCTTCAGATTTTTATGAGATAGAGCAGTCTGGAACAGGTTCCACTCAGTCTTGTGAGCCAAATGAGGAGCTACTTGAATAAGAAGGCAGTGACAATGTCAGTATTCATCTACTGGCAGTAATGGCTGGATAGATTAGTGACGTGCTGGTCACATGTCCCATGATTCTAGATTGTTCCTCATATTGCCTTGTATGCAGTAGTGGCAAGTTGGAGTGGTGTTGAAGTTTAATATTGTCTGCTGTCTCGCCAAGGCTCTAGGCTCCTATTAGTTGTACAATTAACACAGAGATAAGATGCATTCTTACATAAGGAAGGATAGGAACACAGCAAACAGTCACAAACCCAGTGGTTTTTTTGTTATTCTCGTATACCCAGATGTAGCCATGAATAGCCATCATCATTGTTAAAGTACAAGGAAATTACAGAATCACAACAGATTTATATAAAATAATAATCAAAACACCATGTTATCCAACAGCAATGAGCCATTCTACTCAACATACCATTTGAGTGAGTTACCATTTAACAAACCCATAACAATTCATGTCCCTACATTACTTCCCTGCTGTATAGGCAGATTGAAACAGATGTTATTGTCTACACTTAGTACAGCAGCCTCAGTTTGCATCATGTGGTGTAAGTAATGCCCCCACATTACAAAAATTGTAGTACAAGTAATGCTTCCATATTACAAAATTTGCTCACCTAGTTTCATTCCAGTATAGCAATTTAAAACCCTTTTTTTTTAAATAAATAAATTTGGTACCACACTCAGCACAGATAACAGCAACAATGTGTCACAGTATGGAAGCAATAAGGCCTTGGATGGTTACTGGAGGGAGATGGCACCGCATCTGCACACACAAATCAACTAATTTCTGTAAATTCTTGGGAGGGGTGTGATGAGCTTTGATTACACATTTGACTGGGTTCAGATCTGACGAGTTGGAGTGCCAGCACATTAATCAGAACTTACCACCATGTTTCTCAAACCACTCCATCACACTCCTGGCCCTAGGAAAGGGTGCATTATCTTGTTGAAAAATTCCACTGCCGTCAGGAAACATGATTGTCATGAATGGGTGCAAGTGGTCTGCAACTAGCATATGACACTCCTCGGTTCTCATGATGCCAACATGAATGTTCTTCAGAGCATAATGGAGCCACCACCAGCTTAGCTCCATCCTGCAGTACAGGTGTCAAGGAGCTGTACCCCTGGATGATGACAGAGTCGCGCCCTTCCAAGAAGGTATTGGGACTCATCAGAGAATTCAACACTCTGCCACTGCACCAGTGCCCAGTGCCCATTTCAGTAGCAGTTGCCAATGTTATGGTGTTAACATTGGTACAGGCATGTGTCGTCAGCTGCGGAGGCCCATGGTTAAGAGTGTTTGAGTGCTTGGTGCACTGTGTACTCAGACGCACTTGCGCTCTGCCCAGCATTAAAGTCTGATTTTCACTCCAACACAGTTTGCTGGCTGTCCTGTTTTACCAGTCTCTTCAGCCTATGACGTCTGACATCTGTAAAGAGAGGTGGCTGCCCAACCACATGACATCTAGACGTGTTTTCACCACGTGTTGAAGACACTCACCACAGCACTCCTCGAACACCCGACAAGTTATGCAATTTGCGAAATGCTTGTGCTCAGCCTTCGGACCATCACAGTCTGCCCTCAGCCAAACTTGGATAGATTGCGTACCTTCCCCATGCTACACAAGGATAGCACAACCACTAATACTACACGCACCATATGTGTGTGTGTGTCCGCCTCTTAGCAGTAATTCCCCACCAGGGATCCTACTATAGCCTGGATGGGTTTACACTGAAATTAGGTTGGTGGTCATAATGTTCTGGCTGATCAGTGTATATTAGTAGTGAAATGATCCGACAAATCTTATACAAAATATCATTAATAGGGCCAGGCAATTGTCCTATACAGAAGTGTCATATTACATTAGAAATAATAAACTGAAATTTGTTTTTAAAGATTATCTTAATGAAATATAATTTTACACTGACTTGAAAATCATCAAAAGCTAAAATCTAGTGTAGTTGCTACAGTGGTTAAATGATGCACTACACAATTAATACAAAAGAAAGATTAAAAAGTTGATACAAATCAATATATGGAAACCCGTTAACATCATAGCAAAATACTGAAACAAAATTAATTTAACTGTATACATTTAATAAAAATATACAAACATCCTCTACTGATGTAAATTTCTTAACTAAAATAAGGGATTGCAATCAGCTACTGTGTTCCTATCCTTCTTTAATTAATCTACAGTCACTGTGAAAAATGGTTGCTTATGGAATTAAAGTTTGATTATTGTACACATCTCTCAAGCTAACTGATTGCTGTGGGACGCACCAGCCCAACTGCCTAGCATCCTGTAACTAGTCTAAGCTGCCCACTTCAGCTACGCCACCCCGCAATGTATCAATGCCTCTGCGAAGGCCTGTATCATCATTCAAGCTTTAATGACCCGTGTAACTATTTGTCAGCCCCCTTTGACAATCCTGAAAAATGTAAATGTACCTCATGTACTTTAAGCCCCCCATGTGTAAAACCTCATTTTTATGGAAGCTGCCATTTCAGACTTCTATTAGCCTCTTCCATGGAAGGGGAGGGCGTGTAAGCCACCACCGGTCCAGGAGGTAACAGGACTGTTTTATCACCTGTACTTTGTTACAAACTCTCGCTTCCCACATGCCTGATCCAACCATCCACTTAGCAAAAAGGCAGTTAGATCTGGAAAAGGATGCAGACACACACATTTACCCCACATCATGCTTGACTGCCAACAGGGAGCATGGGAACAGAACCACATGCTGGCTGCAGGGACACAAACAAGAGTCGATCAAGAGGTGTTCGTCCTCTCTAGTCTCAGCTTTCAGCAAAGCTTAGTGTCTCTCCCTACCCTTCTCTCTAATGATTTTTGGACTGTGTTCCACTACTGACTAACTACAATGACCCTTCTGATTGGATTGTGGTTTGTTCACTGACTCCAGGATGCACCCAACTGTACTAGGAATATAGCTAAATTTTACCTACAAAATGTCATTCCATTGTTATTTTCCTTGGATACCCACAAAGGCTGACAACCACACTGGCACCAGCACAATTACATTGTGTTACTACAGGTCATTAAAACTTGCTAGTAGCTGTATAAATTCTGCAGGGTTATGACAAATACAATAAAAGATACTAAAATAAAGAAAATTCTCCTGTATGATAGAATTTCTTTACAAACCTTGACAGGAGATGCATCCTTTCGTATCTTTCCCCATGAAATTGCTTCATCGGGTCTGGCACCACTGTCACTACCATCAAATTCAGATGCAGTATTGATGAAAACAGCGTAATCTGCTCCATTCCTCTGAAAATGAAGGTGATTTTTTTTAATGTATCAGCCCAACAATAATTCTGTTAATCATTTTGCTCTCAATCACATATTACCAAACCAAGATTACATGACAAAATCATAGATTAAGAAATCTTGCAGCTAAATTTTCCTATCTTGAGTACTGCTATCCATTAATTAAGACTCACATACTTGTACAACTGTGCTTTTTGTGATACACATTATCCTTTTAATTATTATGCATAAATAACTGCCCAAAATTACATCTGTAGCAGCCAATACACTACAATCCTAACAACTTTGATACACTGATCTGGCTCATTGTTACTTCACAGTTTGCACTGCTGCCAACTGATAAATGAGATTTGCTCTTCAGTGATATGATTCATCCAGGCAGAAGATAATAATCATAAAGAGCACATTTTACTTGCTATGAAGGCCACTATGGCGAAATGTTAAAATATGGACACCAGTCAAACTCATTTTCACTACTCTACACCAAGATTATGCCATGAAATCAATCAGATATGCATACAGGGTGTTTTAGAAAGAACTTTACAACTTTAAAAATTCATATAAATTTATTGGAATAAGATATAGAGCTGGGTTTAGTGTTTTTTATTTTTTTTACCATAAACTAAAGATGTTGTATGTGGCTTCCGTTGGTTATCCTACAGACATCCCATCAGAAGTCAATTTCTTTCCAAACTTGCTGTAGCATTGTGGTTTTAACTTGCTCAGCGGTGACATAAATCCTTGCTCTATTCCAATAAAATAAAGAGAGAGAGAGAGAGAGAGAGAGAGAGAGAGAGAGAGAGAGAGAGAGAGAGAGAGAGAGAGAAAGTCGTGTCAGCCCTGGGGAACATGAGGGCCACGCAACAGGTGCATCATGGCTAATCTGTTGACGGAAATGCAAAAAATCCTGAATGTCAGTCAGGTCGTGGGGTGGTGCACCATCTAGCATGAAGTAAACATTTCATCCTTGGTCATCATCATCAATCTGTGCTATCAAAAATTGTTCTAAAATATCCAGATGCACTGTCCCGTTGAGGGTTCTCTCACAAAAAAAAGGGGCCGTACACTTTTTTCTTGCTCGATGCTCAAAAAATGTTCAGTTTAGGAGTATCACGGACATCCTGCAATTTGTAATGTCAATTTTCACTGCCCCAAATCCTACAGTTACATGCGAAAAGTCGACTCATCAGAAAAGGTAATTTTGTCCAAGAAATTTTCATCTTCATGTAATCGATTTAACATATCCACACAGAAGTTCTTGCAAGCAATTTTATCAGTGTCTAGCTTGTGCAATCGTCAATCTGTACGGTTTCAAATGCAAACACTTTTTCAACAGAGGCAAAACAGTTATATGTGGGATTTGCAGTTCGAGAGGTACATGCTGGTTTGATTTCGTGGGGCAGTTGACAAAACGTTGTCTCACTCGCTCAACAAGGTCATCAGATGCACTTGGACGACCTGATAATTTTCCATGTCTTATCGAACAACCTGTTTCTACAAAACATTTATACCACTCATAAACTGTTGGCTTACTAGGAGGATCTTCAGCACACTTGGTACAGAAATTACGCTGAACTGCTGTCGCCGACTTCGATTCTTCAAACCAAAACACACAGCTAGCACACTTGGGTCCAGTGAAGGCAGTCATCTTTAATGCAATGCCACTAGTGCTCCTTACGGTGTGATTCAGTACTAACAAACTATGTGGGACAAAACTTTATGTTTCCCTACAAGTTGACACTACCCTCTCCTCTGTAAGTACTATGAATTAATTTATATAAGTTTACTAAGTTGTGTAGTCCTTTTTGAAACATCCCATGCCAAACTAATGAACAGTATGTTCATCGCTCAGCTACATTGAACAGTAGCATCCGATTGCCAGTTCATTGTTATTGTTATTATTGTTGTTGTTGTTGTTATGCTTCTCTTTACACAGATTATACCAACAGCGCAGTTTCATTTGCTTAAAAAATACAAGCTATTGACCTATTCCATATTTTGCAATTCTGTCACCTCACGGAAACTGATCTTAACAGAAGCAGTAATTGGTCCACTTGCTGGAGAAAAAACACTTTTAGTGTTTTTAATGTTCTGAAAATTTAATCCATGTAAGCTCAGCCCCACCTGTTAGCTGGTTTTGTCTACACATTTTCTGTTAGACTGTATCTCACCACTAAGTAGCCAGTAAAAAATTGCCATGGCATATATGTCATTTGTTTATCTGATAATCCACCCATATCCATCTCAGTTGTTCTGACAATGACTCTGAAATTCTTTCTTTTTATATTGTCTGTTTAATGGTATTAATCTTTCTGTGCCTGGCTCTGTGGGTTGGAATTGATTATGCAGTAAAGATCCAAATCTCACTGCTGCACTAACAGTACACACTAATTTCATATAAATCAGATGGTCTCTAATACACACTTTTATCTGGCTATGTAAAAAGTATACCTGTGTTGTCAACACATTTTGGTGTATGTGGCTTGTGTTTACTGTCCAGCTTGTGAGCCACAAACAGTCTTTTCAAACTTAGGCTTTGAGTGCATAACACTTCATGGTTAAAATGTTGTTAACAGTGAATTGATGCATGCCACAGCCATGTCATTTTACCATCCAACTTATGAGACATAAAAGACTGAAGACCTATCTTATAGTGATCAGCCATGGCCAACATCCCCAGCTGAAAACGACTATTAATAAATTTGGACTTGTAGGTGCCCTGGAGAATATGCAACAAAACTAGGTGCTGACTTATGGAAAGCAACTGGGAGGGTACCAGTTTGGTCTCTAGGCATCCACTATGGAAAGCAGTACAAATCCGCAAACATTGTGGTGCATAAAGAATGATGGCAAGGGAACACCCAAAATGGAACATACATCAATGGCCACCAATTCTCTTCACCAGTGGGTGCATGGTCTGTATGACTCCTGATGATTGTTGCAGAAGAGTGTGGAGGTAGCCAGATACCAATACACACTTTTAGGGCAAGTGGCCCCAAGGGGGCCTGTAGGGAAATGTGTTAGTCATATTTTGGGCCAGCATCCTGTAAATTTGTCGGATGCTTCCCATCATTATTCCAGGGGGACACAGTATAATCTGAGTCAGAATACATTTTTGCTGCTAAGACAGCCACAATTGTTACATGTAATGTTCACGAGTAAAACATTTGCTACAGTTGTACAGTTATGTTGGTATTCAGATGAGCCACATACAGCAGATGTATTGCCTTGTAAGTTACCTTTGACATGGGTTCTTCGACGTATTATTTATAGACACACCTGAAGATGGGGCTGAGTCCCTGAAACTTGATAGTGTAAAGACTTCAATCAAGAAATAACTGTCCAAGGGTAGTGGATGTTTTAATAATGAACACTGACTGATAATGCTTATGAGTAGTTGACACTTGCCGTGCATTGCTGCATGGATCAATGGCGCACTGGATGACATCTGGAGGGTCTATCAAAGAGTGGGACATGCTTAAGCAGCACAATCTTGACCACTTTGTGGACAACATCACAAGAATGATTCAAACATGTTACAAAACATGAGGCAGACTAACGCATTATCAAATGTTAAAAAGCAGCAAATTTTGATTTCAAAGATGTGCACTTACAAACAATCTGATTTTACTTTGGTTATTATTTTGTTTTTATTTCATGGTAAAGTTATTTTTTGTTTCATGTATCAGGAACCCCATACTGGCAATTCTTTAAAGAATAGATATCCTGTGTGTAACATATCTTCACACTTCTGATTACTTTACAAATGAGTTAATGTATTAAATATTTGATGTTAAGCATCCAAAATCTTTATGGATGAAGATGAAAAACCATAATTATGTTGGTTTTATTAGTTTCAGATTATGCATCCACAAACTAATGAAAAAATCAATACCAAAACTGGTAAAAAACTAAAATATCACACTCGATGCTGAAGTTTTACCACATGAACATTTAATAAGTTATAAACTGTTTCTCTTTAATTATTTTGTTATGCTGTATGCGAGAAAAAGTTTACAAGAGGCTTGAAATTAAGTTTTAGGTTTGTTGGAAGTTCCCAAGTGCTCTCATTAACAAACACTAGACAAGTGTAGTTTGGGTAATTTGAGCTCTGTTTTAAGGAAAGCTATTGTAGTTTTTCACACATCTCAATGTTTATGACTTAGCTCATGAACTATGTGACATTCAGTTACATAATTTTGAAGGCACAATCATGTGTGGATATTGTCTGCGAAAGTGGGAACAGAGTTATAGCGAGGCTGCCGGAAAAACATCTCTGACACTTCATGCATGTGGAGCACATTGTGTAGAGGTGACACTCTACTGCCAATCTGCACTTTGGAATTCTTAAACATTGCCATGGTGACAGCCACCGTTTGCCACCCCTACAACTCAAGGTTGCATTTGGTCTACCAATGAGTGATTGACACAGTTTAACAACAAACAGCTGCGTAGTAACACTGGCAACAAATCCCAACAAACAGCTGCGTAGTAGCACTGGCAACAAAGTCCCTGGCTGTCACACGTTGTTTTTCAGCAGCTTGATTATAGTAGTGGAAGAGTAATAAATTAAAATTTCATGCCTGAAGCTGAGGTCTTACTACATCAGTTGGGAAAATGTAGTAAGTGATAAAATTTTTTCTTTCATTATTTTGCTCGTATGTGTATGTGTGTATGTGGAGGGGGAGGGGGGGGGGAGATAGATGAGGAAGGGGAGATGGATGGATTGGGGAGGGGGGGGGGGGGGCAGGAGGTATCAGCAAGAAGTTTTGAAAAGGTTTCAAATTATGTGTAAAATATGTTGATACCCATAAAGTGCTCTCATTCTCAACTACTGTTTGACTGTAGACTGGATAATTTGCATGCTGTGAGCCATGCTGCCTCAAGACATAGACTGTTTTTAGCTTTAATACCCCTGCTGTGTAACCCTCCGCCTCACAGCTCAACTAGAAAAATGATTAAATTAACAGCATTTTAAATTTATATATTTGGTCAATAATTATATGGATTACTTAAAACCAAATTTTTGTTGCACCTGGAAGCCTTTTGATAGATAATCTGAAACTGGGATTGGGTGACAGTTTTAGTCATTTACTTATATTGATGGCTTATTCTGTCATTCCCTGTTCACCCTGAACCTAAGCCCAGACAAATTTGAAGATATGCAAGTTCTGCAAAACTTTTTTATCTGAGCAGTTTATCAATGGACTTCTCCCACTTTAAAATTACCTCACCTCAATTACGATTATACCTTACTATTTACTGGCTTCCCTTTTTCCTATATATTTTTCCTTTTCTGTTTTCTTGTACATCTTCCGATTTATTTCCAGTCTTTGGTTTGTCTGTGTCATGATTACTACTGTAGTACCCTGGAATTTGACTGCCACTGGTTACTTTGCACTCCTATTGCGCAGCCTTGCCTCTTCTGAGCCAGGAAGGGTGCCATTTCCACCATCCAGTACCTGTATATTTCACTCCTTGCTACAGTTGTACAGTTTTGTTCCTTTGACTTTTACTACCCGTAATTGTCTTTTCAACTGCCTGCAACTCATTAATTGTATTTTGGACTCTGAATATGAGCAATCAGTCCACAATTATTTCCCACTTCTTTCTTTCAATTTTAACACTCCGTATTCATGCGAATCTAATGCACCATCAAATGTGATGTGCATGCCAATTTTAAACATTAAAATCATAAAAATCAGTTTGTTGGTGCATCACTGGAAGGCTAAATTTATTTTACACAATAATGGATGTACACATAAACTATCATAGCAAGAGCAATTTTAAGTGCACCATTGTTAAATGACACAATCACTATTCAAAAACAATGCCTAACTTGATTACCTACATGACATGCAAACAAACATACCATAAATTACAAGCATTATTCATAATTATCCACAATGTCATCATTACTGGTAAGATCAGAGGAGTCTACATCATAAACAGATTTGTTTCCTCTTTCCCCACCATCTTCTGTGTGTTCCATAACACATCACCTTCACTGCCTCCATAGTATTTGAAATACAGCATTTATTGAATGGTTTTACAATCATTGGTCTGTTTATGCTTTTCCAGACAGGCTGAAATCCAGTCTGTAATAATGTGACAAGCAGCACATTTATTTTTCCTGCTGGAGTAATATCACAGTTTCGTTCATGAAACCATTTTTCATACTGTTCCTACATGTAACCTTCGAAAGGTTTATTTATACTACGTTCAGGAGTCGTAACAGAAGTCATTCCTACAGGAATAACAACATGATCACTGCCTAGGGTGTGGATCTTCTTTTTTATGTCATCAATAAGATGACTGTGAAATTCATTGACAATGCATTGATGGTAAGTTTGGAAAGCCCATCATGACAGAATTTCCACATGTTTCGGAGCCAGATAAGCATTAAAGTTTGTCATCCATCCCTTCTCTTCATTTCCAACAATGATGTCATCTGGGAAGAACTTTTCATTTTTAGGGGTTGTGGGGCTTCTTTTCTGTTTGAAGTTTAAGAAAGGTGGAAGTGTGTTCCCATATGCTGCGATTCCCAGCATTATAGTTATGCACTGTTTTTTCACCCTTTTATTTTGATGGTAACTTCCTTTGTTCCCTTCTCATCAACTGTGTAATTATGTGACATATCAAACCAAACTGGCACCTCATCAGTGTTGCCTAATTGGCCCATCAAAAAATTCTTCTCTTGTCTAAATGTGACATACCACTGAATTTCTTAACATTTTATCTCAATATTCTGAGGAAGCTTTTGGCATACAGTGTCATAGAGGGATCAACATTTCCTAGGCTAGCTTTAATCTCATGCGTCAGTATATTAAGAACAGTATCCACCTCTTTTATTTTGTTTCTTATGATGTCACTAGTTACAGGTTCCCCCTTCTTTCTCCTTTCATGGATGAATTACGAAACTTTTACTTCAATGTCAGGATGTTTTCCTTTGTGGGAACCAGTGAATTTCTTTCTAGTAATACTAGTTATAAATACTGCCAATTCTGTTTCTTCCATTAGCAAATGTCACACTCAGTTCCAATGAACTCTTATCCTGCCCTTCTGTTACCACATTTTTCAGCATAAAGTATTGCTTTACACCTAATGTTCTTTTTACTTGCCTTCCAATTTGTGACTGCCTAATGCAAAATACTATACACAGTAGGCCAGCAATAATGTAATGAAGTTGACAATTTTTATTTTAACAATTAGTAAATGGATTATCTCATTTCTTGTCACACAATCTACTTTGATGCACTTTATATAACTTACCATCAAATTAGCATTACAGATGTGATGTTTAATAACACCACCTCCTATTATGATCATTCCAGTGTTAGCAGCCTTAACTGCCATTGTGTTCAACCGGCGAAGATCTGCATCAAGCAAAAAGACAGGTCAATATTAAAATGTGTGTTTTTGAGGGGGAAATAAAATTTGAAAAATAGGTTTGTATGAACATGGAAATGTTGTTTTACACTGTATATTGCTTCTTTAGTCCCATATTCTAACCTCATACTAAGGTAATAAGAAGAGTATAATAGATAAGGCATTGTTTTCTTATAACTCATCAGTTAAAGGTTTAGTTTGCTAAAAATACAAGCATTTATTCTGTGACAGTTACAAAACAAAATCTGTAAGTAGCATTTCATATTTAAAAATGGTGGAGTGTTTGAGATACATAAAATAAAGCTAGAAATTAAACTGGAAACAAACATACTAAGTTATAGGTTCACTATTTTCCTGATTAATGAATTTTGTACACAGTTTCAAAAGCTAGAGTGACAGTATTTGCTCCTTTTTACTTCATCCCTGCTCCAAATGTTGCCAGTTCAAAAGATTTTCCAATTGCAACTCAGAAAAAAAATTAATTTTTACCAAGTGTGCATCATAGTTTTGTCATCTCAAGTAATATTATGAACATATTCCATACAAACAAGAGGACTGTTTACAGGTGGGATACTAGCCAGGTTGACAGAAAATAGAAAAATCCAGACACCATGAGCTGAGAGGAGGAAAGTCTTCTACATGCCAATATTGTAATTCAATGCAGTCATGCTTAACTTCCTCATTTGTGTAATGGTACCTTGAATGATATCCAAGACAAGTCCAGGATTCTTATACGAGTGGAAATACATCATATCACCAAGGCTTCCATCAGTTAGAGCTGGGCTAAATACTGGAATCTTGTTTTTGGCTGCCCAGTAATATACAGAATCAGGGTTATTAATTTCTTCCCCTAGCCTTGCAACCATTTTGGATGGTGTCCATAGAGTACCCTAAAAACACAAAGTACATCTAGACATAACATCTTTATTCTAAGTTAGGCAGGGAACCCCGACATCCCTGAATTATATAGACAAATGAATAAACTCATCAGGCAACACATTTATAAATATTTCATGACAAGAAACTTTATTTGACAATAAATGTGCACAACAAGAAATAAAAGAAGAAAAATGAACAAACAAAATTCCACTGCCCCAGATGGTGTCATCCACTGACAGACAACAGAAGTGACACAAAATAACAAAAATAAAAAGTAAAAAACTGATCAATGAAATGGTAGATGCTAACAAGTGCTAAAATGAGTTAGCACTGCATGCAATCACTGTGCTGCTATCAATTATGTTCATTATAAAAAGGCTGGTACTTAGCAACTTCACTTACATTTGGGGCCAAGAGAATACAGAAGTGTGCAATGTAAAAATACAACTGCAAAATGCTAGGTTGGGAAAAATACAAGAAATTCATAAACACTGTGAAATATAGGAATGTTTCAACACAGGGTGCAGAACTACAGGCCTTTCTAATAGAAAAGTCTGGGGAGTGGATGGAAACTGGGATAACAATAAATTATAAGTGGAGACAGTTTGTACAAAATTTATCAAGAGGGGAAGAGGAAACAAGAACGTTGGTTCCAAAAATGGATAGTAAGATAACGCTAGAGGCAGTGTACTAAACTAAAATATATGAAGATTAAAAAGAAAATCCAGCACAGAATACAAAAAGGTCTAAAAACAAGTTGGCAAAAGAGTTTACTTAACAGAAGTAGCTTTTGGTGCCAATACGGTAAGCAAAAATGATTTCATGTTGGATACAGTATGAGGAACAGTAATTCATGGAGAATAGAGGATGAATGTTTATAACTGATGTAAAATACGCAAAAAGAAATAACAGTATTCCACCTCTCAGGGAGTGGGTAGATCCAGGCATATCTGATAATCAAATAGCACATGCAACAAAACAGTTCACTGGTGAGCGGCCACATGTCAGTGTGCAACGGGCACAATATTTTGGCAAGCGACCAAGTTGCCACCATCAGGTGCAATGACAAACTGACTCCTTAGGAGCTAGCGTAGTGCTTTGACATCCAATGTTTACTCCCATCCTCCCATTAAAACATCACTCTGTCTGCAGCTTGTGCCCATAGACTTGTGCTGGCAGCATCTCTGCTGTTGCTCTGCTCGTCTCCAAAGTCAGTCAGTGGATATATCTCCTTCCTTCTCTTAATCAAACTAAATGCAGATTGCCAGCTCCCACTATGGGTGTAGCCATTATCACCTTTGATCAGCGGTTCACTTACTTGACTCTCAATAGGTTATGTAATGACACACTCCCTGAAGTTAGGCATATGTGTTGGGATCTTAGTATGGTTGTAATCTACCCAGTGTTATTCCAATAGGCAATATTCTGGAACTGTCAACTTGTTTGGCTGCTGTTACCTGGTATGCTGCTGGTATTCTTGGCAATGATCTCCCGACACTATGCACTGTCTGCTCTGTATATGTCATATCAGAATGCCAGGGTATCTGACAGGACCTGGACTTCCAGAGCCTGAGGTTGTCCTTGACACTAGCAAGCAGGGCCTGTGTTTTAGCTGGTGAGCAGAAGACAGTCTTCACTTCATATTTCTGGAGAATTCATCCTATGTTTCCAGACAAGGTACCACAGAATGAAATAAATGCAATGGCAGCATCATCCTGAGCTCCCTCTTCCATTTTGCTGGTTGTTCAGTCAGTGTACGATGTATGGCAGTCTGAATTATCCATTGCGTGCAGCCGTTTTTCTGGAACACTATCCTCGGATGATCAAGTGCATGGCTCATTTTTGGAGGGGTTGTGGGCCCTATCCACCAATGTTTGGATATCTTGAACCTCTGAGCTGGATGGTGGCAACTGTTCCCATGTAGATATAGATAGGTGTGAATCTTCTTATGGTACATGCCGTGGCCCAATGAGCCATCTACTCTTCTCTTCATCAGGACATCCATAAAGGGAAGCACTCCAAGCACTTCAACTTCCATGGTAAAATTGATGCACTAGTGTATGCAATTAATTCACTGGGATAATTCCATGGCTCCCTCCTCAAAATGTTCCACATACATGACTGCAACAAGTGGTGCATGTGAATGCACCGTGGCTACTCTTTCCAGCTGCATGTAGCAACCATCATTGAAAGGAGAGCATGTTCAAATCAAGACATGCCTAACATGGTTGTTGTATCCATTTCAAACTTCTGGCCAACAAGTTAAAAAGATTCATCTACTAGCACTCTGGTGAAAAAAGACGCAATGTTAAAGCCCACAAGGAGGCCTGTATCTTTAAACTTGAAGTTCTTAAGGCATCCAACAAAATTCACTGAGTAACGAATATGACATGAGCATATTCGGACATGAGGGCTAAGTATATCCTTTAGGTTTTTGGTTGGTACGGTGGGGCACTAATGTTGCTAACTATGGGCATAAATGCACCCCATCTTTATGAACCTTCGGAAGTTGATAAGTTGTTTGTTAAATCAGAGCTGTCTGTCATAGCTTCTTAATAATTTAACATACAATCCAGATTCTTTAAATCTTTTTCTTCACTCCCTTGGTATGATAAGTGTTGATCTAGTATGCTATGACTTCTAGAAGCCCCACATCTTTGTAAAATAATCCAGGTGAGACAGATCTACATTTGCTTCATCTTTTTCAGCCAGGAAGACCACAGTATCTTCATTTAGTTCACATATGGCTGCTCTCTCTATGCTAGAGATGTTCAGTTTCACAGGTTTTGTTTCACTGAGGGCACAACAGGTTTCATGATATTTTTCTTCAGCTGCTTCAAGTCAAAGTCATGCATTTGCCTGTTCCCCTGCACTGATATTGTCTATGATAGATGCAGATTTAGGAGTGAGCGCAAAGTTAAGTACTTTCATCAGAACTGAAACAGCACCCTCATCCAGATTCTTTGCAATGAGATTAATGATAGCCTTGCAGGGAGTATCAGAAACTTGTTTCTCTGTTATATCCTCAAATTTTGATGTTTGATGCCCAATGAACTTCCTTTCTGCAGAATCTGTTGTGGCCATGTGACTCCATCAATCCATTCCCACTGCCAGGAACTGAACTGGTTGGCAGCTGTAAATGCAGTTTAAATAGATCTTTGTTAGTTGAACCCAAGAACCAGTGAGCAATGTGTACTTTTTCCCATACAATGGCTATGCCGGCATGTTTCTCGATTCTTCTGGCTGCCAGTGAGCCAATATGATAGGCCTTGGCGAAGTTCAACACTACACATTCTTCACAGCTGCTCATAAGGAATGTAAAGGCACTCCGCTAACAGCTCCTTTGGCTGTGCAGCTTGTCAAGTCATTTCATGCTGTGATATATCTTCGCCTTGTAGTGGTATGTGATTTGGTTCTACAGCTCCTCTTAGAGTAATTCAAGACGAAATAGTTCAGGGGTGACTGTGTTCTAGTAAAAAAAGAGAATAATAAGTCTACATATGTGAATGGAAAAAATTTATTTAAAGTATATTACAATTGCTTTATTAGAAATGTTCTGCATGTACGAATTTGGGCTAATCGGACTTCCTCTCTTACATTTCAATTGTAGGGACAGGCAGCCGACTTTAAGGACAGTAGTGCATGTCAAAAATAAGAATATCCTCCTTGCTTGGTTCCACTTCACTTCAATAAAAAATACTTAATACTGATATCAAGTCTTTTCTTATTTCAAAACATATATGATACAAAACACTTGTAGCAAGTCATACTCCGAGCAGCGCATCTTAACAGAACTTCTATATACGAAAGTGTCAGTAACAAAATCATGTACCAAGAAAAATGAGTGATGATTTTTTTTTTTTTTTTTTTTTCATTTGTCCGCACCTTACAGCGCATTCATAATTAATGTCTTCGCAGACTCTTACGGTCAATCAATCTTTAATTTTTTGTCTTTAATAACCTTTAACTTTACCAAGTCATTGGGGTTTTTCACCATGTGCGCACACAATTGCTCCCACACTGCCCGTTGACATGGTATGGAAACGAACAGTGTTTTTGTATGTGCATAACTTAAATTAATATTCGCCAATAGGGGTCGATGCCCTTTATTTGTTGGCTTCTCTTTTATTTAATGGAATTGTTATGTCATCTTATCCTATGTATGTTAGAGTTCTACAAGAAATTAAAAGATTATATACATAATATGATAGTCCACTACATATTTGAATTTAGCGCACCTACAATAAAGTTCTGTTTGCTTTGGCCTCACTGCTGGGTTTCGCACTTGTGCACTGACAGATTTGGCGGCTAAGAACTAGTCGCTAAAGGTCAACATGTTAGATGCTACCGTTACACTCGTTTCCTTAGTGTTGTTTTCACATTGAGTGTCACACTTTCACCTGAGTACCACATATTAAAGATTGCCATGGCATTTGTCTTCATTCTGGGTGCAGTGGGTGTGTACTTACTGTTCAAAATCCAACACTGTGGCCGAAGATCTCCATTTTTACACCCAGGGTGTTATTATTACCCACTGTACTTACATTTTCAGCTGAGAGAACCCTGGCCAACAGCATCCATCGACGAGGTAAGTACTGGCTCGAACAACTATAGTTCACTTATTAATGTATCAAGCATTGTGAGGCACAATACTCAGAATTTATTTCCTCACACACTTACGTTAATGTCACCACACATGACAGTCCACTTGCTGAAAGACATATATAGCCGTCCAAAACATTGTATAAATTGCTTGTCTTTAAAGTTCATTCCTTCACATGGAGTTTGGTTTCCAATGAAAATTCATACAAATATTGAGTTACAACAATATATATAACACGATAGCTTATATATATGGCTGACAGACTATCCATTGGTGATATTATGAACATAAATTTCTTAAGCTTTAAAATGTCAAATTTTTCATTAACTGGGTTCTGTTATTACAGTTGTGTGTTAGTTTTAAGTTATCTTTGTTCACATCACATATACAAATTATTTACATAACACATTCTTATGGTACAATACAAACATATGATATATTTATGCTTTGTTTTATAGCTTTTATCACTTATGGGAGCTCATTTCTTCTTTAGGTAGAGGAGGGAGAAAAACATTTGAAACAGGAGTAAAACATTATGCATTACTGGCCTAACTACACTTGGCGGCACCTCGTTTGTTTGGGAGGGAAGAAAGGAAATACTCATCTATTGGTGCAAGGATTTATGAGGAAATGTTACTCATATAGTCATGGACTAGTTGTCAAGGAACTATTATTTCATGGAAATAATGTGTACTGACTAATCAGTCACGTTGTATCACATTGTTTCTTCATGCATTAGTACTGCTTACTTCAATTCACGTGTAGCTTAGTGTGAAATATGAAGAAGTTTTAACCTCGTAGACTTATCTTTCTTGAATACCTGGAAATGTAATTATTCAAGATTTCATGTGACACAAAAAAATTAAATGGTTTTTGTAAAATCACATACTTAAATGTTTGTGTGTACTCTGCAGCGAATAGGTACTGATAAATGTCATGGAGATATACTGTGACAATGTTTATTTTTATTTTTCATTGCCTTATGACTTTTGTATAAATATCCTTATTACAAGATGTGACCCGTTTCTTCATTTGGTACTTGCTACTCTCAATGTAATTCTGTTCTTCCGCACAGTGATGATGCTAATTTTATTTATTCTTTCACTTCGCATGAAGTGGTGTATTACTTCTTATTGTTGTCAATTTTATGCCTTCATGTGCAAATCAAAAGAATTACTTATGATTATATACATTACTTCATCTTAAAATACACTCCAGAAAAAAATTACATTTAGAGTTATGTACACTATGTACAATTATCATATGACAGAAAGAAAAAAATGCTACTTAGCTTCATCACTCTATAAAAGCTTTTATATCCTTGTCAGGGTGGAGACCCTTGTCTCTCCCTGTTTTCTTATAGACTGATCTGTATGTAAAAGGATATGGTATTTCGGAAATTACATGTGGTCCTGAATAGAGTAATTGACAGTTCTTATTCAGTTTGCCAAATTTTGTTGATTTAGGTTGCGTCTGTAAGAGGACGTGTTGCCCTTCAAAAAATGTGCAACATGTTTCAGTTTATTACAAATTTTCTTTATATACTTGGCCCTGTTTTCTATTGTAGCCATGGCTTGTTTAATTTTGTCTTGTAGTGTCATTTCTATAGTGGATACCTTTGATATGGGCGACTCCCACACATTTGATTGTTTTGTGTGGAACATCAATTCATTAGGTGTGAAACCTGTTGAAGAATGTGGAAGTTTATTGACAACTTGCATGAAGGGAGTTATGTATTCTACCCATTGGGTATGTTTTTGAGGGTTGTATGTCCTAATAAACTGGTTAAATTCTTTAAAGATTTGTTCCTACTAGACTTGCTTCTGGGTGAAAGAAGCTTACTAATAAACGTTTTATGCCCTGTGAGGTCATAAATTGTTTCCACTTTTGCCCAAGAAAATATGAAGCATTATCAGTTAGTTGTACCTTTGGTCTACCTACTCTTCTAAAATAGTCTCCCTCAATTCTTTTCCTGATATTTGTGGCTGTTGCATTTTTAATGGTATACATTTTGATAGGTTTTGAGAAAATATCGTATAGTGCTACTATGTATCTTACTCATCCTCTACTTCTTGGATATGGACCAGCTACGTCCAGAGATCCTACATCTATAGGGTTTTTTTGTGAGTATTGGGTGTAGCTCAGTATATTTTGACACATTGGACTGTTTTGATTTTTGACACATCGCAAATTTTCTTAATACCTGTAGGACTCGCCTTCTCAAATTTGTAAAATAACAAAGTGCTGCAATTTTTTCAGTACATTTGCCTACTCCGCAATGTCTTCATACTTCATGTGTGTGTCATACACATCATTGATCAGATTTTTCATGTTTCCTATGAAACAAAATGCCCTTTTACTCCTGATACCATTTACTTACCTTTCCACCTTCATTTTGCTTAAGGTTTTGAATGACTTTACTCCATCTACAATCTTGCTGTTGTATAATTTTCATTTGCTTATAAAACTTATGGTAATCAGACTGTTGTGTTGTATCTTGCATTAATAACATTTTGATTTCTGCATCTTGCTCTGTTAATTCACTGAATTCGTCTAAACCTTGTGAAAACCTAGACAAGGCACCTGCAATAACATTCAGACTTCCTTTGATATAAATATCTCGAAACTGAATTCTTGTAAATATAGACACCATCAAGCTAATCTATTGTGCAATAGTTTACATGTTAAAAGAAATGACAGTGACTGATGGTCACAGTAAACTGTAGTATTCTTATCCCACAAAAATATTCAGACTTTTTAATGTCCATATTAAAGCTAAACTTTCTAATTCTGACACAGTGTAAGATCTTTCTGCTTCTGATAAGGTGCAACCAGCAAAACTGATGACCTTGAGTACTTCTTTACCTTCTTCTTCTTCTCGCATCTGGAACAAGCATGCCCCCATCTCCTGAGAGGTCAATAGCCTGGGATTAACTATTACCGGATGGTGTTTTCTGACGGTGTAGTGTGACTGAATTCATTACTTGGAGTAATTTCAGTTAGTTGCACTGTGTCGTTACTTCACCAATTTGTGCCGTGGGCTGCTGTGCCATTATTTTGCTGCCCAAACGTTGGCTGGGGTACAGCGTTAAGACATGGCATTGTTGTCACGTGTCAGCCACTGCTGCAGCTGACTGTTTTTGTTCATTTTTGGCAAATGGCCTTGTGATGGTGGATTGTAATTCGCTAATGCGTTTAAATTACCCCCTTATTTTAAAATTTCTTTAAATTTTTTTTTCCATTCCCAATACTGTACTTGTTACCTCTGCGTATGTAACTTTGCTGTTTTGTATACCATCCTTGCTGTGTGTTTACACCAAATTTTACTGACCGATTTACATAACTATGTTGTTATGGTAGAGCACTTGCCCGCGAAAGGCAAAGGTCCCGAGTTCGAGTCTCGGTCGGGCACACAGTTTTAATCTGCCAGGAAGTTTCATATCAGCGCACACTCCGCTGCAGAGTGAAAATCTCATTCTGGGAACTATGTTGTTGTTGGGCCTGATTATCTGTTGCTCTATTGGGTACAGGTCTTTCCTCAAAGATCAAGTCGATAGAATCAAGCACTGACAGAAAATATTCAGTGCCATGCTCTAGTGTTGTGACTAATTTTTCTCTAACGTGTGATGGTAAACGACTTTTCAAAATTTTTAACACCTGCGATATTGGGTTCGTCCAGTAGTGTGTCCTGTTCAGGTATTTTTCAAAGTATCCACATAGACTATCATATTTGCCATTGAATGGTGCGGGATTGAAAATCTCGCATCTGAGTCTGTCTTGCACTGCCTCAGACCAGTATTTGTCGAGGAAAGCTCATTCAAATTGAATGTAACTGCTGTAATGTTCGGCCACTTCAGTTAGCGTAAAAGAACGTCACCTTGCATATATCCCATGACACATCTGATTTTCTGTGCTTACGTGCAGTTGAGGGGAAATACATGATGAAAAGAACTGATAAATACTACCAGATTCATTATTTTACCTTCAGTAGTGAATGTAGGAAACTGTCAATGTCTCAGCAAACTTTTGTCTGTAAAAATAGTTGGTAGACAAGTGGCATTTTCAGTAATATTTATGTTATTGTAGTAGTTAGCTGTAATTCCAGTTGGTAATTGTTCAGGTATTGGAGTTATGGGTATGTTTACATTTTGCACTCTATAACTGTCACTGGTACCTCCTGTGGAACTCGTGACAATTTGTGGATAAATACCAACAGGTTGTGGTTTGTTCACTGTAGCCTTTTATTATTTACATACATATTTCGAGAGCTGGTAATATTTTCTTCTAAAAGATTGCGGATCCTATCTTCCGGGCTTGTAGATTGATGTTACCTTGTTCACTGTTTCATTTTCTTTTTTCTGAATAGGCTTTTCTACTACATCTGTGTATAGCTTACAATCAGTTACTAATTTCTCTGCAATGGTATTATCCTTATCTAACGTACCTGCTTCAGCTTGGCTAATGGTATCACTCAAGATTTTCATTGATCTTCTCTCTCTCTCCTTCTTAGCACATGCCGAGTCAACTTCTAATGTTGCTACCCTTAAAGAAAGCTCTTTTACAGCTAGAGGTACACCTTCATAGTCTTTATTTAGTTTGACAGTGGTTGCCCTTTTTAATGTCAAACACAACTGGTTTTGTGTGGCTTCGATATTTGTATTTGCGTTTGTGATTTTCTTTATCTGTTGCTCTACTACATCATTATGGCCATTAAAAGAATCTACTTTCTGCTTTAACTCCGTAATGTTACTCTTAACTTCAGAAAGTACTTCATGCTTTACTTATTTTTTCATATCATTCAATTTTTAGTCTATTTCAGTGCGAAACTTTTTAGCTAAGTCACCGAATTTCTGTGAGACCATGTTTTGCATATCCTTGAAAACTTGTTTTCGTTCTTGTTTCATTATATTTAGATCTTGTGTGACTATCAATTTTTGTATTCATATTTTGTTTCATAGCACTGAATTTGGTGTTCATATTGTGTTTCATATTACTGAGATTGGTGTTCATACCATCAAATTTCGTGATTATGTTAGATAATAACTGCCACAGCAGTGCTTCAGTTGTACTGCTCTGGTTGCTGTCAGCTGTACTTTCGAAGTTAATGTTTGTGTTGTGAACAAATGGTGTTTATAATGTGTTATCAAGAGTCATATTTGTATTGCTCTCCAATGTTTCATTCATGAGCAGTATAACACACTGGGAGATGCGTGACATTGTTTTGTCAATTGTTAACACCGTTGTCAAGGTTATTCTGTTGTGGAGCATCACTATCATTTGTCACACCTGCAACACTCATCTCTGACCTACTTAAACTTTCTGCAGTAGGCATGCGTGGCACCTGAACTTCAATTGTTTGCTCGCACAATTCTATGCCATCTTGGCTGGTTGCATTTTCGCTATTGCTATCAACAATGAACATATTTTTCTGCCATGTTGTATGAATATGCAAAAATAAAAATTTCACAAAAATATACCACTTGTTATTGTAATTTACGCGATGTTAAAGCCTGATTTACATCTTTTATGATGCGCACGCTATTGTGTCACAATTCTGTAAGTTTTACCAGCAATGCATCACACACTGAAAAATTCCTGTAGATTTTCTACCATAAAATTCAAGGAAGGGAATAATGTGGAAAAGGTTTCTGCCTACATCAAAAGAGATGCTACCAAGCGTAACCATACAAGCAACTTGCGTAGCCATCTTACGTTTGCTGCGCCGAACAAAACGGCTTACTATGGAAAAATTTTACATAACCTGCGTCCAATGTTTATTCGTTTCCAAAATTTTCTCCTCAATTTTTGCCTTTTTGCTTTACATGCTCTCCGCCATTGGAAACAGAAAATACAGACAATTAGCTTTTATGACCAATAACAATGACACAAAAATTTCTTACTATAACAATAGTTAACGAACCCTACTTACAACCAGTGGCCTGAAGTCGTTGCATTCAGGTTGCCAGTTGTGTTATAATAATAAAATATATATATAAAATTTTGTTCTGCATCTACAAATTTGTGCTATTCGGACTTCCTCTCTTACATTTCAATTGTAGATGCAGGCAGCCGACTTCAAGGACACCAGTGCGTGTCAAAATTAAGAAAATCCTCCTTGCTTGGTTCCACTTCACTTCAATAAAAATACTTAATACTGATATCAAGTCTTCTCTAATTTGGAACATATATGATACAAAACACATGTAGCCCGTCATACTCCAAGCAGCACATCTTAACAGAACTTCTATATACGAGAGTGTCAGTAAAAAATAATGTACAAAGTGGATGATGATTTTTTTTGTCATTTATCCGCACCTTACCGCGCATTCATAATTAATGTCTTTGCTGACACTTATGGTTGATAACTCATTTTTGTTTTTAATAAATTTTATCTTTACCACATCGTGGATGGGGTGTGTGTGGGGGGGGGGGGGGTGTTTTATGTACCTACACAACAGCCAGATGTCAGTGTCCAACAGGCACAATATTTCAGTAAGCAAACCCATTGCCCTCATCAAGAGCTGATGAACTGATTGCTAATGAGCTAGCACAGCATGTTTATCTCTTTTCCCCTTCCCTCCGAACTGCTACTGCTGTCTGTGCCCAGGGGTGAGGGTACATCCAAGGTCTTCTTCCCACTGACATGTCACTGTGTGTGGTTCATGCCATTGCTTTGCCTGTCTCTGATGTCAGTTCATTGTCAGATACTCCCTTCCTCTTTGTAATTAGAGTGTTGGTTCCCTGACTTTGCTATGGATGCAGCCACTATCACAATTGATAAGAGGTTCTCTTATTCAAATCACGATAGACTCTTTAATGTCACACTCTCACTCTCAGAAGTTAAGACTCCAGTGCCAGAACATTAGTATGGTTTTAATCCATTCTAAGTAGTTTGTACAAGCAATTTTTCGAGACTGCTGAATTATTAGACTGTTGAATCCTGGTGCGCTGTTAATGTTTGCAATATGGACTTTCTGACATATATATGCAATGCCACTTTGCCAGGGTATCCAACAGACCCATGATTTCCAAAGTCCGAGGTTGTCCTGTACACTATCAAGCAGTGTCCTCCTTTTAGCTGGTAGTTGGAATACTGTCTTCACTTGGTGTTTCCGGAGGATTCATTCTAACTTTCAAGATAATGCACCACACACAGGAACAATGTACTCACTCACTAACCTGAAGAGTATGCTTAGCCCAATAAAGATCCTGAGGAAGAATCCGACCAGCCAGACATGTCTGAACCAAAGAACAGGTAAAAACACTGAGTGTGGTCTTGAACCCCTTCAGACACAAGTATTTTAGAAGTACAAACTCAAATCCTTTGGTCACTACAAAATATGGGATCTCAATGATCTATTTTGGGGGTTTTGGTAATTCAAAATTTTGGTTGGTTTTGGGCCCATTAATGGCTTCAAAATAAATAAAAATATTGTGCAGAGTACACTAATTTTTCCAAATTTATTTGGTTTAAAATTTTTGTACACTATAATGTGCTGTAGGTGTGAAGGTGTTAATCAGGTAATGTGCAATGATAACTTAAAAAGTCTGCACCTTTTAACAAAGGACATTTTACGGGTAACATACATGAAGAATACTTTCTTAAATATATCACATTAAACAATGGTAATAATGTGGACCTGTGAAACACCTTATCTCAAAACACCTACTTTCCATCACTAATATTCAACCTGTCATTACACACACAAATTTAGAGATAGAAATCTATATACAAATATTTTTACTGTTGGTTTAAGTCAGAATGACTGGACGATCAATCAACACCAGGGTCAAAGAACATAAGCAACACTGCAGGTTGGGGCAGGTGAAGAAATCGGCCATGGCAGAGCATGCACTAAATGAGACCGACCATGTAATAAAATTCACCAACATGGATGTTCTGACTATAGACAAGCACTATCGTACCTGCTTGTTCAGAGAAGCTGTAGAAATACACAAACATGGAATTAGCTTCAACAAGAAAGAACAATGTCTTAAGGTAAACGTATCCTGGCTTCCCTCACTGAAGCAAACAACCATCGCAGGTAGCAAAGGAGAACTGTACCAGAAATGACCGCGGAGAAGCTCTCAGATATTGGCACGCCAGGTACATATAATCTGCGGCCGCGAGCTCGGCTCCAGTTCACCACTGGCAAGGAAGGGTGAAGCTTTGACAATGCCAGCCACTCGTGCTGGCGAAACGTCAGTAAAATTGTCGAACGAATGTTGGCCAAAGAACTCTAGACAGAAGCAAACAGACAGTTTGTTAGCAGATGATGTTTTCCACTTTCTTTGGATGCGATGTACGTCTTTGATACGGTACCTATTCAAACGTCAAATACTTCAGCTACCTTGGTTACAGAAGGACCCACCACAAGACTATTTGCTCCCCTTCAAATTCACTTAGCTCTGGCATACTTGCAATGTATCAAAGGCATTGCACATGCGTCATTCGCGATCAAATAGAATGGTGCCACCTGCAGTCTAGGCTAGCATCTGCATTTATGTTTAAGCACACATATCTCATGGTGTTTCCTTCTATTAGTCCAACCACTATTGGAATCACTCCAATGGAAACCAACCTGTTTTATCCAGTATATCAATGACATCTTTGTTGTATGGCTACATGGAAGAGACAAGCTGAATGATTTCCTCGTACATCTCAGTTCCATACACCAGAACATCAATTTCACCATGGAAGTTAATCTGGATGGAGTGCTCCCCATTTATGTATATTCTCATATGTCTATGTGGGAATATACATAACAAAAGTACAATTGCAGGTTGTAAACACATGGTTGATGACTTGTGGAAGTTTGGGTCTCATTGCGGAGCATGCTCGGGCAGCCTAATTGTAAGCAGGAAATCCAGGTCTGAGCCTTGGTCCAACAGAAATGTTTATTGTAGTCATCCCATTATACTGCTGATGTTGTCCATATTCACAATTGTGTATGTATTTCATGGATAGAAAGAATGTAATGAAGATGCTCTTATTATCAAATAGATTTTCACAAACATGATCACATATTGCGTCCCAGAGAAGCTGTATGTAATAAATGAGACTCTTTACCCTTGTGAGTCCATCAATGTTTTGTTCGTGACTCCTTGGCAACAAACATTTTTTCCATTAACATTTCAATGTGAGAAATTTTGTTATCATGAATATTCTTTTAAGCCACTCTCAGTTATTAAACAGTAAGGCATCATGTACATCATGCACTATTTCAGCAAATTATATGTTGTGATTCTGCATATATGCAGACCACAAAGGAAAAAGGGGGGGGGGGGGGGGGGGTTACTCGAAAGAAAGAAAAAAGGAATTCTGTGATTTACCATCCAACTTACGATGAAAGCATTAGAGGCAGAACATAGGCTCAGGTTTAGGAAAGAGAATAGCGGTTCTGAAGGATAATGCAAAGGTAAGAAGAACGAAAATTCAAATGAAGTATAGAAAGGATAAACAGGTAACACAAAAGAGTGAGTTTGCAATGGTAACAGAATGAAAGAAACAGGCAATGTGGTAAGGAAACAGTCAATAACAGAAGATATACACAAATGTAGGATCCAGGTTGCCCTGCATTTTACTAATAGTTCAGTATGAAGAACTGAACACTTGTTTCACTCTTAGGCTGATGTATGAGATACTCATTCATGTAGATAAGTACTGGGTTCTACAGTGGTGTGTTGGTGTATGTTCACACTGTATTTTGGACACCCGAACAGTGACTGTCTTTCACTCAAAAATTTTTAGATCATAGTCAAATCTGGGCCAATGCAGCTGTCGTTAATCTTTAGCATGGAAACTACCTAGCTAAGGGACAAAAGCAAACTGTAAAACGTGTAGGTCCCACTGCAAAAGAAAGGAAAGGTTAAACAAGAGAAAGCAGATTTTTTTCCCCCTAGAGGGAACCAAGGTTCTTGTAATTTTTTTCCTGACTATGATAGAAAATCATTACCTACACCAATTGCTGACAATAAAGCTAAAACTGCACTGCTTTAAGAAACTGATGTTATGGTAATAAATCTACAAAAATATATTAGAAATGTATGTCAGTAAGATTGATGATCATCTGAGTGATATTCTTTACAAGATAATGAGAAAATAAAATCGTACCTTGCGGTCATTTTGAACACTGATAAGAAAATTATCTGTTTTTCATCACTGGCTTTTAAAATACAGAATACTTCTCTCCTACATCCTGCACCTCCTGGAAAGTTTAGCTTTAGTGTTACCGCTGGCAGTCAAAAACTGTAGAGTACATTGAAAGCATCACCTTTGAAGAATGTAGAGACAACAATGCAAGAGAGAAAGAAAGAATGGAGATGAAAAGAAGAGCAGTGAACGATAAGGATGTAAGAAGAGAGAGGAACTGTGAAAGAAACTTGTGCTGAAAAACTGACAAGTTGAGAGAAAGAGGGAATTCATAACTAGATTCGAGTGGGAATAAAAGCATTTTATACTACTTAATTAAACTGATGTATGAATATGTAAAATTATTTGTGCTGTCACAGTTTACAAACCTTCTCCTTTTGTTCTTGCAGCATCTTGTCTAAAATAGGCATCACCCAGTCTTCAAAACGACAATAGTTCTCATTTGGGACAAGAAGATTTCCTATCCGGTTGATGCCCTTTTCACGTAGCCTGCGGCCATCTAGATGAAAATCGCCAATATATGTTGGTGCTAGGCATTTAATAAAATCTTCCTCAATGCCACCAGCTGTTGTGACCACACAGTCCACCTGCACAAAAGTAAGTAAGACTTCTACTTTACATAATCCATAGAAAACGCTGCAAACAAAGAGAAGAGTTACAAGTAACAGAAACTTTGTTTCAAAGTAAAGAGTGTATGAATTTAATTTGAGAGTACAAATAAAACAAAATTAAGAATTGAACAACCTGTGTGCCTAAGACCTCTGTGTTAAGTATTTGATGAAAAGCAGTGCTTTGTGGTTACTTAGCTGTTATTTAGTTATAAGCTCCATGGATCATTTGCTTAATACATTGTAAATATGTGGAATAAATCATTTTACGTCCAAATCTCAAATTAATTTGTAAATATGGCTACACCCAGAACATTTATTATGTTGGTGCATAAATACACAGTGTTTTTGTTTTGCATGTTGGTATTCCAGTTGCTAAGGGTTATTTATGGATTGTCATTTTCACTATTACTATCTGAGTTTACATACTGTCATTTGAAGTAAAGAGTTGAGTTGTGGATGCTGGAAAATGGAGTGCCAAGTGAAGAAGTCAGAACATTTTGGACATATGCTTTTCTTTGTTCAATAAAGGACTGACAGCAATAGAGGCAGCTAGAAGCATTTGCACTGTGGTATGGGGATAATGCCACTTGACAGAGCGCAGCAAGAAAATAATTTTCTAATTTTAAGAAGGATCCTTTTGACATTGGTGACTCTCCACAATCAGGAAACCTTCAGGGTTTAATGAAGATCATTTAAACTCATTACTCCACAAAGATCCACATTAGTGTATTGAGAACTGACAAATGTGATGAACTGTGATCATTCCACCAATGTGTGACATTTGCATGTAATGGGGAAGGATCAAAAATCATGTTTATGGTTGGCTGGCATTTTAGAGTACAAACTGCTTGTATCACACCATAGGAAAGAAACAAGGAATAAATAAAAACCTGACGTGAAAAAGGTGAAAACCGAATCAAGCAACTTTAACAGAGGAACAGCTAACGACAAGGACATTCTTAGGGGAAATTTCTCAAAACATCGTTGAGACGGCAGAGGTCCCCGCAGAGGGGCTCAAATTTGCTACACCATGCCACTGCGTTGAATACAAAGTAAGATGTAATCAACAGAATGCACGTCATCAGCTGAAACATATGACAAAGCAGACGGCAAACATATATGTAAAAGTAAATAGTTCAAAAATGGGCACTGGATCAGAAAGTGTCACACTGTCAAGGGTTGAGAACAGTAGGCACAAAGTGGAGCAGGGTCGCCACTTAATAAATGGCAGTGACTAAAACAACAGTGTGGTATATGCAGCTGGGCTAAAATGACTCCTCGCGATGTGAGGGCTGAGAGGAAGGCTTAATACCCCAAAATTTGTTCCCCTGGAGAGAAGACCATTACATACTCCAAAGTGATACTACATGCCAACAGACAGTGACACGAAGACCATCTGAGGGGAAAAGAATAACTAGCAGGCTGAGGGATGAGACATGCAGCCTATGCAGTGGCTTCAGCAACCTCATGTCCTGGCATGTCAACGTGACTGGGAACGTCACATTGGCTCCCGCCACAGTCAGCAAGTGGAGGCATTCTTGGATCCATTGTACTAAAGGTTGGACTTAATACACCACATGAAGGCTCTGAAGAACACAGAGAATCTGAACAGGTGACACAATTTGGAAGCAATTTTGGTGAATGTACTGGGTGACCTGATAAAGGGCGTCGAGCTCTGCGGTAAAAATTGAGCACTGGTCAAGAAGCTGATACTGAAAAAGATAATTGCTAAGTACTAAGGCACACACAACACCATGGCCTGTTTTGGAAACATCGAACTAGACGAAGATACAGTCCCCAAGCTGCTTGCAAAGTGCAAGAAACTCACTGTGATACACCAGATCAGAGTAGTCTCCTTGGGAGAGAATGGAGTCTGAAATGAACACATATATCAGCACAAAGCAAGGGTGGTAAACAGCTCACACCCATGGGGAACATGGCAGGGAGCATAAAGCAAAGCTGTCGAAGCAGCAAATGAAAGTGAACTCTGGGTGGCAACAGAGAAGACATGTGCAGCCCATACTGACAGTGAAGGGAATCATCAAAAAAGGTAGCAAAGGATGGGTGAGCGGCCATAGAAGAATGACGGTTTATGCAATGACCGAGGAGAACATCCTGCTGGTAGGACAATGGTAATTCAGCAGCCTCAGCATAAAGACTCTCAACTGGACTTGTGTAGAAGGCTGCAGTGCTAAATGTATCAAGCAATCACAGACGTTGTTAAGACAATGTAAGATAGACAGACATGCGGACAAATATATGATACATTCATTATCCAGTTTCAAACAGACAAGGGACCGTTAAACACAGAGGAGGAGGGTCTGATCCACTCCCCAAGAGGTAGAACACTGAGGGAGCTAGTACAACAAGCTACCAGGTAAGAGGTGTGGGAAGACCAATAGAATTTCCTATCAAACGTGAGTCCCAAGAATTTTGTTATGTCAACAAATGGAAGTAGGAATGGGCCAAGACTTAGCGATGGGGAAAGAAACTCACGCCACAAGTTCACACATACAGTCTTGTCAGCGAAAAAGCGGAAGCCTCTGTTGATGCTTCACGAGTGAAGGTTATTAAGACATCGCTAAAGACAGGTTCATTGAGAGCTGCAATAGATTGCCAAGTCATCAATGAAAAGAGTGCCTGAGATACCTACCAAGAGACAGTCCATAATACGGTTAATGGCTATGGCAAATAGGACAACGCTGAGCATAGAACCCTGAGGAACACCAATCTCTTGAAGTAAAGTGGCCGACAGAGCTGAGCTCACACGTACCTTAAAAATATGGTCTTTTAAAAATTCCCAGATTAGAAGGGGCAGGTGACCTGGGAAACCCCATTCGCACATACAGAAGATACCTGTCCTCCAGCAGGTGTCATATGGCCTCTCAAAACCAAAAAAACATGGCAAAGTTTGGCACTTCCACAACAAATTGTTCAGAATATGAGTTGACAAGGTGACGAGATGATGAACTGCAGAGCGGTGCTTACAGAATGCGCATTGGGCATTAATGAGGATATTCTGAGACTCTAGCCACCACACCAGTGAACTATTAGTCATATGTTCCATCACCTTGCAGATGCTACTGATAATGGAAACTGGGTGGTAGCTGGAATGAAGGTGTTTGTCCTGACCAGGCTTTGGTAAGGGAATAACAATGGCCTTGTGCCAGCGACTGGGAAACGTACCATCTGTCCAAATGCGGTTATATGTTTGGAGGAGAAAGTGTAGGCCCTCAGGAGGAAGGTCTTGCAACATCAGAAAGTGAACACCGTCCAGTACTGGATTGGAGGACCGGTACAAAGAATGTGCACATTTGAGCTCCCTCATAGTAAAAGCAGTATCATAACATCCATGATTCTGGGAGGAGAAAGGTAACATCCTTGCTTCTGCAGTCCATTTCAAAGGGAGATAGGCAGTATGGTAGTGGGTGGAACTTGAATATCTGCAAAATATTGGCCCAAGGTGTTGGAAATATCAAGAGGATCTACAATGACAACACCATGGTCAGACCAGGAACCAGGGAATGGACCATGGCTCCTGAAAGCCGACAGAGGTTACCCTAAACACATGAGGGAGTAAAACTGTTAAAAGAGCTTTGAAAAGATAGCTGATTGGCTTTTTTCGGTATCTCTGAAAATGATGTGACACAGTGCTCATAGTTGTTTATAACAGATACAGTTTGTTGTCATGGGATGGCACTGAAAAATGTGGAGAGTACATCTTCACACACAGATTGTGTAGCAGCATGCTTCAGTCCACCAGGTGACGTGGACAAGTCATGACAAGGAAGAAGTGGAAGGTATGGAACATTCCAGAGCAGTAAGACTAGTTTTATAAGATATTCTACCTGGTCACCAATGCAGGGGAAATGGTGTTCATCAAAAGTGCCCAGACAGGAGTAGAGCTGCCAATAAGCTTTGGAAAGCTGCCTGTTGGTTGGATGCACAGATAGGATAGGTGTTAGCAAATGAATGACACAGAGGAAATAGTCACTCGAGTGTATGTCAGAGAGAACAGACCACTCAAAACGACAAGAGAGCTGAGCAGTACAGCAGTTTGGAAGGCCCAAGTGGGAAAAGGAGTTTGTGGAATCAGAAAGATATGTGGGTGTACCCGTATTCAAATTGATTAGATTGAGATGGTTGAAGATATTTACTAGGAGAGAGCCTCTCGGACAGGGGCACTGAGAGCCCCAAAGGGGATGGTGGGCACTGAAGTCAGCGAGCATCTAAAAGGGAGGAAGAAGTTGAGCAATAAGTTGCAAAATGTCTGCCCTGATGACAGCAGATGATGCTGCAAAGAGAAAAGGTGAAAGCGGGAGGGGACAGATAGACAGCAATAGATTGAAGGTGGCTGTGCAAGGAAATGGTGTGACTACAGATGTCATTCTGAATGAGCAACATGGCTCCCCATGAGCCAGAGACCCCGCCTCAGGAGGAAGATAAAAACAGACTGAAGTGAAGTGTGGGAGGAGAAAGTGAACGTGAAGGTGTAATTTTGTTTCCTGGAGGCAGAAAACAAACGGACAGTATGATCGTATGAGGAGCTGCAGTTCAAGCCTATTGGATCTGATGCTGCAAATGTTTGGAGAATAACCATATCTGATGAGAGAGAGGAGATGGGTCAAATACGGGGACACTGCAGTGGCTGCAGAGTGCCACAATTCAAATATGCACAGTGACCAGGTCCACAGGCTGGGGGATACTGGTCCATTTGTTTGACAGAGGTGTCAGTAGTCACCTGTTGTTGGTGGTGCATCCCTGTGAAATGAAGGTCAGCCGGCTGACAGTATCACTTAGTGACACCACTGAAGAAGAACACTGAGTGGAGATCATTTGTCTTTGTCTGACTGCTTAGAACCTTGGTGTTTGTCAGGCGCAGACCCAGATGTCGACTGGCTAGAAGTGAGCAGAAAGTCATCACAGGGATCTGATTCCTGTGTTTCTGTTTGTGAGACATGCAATTTTGCCGGCGCAAGTGAAGGTTTTTTGGTATGGTGAGCATCTGCAGCAGGTGAAGATGATGGGGTGACCTTCAAGCTGGATGATTTCACACCTGTGACACTGACTTGGAAATTCCAGGTCTGCATAGCCATGTCTTTCATGGGCTGGGGTGTAGCAAGAGCTGTACTGTAACTGCCAGAGAGTGGTGTACAAGGTTTGCGGCTAGTCAACTTTTCCGAGCAATGTGAGTAGGAACCTTTTCCCTTCATCTGGATCTCCTGAATGGCTCTCTCAGTGAGACAGATTGGACATTCATAGGACAAAGCAGCAAGATTACCCTTGCAGTTGATACAGTGAGGGCAAGGAGATGGACATGCACCCTCATGAGTGTCCCTGCCGCAGGTTACACATTTGGCTGCATTTCAGAAGATTTGTAAGTGTGGTTGTAGTGCTGACATTTATAGCAATATGTGGATTGGGGATTTATGGTCTGAGAGTAATAACTTCATTGGCAGCCTTAATTTTTGATGGATGTACCATACAGTCAAATGTGAGGAATAGAATGCAAGTTGGCACTAATTCTTTATTAGTCCTTTCTATGACGCGGTGAATTGCAGTCACTCCATGGGTAGTGAGATAGGCTGTTACTTCAGCCTCAAACAAGCCATCAGGCAGCAGAGTGGACGTGACACCGTGGGAGGAGCTCAGAGTGCAGTGAGCCTCTACTTTAACAGGATAGCCATTGAGACGTGGTGCATCAAGCAGTTTCTGCGCTTGAAAAGCACTATCTGTCTCCAAAAGCAAGATCTGATTATGGGATCGAGAAGAGGATTTCAAAGGGCCGACAACAGCATCACACCCTTCCAAATAACAAATGGATTAACTGTCGTGGATCTGTGACAATCTTCTGTGTGTGACACCATGGGATATCAGGGTGTGTCTAGGAGAGATGTTGATTCTTTTATATCAACTTATTTACATTTTTGAGATAAGGAACACATCATGGAGAAATCATCCATGATTGCCAACATCTCTGATGGTGCACTCCTTCCTGCTAGGCGCCTTAGATGATTGTCCACACCTCAGATCACACCTCCCAGACTCAAGATGTAGGGACCAATTGGCATAGAGGAAAGTACCAGCTCAGGCAATCATCATCCTTCCCCTGTCCTGACCTTTACCAGTGTTTACGTTCGAGCCCTCTTTGCTGACCTGGGGCTGGGGATTACACATTACCCAGTCACCTTTTACGCATTGAACGCTTAGAGCAGCCTCCACGAACGTAAAGGGAGGAAGAAGTAGAAAAGGAAAAAGAGAGACCTCCAATGCCAAAGCAGAGGAAGGGTAAGAAAAGGAAGGGTAGGAAAAGAAAGATTTGTGGATGGGATGAATCCATACACAGTTTTAACAAGAACTTTGATTTCCCAAAGAAGGAATACAATTCGATCCCCAAGGAAGGGGAAAAGAATAGCAGGAGGATAGACATGCAGCACAGAAAGGGAAGTAGTACTGCAAAGGCTCATCAATTGGCTTGTGAACAATAATGAGCACTCCCATCTTGTATCATTACTGATGATGAGAAATGGTGTCTTTATGCTAAGGTAAGGAGAAGAAAGGAATGGCTGAACCCAAACCAAGTGACAACTTCCCATACAAAGACCTTCGCATATCCACAAAAATTAATGTTAAGTACCTGGCGGAAGTGATGTTGTGGTGTGCTATGAATTGCTTTCCCGATTTGTAACCATCACTGCTGACATTTACTATCAACGTATGAGATGTTTTGAGGATGCAGTCCAAGAACAACAACCTAAAAGACCATGTAGGGATGCTACTCCACAACAACACCTGCCTGCATTCTGCTAGACCGACAAAAAAATTATACTAGAGTTGGTGTCTTTATGCTAAGGTAAGGAGAAGAAAGGAATGGCTGAACCCAAACAAAGCGACAAAGACCCATGTACAAAGTTTCAGAAGCCAGTATTTTACATTTAGATTTATACTCTGCAAACCAATTTGAATTTCATGTCAGAGGGTACTTCTCACTGTATCTCATATTAGAGATTCTTCCCATTCCATTCACAATGTGTGGAAGGAGGAATCATTGCTTAAATGCCTCTGTGTGCACTGTAATTAGTCTAATATTAGCTTTGCTGTTCTTATAAGAGTGATCTGCAGTCATTCTCATATGCATATAGAAACCCTAATTACATGGTACAATGGTAAGTACTTTCTGCACTTCACAGAGATTTGCAGAGTATCAATGTAGGCATAGGTTGGTCTCCAGTCTGTTAAATTACACCGATTTGGACAATTTAAAATATCAAATGGTGTATCTATAATTTGTAGTCAATTTATTTTAAGTATTTACTAGGAATTACTCTCTGAAGAAGACACAAAATAAAAAGAGAAGTGAGGAACAGAAGAGTATTCTGGGAATGGCACTATACAATGTGACATTAAATTTCTTTAAGTCAGTAAGGTTTCTGTTTATAATGGACAGGGCACACAGTCCACAGCTGTTTGGGATAGTTTCCTTGAGACTTTTCAAAAACTGTGTAGTTCCAAATTTTGAGGCTTCTGTGCTGGTTACATCATCTTTTGGGGCACATCTGAATATGTTCTTTGCATGCTATTTGTGAATGAGGTTTGGCAAACAGACTGTTCACGTAATTTGCATGATGTCCACACTCTTGTGTTTCAGCAATGTGGATAGATTTATGTGGATTGGAATTGTTCTCTGTCACAGGACTTACTGCACCATCAAAAATGGACACACATCAATTTGCTATTTCAGTAAAAAACATTTAGGCTGGAAAAACTGCTGTGAAGATATGCAGAAGTGTTGTAGCACTGACTCCAGTGACACTGAGAACATCACTCCACTGACATATTCCAATATGTTTTTGGTAAGGCAAGACTTTCCTTGTTTTTTCCCACATGTTGGTGCGGAGAATCATGTGTTAATTAAGTTTAATCCAAGTACATAGTTTTGGCCCAATTCCAACCACGATGTTGAACATACCACTGCACCCCGTCATGCTGGTTAATGATTAATGGTTAATGTCAACTGGACAATATGGCATATAAGCTTGTGATTGGGGAGGGGGAAAAAAAACAGAAACTGGAAATCAGGTTTCTGAACCCTGTTAAAAGTGCGTAAAAAAAAGGGCCTGCCTTGGCTACACCAAAATATTCATATCAGTGAAAAAAAAAACTATACTAATGAGATACACTATATTGTCCAGTATAGAATATGAGTAAAATATGACCATCAATCACCTGTCCATCCAATGAACTGCCACTACCAAACTGCGGCCAAGAGCTGTGTCAGTCACCCAATGGCAGAACACGTACTGAGTACAGGACGCTTCACTCTAACGGCTGCTTCACAAATCCTGCCACGTGGCTGCCCCTCCTCCTCCCACCTCGTAATAGCTTCAATGATTACACATATGGGAATTAGCCTTGCCTCACATCCTCTGACCCTGCAGTTCTCCTGGCAACAGTTAAACCTATCCCCACCTCACACATCTGACACTTATATCCCCCTTTCCACATTATTCCTCTGTTCTACCTCAATCCCCCAGTTCAATTTCTCCATGTCAATGAGCACCACACGTAGCTCTGCCAGGACTAGATTAATATCACTTGTTCCAAATTCCTGTCCAATGCACTTGTAAATACAATTACCACCACTGCCAGCATCATTGTCACCACAACTAGCATCATCTTCATATGACACACAAATGAAAAAATAATGATAATTTTTCAATATAGACAACTTACATGTGAAATATGTAGAACAAAGCATAACATATGGAGACTACAGATATAACTGATAGTAGTGCCAGAGATACCTAAAGGAAATACCCATGTAATTGTATACAATGTTAATTATGTTATCTTACCAAATTATGCTGGACCAGAAAGCGAATAGTGTCCCGAACACCAGCAGATATCATGTTTGATGTGTAGCCCAAAAAAATTGTACAATTAGTTTTCCTTTTTATGAATTCATCTTCTTCCAATTTGTCCTGCAATTCTTCAGACAGTGGCTGCCTCCGACAAGTTATCTATGAAAATTTCAATAGTAAGGTAGTGTAAATATATAGCATTCAACTTTATCTTAATTGTTATCCAAAATCTTACCATTCTCTTTATTTCTTCTACAGCTAAACCAAAATTTGTGGCTTGAAATCCACTAAATCGGAATGTCTCCAGCAGGGCATGATAATTAACTCCTTTGTTAAAATCATATCCTGAAACAAACTAAAAGATGATACTTGCTCTTTTCATTTATATGCAAAAATAACAAAGTCAAAATTTGCACATAAAAGAAAGATTAATATAGATTTCTCCTTCCAGTTTCAATAGTAACTCAAGTGGAGTTTCTGTAATTATAGTACAACATTCCAAGAGAGCAGGGTTTGAATCTAGAGTGGTGTCGTGTGCTTAACAGAATGTTAAGTTTGCTGAGTAATGTTTCTTCTCCTCCTAATCTTTCTTACATTCCAGTTATTCATCCTTTCTTACATTCCAGTTATTCATCTACAAAATCAAGCATTTCCTGAGAAACATATCAGCATGTCACAGGTTCAAAATTATGCTTTTTTATAAGTGGACAACTGCAAATTTAAAAACTATGCTCCTTTTATATTGTGTGTTGCCTTAAGTTTAAATAACTAATTCTGTAATCCCTTAGCATCAATTGGAAACACCCACGGAATTCATTTAGACACAAATTAAATAAAAGAAAGAACACACAGATGTTTCATCAAAATATTGAAAAACTGAAAGTATTACACTTAATATGGTATAAAAAGGAATAACTCAAAAAACAAGTTTTGGTGTTTAAACTTATTTGTCTCCACATACATGCTTTTTAAAATTTTGAATCTTATGCACAATTTCTTCTCAAATTCTGTCCCTTAAAATTCTTGTTAACTCATTTAAGACAAAAACACTTAGTCACGCAAGAGACTGAGAATTTCTCATCAATCAGTTGAAATCGTCAACTATCCACATTTCTGTTTGGACCAACGAATATTCGAATTAATCATTTTTATGATCTTAGTTACCCTATTTGTCTTCAATGTTATCCTTGCTACTTATTAAGTAATACAAACTGCCACATAAAAACGACAAGATTAAAGTAAGTGAACAGTGATGAAAAGGGGACAACATAAAACTTCAATCTTCCAATGCTGTATGTCACCTTTGTCCCGTAATTTAACAATGGTGTGGTGTTCAACAACAAATGTGCACAAACAGAAAAATGACAATACTTATTTTGCATCTATATTAGTTTTTGAAATACAGGTTGCAGTGAAAGACAGATCTGTAATATAGCCCAAGGTCTAGATTAAGTCAGAAGGTGACTGGTTGAGGGTTGGTGAAGAATAGTAAACATTTCAGTTAATCTCTACCCACTATCCAATGTTTTGGAATTTTCCAGGCTCATCTCTCTTGCTAGTTTACATCAACAGAAATAATACTGCTGTGGAGTCAGTGAAAAAGAGATCACTGATAGCTGGCAGCATTGTTGCCAGCTTTCAGCTACAAAGAGCAACTGACTTCACACGAAAACAATAGCCGTTTACTACCTGATCATTTTGTCTGCAAATTTTGACTTATATTCAAAAGTCCATGCTCCACTGTTTCACTTGCTTATTGGAAATAATACATTACTGTCACTCGCAAAGAAATATTACCTTTATTTTACATTTAGGTTTTACTGTTTTGCCTGTGATGTTTCACTACTGTTTTGATGTCATCTGGTACAAATGGTCTAATCCTTTGCATATAAGACATTTCCTAGATATTAAACTGATTCCTTTTGCCTGATACAAGTCTCTAAGTTTGTGTAAAATGCCGTGTGACACCATAATTTGGATTAATATTTTACTCCATTGGTTGATTTTAAAGTGAGATTAGTGCCTAGTGAAGTACTATCTTACGCACCTGTGTTTATTCTAATTATTATTATAATAATTACTACTACTGTTTTTGATCAAAGCATCACAACCAAGTTATATAGCTAACAGAAAATCAGGTATTTTAAATAAGGTAATTATGTCTATTGCTAATTACAAATTTATTTTTGACAAGACTTGTATTAATGAATAAATACATTACCCTGAACTATCGGTGTCCCTTCGGGCAGTGGGGCACTTTCTACTAAGACAGCACTTTTAGCCTTTTCTGGAATATCCTCAGTAGGGCCAACACTTCCTCTCACTATAGTACATATGTCCTTTTCTTCAACATCATCTCCTTTTTCACATATTTCTTTGACCTCAGTACTTCCTGACATTTTTAGACCCTTGTTAGTAGTAGAAAAAATATTTATGGTTACAACTGTGACAATGTTTTACAAAACAGCTCTGTAAAAGCTGCCATAAGTGAAATTTCATTACAATCTACCGGTAGCTTCCACAATTTTAAACTATCAATGAGTAATGCAGACTAAAGTAACTGTGACAGATGCACCTGTTAACTGCATTGAAACTATGCCAACTGATTAAATTGATAATAGCTTGAATGCCCACTATAGTAAAGTATACAGCATATCCTCAAGGAATTGGTTTTCAAGTTATGAAATCAAACCTGCCGTATGAACTATAATGAAACAACGAGAATATCTATACTATGATGATATTTTCTCTAATGTTAACTTGAGAAAATGGAGGCTTTGTGGACATAGGGGTGAAGATAGGGTTTGAGGTGGGGGGAAGGAATGGCACATCATCTGATCCTGTATAATGATAAGTTTTCCCCCATCTGTGGTATTTTTCATTTGCATTCTACATGTTCATCTATTGCCTCATTAATAGTTTCCTTTTTATGCAGTTAACATGAAAATATGACATAATACCATCATCTGAATCACAGTTGTACATTGGGTTGCGTGGAGTTATCAGCACGAAAGCAGTCATGGAAATTACAGGGAGACTGGAAAGGGCCACAGTTAATCACGTGGGACGAGTGTAATGCGAAAAATTTGGGTATCATGTTTTGAATCATGAAATCTTAAAACACATTTTAGCACAGGGCCTACTTATTGAAATTTTTCTGCTGTGTGTAAACATCTCCAAGGGCTAGATTCAAATCTTGTTTCCCTATGTGTACACACAGATGCAAAACTGTTGCTAAATTCGGATATATATTAATTACTTATACCGCAACGCAACTACTACTAATGCCCTGTTTGTACTTGCGCTATCAATCCCAATACACAATCATTTTCTGGAAATTTGCGCTTTAGACGTGGAAGATTTCCTACCTATATGGCAACTTTAGCACAGGACTTCAATTTCATTTATTAATGCTGTAGAAGACAAGCATCTTATTTCGTTGTTTACAAATCGCCGGTCTTTCCCACTGATTTTCAAATTCACATAATATCTTTGGTTAGGCTGAGACAACGCCAGTGATCAAGAGAATCGAGCAAAGGAGTTACTTGACAGCTCACTGCAAAAACTCTGTGAGCTCCCGTTTTCAGCTGTTTTCTTGCTTCGACCAACAATAGAATCAGGCCTCAGCGCCGAAAGCTTATACTATTCCTTTGCACTTTAATTAACTTGTTTAATTTAGGTGGTTTATAGTAATGATGTTTCTTAACTATTGTAGGCTAATTGTGAACCCGAGATATTCATGAAGGTACTAGGGAAAACTCGGTAAAATAACGATGCAGCAGGAGGAACCTTATGACTCGCATCTTATAGTTACCATCCATGTACGTCTAATCTTTTTGGACGAATACTGAACGAAAGGATCTAAGATTTGCCTGATAACATTCAAATTTCTTCTCTCCAGATTTTAGCCATTGTTGTTACAGGCGCAGCTGTTTATTTCGAGTACTATCACACTGAGACTGCACATTTCTATGTTGCAAGATTTTTCGCTTATACTGGATATGCAGAAGCACAGAGCGTTTTAGCACAGAAATATTTGACTGGTAAACAAATTTCACATTACTTATTTGAGAAATATTAAACCTTTTAGCTTATAATGAACAAATACTTCCTCTAAAACAGGACTCGGCGTTCGTAGAAATGTTACGTTAGCGATACATTGGCTGAAAGAAGCTGTTGCACAAGAGCATGCTCATGCAGCTTACAATTTAGCTATTGTGCATATGGATGGGTACCCAACTGGCCTTCGGCATGGGTGAGTACTGGCGCTAAATTTATGATTTGAGGGAATTTTTCTTTAATAAACTTTTTCCATTATTTTTCAAGGGTAAGTTTGTAGTTACAGTTTTATGAAGTGTAACTCATCTGGGCAGCACATGTGCATTTATTATTTTTCTTTATTTATTTCTCCCTTGACCATTTGGCACACGTATATAAATAATATATACATATATTAAACAAATACAACCCAGGATCAGATCAGGCGAGGATGGGGCAGGAAGTTGGCATGGCCTTTTCAACGGGACAACTTCAGCGACTTGGTGAAACCATGGACAACCCAAATAAAGAAGGCTGGTTGGATGCTTGAACCCTACTTCTCCTGAATGCGAGTCCAGTGCATTAACACAGCCTTAGCCACATCACTCGCTATATGATTTCGAAGGAAAACCACATGTACCTTGTCTATAAGTAGCTTAAATTATTCACAAGGCATATAATCAGTGTAATCACAAGTGGTTTGGATTCCATATTAAACTGTGTCCCCTTATGCCAGTAGTATTGCTAGGATAGCTTAGGGACACACAAGTTGCCAAACAGTATCCAATGGAAAGGCTTTCCCCAGGCCATTGAGCCACACAAAATTATTATTGTATTGAAACATGAAACTTTGTATTATTACACTTCTGAAAAATATAAGCAAACGAATACATAGCAGTACACTTCTGAAAATATTACTTCCCAGCACCTGATAACATTATATGCATCATAAGTATATCTGGAACTGATTTCTTTCAGTGAGATGATGTATTAAAATACATCTGAAACAGAGAAAACAGGACACCATCAGCAGAAACATTATTTATGAAGAGACTCACAGGTATAGATAGCACATCTGTGAACAGATTAGAATGTACTAAACAATAAACGATAGCCTAGTATTTCTGTAAGCTAACAGAATCACGTACATCATAGAAACATTTCTCAACAAGAAATGTTTTTAACTCTGCTCTGAAGGCTGTTTCCTTCTCCATTCTCTTTATGTTTCTTTGTAGTATATTATAACTTATATTGTCAATGTGGCTCATATATGTTTGTATGGAAGTCGTTCCTTCTCACTTTACATCGAGGGAGCCACATGGAAGGAGTTTGGATGTTATAACTACGGTTATTGCTAGTAAATTGCAGTTCTCGAAATTGAGCTCTTGTCATCAACATTGTGTATGTACAGGGAGGTTAGTTTAAGCATACGCAGCTTTTTAAGTAGAGGTTTGCAGTATGCCCTTGTAATGTTATATGTCAAGATTTGAATAGCCCTTTTGTGTACCCCTAATGTAAAGTTTTCATTTAATTGACTATAAGTTTCACCCCAAGAAACTATTTCTTAAGCTACAAGGGATTAGAATTAACCAAACAAAGCCACTGCAGCACATTCTGAGGAGCATACTTTTGAAACGATTCTCAGACCAAAACCTGCCTAACTGAGTTTCTGGGAGAGTTTTGTTACGTGGCTTTTTGCTATTTAAGACTCGATCAATATACATTGAAGATTTTGTGCACCACACACTTTTTCCTAGTTGAATGTAACTTATTTTGTTCACATTAAGAGTCAGCCTGTTGGTATTGACCCATGAATTCATGGACTTAAGAATATGATCACTTGTTGTAGACAGAGATTACTTATCATTGCACTCTATTACACAAGTTTCATCATAAACAACATGATCTTAGCTGCAATTTCTGCGATTTGTATGTCATGTATACAAATAAGAAAAAGAAGGGGGCTAACACACTACACTGTGATACACTTATTTCGAATTTCTTTGCGTCAGTTAATTACCTGATTTTATGATTACAATGAGCTAACGCAAGTTGTACAACCTGTGACCTATTTTGCTGGTATGACTGAAACTACATATTTTCTATCATTTTATCCCCACTATTTCTGCCTTTTCTAAAAGTATTTCTTGACTAAGAATATCGAAAGTTTCAGAAAGCTGTAAATTAACTCTTCCAATACTATTGTTATTTTCTAGGCCTCTAATTATTTCATCTGTGTGATCCATTACTGCCTTTTCTCTATGTCTACCCATTTGAACGCCCTGTTGATTATTGTTCAGTAGTTCACAGTCATTTAAGCACTTCGTAGGTTTTTTTGTTTCATTAATCTCTCAAACACTCCTGAGAGGTTTGATATGGATCAATAGCTTTCAGCTTTATGCCTATTATCATTCTAGAACAAAAGTATAGCTTTAGAAATTTTGAATCTATATGGGAACACTCAGTACGCCCAGCTAGCCACGTGGTCTGATGCACTGCTTCCCAAGTGGGAAAGCTTGCCGGTCCCCAGCGCGAATCAGCCTGGCGAATTTGTGTTGAGGTCCGGTGTGCCGGCCAGCCAGTGGATGGTTTTTAAGGCGATTTTCCATCTGCCTCGGCGAATGCAGGCTGGTTCCCCATATTCCGCCTATGTTCGCGATCCCTGCGCAAACACTGTCTCCACGTTTGTATACACCATCATTACTCTACCACGCAAACATTTGGGGCTACAGTCGTCTGGTATGAGACGTTCCCAGGGTCCGCTGGGGGCCGAACCGCACAGTAACCCTGGGTTCAGTGTGGGATGTCAGTCGGATGGATGGACTGCTGTGGCCTGTTGTGGGGTTGTCGACCACTGAGGGCTATGGTGGAATGAAGGCTCTCTGTCGTTTCTAGGACACCAGTTCAATACACAATGGAAACACTCTCTCACTGAATGATAAATGATAAGTTAGCAGTGTCAGCCTAGAGCTTTGCATAAACTTTTAGACAACATAGTTGTATGGAGATAACAGAGATTGGCTTACTTATAACCAATTATTCAAAATAACACTCACAATCGCATTATTTATTTTGCCACCAACCGGTTTCAACCCACAATGGGGTCATCTTCAAGGTAATTTAAACCATTTGGTCAATCGCTGGAGTCGTCCCCCTGCCTGTGCACAGGGTGATGACTCCAGCGAGTGACAAAATGGTGTAAATTGCACTGAAGATGACCTCATTGTGGATTGAAACCAGTTGGCGGGAAAAAAATAATGCGATTGTGACTGTTATTTTGAATAATTGGTTCGAGCTTTGCAGTTTGTAAAACTGTACAGATTATAAGTGACACTGGTACTTCAACTGCACCTGCTGATATTTTATTTCTGAGGTTTTTTCTCACCTTTATTTCTTTGATTTCACTAATTGGAAGCATACTCATGCCATATGCACATGTACAATACTTACGCTTACACTGGTTTGTGAAATTTCGAAGTAATCATTTACATAATTTAGCAGGTCTTTACATAAATTAGCAAGTCTTGTTGTCATCAGCATTCGTAAGTGTGAGTTCATGACTGTTCCCTGTTTTGGTTTACACAATTCCTTATACAGATTTTGACTTATTGCCTGCAGTCTTATTATGTTTTTCCTGTGCAGGTACCCATTGATATACACTCCTGGAAATTGAAATAAGAATACCGTGAATTCATTGTCCCAGGAAGGGGAAACTTTATTGACACATTCCTGGGGTCATATACATCACATTATCACACTGACAGAACCACAGGCACATAGACACAGGCAACAGAGCATGCACAATGTCGGCACTAGTACAGTGTATATCCACCTTTCGCAGCAATGCAGGCTCCTATTCTCCCATGGAGACGATCATAGAGATGCTGGATGTAGTCCTGTGAAACGGCTTGCCATGCCATTTCCACCTGGCGCCTCAGTTGGACCAGCGTTCGAGCTGGACATGCAGACTGCGTGAGACGACGCTTCATCCAGTCCCAAACATGCTCAATGGGGGACAGATCTTGCTGGCCAGAGTAGTTGACTTACACCTTCTAGAGCACGTTGGGTGGCACGGGATACATGCGGACGTGCATTGTCCTGTTGGAACAGCAAGTTCCCTTGCCGGTCTAGGAATGGTAGAACGATGGGTTAGATGACGGTTTGGATGTACCGTGCACTATTCAGTGTCCCCTCGACGATCACCAGATGTGTACGGCCAGTGTAGGAGATCGCTCCCCACACCATGATTGCCGGGTGTTGGCCCTGTGTGCCTCGGTCGTATGCAGTCCTGATTGTGGCGCTCACCTGCACGGCGCCAAACACGCATACGACCATCATTGGCACCAAGGCAGAAGCGACTCTCACCGCTGAAGACGACACGTCTCCATTCGTCCCTCCATTCACGCCTGTCGCGACACCACTGGAGGCGGGCTGCACGATGTTGGGGCGTGAGCGGAAGACGGCCTAATGGTGTGCGGGACCGTAGCCCAGCTTCATGGAGACGGTTGCGAATGGTCCTCGCCGGTACCCCAGGAGCAACAGTGTCCCTAATTTGCTGGGAAGTGGCGGTGCGGTCCCCTACGGCACTGCGTAGGATCCTACGGTCTTGGCGTGCATCCGTGCGTCGCTGCGGTCCGGTCCCAAGTCGACGGGCACGTGCACCTTCCGCCGACCACTAGCGACAACATCGATGTACTGTGGAGACCTCACGCCCCACGTGTTGAGCAATTCGGCGGTACGTCCACCCGGCCTCCCGCATGCCCACTATACGCCCTCGCTCAAAGTCCGTCAACTGCACATACGGTTCACGTCCACGCTGTCGCGGCATGCTACCAGTGTTAAAGACTGCGATGGAGCTCCGTATGCCACGGCAAACTGGCTGACACTGACGGCGGCGGTGCACAAATGCTGCGCAGCTAGCGCCATTCGACGGCCAACACCTCGGTTCCTGGTGTGTCCGCTGTGCAGTGCGTGTGATAATTGCTTGTACAGCCCTCTCGCAGTGTCCGGAGCAAGTATGGTGGGTCTGACACACTGGTGTCAATGTGTTCTTTTTTCCATTTCCAGGAGTGTATTTTCTCATAAGTCTATACATATTCTACAGAATGGATCTCTGTAGATCTTTTCATTTCAGAACTGAGCCTTCTTAGAGTACTACAGAAAATCTTAGTGTACGTGTTTGACTTACTGGTCACACATGAATGGACTATGGTCAATTCCTTCAAAAAACACATTTCAAAATGAGTCGTAAATACTGAATAGAGAGAATTATAATCGTTGTTAGAGCATGATAGTGAAAGAACTTCTAATCAGGAGTCATTATTTAGACTATTTCTAAACTTACACAATTTTATGCAGAGAAATGTCTTTTATAAAAAAGATGTTGAGGAAGAGATTTCTGAGAACATACGTTTGGAGTGCAGCATTATATGGTAATGAGTCATGTACTGTGGGAAAACCAGAAAAGAAGAGCATCTAAGCGTATGAGGTGTGGTGCTATAGAAGGATGCTGAAAATTAGGTGGACTGATTTGGTAAGGAATGAGGAGATTCGTGCAGATTGGGTGAAGAAAGTAACATGTGACAAACATTGACAAGAAGAAGGGTTAGGATGGAGGGGCACATGTTAAGATGTCAGGGACAGGCTTCCATGGTACTAGAGGGACCTGTAGAGGGTAAAAACTGTAGGGGAAGACAGAGGTTGGAACACATCCCTTTCTTTAACAAGAGTAACTGGAATTGTGAGGATGGTGGGACTATGATCAGATATCCCTAAATCAGTATTAATAATTTCTATCTCTGCAGTATACAAGTTGAAAATACGTTTTCTTTAAAATGCTCCACTCATTGAAGCAGGACCGTACATTAAGAAACACCTCTTTTGATCAATATTCAGTCAAAAGGTTTACACTGAAGTCCCCACAAACAATTATAATGACTATTTCAGTAAACATATTGTCTCGCAAGAATGTTAACTTATTAACGAAAGTATCTGTATCCCTACTAGGTGATCTACATTATTATTTTACCCAGATCCCCATGCAACTGAATCACAGCAGCTTCAAAATACTTTTCGATTCTCATTGCTTCTGTCTCACACTTCCTTTTATATCGAACAAAGGATTTGATAAAAATGCAAACTGCTCCACTTTTGATATCCTTTCTATCGACCTACCTGGCTGAACCAGCCCTAGATCAACGATATATCTGAACTGGGGCAAAAACTTGATAGTGAGCCCCCCCCCCCCCCCCCACCTTCCACTCAAGCACTTGAGATAGAATACCAAAAATTTTAAAAATGGATTTTTCGAAAAATGTTCATTTTGTAGTGCACATCTTTCTGAGGAGGTTGATATATAGAACATTAATGTTAGAGGAAATGTAAGGCATGTTTGGTCTTAAATGTGCCAAAGTGCATGTTCTATAGCACTTCACTGTGTTTCACTTCATGGAATTCAAATGGGTATATTTAGTATGGAAGCCATCAAACACATACTCAGGACAGTGGAAATTAAAACGTCCTGTGGTGCTTCTCCTGCTCCCAGTCAGCCAGTTTGACATCCCAACTCCCTTAAAAAAAGCTCACAATTTATGCCACACGGGCTTATTTGTGACTATGAGATTAAGAATTCTTCCAAAAAATTTGCACTCTTTATTGTCTATTAGCTAATAACTTTCTCTTTTGTGTGACATAAAATTAAAAGTAGGAAACATAAAACCAGTAAAGACAGGAGACATGCAAGATAGTAACAATTCTTCAGTCCTTAGGTCCCAGCATTTTTTCCTCTCTAATCTTGCTACTGCTTTTACACGGAGTGCTTTCCTTTCTGTGAAAGAATCTATTACCTCAACAAAGTTTGTCAAAAGTTTTGCTACATTTCTTCAGTCCTTAGGTCCCAGCATTTTTTTCTCTCTAATCCTGTTACTGCTTTTACACGGAGTGCTTTCCATTCTGCAAAATAATCTATTACCTTATCAAAGTTTGTCAAACGTTTTGCTACATGAAAAATCAAAACGTCATTGTCTAATACTAAAAAAGTTGTTATTACGAACAGTAACCAAAGACTGGTGTGGTTTCTCGATTTGATTAGATCTATTTTGTCACTGTCTGCTACATAAAATGAAATCAACTCTTCAAATATTGTAGCAGTTACAACACACGCCAAATAAACGAGGGACCGCTACAGTCACAGGTTCGAATCTTGCCTCGGGCATGGATGTGTGTGATGTCCTTAGGTTAGTTAGGTTTAATGAGTTCTAAGTTCTAGACGACTGATGACCTCAGAAGTTAACTCACATAGTGCTCAGAGCCATTTGAACCAAATAAACGAGACTGTTTTCACACAAATGGTCATTTTTATCTACCTCAGTTACATAAATAACATGACAGAATATAATTCACAAAGTACCAATATCAAACGCCTATTAGGCCTACTACAAGAAGAACTTTCATATTAGGAAATAGTTTCACATTTCATTCATACACTCCAGTTTCACAAGCACGAGATCGAAAAGGTATATAAATTTGGAATCGCATATTTGTCCATATAATTTGTGTGATTCCGCATTTCTTCTCCTTCATCATTCTAACAAACCGTAACTAACTTCACCATAACTATTCCTGTCATTGTCAAAATTTATTCTCCAGTTAACTTCACTAACCCTGCCAGAATCATTGGATCAGTTATCCTTCATTTATTCTCTGGTTAGGCATTATTGCGAGTTCGTACAACGCGTTTTCCGCGCTATTCCGAGAATAGCAGCTGCTAACAAGGGACTGTACAACTGGCCTTTAGTAGTCATGCATTCAGGCAAAAATTGTCTGTCAAAATTTCATTTCTTAGATACACCAAGAGGATAACATGTAATCTTTCTTACCTGTTAGCCTTTTATTTCTACTGTGGTTGTCCAAATGTATTTACATCTTCATGTTTGGCTTAGCTTGTTCAGCTCTGTCCCCTTTTGTCTGTGGGGAAAGCTTGTTTTTTCTTGATGCGGCAAGGATTCCCCTGGCAGAGACATCACATACACTTTGCACACTTTCAAAAATCAACTTATAATTCGTTCAGAAATCATTTTAGAATGTGTTCAAAAATTTTCAAACACCAACAGGGATCCATTTCAAAACCATATGAACAACCGTTAGAACAACTTAGGCTGGATGCTAGGTGCTTTGTGAAACAAGATTGCTTTATGAAACTTCCTGGAAAATTAAAACTGTGTGCCGGAGACTCGAACTCGGTCTGGCACACAGTTTTAATCTGCCAGGAAGTTTCATATCAGCGCACATTCTGCTGCAGAGTGAAAAATCTCATTCTGGAAGATTGCTTTATTCAAGAACATGAATACGGGCCCCCCTGAAGTTGCCAAGTTGCCACCCTGGGCAGGTATCCCGGTTTGCCATCCCCCCCCCCCCCCAAAGGATCTGGGCCTGAGCTGAACTAAAATGATTAATCTTAACAATACCTAATTCAAAATGCCTGCACCAGCACTCTATAATAGAAAACGAGTCAATTTAATCATCGGTAATTGCACCTTCAACTTCAAAAAAATGGTTCAAATGGCTCTGAGCACTATGGGACTTAACATCTGAGATCACCAGTCCCCTTGAATGTAGAGCTACTTAAACCTAACTAACCTAAGGACATCAAACACATCCATGCCCGATGCAGGATTCGAACCTGCGACCGTAGCGGTCGCATGGTTCCAGACTGAAGTGCCTAGAACAACTCGGCCACACCGACCGGCCAAGTTCAAAATCTGTATTTGTCAAACTCTTGATAAGCTATAGCTATAGCTTAAAATATGAAAATCTCTAGCACATAGACTGGTAACAGTTATAAATACACTCCTGGAAATTGAAATAAGAATACTGTGAATTCATTGTCCCAGGAAGGGGAAACTTTATTGACACATTCCTGGGGTCAGATACATCACATAATCACACTGACAGAACCACAGGCACATAGACACAGGCAACAGAGCATGCACAATGTCGGCACTAGTACAGTGTATATCCACCTTTCGCAGCAATGCAGGCTGCTATTCTCCCATGGAGACGATCGTAGAGATGCTGGATGTAGTCCTGTGGAACGGTTTGCCATGCCATTTCCACCTGGCGCCTCAGTTGGACCAGCGTTCGTGCTGGACGTGCAGACCGCGTGAGACGACGCTTCATCCAGTCCCAAACATGCTCAATGAGGGACAGATCCGCAGATCTTGCTGACCAGGGTAGTTGACTTACACCTTCAAGAGCACGTTGGGTGGCACGGGATACATGCGGACGTGCATTGTCCTGTTGGAACAGCAAGTTCCCTTGCCGGTCTAGGAATGGTAGAACGATGGGTTCGATGACGGTTTGGATCTACCGTGCACTATTCAGTGTCCCCTCGACGATTACCAGATGTGTACGGCCAGTGTAGGAGATCGCTCCCCCACACCATGATGCCGGGTGTTGGCCCTGTGTGCCTCGGTCGTATGCAGTCCTGATTGTGGCGCTCACCTGCACGGCGCCAAACACGCATACGACCATCATTGGCACCAAGCAGAAGCGACTCTCACCGCTGAAGACGACACGTCTCCATTCGTCCCTCCATTCACGCCTGTCGCGACACCACTGGAGGCGGGCTGCACGATGTTGGGGCGTGAGCGGAAGACGGCCTAACAGTGTGCGGGACCGTAGCCCAGCTTCATGGAGACGGTTGCGAATGGTCCTCGCCGATACCCCAGGAGCAACAGTGTCCCTAATTTGCTGGGAAGTGGCGGTGCGGTCCCCTACAGCGCTGCGTAGGATCCTACGGTCTTGGCGTGCATCCGTGCGTCGCTGCGGTCCGGTCCCAGGTCGACGGGCACGTGCACCTTCCGCCGACCACTGGCGACAACATCGATGTACTGTGGAGACCTCACGCCCCACGTGTTGAGCAATTCGGCGGTACGTCCACCCGGCCTCCCACATGCCCACTATACGCCCTCGCTCAAAGTCCGTCAACTGCACATACGGTTCACGTCCACGCTGTCGCGGCATGCTACCAGTGTTAAAGACTGCGATGGAGCTCCGTATGCCACGGCAAACTGGCTGACACTGACGGTGGCGGTGCACAAATGCTGCACAGCTAGCGCCATTCGACGGCCAGCACCTCGGTTCCTGGTGTGTCCGCTGTGCCGTGCGTGTGATCATTGCTTGTACAGCCCTCTCGCAGTGTCCGGAGCAAGTATGGTGGGTCTGACACACCGGTGTCAATGTGTTCTTTTTTCCATTTCCAGGAGTTTAGATTCTGTTGTGTCGTATCTGTAATGCACACTGCAACTGCTACTTGTGAGGATGGAACTTCTGCTGCCAGCGAAATGTCTTATTCTTCTATTGTTGGTGTCAGGTGTTCTGCTACCATCGTAGGGCCTTCTGCTAACAGTGTAGGATCCATTGCTTCCAGTGTACGGCCTCTGTTGGAGATAACCTGGCTTGTGCTAGAGGTGAAATGGCCTCTTCTCTAGGTGCACAGGCGTCTTCTGTAGATGACCTGGATTCTGCTGCAGTTGGTCTAACTTCTGATATACATGGCATGACCTTTGCTGTACTGGGTGCCATGACTTCAATTGTACATGACTTGACATTAGTGTCTAGTGACTGGGGATTTCACAGACGAATTGCTTCAATAATCGCATCAATATATGATTTAATGAACTTCAGATTTCAGTTGTCGTTGCTTCTATGTCATTATTGTTCCTGTAGAGACAATCCCTGGTTAAGTGGCCTCTTACAGAACTGTCTGCACAAAGAATTGTTCCATATGCAAAAATCACTGCAGAACTTTTGAAGGCTTTTGTTTTTGGACTTTATTCCAAGACTAAGACATGAATTTTTCATGATATTATCTCTGTGAGGTATACTAACAATGAAGAAATTCACTTCAAATGTTTCTTGCAAAGCTTCCCTAAGAACATTCCTACACATTTTCTGTCATTCCTATAAACATCGTTTGCAGCCCCAATTGTCACACAGCCACTACCATACTTTAATATCTTGCCATATCCTTTCAGTACTCCCTTGAGAGGAGTGCTGGATTTGGTGACACTTTAGACACTAAAATTCGATTCCCTGATTTTTCTAATTACTGCTACTTCACTTACATGAATGTCAGATAGTACAATATTATGTAATATGGCTGTTGTGCTGATTATCGTTTGATGCCTGTGTGTAGGAGCACAATATATTATTTGTGCTTCTCATGTTTTTATAACTTTGCCGCTTGCGACTGGCACATGAGCTTTTATTTGTTTGCATACGTTTTTGTCGTTGTTAATAAAAACGTTCTGTTTTTTTTATTTGAAGTACCTTTTTTGCCCAAATAATAAAACTTATTCACTCTAAACTGTAATAACCTGCTTACAGTGTGTCGAACAGGTTATGGGCACGGTAAAACGTTTTTATTAACTGTGATAGCGTTTTATTTCCTTGGTGTCAATAAGTTCTTTGAAGACAGATCAGTTACATCGAAGATTATCTCTTTGAAAGTGAAAAGGTAAAAGATGAATCCAACAAAGATTTTCAGTATCCGGAATTTTGATGGAGGTAATTTTCAGTTTTAAAAATATCAAATTGAAATTATCTTTCATGCTGAAAAATCGCTGGACTTTGCTGACAGAAGTAAAGCAAGGCCAGTTGACAGGGCAGATGTACAGAACATGTGGGTTGAGCTTAATGCAAAAATGGTGCTTTTTAATTTTAATAGTATTGAATTTGACAAGCTTGCAAGTTCTACAGCAAATTGTACACGTAACCATCTAAAGATAATTCATGAATAGCGATCTGCAATCGTTCCAGTGCGAAAGCACTGCAACATCTATGTCTGAAGAGGCCACATACAGAATCACAGCTTGGTTCTTATTTCAGCTAGGAACATGATGGTTTAGCCTGGACCAGCCACCATTTATGTGGCGATCTGTCTTACTGTGGCCATGTTATAGTACAATATACACTCCTGGAAATGGAAAAAAGAACACATTGACACCGGTGTGTCAGACCCACCATACTTGCTCCGGACACTGCGAGAGGGCTGTACAAGCAATGATCACACGCATGGCACAGCGGACACACCAGGAACCGCGGTGTTGGCCGTCGAATGGCGCTAGCTGTGCAGCATTTGTGCACCGCCGCCGTCAGTGTCAGCCAGTTTGCCGTGGCATACGGAGCTCCATCGCAGTCTTTAACACTGGTAGCATGCCGCGACAGCGTGGACGTGAACCGTATGTGCAGTTGACGGACTTTGAGCGAGGGCGTATAGTGGGCATGCGGGAGGCCGGGTGGACGTACCGCCGAATTGCTCAACACGTGGGGCGTGAGGTCTCCACAGTACATCGATGTTGTCGCCAGTGGTCGGCGGAAGGTGCACGTGCCCGTCGACGTGGGACCGGACCGCAGCGACGCACGGATGCACGCCAAGACCGTAGGATCCTACGCAGTGCCGTAGGGGACCGCACCGCCACTTCCCAGCAAATTAGGGACACTGTTGCTCCTGGGGTACCGGCGAGGACCATTCGCAACCGTCTCCATGAAGCTGGGCTACGGTCCCGCACACTGTTAGGCCGTCTTCCGCTCACGTCCCAACATCGTGCAGCCCGCCTCCAGTGGTGTCGCGACAGGCGTGAATGGAGGGACGAATGGAGACGTGTCGTCTTCAGCGATGAGAGTTGCTTCTGCCTTGGTGCCAATGATGGTCGTATGCGTGTTTGGCGCCGTGCAGGTGAGCGCCACAATCAGGACAGCATACGACCGAGGCACACAGGGCCAACACCCGGCATCATGGTGTGGGGAGCGATCTCCTACACTGGCCGTACACCTCTGGTGATCATCGAAGGGACACCGAATAGTGCACGGTACATCCAAACCGTCATCGAACCCATCGTTCTACCATTCCTAGACAGGCAAGGGAACTTGCTGTTCCAACAGGACAATGCACGTCCGCATGTATCCCGTGCCACCCAACGTGCTCTAGAAGGTGTAAGTCAACTACCCTGGCCAGCAAGATCTCCGGATCTGTCCTCCATTGAGCATGTTTGGGACTGGATGAAGCGTCGTCTCACGCGGTCTGCACGTCCAGCACGAACGCTGGTCCAACTGAGGCGCCAGGTGGAAATGGCATGGCAAGCCGTTCCACAGGACTACATCCAGCATCTCTACGATCGTCTCCATGGGAGAATAGCAGCCTGCATTGCTGCGAAAGGTGGATATACACTGTACTAGTGCCGACATTGTGCATGCTCTGTTGCCTGTGTCTATGTGCCTGTGGTTCTGTCAGTGTGATAATGTGATGTATCTGACCCCAGGAATGTGTCAATAAAGTTTCCCCTTCCTGGGACAATGAATTCACAGTGTTCTTATTTCAATTTCCAGGAGTGTAGTTAGCAAGATTTGTATGATGAACTGGAGCTGGCACCCAGGCAAATTGTGAGAATCTATTAATTCCTTTTGTGAAAGATTTTAATTGAGCTGAAATTAATGCTCAGCTAAAGGTAACATTTGTGCGTGCACACTTAAGATTTTAAATGCAAAAATGCCAGAAACATGTTTTTCTTGGAGGTTTCTGAAGTGCATCACTTCTGTACTTTAAACTTATACAAATTGTTTCAAACTTTGCATGAAGGTAGATCAATACATAAAATAAAAACGGAATTTTTAATTCTGTAGTCTTTATCCATTGACGAGATACGTTGACTTAAAGCTGAGCTAGTTGTGGTATATATAATTCGTTCTTACATAAATTGAATGCACAGAAAATGTTTGAAGTGAATCATACAAATAAAAAAATGAATTTTTACGATAAAATTTTAAACTATGTTTCAAAAATCTAGCTTCATTTGGATTTTACATGCAAAAAACACGTTTTTTGTGAGCTTATTACCACTCCATGTCTATGTTTCAAACTTATGTGAATAGGTTCAAATTTTGTAAGAAGGTATAAAAATACATGCAATTAATGGTTGCCGTGGTGTTTAGTGAAAGCTTTATTCGTTGGCATGATATAAGCAAGATGATTCGAAAGACAATAAAAAAAACCTATACTGAATCAGTCATCGCCTGAGTCAACAAAAATCTACATTGGTTGCCAAGCTATGTTGGTCAAATATCAAAATTATGCTCAAGTAAAGGTTGAGAAACAGAATGAAAACTGCTCCTATCATAGCATAAAAAGGCGAATATGCCCTGGGCAGAGTTATGATCTAAAGAAAGGGAACTGCTGTTTCAACTTATTTAGCGGCTTCATTCAAAGACATTTCAATCAAAACATTTTGACACATTTACACTTTCTTACTTCCCCAGCTGTGAGGTGTTGGTGCACCTGCATTTTGCACCTGCAATTTGCAAAGTCTCTGATTAAGTGCAAAAAATCCAGAAAATTACCAGCCATTGTAAATAATATGTAGTATCATGTGGCTGAAGGGCATACAGGTAAAAGCTAAAAAGGTTTTCTGGGGGGGATAAACTTTCTGAAGGTGGATTTGTTTCTGTGAGAATGTTAAAACAGTTTGTGGGTTTGTGAGTAGGGGTTTATTATTTCCTAAAGTGGTCATTTCTTCTCCAAATATACTCCCTGTAACATGTATGGCGATGGGTGTAAGAACAAACAAGACACAAATTTATGAGCTTCTAAAGCTGGGATGCATCTACACTAGTGGAGGTGCATATATAATAGGAACTATCCCAAAGTGGGAAAGTATGCATCCCAAACATAAAGGACATGTTACACCATACTGCACAACTTGACAGATGCCATGCTGGATGACATGATGGCATGTGTCACGTTATATAACATGACATCATGTATCATGTTATTTTACTTGAAATGATACATTATATTACATGACATAGACATTAATACAAACAAATAAGAAAGCTTGAACATGTCACTATGTTTTGATAGGAGCATTTTTCAATCTGGCAAATACAGTTACATCAAACACGCTCTTCGGCATATTGTTCTTATGACATTGGTATAATGTGTTGCTAGTTCATAACGTAAAACAGCATGTGTACTAGTAGAAAGTTTCGAGACGGTGTCAGGTGTAGAAACAGCAATAGTTAGTTCTGAGAGAAGTAGTTATTTATGGAAGTTAAAGTGGGTAAAGTACAATAACTATGTAGCAAAATGTATTAAACTATGTCCAGTTGAAATGTGACTGTCTTATGACATTGGTATAATGAGTTGCTACTTCATAACGTAAAACAGCATGTGTACTAGTAGAAAGTTTCGAGACGGTGTCAGGTGTAGAAACAGCAATAGTTAGTTCTGAGAGAAGTAGTTATTTATGGAAGTTAAAGTTGGTAAAGTATAATAACTATGTAGCAAAAGGTATTAAACTATGTCCAGTTGAAATGTGACTGTCATTTGATATGCAAGCTACAGCATTACTTAAATATCACTTCAGTATTGAAGAATGCATAAAAAAGTCACCACAGCGGGATTTGGAATTTGCCAAGATGTATATCAGAAATTCTGAAGGATATTTTCATAATATCATCAAACAAGAAATGAATTATCAGTATGGATAGGGTGTATCCGTTAGGTGAAATTGTTTTCCTCATTCCAAATTTGTAAATGGTTTTCCTTATTCCAAATTTGTAAGAGTCCGATGATAAACAAGGAACATTAAAAAGCCTTCATACCTTCGAAAATGGAGGCGAAAGGAACAACCAATATCATATCAGTGGTGACAAACGAATTTCTTGTTCTGTTCCATTTCAAAATCAACGAAATGTGGACACTGAAAACAGACATAATGTAAACAATAAAAAGCTACAAAATTTGAATGAAGCAAAAATTAGTCATAACCTAAAAAGGGGAGGAAGATGCATGAAATATGCATATTATATGACAACCACTGAAAAGGCCTAGCTGAAATTGTGACAAACATGCAAACACAATTTTAAATAACATGCATAACTAAATTTGGAGCTCCTCTCCCAGAGGTATTGAAAAGTTCAAAAAATTTATTGAACAATAGCTGTACCTGTGTGACAATTGATAGAGGAAACGATAACGATGTAGAAAAGAAAGCCACCAACCAAGAAAAAATTCCTCACACAAATAATTTTGTAGCTGACATACCTCATAGTAAAACAAAATATATGGCTCGTTTGTAAACCAGGAAATAAATGTAAAAATCGAAAAGTACAAAAAATATGTAACAGTTTCAAGCACATCAAATTTATTGAAGCTGACAGTTCATTTATGGAACTCTTCACAAGACACAGACTGCACAGGAGAGAGAACTGTGTAGTCAGATCTTACATGCTATTGCCAGTATCAAAACAGAGAAACATGTAAATATCCCATTGAAAGAAAAATCAACACCTGGAATATCTAAACTGGCATCTTGTACAGCATATTCCAAGAAAGGTACCAGTTGCAGGAGAATTATTGGAAATCCGTTTGACAACACATTAAATACAAAATCATGTCCCAGTGACACAACACAGGGCACTCAACACATCAGACAGTCAGAATTATTGGAATCTCCAACAGCAGCCATAAGAGTAATGAAACTAAGAAGGAAGAAAATTTCCTTACTCCAGGAGGACTTTTAATATCTTTCACTGCAGAGGAGGGGGTTACAGCAGGAGATTGGAAGCCCAAACCACCGATATGTATCCTCAGTGAAATTACCCTGATACATCATAATTCTGAAAATGGTGCAAATTTAGACATGTCTATATCCCTAGAAATTTTCTAGCAGATAATGAAAGGACACAAAATAGAAAATTAGTAAGGAATCTAAATGATATTGAAGATGGAAAGTAACCTGAAATATTATGTTTCACAAAAAACTATGTCACTATTGGAATACTTATGTTGTACGTTAACAAATTCAGTTTAGCACATAATTATCGTAGATTTACCATGGAGAAAGGTAGAATAGTGATTTATACTAGAAATGAACCATGGACCTTGCCATTGGTGGGGAGGCTTGTGTGCCTCAGTGATACAGATAGCCGTACTGTAGGTGCAACCACAACAGAGGGGTATTTGTTGAGAGGCCAGACAAACGTGTGGTTCCTGAAGAGGGGCAGCAGCCTTTTCAGTAGTTGCAAGGGCAACACTCTGGATGATTGACTGATCTGACCTTGTAACACTAACCAAAACGGCCTTGCTGTGCTGGTACTGCGAATGGTTGAAAGCAAGGGGAAACTATGGCCGTAATTTTTCTCGAGGCCATGCAGCTTTACTGTATGGTTAAATGATGATGGCGTCGTCTTGGGCATAATATTCCTGAGGTAAAATAGTCCCCCATTCGGATTTCCGGGAGGGAACTACTCAAGAGGATGTCGTTATCAGCAGAAAGAAAACTGGCGTTCTATGGATCGGAGCGTGGAATGTCAGAACCCATAATCGGACAGGTAGGTTAGAAAATTTAAAAAGGGAAATGGGTAGGTTAAAGTTAGATATAGTGGGATTAGTGAAGTTCGGTGGAAGGAGGAACAAGACTTCTGGTCAGGTGAATACAGGGTTATAAATACAAAATCAAATAGAGGTAATGCAGGAGTAGGTTTAATAATGAATAGGAAAATAGGAATGCGGCTAAGCTACTACACACAGCATAGTGAACGCATTATTTTGGCCAAGACAGATACGAATTCCATACCTACTACAGTGATACAAGTTTATATGCCAACTAGCTCTGCAGATGACGAAAAAATTGAAGAAATATATGATGAAATAAAAGAAATTATTCAGATTGTGAAGGGAGACGAAAATTTAATAGTCATGGGTGACTGGAATTCGTCAGTAGAAAAAGGGAGAGAAGGAAACGCAGTAGGTGAATATGGATTGGGGCTAAGAAATGAAAGAGGAATCCGCATTGTAGAATTTTGCACAGAGCACAACTTAATCATAGCTAATACTTGGTTCAAGAATCATGAGGGAAGGTTGTATACATGGAAGAAGCCTGGAGATACTAAAAGGTATCATATAGATTATATAATGGTAAGACAGAGATTTAGGAACCAGGTTTTAAATTGTAAGACATTTCCAGGGGCAGATGTGGATTCTGACCACAATCTATTGGTTATGACCTGTAAATTAAAATTGAAGAAACTGCAAAAAGGTGGGAATTTAAGAGATGGGACCTGGATAAACTGACTAAACCAGAGGTTTTACAGAGTTTCAGGGAGAGCATAAGGGAACAATTGACAGGAATGGCGGAAAGAAATACAGTAGAAGAAGAATGGGTAGCTTTGATGGGTGAAATAGTGAAGGCAGCAGAGGAGCAAATACGTAAAAAGACAAAGGGGTAGTAGAAATCCTTGGGTGACAGAAGAAAACTGAATTTAATTGATGAAAGAACAAAATATAAAAATGCAGTAAATGAAGCAGGCAAAAAGGAATACAAACGTCTCAAAAATGAGATCGACAGGAAGTGCAAAATGGCTAAGCAGGCATGGCTAGAGGACAAATGTAAGGATGTAGAAACTTATCTCACTAGAGGTAAGATAGATACTGCCTACAGGAAAATTAAAGAGACCTTTGGAGAAAAGAGAACCACTTATATGAATATCAAAAGCTCAGATGGAAACCCATTTCTAAGCAAAGAAGGGAAAGCAGAAAGGTGGAAGGAGTATATAGAGGGTCTATACAAGGGCGATGTACTTGAGGACAATATTATGGAAATGAAAGGGGATGTAGATGAAGATGAAATGGGAGATATAATACTGCGTGAAGAGTTTGATAGAATACTGGAAGACCTGAGTCGAAACAAGGCCCTGGGAGTAGACAAGATTCCATTAGAACTACTGACAGCCTTGGGAGAGCCAGTCCTGACGAAACTCTACCATCTGGTGAGCAAGATGTATGAAACAGGCGAAATAACCCTCAGACTTGAAGAAGAATATAATAATTCCAATTCCAAAAAAAGCAGGTGTTGACAAATGTGAAACGTACCGAACTATTAGTTTAATAAGTCACAGCTGCTAAATACTAACGCGGATTCTTTACAGACGAATGGGAAAACTAGTAGAAGCTGACCTCGGGGAAGATCAGTTTGGATTTCGTAGAAATGTTGGAATACATGAGGCAATACTGACCCAACGACTTGCCATAGAAGCTACACTCCTGGAAATGGACACATTGACACCGGTGTGTCAGACCCACCAAACTTGCTCCGGACACTGCGAGAGGGCTGTACAAGCAATGATCACATGCACGACACAGCGGACACACCAGGAACCACGGTGTTGGCCGTCGAATGGCGCTAGCTGCGTAGCATTTGTGCACCGTCGCCGTCAGTGTCAGCCAGTTTGCCGTGGCATACGGAGCTCCATCGCAGTCTTTAACACTGGTAGCATGCCGCGACAGCGTGGACTTGAACCGTATGTGCAGTTGACGGACTTTGAGCGAGGGCGTATAGTGGGCATGCGGGAGGCCGGGTGGACGTACCGCCGAATTGCTCAACACGTGGGGCGTGAGGTCTCCACAGTACATCGATGTTGTCGCCAGTGGTCTGCGGAAGGTGCACGTGCCCGTCGACCTGGGACCGGACCGCAGCGACGCACGGATGCACGCCAAGACCGTAGGATCCTACGCAGCGCTGTAGGGGACCGCACCGCCACTTCCCAGCAAATTAGGGACACTGTTGCTCCTGGGGTATCGGCGAGGACCATTCGCAACCGTCTCCATGAAGCTGGGCTACGGTCCCGCACACCGTTAGGCCGTCTTCCGCTCACGCCCCAACATCGTGCAGCCCGCCTCCAGTGGTGTCGCGACTGGCGTGAATGGAGGGACGAATGGAGACGTGTCGTCTTCAGCGAAGAGAGTCGCTTCTGCCTTGGTGTCAATGATGGTCGTATGCGTGTTTGGCGCCGTGCAGGTGAGCGCCACAATCAGGACTGCATACGACCGAGGCACACAGGGCCAACACCCGGCATCATGGTGTGGGGAGCGATCTCCTACACTGGCCGTACACATCTGGTGATCGTCGAGGGGACACTGAATAGTGCACGGTACATCCAAACCGTCATCGAACCCATCGTTCTACCATTCCTAGACCGGCAAGGGAACTTGCTGTTCTAACAGGACAATGCACGTCCGCATGTATCCCGTGCCACCCAACGTGCTCTAGAAGGTGTAAGTCAACTACCCTGGCCAGCAAGATCTGTCCCCCATTGAGCATGTTTGGGACAGGATGAAGCGTCGTCTCACGCGGTCTGCATGTCCAGCACGAACGCTGGTCCAACTGAGGCGCCAGGTGGAAATGGCATTGCAAGCCGTTCCACAGGATTACATCCAGCATCTCTACGATCGTCTTCATGGGAGAATAGCAGCCTGCATTGCTGCGAAAGGTGGATATACACTGTACTAGTGCCGACATTGTGCATGCTCTGTTGCCTGTGGTTCTGTCAGAGTGATAATGTGATGTATCTGACCCCAGGAATGTATCAATAAAGTTTCCCCTTCCTGGGACAATGAATTCACGGTGTTCTTATTTCAATTTCCAGGAGTGTAGATTAAGAAAAGGCAAACCTACGTTTCTAGCATTTGTAGATTTGGAGAAAGCTGTTGACTGGAATACTCTCTTTCAAATTCCGAAAGTGGCAGGGGTCAAATACAGGGAGCGAAACGCTATTTACAATTTGTACAGAAACCAGATGGCAGTTATAAGAGTCGAGGGACATGAAGAGAAGCAGTGGTTGGGAAGGGAGTGAGACAGGGTTGTAGTCTCTCCCCAATGTTATTCAATCTGTATATTGAGCAACCAGTGAAGGAAACAAAAGAAAAATTTCAAGTAGGTATTAAAATCCATGGAGAAGAAATAAAAACTTTGAGGTTCGCCGATGATATTGTAATTCTGTCGGAGACAGCAAAGGACTTGGAAGAGCAGTTGAATGGAATGGATAGTGTCTTGAAAGAAGGGTATAAGATGAATATCAACAAAAGCAAAACGAGGATAATGGAAGGTAGTCGAATTAAGTCGGGTGATGCTGAGGGAATTAGATTAAGAAATGAGACACTTAAAGTAGACAATGAGTTTTGCTATTTGGGGAGCAAAATAACTGATGATGGTCGAAGTAGAGAGGATATAAAATGTAGACTGGCAATGGCAAGGAAAGCGTTTCTGAAGAAGAGAAATTTGTTAACATCTAGTATAGATTTAAGTGTCAGGAAGTCGATTTTGAAAGTATTTGTATTGACTGTAGCCATATATGGAAGTGAAACATGGACGATAAATAGTTTGGATAAGAAGAGAATAGAAGCTTTCCAAATGTGGTGCTACAGAAGAATGCTGAAGATTAGATGGGTAGATCACATAACTAATGAGGAAGTATTGAATAGGATTGGGGAGAATAGAAGTTTGTGGCACAACATGAGTAGAAAAAGGGATCGGTTGGTAGGAAATGTGTTGAGGCATCAAGGGATCACCAATTTAGTATTGGAGGACAGTGTGGAGGGTAAAAATCGTAGAGGGAGGCCAAGAGATGAATACACTAAGTAAATTCAGAAGGATGTGATTTGCAGTAGGTACTGGGGGATGAAGAAGCTCTCACAGGATAGAGTAGCATGGAGAGCTGCATCAAACCAGTCTCAGGACTGAAGACCACAACAACAACAACAACAACTAGGAATAGTGTGGTATTTAGAGCCCTAGACTTAAGCAGTATTAAGCAACAGTTTGAAGTGTGTTATTTAAAATTGCTAATAAATAGAAATCGGTTGTCTTATTATAAATTTACAGTGCACCTGTAGGAATCAGGGAAAAGAGTGAAGTAGTCTTGTCAAAATTGTAAAAAAAAAAACAATGATATTACTAGGTGACTTTAACCGAAATCTTTTGGCTGAAATAGTAACAGAGTAGAACTGGAGCATCTGATGAGATTGTAGGGTATAAACGTTACTGGTACCCTAAGTACAAATGAGGAAATTATATATGGTAAATCATAATAACGATTTATTGAAGATTTATACACTTTGAGTAGGTTGATAGTAACAAAACGTCACAAGACAACAAATAAAAGCGAACTGAGGGAGATAGCATTTAACACAACACTTAGCACTGCACTTAGTTGATTAGCCAATCTTATGGTTGTCACAGTAGCTTTGATTAGATTAGATTACATGTCCTTTTCGTTCCAATTGATTCATAGTGAAGACATCGTCTGCAATGTGGAACTTGTCAGAAAACAAGAATACACAAAAAATATTTACAAAATAAGAACAGATATGCTAATGAACCTTCCACAGATCTAAATGAAATTGTCCTTGTGGATGTGAAATCAGTCAAAAATAAAATAAAATCTTAAGGATATTTATTTACATCTAAAAAGATGTAAAACTTGTCACTAATTTTTAAGTGTTCAATACAATTAAGTGAATATAATAATTTGTAGACTACTGTAGCCACACGTCATCAAATAGGGAAATAGAATAAAAAATATTTTATACCATTTCTTTACAGTTATCGAATTACTGCACAAAATTTGTACAGAAGACAGGTTGTGGTCTACATTCACATTAAGTGGTATTATTAATAATATACACTCATCAATCGGATCTGCTAAGAAATTCATCAGTGGAGTAGAAGTAGTTGGCCACCACTAAGTCCTTTAAACTCTTCTCAAACTGAACTTTATTATTAGTTAAGCTTTTATCACTTATTGCTTGTTATCGAAAAGTGTATTGCTTAGTAGTGGACACCTTTCTGAACCAAAGTAAGCGACTTTAAATCTTTGTGGAACTTGTTTTTATTTCTAGTACTGATTCCATGAACTGAGCTGTTGGTTTGAGAAGAAGATATACTGTAATGACAAATTTCATTATGGAATGAATACATTGGGAAGCAGTAGTTAGTATGACCAGTTCAGTAAACAGCCATCTGCAGGACGTTCTTGAATTCACACCACAAATAATTCGTATTGCGCTTTTTTGGGCTCAGAAAACTCCATCTTGGCTTGATGAGTTACCCCAGAAAATAATACTGTATAACATTATGGGACGAAAGCAAGTGCAATATGCTAGCTCATTTATTTTTATATCACCAATGACTAATAACTTTCACTTGGCAAGAACAGACTTGTTCAGGTGCTTCAGCAGCTTTCAGTTAATTTTATCATCAAGCTGTAATCCTAAGAATATAACACTCTCATTTTTTTTCTATTTGTCATCATATGTTAAGTATACACTGGCAGGAAACCTTTTACAAGTTCTGAGCTGCATATGATGTGTTTTTTCAAGGTTTAGTGGCAGAGAATTGGCTAGGAAAATTTCATTAGCCCAACTTTCTAAGGCTATACTTGAATTGATATTTATGGCAATGTTTTTCTCATTTGCAAACAAAAGAAACTTGGTATCTGGTAGTGTTACTGATGAAAGGTCGTTGATAGACATAAGAAAAAGTGAGGGACCTAAGATGGAACCTTAGGGAAAACCACATGTTATTGGATCCCAATTGAATGATGGCTAATAGCTTAATACACATTTCTTTCCTATTGATGCCGTTTGTTTTCTGTCAGAGATATAGGATTTGAACCATTCTGCAGCATTTCTTGATACAACACAATATTCTAAATTACTTTAAAAGATATAGTGACCTACACATTTAAATGCCTTAGACAGATCACAGAATATACCAGTAGCATGAAATTTATTGTATAATGAATTAACTGCATTCTTACTGTATGTGTAGATAGCCTTCTCAGGATTGGAACCCTTTAGAAATCCGAATTGTGACTTGGATAATATATTATTTGGGGTCAGATGGTTAAGAAGACCACTATATGTCCTCTTTTGTAAAATTTTTGAAAATGTGGACAAAATGTAATTGGATAGAAGTTTAACTTTATTTCCTTATCTCCCTTCTTATACAAAGAATTAACTTTAGCATATTTCAATTGTTCAGGAAATGTTACATAAATAACTTAAAGTGTCAGTAAACTCAGAGGCACACTGTTTATTCAACAGGTACTAGGATTTTTTGATATTACGTATCTTATGGTGGACATTACTTCTGCTAGTGCTGTGAGTGTCATATTCATATTAATGTAGCTATTTGTACTGACTGATCTGAGGTATTCCATGCAGCAACTATTGAATCTTACAAACTCATATTTTCAGTAACAGTTACATGGGTATGCCCAACACAGGGCGAACATGTAAGTTTCATCTGTATGCATACGACTGCGCACCACAGGTAGCACAGTATTTGTAGTGGGCGCGGATTTCGGTAGAGGACGCTCCTCTGACGACCGCCAATGCGCATACGTTTCTGCGCCAATTTTTCCTATAAAGCCAATGCTGGGACCTTGCAGTCTCCAGTGGCGGACACTCACCTGAAGATGGCTGGACGGTTGTCAGCTGAAATGTTGTGGCAAAACGTCAATGTGATCTACCTGTAATCTCGAAACATTACTGAACTCTTATTTCTTTCACTGCTAAGACACCAGTAAGTTATCTTGGGCACATTATCAGTCAAGATGGAACAAGAAAGTATTCTCAACTTACTTCCAATGCACGTGGTCTTCCGATGTTACAAGCTACTAAACAGTTACATTTGTTTATTGGATTATGCAATTATTATCATAAGTTCATGAAGGGATTCGTTGAAATTACACAGGCATTAACTTATTATCATAAGTTCAAGAAGGGATTCATTGAAATTACACAGGCATTAACTAAGTTGCTATGAAAAGGTGTTGGTTTTATGTGATAACATAGTATCATCCCTGACTCTGAACAGGAATTCATACTTTCTTATGATACCTCCAGCAATGCTTTGGGTTGCATTTTAAGTCAGAATCTTGATGGGAAAGAACATCTGATAGCATGTGCCTGCAGACAGTTGAATAAGACTGAGACTAATTAGTAGACAACTGAAAAATAAATGTTAGCAATTATTTACAGAACCTCTTATTTTCAATGCAATTGGTTGGAAGTTCAAAGTGATGAAAGACCATGCATCTTTAAAATTATTATTAGGGCTGAAAGACGCATCAAGTCTATAAAGTAGATAGGTGTTAAAATTAAGTTAGTTTAGTTGTGAAGTAATTCATAAGTCCAGAGTCAGACATATGAATGATGGTGCCCAAAGCAGAAAGATAGCAGTTTTATAGGTAGTAAGTGGTAGCCAGGCTTTTGGATAAAGGTAAAGCAGGCTGACTTTGAGTGTCAATTTTATTTTAATACACCCTCAGTTTCAATCCCAAGAAGGCTTGCAATGCAGATCTACAAAGTTTTGGATCTCCTGTTGTAGTTTTTACAGGGTTGAGAATGGAAATATCATGTCAAGCATGAAACGATGTCTTATCAGAACATGAAGGGAAAAGAACAGCTGCTAGACCTGCAGCTAAAAGAATTTGATGGAAAATGTACCACAGTGATGCAGAGCAGTCGATAAGATATTGCATCCCCTATGCACATACAGCAGTTTGGAGCCATCAGAAATTCAGTTATGGAGACTACCAGAAGCTGGAAAACTATTTTCTATGCTAGTGTTGGATGTTTTAGGACCTTCTGATAGAATTCAAGTTGGTAATAAGTATATCCTTACCATATTAGATAATTCTTCATGATATTTAGTTATGATAGCCATCTCAGATCGGAAGGGGAGTATGGTATCACAGGCAATGGTAAACAACTGGTTACTGAAATTTGGCATACCAGCAACCATTTTTCTGCACCAGGGAATGAACTTTGTATCCAAACTAATAACTTTATCCAAAATGTCAAGCCATTACGTAAATGCACACCATTCAAATTGAGGTGTATATTTGGGTTTTGTTGTCAGTGCATATAAAGCAAAAGTTCATATTAGAACTGGCCTCTTACAGTACTAAGTAATTTATGAGCGAAAAATACCATCGACTAGTTCAACCTAAATTGGGTCCACAGGGCGAACTAGTGAAAAATTTTGGGAAGAAACTGAGAGAAATTTGACAAAGGTAAAGTGCCAACACAAAAGCTTTAGATAAGCAAGAACACACTGTTCAATAGACGAGTAAAATGCCAAAATACAGAATAGGAAAGTGATTATTACTAGTTTATCCATATACCACAAAGGGCAAAACGAAATATTTTTTTAAAAAATACTATGGACCTCACCAAGTTATCAAAGTGATTTCGCTAGTCAATGTAAAATTACGTTGCCAATTAGAGCTTCTGTAGTCCACGTAAATACAGTCAAACCGTTTAGAGATGACACCGATTCCTTCAACCATTGCGGAAAAAGGAGAACTGTCAAGGAAAAAAAAACGCACCTTGTGCACTTAGGTCTAGGAAATAGAAAAAAATTCATGTAAAAAGGACAAATGGAATTAATTACTTATGTTAGTCTTAATTTACTTTACTTGTCATGTTATGTCTTTATTTACTTGTATACGGGAGGGAGTAGATTCACCTACTTCCTTTTCTGTCAGAAATTAAGACTCTCATATGAGATATCGAGGACTCAATTGCAATAGTTAACAGATATCATACCATGAATGCTAAGATTTAAAAATGAGGTTGGTTAGATGTAGACCTCCTGTTAAAAACTGTGTTTGGAACAGCAGATGATGAGGATATCAATAATTAAAACAGTATTCAAAGCAGATGGAGAGATGCTCATGTCAAAGTGTCTGTATCAGACTTAAAAGATTATGTTACAGAAAATTTTATTATTTGACCAACAATGGTGATACAAACAAATAACTGGACATGTGAAATGCAGTTGTTCTTAGGGAAAATGAAAGCAGTGCAGTGCAAAAAGAAAAGTTTTAGCTCATCTACATCTACGTGACTACTCTGCAATTCACATTTAAGTGCTTGGCAGAGGGTTCATCGAACCACAATCATACTATCTCTCTACTATTCCACTCCCGAACAGCGAGCGGGAAAAACGAACACCTAAACCTTTCTGTTCGAGCTCTGATTTCTCTTATTTTATTTTGATGATCATTCCTACCTATGTAGGTTGGGCTCAAAAAAATATTTTCGCATTCGGAAGAGAAAGTTGGTGACTGAAATTTCGTAAAAAGGTCTCGCCGCGACGAAAAACGTCTATGCTGTAATGACTTCCATCCCAACTCGTGTATCATATCTGCCACACTCTCTCCCCTATTACGTGATAATACAAAACGAGCTGCCCTTTTTTGCACCCTTTCGATGTCCTCCGTCAATCCCACCTGGTAAGGATCCCACACCGCGCAGCAATATTCTAACAGAGGACGAACGAGTGTAGTGTAAGCTGTCTCTTTAGTGGACTTGTTGCATCTTCTAAGTGTCCTACCAATGAAACGCAACCTTTGGCTCGCCTTCCCGACAATATTATCTATGTGGTCCTTCCAACTGAAGTTGTTCGTAATTTTAACACCCAGGTACTTAGTTGAATTGACAGCCTTGAGAATTGTACTATTTATCGAGTAATCGAATTCCAACGGATTTCTTTTGGAACTCATGTGGATCATCTCACACTTTTCGTTATTTAGCGTCAACTGCCACCTGACACACCATACAGCAATCTTATCTAAATCGCTTTGTAACTGATACTGGTCTTCGGATGACTTTAATAGACGGTAAATTACAGCATCATCTGCGAACAGTCTAAGAGAACTGCTCAGATTGTCACCCAGGTCATTTATATAGATCAGGAACAGTAGAGGTCCCAGGACGCTTCCCTGGGGAACACCTGATATCACTTCAGTTTTACTCGATGATTTGCCGTCTATTACTACGAACTGCGACCTTCCTGACAGGAAATCACGAATCCAGTCGCACAACTGAGACGATACCCCATAGGTCCGCAGCTTGATTAGAAGTCGCTTATGAGGAACGGTGTCAAAAGCTTTCAGGAAATCTAGAAATACGGAATCAACTTGAGATCCCCTGTCGATAGCGGCCATTACTTCGTGCGAATAGAGAGCTAGCTGCGTTGCACAAGAGCGATGTTTTCTGAAGCCATGCTGATTACGTGTCAATAGATCGTTCCCTTCGAGGTGATTCATAATGTTTGAATACAGTATATGCTCCAAAACCCTACTGCAAACCGACGTCAATGATATAGGTCTGTAGTTAAATGGATTACTCCTACTACCCTTCTTGAACACTGGTGCGACCTGCGCAATTTTCCAATCTGTAGGTACAGATCTATCGGTGAGCGAGCGGTTGTATATGAGTTCTAAGTAGGGAGCTATAGTATCAGCGTAATCTGAAAGGAACCTAATCGGTATACAATCTAGACCTGAAGACTTGCTCATATCAAGCGATTTGAGTTGCTTCGCAACCCCTAAGGTATCTACTTCTAAGAAACTCATGCTAGCAGATGTTCGTGTTTCAAATTCTGGAATATTCCATTCGTCTTCCCTGGTGAAGGAATTTCGGAAAACTGTGTTCAATAACTCCGCTTTAGCGGCACAGTCGTCGATAACAGTACCATCGGCACTGCGCAGCGAAGGTATTGACTGTGTCTTGCCGCTTGTGTACTTTACATACGACCAGGATTTCTTCGGATTTTCTACCAAATTTCGAGACAATGTTTCGTTGTGGAACCTATTAAAGGCATCTCGCATAGAAGTACGTGCCGAATTTCGGGCGTCTGTAAATTTTAGCCCATCTTCGGGATTTTGCGTTCTTCTGAACTTCGCATGCTTTTTCCGTTGCCTCTGCAAAAGCGTTCGGACCTTTTTTTGTGTACCACGGGGGATCCGTTCCATCTCTTACCAATTTATGAGGTACGAATATCTCAATTGCTGTTGCTACTATATCTTTGAATTTGAGCCACATCTCGTCTACATTCGCATAGTCAGTTCGGAAGGAATGGAAATTGTCTTTTAGGAAGGCTTCTAGTGGCACTTTATCCGCTTTTTTAAATAAAATTATTTTGCGTTTGTTTCTGATGGATTTGGAAGAAATGGTAATGAGCCTAGCTACAATGACCTTGTGATCACTAATCCCTGTATCAGTCATGATGCTCTCTATCAGCTCTGGATTGTTTGTGGCTAAGAGGTCAAGTGTGTTTTCGCAACCATTTACAATTCGCGTGGGTTCGTGGACTAACTGCTCAAAATAAGTTTCGGAGAAAGCATTTAGGACAATCTCGGAAGACGTTTTCTGCCTACCACCGATTTTGAACAAGTATTTTTGCCAACATACCGAGGGTAGGTTGAAGTCCCCACCAACTATAACCGTATGAGTGGGGTATTTATTTGTTACGAGACTCAAACTTTCTCTCAACTGTTCCGCAACTGTATCATCGGAGTCTGGGGGTCGGTAGAAGGAGCCAATTATTAACTTAATTCGGCTGTTAAGTATAACCTCCACCCATACCAATTCGCACGGAGTATGTAATTCGACTTCACTACAAGATAAACCACTACTGACAGACACAAACACTCCACCACCAATTCTGCCTAATCTATCTTTCCTGAACACCGTCTGAGACTTCGTAAAAATTTCTGCAGAAATTATTTCAGGCTTTAGCCAGCTTTCTGTACCTATAAGGATATCAGCTTCTGTGCTTTCTATTAGCGCTTGAAGCTCAGGGACTTTTCCAGCGCAACTACAACAGTTTACAACTATAATTCCGACTGTTCCTTGATCCAAGCACGTCCTGTAATTGCCAAGCACCCTTTGACATTGCAGCCCATCCCGCACTTTCCCGAGGCCTTCTAACCTAAAAAACCGCCCAGTCCACACCACACAGCCTCCGCTACCCGTGTAGCCGCCAGCTGAGTGTAGTGAACTCCTGACCTATTCAGCGGAACCCGAAACCCCACCACCCTATGGCGCAAGTCAAGGAATCTGCAGCCAATACGGTCGCAAAACCGTCTGAGCCTCTGATTCAGACCCTCCAGCCGGCTCTGCACCAAAGGTCCGCAGTCGGTTCTGTCAACGATGCTGCAGATGGTGAGCTCTGCCTTCATCTCGTAAGCAAGACCGGCAGCCTTCACCAAATCAGATAGCCGCTGGAATCCAGAGAGAATTTCCTCAGATCCAAAGCGACACACGTCATTAGTGCCGAGATGTGCCACCACCTGCATCTGGCTGCACCCTGTGCTCTTCATGGTATCCGGAAGGACCCTTTCCACATCAGGAATGACTCCTCCCGGAATGCACACGGAGTGCACACTGGATTTCTTCCCCTCCTTAGCCGCCGTATCCCTAAGGGGCCCCATTACGCGCCTAACATTGGAGCTCCCAACTACCAGTAAGCCCACCCTCTGCGATTGCCCTGACCTTGAAGGCTGAGAATGATCCTCTGAAACAGGGCAGGCAGCTGCATCTGGCTCAGCCAGAGACATTGCCTGAAACCGGTTTGTCAGACGCACCGGGGAGGCTTTCTGATCAGCCTCCGGGGACGCCTTTCGCTGCGTGCCACGCCTTGGAACGACCTCCCAATCAACCACAGGCGAGGGCTCAGCCCCACTGCGGGGAGCAACCGGGGCAACCACAGCGGCAGACCGATCTGGGGACAGATGGGACGAGGTTGACATCCCCGTGATACCCAAGTCCGGCTCCTCACAGTGGTCCCCATTGGCAACAGCCTCAAGCTGCGCGACCGAAGTCAGCGCCGATTGCAGTTGTGAGCGAAGGGATGCCAAGTCAGCCCTCATCCGAACACAGCAATCGCAGTCCCTGTCCATTCTAATCGATGTTTAACAACAGTTACCGAAACACGAGTCCGTGCCTAGATAACGCAAGCAAAACACGCAAATAATGTATCAACTAACCTGTACAAATGCCTAACGACTGCGCTACAATCTGCTGAATTTACGATTTCAGTAACTACAACTCGAAATTGCACCTCCTATACGAAACTCACACGCAATTTAAATAAGAATCTACGAAGTAAACACTAAAGCGCGGTGCTACAACTGTCAAATACTATAATACGCCCGAAATATATGAATTAAACAATGCAAGTACTCAAAAACACGCAAAGAAATTAATTAAACTATCTAACAAATAAGTAAGCTAGGGTTATACGACTTGCTGCTGCAGCTGCTTATCTAACGGCGGCAGGGAGCACAATGGCTGTGACCAACCGACACTGGCTGTTCAAAACAAAAACAGAAGACAGACGACTACGCGAATTTACACTATTCAGGTACTAAGGCGCGATGCTACAACCCTCAAAAACTATAATACGCCCGAAATATATGAATTAAACAATGCAAGTACCCAAAAACACGCAAAGAAATTAATTAAACTATCTAACAAACAAGTAAGCTAGGGTTATACGACTTGCTGCTGCAGCTGCTTATCCAACGGCGGCAGGGAGCACCTCAGCCAACATTTCAGAAAATTAAAGATAAGAGGATTTACTTTATATTTACACCTGAAACAGTAATTATCTGAGTATCAATTGCTAGGTAAACCAAATAGAGTTAAATGGAATAAGGAAACTAGAATTGCAGGGCAATGAGCTGTTAATTAATAGAACTTGATGTGAAATAGCAGAAAGACAATTTCACCTTCCAGCTACCACCACAGGCACAGCAGTGATTAATGTGTCTCGACCATTGTTGTATCGGTGGAAGAACCACTACACGTATTACCTAAACGAGACATAACATTTGATAATGATACCTTAGGTTCTACTACACTACAAGTCCTTGACGAATTATTAACTTCAGAGAAAAGGACAAATTTCAGTCAGTCAAATAATGCAACATGTTTTACAGCATCATGAGAATGGTAGGCAAAACACAGTCACTTCCGGTGTGTTAACAACAAGCATAATCCTGGTTCTAGTGTTCATCTGTGAAATTTATATTTGTATAAAGTGTAAGATATGTCATTAAAATGAACCTACTATCCAACAGCAACCTGTTGCATGGATACGACCTAGTAATAGTTAATGCAAGTAGAAAGTGAAAATAGTGCATGCAACCAGGACAGAATGACAAAGTAGATTAATTAAGCTAACTAATATTCAAGACTAAGGTTTGGAAGCAACTCAGAAAACAGTTATACAGTGACTTCCCTTTTAAATACAGAGCAAGTGCAGACTAGTAGTAAGTGGAAGAACGGGATACTTTGAAACGAATTTTTGAAGAGGAGAGATCTGTTGTGGTGCAGATTAGTAAGGGGTAGAAATTCGAAAGGAATTGTTAAAGCTCATTCACATAGCCACAGGAAAACTCAACTCATGATAGAGACAGAGACAGAACCAGGAAGAGAGCCAGTACGTCGCAAGTGGCTCAGATCATCGACACATCAAGATACCACCTGTCAACCGAGGATACACATTCAGCAGAAAGGAGATTGCGACTGAAAACCAAAGGAAGCAGGACAAGTATATATGTTAACCCTCTTTAAAAAGAGCACATAGTGAGGAACTGACACAGCAGTTAGCTGCCTGTTAATTGAATACAGAAGAATAAGGAGCACACATGCAGTCATTAAGAACCAAGCCTTGCATCATAGCCTCACACCAACTCCCTTTAAATACTCCAGCTCCTATCATGAGTTGATCAATGGGACTGATGGCATATAGCACTCGATTCCATGATTACAATACTGAAGTGAATCTATGTCCTAGACCCTCGAGCACTGTCTATGAAATAGCTGAAGATTTGCTCGAAATACAGGCTTCACCTGACGAACTTCATGCTACTCGCTACCTCCATCTACTGGTGGAAGAGGTGGCTGTCTTTAAACTGTACCTATCATAGGATATTGCCACCACTGAACTTCGAAGCAGAAGCCAGCGACAGGTTCTGTTGGGATGAGTGTTCCTGTTCAACACTCAGGCGCCTCCAGGCGCTTAAACCTATCAGGGTTAGAGAAGAGATCAATTGACTACAGACACCAGGTACATTGCAGATGGATCATCAAGAGCTACTGTAGAATTTGAATTGGGGCCGAGGACACTCCAGTAGCCAGCCTGAGACAACTTCACACTGGGCAATGGCCATGCCTGCTCACTGGCAACTGCTGATATTTTCTCTTGGGTGTGCAGTCCTTGAGCTGATTCGATGGTTGTCAGCTAGAATCCAACACACAGCTGGTGCAAAAAAGTGAGGACCTGTAAATATTGTGAATAAATGCTTGAACTCTAATAATGGTTTGGTAGTGTTGCTGATACTTCATAGGTCCCCAGCAGCTATCCTGACTTCATCTAGAGATGTCTTTACACGGCCCTCTGTACTATGATTTCAGATGGTGGAAGTGAGCACGTGATGACATAAACAAAAATAAGAAAATTGCGCGAGTTACACAATACGATCTGGCGGCAAACCCAAGAAGCGTATTTGCAACAGATCCGTCAGGAAAGCATAAAAAATCACAAAAATAAGATTTTTTTTGGAAAAAGTAGCCAATGATGGAAACCTAACCAGCTATGTGCACATAAAACAAATGCAGAGGAAACATTATAATCTAAAGGTACGAAAAGAAGTGAATCAAAATGTTACTGTTGGTCCTCGGGGATGAGTGTTTAAAATACCTGTTTGGCAGACTTGCACTTGTGATTTTTCTACTGTATAAACTAGGATATTCTATCAACAAAAAATTACTGGATAACTGTTACTATACATTATTTCCGTTGCAGCTGTTGTATGGGGTGCTGTTATGGGGAAATTCACTGGACACAACTAAAACTTCAGATGGCATAAAATCATATGTGTTCAAGGATTGGGTCCTAGAGAATCCTGTAAGAAACATTTCAGTCAATCCAACAGATTGACAGTCCCACGTCTTTATATGTAGAACCACTTAATATATGTCAAAGAAAATATACAGCAATTCATTCTGAGAATGGATGTTCATAAGTACAATACCAGAAACAACTGCATGCTAGACATACCATAATCAAGATGATCACCGATACATTTAACATATGAACATCTAAGGAGTTTGAAGATATGTAATAAACTACCAAAATCAGCAAAAGTCCTCACTGTAAGTAAATTTAAGATGGTATTAGATGTATGGTTTAAAACTGTGGCACATTATTCAGTGGGAGAATGTCTTCTAGATAACTTCAAGGACTTGTATAATGATGAAAAAACCCTTACTATTAGTAAATAAGAGTATTATACCTGTGTTCTTATTCAAATCACAATTGTAATCACTATATACTACTTCAGTCATGTAACATATAGATATTCCATTTATTGTGAGAAACTAGAAAGTATGAACACTTGTGTAATTAAAATGCAGACATATAATGGAAGAGGTGGTGATTTATTCATATATTGATTGCATAGATACATAATGGGATACTCTAGAATGTAACTTATGTATTGAGAATCATCAATTTGTATGTACCTTAAAACTATATGTTATTTAACTATACACTACAATTACCTACATAGCTTGAATTGACAACTACAGTAGCATAGTAAAAATGCTAAAAGTCTTATAGATAAACATCTAATCATCAAGAAAGTAAATATCAAGCTCTGACTGCAGAAACTAGAAACAGTTTGGCTACTAACTGTATTGATGTTTGGCTTGCTGAAGTGCTGCATCAAAATATGACTTCACACAAGGAACAGCATTCAACATTTAAACTACTATGGAAATATGGGGTTTCTGTCCAAATACGAGATATTTCAGTTGTCTATGCAGAAGGTATTGGAACAGTCAAGTTAAATGCACTAGTATATGGTGTATTGGAATTTTGTGCACTGGAGGACACATTATATGTACATGGTTTGAAGAAAAATCTTGTTTTAGTGGGAGCAGCTGCCAGTAAAGGTTTAAAAATAATATGCAACAGTAACAACAACAACAAGTCCGAGGAACATATTGAGAGGCCAGTGACAATTGATATAAAAGCTGAAAATCACTGTTAGGGAATATTGTTTCTGTGGTAAATACTGAATAAGCAAATTGTGCATTGTCTGACTTAGATCTGCTATGGCACAAGAGGTTGGGATGTGTGAATTTGGAGAATCTGAATCTGAAGTTTGATTCTAAATTTAAAATCAAACACTTAAAAGCAAAATGTTTTGTGATTTATGTCAGTATGGTAAGCTGTGCAAGGAGGGATGCAGATAGAATTTGCCAACTTGTGTCTGTATTCCTGCACATTTTTTCATCCTGATGTTTGTGGAAACATGCCACTCCCATCATTAGATGGAGCCAACTATTTTGTTCTATTTGAAGATGAGTGTACTTCAAGGAGACTTGTATATTTTATTAAGAACAAAAGTGATATTACTTATGTATTCTCGGAATTTCAACTGTTGGTGGAAAGGCAGAAAGGGAATAGGTTTAAAGTTATCAGAATTGACAATGGGACAGAGTTTTAATGATGAACTTCATAATCATTTCAAGAAGACTGGCATCATGCATGAAAACAGTTCACCATATACACCACAGCAAAGTGGCAAAGCTGAATGTCGCATCAAATCAGTAACAGAAAGTGCTTGCACAATGTTTCTCGAGTATGGCTTTCCAAATTCATTTTGAGCAGAAGCTGTCAACGAGGCAATCTGCACAGTAAACCATTGTTCATGGAAGTCTGTGTGCAAAAAGATACTTTGTTAGAAATAATTTGGGAACAAAACATCATTAAAATATTTGAGAAGGTCTGAAGCCAAATGTTTCCTGCAAATTCCCAAACAGTTTAGATCCTAATTGTGCAGGTGTGTATAATGGATGGTTGTATAGAGTACTGCTACGTTTGTGTTACATGATAATGGAGTGAGAGGGTGAGACATGGTGCTAGTACATGGCCAACTCCTCTTTTATAGCATGAAGGAAACTGCCGAGTATAAGATCCCAGTATGATGGACAAATTATCGTCAACTGTGTCAAAGGCCCTTACTTCATGAGGCACTTTTGAGAGGTTTGGACTTAATTCAGGGTATTGGCGCAAGGACCGGTTATCATAAACTCTGCAGCACTACTATCCTTCTCGTGCCATCCAAATATTGGCAGTGAAAATTTATCCACCTCCATGATTCAAATTGGCTTACCTCCGAGTCGAGAGCCACTTTCTTTTGCAAATGAGAGCCCAGTCGGCAAACGACATGCTTCCGCCATCCCTCCCGTCTACCAAGAGTAACATAACAGCAGCAGAGAGGGCTGCTTTATGTTCACTTAGTTACTTTCATGTTCCATGGGTCATTTTACACTATAAATCTTCATGACGTAGAACGAGACGTTTTACATTAATTTGTACATCTATTTGTACTCTTAATATAACCATATTATTATTATTATTATTCCCCATAATGAAAACAAGATATACAGATTGACTTAGCAATTCCTATGCGCCACCTTGATCCAGATATTATTATTTTACCTGCTCACAAGGCCAGTCCTACAGCTGATCGGGACAAGCAGGATAATGCACAAAAATTCTGTATTTACTATCTGATCCAGCGTACTGCAGGATCTGTGCTGATCCCACAAAAAGTGTCGAGAGAAAGACTGACACTCTCCTGAAGAAAAGTTCTGTGTCGCAGGAGACTATCCAGAGTCTTAATACTTATTGTGCTGCTACCCCTAGATTGCATGAACCTCCAATGCACTACAAAGAAGAGATCTCTCTTCTCTGATTGTGAGTAACATTGGTGCTCCGACGTACAATGTTGCAATACACCTTGATACTCTGTTGAGCCCACTAATAGGCCATTGTGAGCATCACATTAAGAACTCAGCGGATTTCTTAAGTCGATTAGAGGGAATGCGATTGAATGACACTGATATTCTAGTAAGTTTTCACGTTGTCTTTCTCTTCACTCGTATACCTGTCTGATTCGTTACAGTTAATAGAAGTTTGTTGTTGAATTAACGAACCTGCTTCGACATGTGTTGGTACATGTGGAAAAGGGTTGGCTGCCCTCCCTTCATTGGTGTGTTGGTCAGCAGTGGAAGTTTATAGTACGCTGTGACATGCGTATAGGAAGCCCATGCACACTGACTTTTATCTACTGGCTGATAGTTGTCACCATCCAGCTCAGTCTGAAGGGGTACTTCGTATTTTGGTTCACAGGGATCATGTAATTCCACATCCTGCCACTTTGTCAGCTGAGTTACCAGTACTGAGGTCATCCTTCGCCAGATCAGACGGATCAGACGTGTTGCGCTATCAACCAACCGTCCACCAAGTATGTGTTGATAATACCGAGTTGGTCTGCGGCCTCTCTGACTTAACGCAGGGAGCATTTCCAACAAGATTGATTGTGTTATGCGGGAATATGATGTGAAATGTGTTTCCGATCTCCATCTAAGACTACGGTCCTTTTAGGTTCCTTTAAGGATGATCTTTGTTTGTGTAAGACGACAGTCTGTCGTACTCCTTGCAGTTGTGGCATATCATATGTTGGCCAGACTATCTGGACCGTGGAGGATCAGTGTACTGAGCATATGAGTCACACATGTTTACAACAGCCGAGCAATTAGACTATTGCAGAACGTTGTCTAGGCACCGCTCATCCTCTGGAATATAATAACACGGAGATATTGACATGCTCTTTCAGCTATTGGGCAGCGTTAAGGAAGCAGATGAAACTAAATTAGCAAGTAACCTTGTAAATAGAGATAGAGATTTTTCTTAAATTCGGCGTCGAATCCTGCTCTTTCCTTCGTCAAAAAACTGAGGGACAGAGTTAATGCTATCTCAGCCATTGTTTAGTAGTTTTCTCTATCGATAAAATCTGGCAATGGTCGTCTTTGATTGTGTTGTGACGCTAACGTTTACAGTGTGTGTATAACCATTCTCTATAGTATTGTATTGTATTCTATGTTAACCGGGGGCCTAGAAATGATGGAGCGGCTGCGTCCCCGCTGCAGCTGCAGTGGTTCACAATCCTATGATGACTACCTCTGTCCACTTCACCCCTCTGCCACCCCACACCGAACCACTCTTTCACGGTTATTGTGCGGTTTGGCCCCCGTTGGACCCCCTCAGGGAATGTCTCACACCAGACTAGTAGTCTAACCCCTATGTTTGCTTGGTAGAGTAATGGTGGTGTACGCGTACGTGGAGAACTTGTTTGTGCAGCAATCGCCGACATAGTGTAGCTGAGGCGGAGTAAGGAGAATCCACCCGCATTCACCGAGGCAGATGGAAAACCGCCTAAAAATCATCGACAGACTGGCCGGCTCACCGGACCTCGACACAAGTCCCCCAGGAGGATTCGTGCCTGGGTCTAGGCGCCCCTTCCCAACCTGGAAAGCAGTGTGTTAGACCGCATGGCTAACCAGGCGGGCACCTTTCCGTAACTGCTCTGCAATCCGAGGTTTTAAATTCCCTTTCACATTTCTTACTTGCTGCAGTTTTGCCTAGAAAATGACGGGGTGGTCACGTGCAGAAACATCGGTGGGTGTCGACGACGTCAGGTGGCTGCTTCTTGTAAGTTATTTCAACTGTTTCAGTATTTTGAAACCATGACTTATTAAACTGGGAATTAAGTAATATTCATCCCTGTGATCACCTGCTTTCTTTGGAGTTGGGTTTATTACATTCTTCCTGAAGTGTGAGGGTGTGTGGTCTATCTCATACATCTTACACAGCAGGTGAAATAGTTCTGTCATGCCTAAATCTTCCAAGAACCTCAATAATTCTGAGGGAATGTCGTCTACTCTAGGCCGCTTATTTCGACTTAGATCTTTCAGTGCGTTGTCAAATTCTTCACGCAGTGTCATATCTTGCGTCTCATCTTCATTTACTTACTCTTCCCTTTCTACAGTATTGTCTTCAAGTTCATTTCCGTTGTGGAGCATATATTGCTTCCACTTTTCAGATTCCCCATCTTTGATTGGTATCGCCTTGGCAACTCAGCTCTCTTTTCTCTGGCGATCTCTTTGATTTTCCTGTAGGCAACATCAGCTTTTCCCCTAGTTAAATATGCTTCTGAAGCCTTGCATTTGTCCTCTAGCCATTCCAGTTTAGCCGTTTTGCACTTTTTGCCAGTAACATTTTTTAGATGTTTGTTTTTGCATTCGCCAGCTTCATTTTTTGCATTTTTATATTTCTCCTTTAGTCAGTTAAATTCAACGTTTCCCCTGTTACTCAAGAGTTTCTATTAGGCCTTCCGCTTTACCTATTTCATCAGCTAGTGCCTTCACTATTTCATCCCTCAAAGCTACCCATTCGTCTTCTGCTGTATCCTCTTCCCCTGTTTCAGTCAAATATTGCCTAATGCTCCCACAGCAACTCTCGACAAACTCTGGTTTTTTCAATTTAACTAGGTGCCATCTCTTTACTTTCATACCTGCTTGAAATTTCTTAGGTTTTTACTTACAGTTCATAACCAGTAAATTACTCTCAAAATCCACATTGTTCCTGGAAATGACCTCCAGTTTAAATCTGGTTTGTAAACAGCTGCCTTACCTGTATATAATCAGTCTGAAACCTTCCAGTGTCTCCATGTTTCTTCCACATATACAACCTTCTTACATGATTTTAAACCAAGTGTTAGTGGTGGTTAAATTATGCTTTGTCCAAACCTTTAGCAGGTGGGTTCCTCTTTCACTCGTTTCCTCTAGCCTACAATATCCTGTCTATTTTTCCTTCTCTTCCTTTTCTTACTGAATTTCGATCATCCATCGCAATTAAATTTTATTCTCCCTTAACTGTCTGAATAATTTCTTTTATCTCATCATACATTCCTTTATTATCTGCACCAACTGCGGAAATAATTGGCTTATAAACTTGCACTAATGTGGTGGGTGTTAGCTTCATGTCTGTCTTCTCTTCACTAACCTATTCGTAGTAGCTTTCGTGAATTTCTGTTTTATTAGTACTGAACCAACCAAAGAGGAAACCAATAAAAGTGCCTATGAAAATACATGTAAGTGTTTCACAGTCAGGACGCAAAGATCAGGAGCTTCCTTTTTGACCTTTTACTGTTGGACAAAGAATAGTCATGCAGATAGAATTCAATGCATGCCATAAAAGAATAGAAAAAACTGAAAAATCATAGAACGCAAATGCGTGTGGAGTTGTAACTACGTTCTTCAATTACAAAATTTACGTTAGGTTGCTTGGTAAGTCGCTAAGACAAATCTAGAACCGAGCGAGTTGGTTTAGTGGTTAGCACACATGACTCGCATTCGGGAGGACGACTGTTCAAACCCGCGTCCGGCCATCCTGATTTAGGTTTTCCGCAATTTCCCTAAATCGCTTCAGGCAAATGCTGGGATGGTTCCTTTGAAAGGGCACGGCTGACTTCCTTCCCCAACCTTCCCTAATCCGAAGGGACCGATGACCTCACTGTTTGGTCCCCTGCCCCCAACCAACAAACCAACCAGCCAACAAAACTAGGTAACAGCAACAGACCAACTTGACCTACTTAGTATCACATCTCATAGGACTTTTCTTTCTAATTATATTACCGTATATGTTACTATTGGAATTAATAGAGCATGATGAAACAAAGCAAAGGCAACTTAACTGGTATCAATTCGAAGATAATGAACCACCTGTATGTAAGGGGCCGTCAAAAAGTTTATGTTCGAAGGCCGTACAGTCCAGAAGCGGTAAGCCAATTAGGCAAAACCGCCGTGATGATTGAGGCAGTCATGCCATTTGTGCACCAGATACCGGTTTGGTAAAACGCTGTGTCCTGCTGTACGAAGAAGTTTGTAACTAACTGCTGCACATCCTCGTCCGACAGGAATAGTCTAACGTTGACGGCTATTTTTAATGGACTGAAGGCGTAGTGACCGCCTTGTACGGAAATTAAATGTGGAAAATAAGCAGATCAGGCAAGAAGAGACTAGAAGTTTTTGAAAGGGAGTGCTAAAAAAGAATACTGAAGATCAGATGAGTTGTCCTTCAACTATAATGTTCCTTCCTAAGAAGACTATCCACCACTAGACAATCAACACAAACCGGACGTCAAAAAATGGTTCAAATGGCTCTAAGCACTATGGGACTTAACATCTGAGGTCATCAGGCCCCTAGACTTAGAACTACTAAAACCTAACTAACCTAAGGCCAGCACACACATCCATGCCCGAGGCAGGATTCGAACCTGCGACCGTAGCAGCAGCGCGGTTCCGGAATAAAGCGCCTAGAACCGCTCGGCCACATCGGCCGACTGTAAATAGCAGCGTCAAATAGATGTTATAATTGTGAACTCTGAGCTTTTTCCGATATAAACTGGTCAAATACTCTCAAACGCTAAAGAAATTATTATAGGCTTGCTTATTCAAATACAGAGATATGTAAACAAACAGTATACTCCACTGCCGTCGGCAACGCCTATATAAGACAACAAGTGTCTGGCGCAGTTGTTAGATCGGTTGCTGCTGCTACAATGACAGGTTCTCAAGATTTATGTGAGTAGGAACATGGTATTATAATCGGCGCACGAGCGATGGGACACAGCAAAAAAATCTGTGTGAAATCTTATGGGACTTAACTGCTAAGGTCATCAGTCCTTAAGCTTACACACTACTTAACCTAAATTATACTAAGGAGAAACACACACACCAATGCCCGAGGGAGGACTCGAACCTCCGCCGGGACCAGCCGCACAGTCCATGACTGGAGCGCCTTAGACCGCTTTTTTTTTTTTTTTTTTTTTTAAAAAATCTCATTTTGTTCGCTTTCGTTCGTTGTACCTGCTCGGGGCGGACGTCGCAAGACACCATTTTCAGTTCGTTGATCCATTAACTCAGGTTTTTTTTAATTTTTTTCTATTTTATTTATTACAGTGGGCAGCTCACTCGCTGACCGAACACGCTGAGTTACCGTGCCGGCATACCGCTCGGCTACTCCCGCGCGGGACACAGCATCTCCGAGGTATTGATGAAGTCGGTATTTTCCCGTGCGACCATTTCTACGGGTGTACCTTGAATATCAGGAGTCCGGTAAAATGTCATATCTCTGACATCGCTGCGACCGGAAAAAGGTCTGCAAGAACGGGACCAACGACGACTGAAGAGAATCGTTCAACGTGACAGAAGTGCAACCCTTCCGCAAATTGTTACAGGTTTCAATACTGGGCCATCAACAAGTGTCAGCGTGCGAACCATTCAACGAAAGGTAATCGATATGGGCTTTCAGAGCCAAAGGCTGACTCGTGTACCCTTGATGACTGTACAACACAAAGCCTTACACCTCAACTGGGCCGTTCAACACCGACATTGGGCTGTTGATGACTGGAAACATGTTGCCTGGTCGGACGTGTACGGGTATGGAGACAACCGCATGAATCCATGGAACCTGCAAGTCGGCAGGGGATTGTTAAAGCTGGTGGAGGCTCTGTAATTGTGTAGGGCGTTTGCAGTTGGAGTGATATAGGACCCCTTATAATTCTAGATACGACACTGACACGTGACACGTACGTAAGCATCCTGACTGAACACCTGCATCCATTCATGTCCATTGTGCATTCCGACTGATTTGGACCGTTGCGCCGGCCGTTGTGACCGAGCAGTTCTAGGCGCGTCAATCTGGAAACGCGGGACCGCTACGGTCGCAGGTTCGAATCCTGCCTCGGATACGGATGTGTATGTTGTCCTTAGGTTAGTTAGGTTTAAGTAGTTCTAAGTTCTAGGGGATTGACTACCTCAGAAGTTAAGTCCCATAGTGCTCAGAGCCATTTGAACCATTTTTTTTCTTTTTGGACCGTTGCACGTTGCAGGAGGACAATGCGACACCCCACACGTCTAGAATTGCTACAGAGCGGCTCCAGGAACACTCTTCTGAGTTTAAACACTTCCTCTAGCCATCATACTCCCCCGACATGAACATTATTGACCATATCTGGGATGCCTTGCAACGTGCTGTTTAGAGGAGATCTCCACCCGTCGTACTAAGCAGCCCTGCAGGATTCATAGTGTCAGTTCCCTGCAGCACTACTTCAGACATTAGTCGAGTCCATGGCACATCGTATTGCGGCGCTTATGCGTGTTCGCAGGGGCCTACACGATATTAGGCAGGTGTTACAGTTTCTTTGGCTCTTCAGTGTAGATGGGAAAGTTTGAAAATATAATGTGGATGGACAGACAGAGAATTTAATCTCCATAATTCTTAATGAAAGTCCCTTTTTTCTTAATCACTGCAGCAACCCGCTTGTTGGTATTTTGACAAATAGCTTTCACAAGGTAAAAACTCCAGCGCCATCTTCTTGCGCCGAGTTTCTGAGCACGAGCAGAGATCGTCCTGCAGGTGTCACCCTGAGAATGCTGGATAGGTCTTATATCGAAGTACTGGCAGTTTTCGATCATTTCATATGGCTACAACCTGTGAAATTTTGGAAGACGAACTATTTCTGTGGTATTGTCCAGAGATCTCGGTGCCACACTAAGGGTGGCAACGCCTGTCAATACCACAGACGTTAGCAAGACCACTGCAATCCGGAACGACGTATGGGAGGCGCTATTGTAGACTACACCTCCCCTGTCATCTCTGGAGTGCCCTCGTGCTGAGGTCAATGTAGAGTAGAGCATGGAAGAGCTCTCCCCAGTTCATGACCTCATCTTAAAGAGTCAACGTCATAGTATAGGAGCAACGAGATGTTAAAGTTTTGTCCTATCTCGAAACAGAGGAGAGAGCACCACAGGTATGTGAAGTTGGATGGCAATCATTAAAACAATGGCGTTTTTCGTTGTGGCAGCATCTTCTCGTGAAATTTCAATCACCAACTTACTCCTCCGAGTGTAAAACCAATTTGTTGGCGCTCACCTACTTAGAGAGGGATGATCGTCATAATAAAAAACAAATATAATAGATCTCACAGAAAGATTTAAGTATTCGTTTCTCCAGCGCGTTGTTCGACACTGGAACGGTAGGGGAATAGCTCGAAGGTGGTTCGATGCACCGTCTGCCAAGCACTTAATTGTGAATTGCAGGGTATTGATGTAGATGTAGATGTAGATGTCAATGAACTTGTGCTGTTGTAAATGTCGAACATTGTACCTCAAGAGAATAGTTTGTTAATTAGTGCGTCAACTGACGCTTTGCTAGTCAGTGAGAGTTGTAAATTATTCAGTTGTCTAGTGGCAAAGAAGTGTGTCCGAAGCTAAGTAAATTCATAAATGTAAAAGCGAACAAATATTTCATGTGTTTCAGTTCCCACATGCTTTCTCACCGAGCAATCAAAGAACGCGCAGCTATATCCAGACTATTGTAGATTTGTTATTAGAAACCCTCTTAACGCAAATCACTCTGTAGCGTGTCGTTGCGACACTGTTGACGTGACAGGGATCTTCTGAGCGAAGTTTTGCAATCATCAGAATAGAAGACAGAAACATGAAAAATAAGGTCCTTTGCTTTCGTGTGAAGGACAGAGGTAAGAAAAGAAGCGTGAATAAAGAGCAGACACTTCAGAGGAAGCGCGTTCCCATCTAAGAGATGGCGTGGCGCACGTCACTCCGTGATAGTGAATCTGCGGGCGTCCAACGCAATAGCGGCGCACGTATGAGACAGTCAATAACTGCACGAACTGCAGCCGCGATACAGCGCACACTTATCACACACCGATAACTCCCTCGAATGCATCCACCATCTAAGGGGCTCACATGTAATCGGAAGCAGCACGGAATCGAGCGATAGCCATCGTAGATTATCTGCACGGTTCTTGGAGACGACGTCACCTTAACAAACCTGCTACTTATTACGTGTTTCACAAACTATTCCATTACGGCAGCGACAAGAACGACTGGTAGTCATACTATTGTAATTATAACCTCGAAAAAATGAAGTAGTGGTGCTCCAGATTTTAAAGAGCAGAACCGTCGTTATTTTCCGCTTGAGCGACATCAGGTAGGCCACAGAACTATATGATTCGATTATGTCAATTTTTTATGCTAAGTGCGTACTGAAATGTTGCTATTTTTGTGTGCTTCATATCGCACGGAGGATATCCTGGCAGGTGACTCATCGGTATTCCACCCACGCAGCAAACCGGCAGTGCGGGTCAGTGACTAAATCACAAGAGCACCGACGGTCCACGACGGCGAGAACATTGGGACATCATTGTCAGCATCCTCTCTATGTGTTATTCTAAAGCTGATGTTCAAAAGGACTTTATGAAAATGTGTAGGCTCTCAAAAGGGTCTCGAGGTCGTGTGAACATTGCATGTCATGTCAATGTCTTGTGAAAAAGAAGAGTGTTTTTTAGATGTGTGTCAACTACGTTTGTTGAGCCGCGTAGTAATAGTACCAACGAAATGCACGGAAGTTATTGAAATTGGACTTACTTCGAGAAAACGTTTGAAAGTCTGTGACTGATGATTGGTGGAAGGATGCGTCTTCTTCTTTTGCAATGCAATGAACACTGCTCTGAAATTATTAATGAGTTAGAAAATTTTGAAATATGATGCTCGGCAGAACCTATATTGAAAGTGTTACAGATTTATGAAGGAGTACCAGAATCTAAATTTTGGAAATTAGGAAAAGGAAAAATCTAACTTCTTCTAAAGTGACGAACTTCGACCAATATAGCGAAGTAGTTTCACACAAAATAATACTTCTATGCGTACTTTACATCCAGAAATATAATCTGTGAAGCTTACTAATTAACATCTACAGATTATAGGTGTGTTTGACAGTAAAGTGGACATAGGACTTTCAAAGGATAACAGATCTTAAATTCTCATCGCAGACATTAACTAACATTTAAGAAGAAAACTTTAAAGTGATGTATTTCTATATTATGCGGTAGAGCTGTTAAACAGTATCTGTGACCGATCGAATTTTGTCAACCCGATGTGTCATTGTTTTATTGAAATGGAAAAACAATTCTTATCCGACAACGACGACTTATTTGAAATTTAAAAGTGCTCTCCCTTCTCAACTAGGCAGACTAAACGATCATGCTGCATATAAGCAGACACTGGAATCCAGTTGCTACACCACGAAGATGACGTGCTACAGACGCGAAATTTAACCGACAGGAAGAAGATGCTGTGATATGCAAATAATTAGGTTTTCAGAGCATTCACACAAGGTTGGCGCCGCTGCTGATACCTACAACGTGCTGACATGAGGAAAGTTTCCAACCGATTTTTCATACACAAACAGCAGTTGACCGGCGTTGCCTGGTGAAGCGTTGTTGTCATGCCTCGTGTAAGAAGGAGAAATGCGTACCATCACGTTTCCGACTTTGATAAAGGCCGGATTTTAGCCTATCGCGATTGCGGTTTATCGTATGGCGACATTGCTGCTTGCGTTGGTCGAGATCCAGTGACTGTTAGCAGAATATGGAATTAGTGGGTTCAGGAGGGCAGTATGGAACGCCGTGCTGGATCCCAACGGCCTCGTATCACTACCAGTCGAGATAGGCATCTTATCCCCATGGCTGTAACGGATCGTGCAGCCACGTCTCGATCCCTGAGTCAACAGATGGGAACGTTTGCAAGACAACAACCATCTGCACGAACAGCTCGACGACGTTTGCAGCACCATGGACTATAAGCTAGGTGACCATGGGAGCGGTTACCCTTGACGCTGCATCACAGACAGGAGCGCCTGCGATGGTGTACTCAGCGACGAACCTGGGTGCACGAATGGCAAAACGTCACATTTTCGGATGAATCCAGGTTCTGTTTACAGCATCATGATGGTCGCATCCGTGTTTGTCGACATCGCGGTGAACGCACATTAGAAGCGTGTATTCGTCATCGCCACACTGGCGTATCAGCCGGCGAGATAGTATGGGGTGCCATTGGTTAAACGTCTCGGTCACCTCTTGTTCACATTGACGGCACTTTGAACAGTGGACATTACATTTCAGATGTGTTACGACCCGTGGCTCTACCCTTCATTCGATCCCTGAGAAACCCTACATTTCAGCAGGATAATGCAGGGCCGCATGTTGCAGGTCCTGTTCGGGCCTTTCTGGATACAGAAAATGTTCGACTGCTGCCCTGGCCAGCACATTCTCCATATCTCTCATCAACTGAAAACGTCCGGTCAATGGTGACCGAACAACTGGCTCGTCACAATACCCCAGTCACTACTCTTGATGAAGTGTGGAATCGTGTTGAAGCTGCGTGGGCAGCTGTACCTCTACAAGCCATCCACACTCTGTTTGACTCAATGGCCAGGCGTGTCAAGGCCGTTATTACCGCCAGAGGTGGTGGTTCTGGGTAGTGATTTCTCAGGATCTATGCACCCAAATTGCGTGAAAATGTAATCAGATGTCGGTTCTAGTATAATATATTAGTCCAACGAATATCCGTTTATCATCTTCATTTCTTCATGGTGTAGCAATTTTAATGGGCAGTAGTGTATAAGTTAAGCAAGAAGAAATTTTCGTATGAGGTGCGGTCCTGTCGCGTAACACGATCATTTCTATTAACGAAAGAAGGCATTTGAAGATAATTAATTCTTAATGAATCTGAAGAAAGAGTACAAAGTCTTCTCGTATCCAGTTTGGCTCTATGGATTATTGAAGACAAAGAGGCATTCAGTTAGCCACGTTATATGAAGCGAGAGAGAGCGCAACTGGTGAAGGACGACATCAGGGCTACTATCTGGACGGGACATCTCAAGTTACCTAATTAATGTTTTGTTTGTGTGAGGTAAATGTCTGTAGTCATGATAGGCATAGCAATTCATGCACCACAATAGAGATGCGGCTGCAGGTGCAGCCCGTTGATAAAGTGGAGAATCGAACGGTAATTAGTTTTCTGTAATTGAAGGGGAACAACACCGCAACAATCCATGCTGAATTGGTGGAAGCGTACGACAATAAAGTGCACCAAAGGATACGTCACCCGCGCTGTGTCTTTTGGCAATCAAATTTTGCCTTACTTCCTTATTCTCTAGACACGGTATTCAGTGAATTCTTCCTCTTTCCTCCATCGAGTGACAGGCTCGCCAGAATGACGACGAGGTGATTTTCGAGATGGATCGTTTCATGAAAAACCGAAACGCAGACTCAAATGACAAACATCTCTTTGCAAAAAATGCATCGCGCTGAAGGGAAAAGAAAAACCAGGGCTACTGTCAAAATTTAATTCTCGTACCACTGCAAACACGAGTGAAATAGATTAATGTCAGTGGCTTCGAGAAATTGCGGAAATCGTTAAACCTGAATAAAGCTGCAGGTCCCGAAGGAATCACTATCAGAGTCTATATCGAATTTGCGGCTGAGCTAGCCATACGTATAGCTATAAAATCCCGAAAATCACTCGAACAAAAAACTGTACACAGTGGTTGGAAGGAGGCAAACGTCACATCCGTCTACTACAACGGAAGCAGAGTTGATTCACAAGAAAACAGTTCAATATCCTTTGCATCGATTTGTTGTACAGTCTTAGAACATGTTCTGAGCTCAAACATAGTGAGGCATCTCGAACAGGATGTCCTCCTCCATGCCAACAAATGTGGATTATGGATACATCGATCGCATGAAATCCAACTTTCACTTTTCACACACTACATGGACTGCACTACATGACTGCTTAGTCAGGTGGATATTATTTTTCTTGACTTCTGGAAAGAATTTGAAATCACATATCAGTGTAATCAGATGGAGTACATCTTGACTCAGTAACCCTCGTTAACCAAAGTAAGGTCATACAGGCCATCGAACAAAATTTGTGAATGGATTGAAGGTTCAGCCGGCCGCGGTGGTCTCGCGGTTCTAGGCGCGCAGTCCGGAACCGTGCAACTGCTACGGTCGCAGGTTCGAATCCTGCCTCGGGCATGGATGTGTGTGATGTCCTTAGGTTAGTTAGGTTTAAGTAGTTCTAAGTTCTAGGGGACTGATGACCACAGCAGTTGAGTCCCATAGTGCTCAGAGCCATTTGAACCATTTTTTGATTGAAGGTTCTTTTTGTTTTGGTGGGAAAATGCAGCATGTTATTTTGGATGGAGAGTTATCGTCCGATGCAGAAGCAACTTCGAGTGTGCTCCAGGAACATGTCCTGGGACCCTTGATGTGTATGGTGGATATAATTAAAATGCAGCTATTCAGGTCCAGTGTGGGCTGTAATTATCGTATGGCAGCGAAACTTGGTAGATATGTTTATGTGAAACCAATTAACGCTGGAAAAAATTAGTTCCAATTTCGGCCACAGGTGAGAATCTGGCGCTGTACAGCATCTTGTCGATGTCTCCGGTGCTCGTATTGAACAAACTGCGTAATCAGCGGTTAATAATAAAACAATATTGTCTTTCTTATTTGTTTGACCTTTTCTGCCCACATCCTGTTCCTAATCCATTACGTATGGAAAATATTTATATACGTCTTTCTTGCGTTCACAGAGCCAGATATGCAGTTGGTGACCGTAATTACAGCTAATTTTTTCCAGCTGAAAAGTCCCCTTAGAAAATTTATAAATGACTGTCCCTAAACTGACACACAATATTTTTAGCGCAACGCAATCTGACTTTCAAAAATCCCTACAAAAGAATGGCCCTGACTAACAATAACCTATACCTTTCATGAATCACTTACCTTACAAAAATCTTCGTTACTCGAACTAATGCAGTACAGCGAGCGCCACTACTGCCAGCTACATAAAAGATTCTAACTACCGAAGGCACTAACTACAGATAGGCATAGTTAGCAAATGAAAGATTTTGATAGAGAACAAACAATGTATTTACCTTAATAATGTTCAAAATTCATATATCAGAATATCCAGCGTGGTCGTGCGGTAGGGTTCTCGCTTCCCGCGCCCCGGTTCCCGGGTTCGATTCCCGGCGGGGTCAGGGATGACTGGGTGTTGTGTGATGTCCTTACGTTAGTAAGGTTTACGTAGTTCTAAGTTCTAGGGGACTGATGACCATAGATGTTAAGTCCCATAGTGCTCAGAGCCATTTTTGCCTGGATATCCAGTATTACAAATTTACTCTTTCTGGCGGACACACGTCCAGATCGTCCGCTCTTAAAATTCTGCCATCTCTCTCCCCACATCCACCACTGCTGGCGGCTCACCTCCAACTGCGCAACGCAACGCGCTGTTAACAGCCAACTGCCCAACACTACAGTAGGTTTTTATATTGGCAACGCCACGTAGCGCTCTGTATGAAGATCACTGACTGTGCTGTGTGCAGTCTGTGGCTGGGTTGCATTGTTGGAATTTGCTATTGTAGTGTTGGGTAGTTGGCTGTTAACAGCGCGTAGCGTTGCGCAGTTGGAGGTGAGCCGCCAGCAGTGAAGGATGTGGGAGAGAGATGGCGGAGTTTTGAGAGCCGATAATCTGGACGTGTGTCCGCCAGAAAGAGTAGATTTGTAATACTGGGTGTCATGAACTGATGTATATATTATGACTTTTGAACACTATTAAGGTAAATACATTGTTTGTTCTCAATCAAAATCTTTCATTTGCCAACTATACCTATCAGTTGTTAGTGCCTTCAATAGTTTGAATCTGTTATTTTGCTGGCAGTATTGGCGCTCGCTGTATTGCAGTAGTTCGAGTAACGAAGATTTTTGTGAAGTAAGTGATTCATGGAAGGTATAGGTTATTGTTAGTCAGGGCCATTCTTTTGTAGAGATGATTTAAAGTCAGATAGCGTTGCGCTAAAAATATTGTGTGTCAGTTTAGTGTTGATCAGAATAAGTAAAGAGAGAAATGTCTGAGTACGTTCAGTTCTGCTCAGTTGTTTGAAAATCAAATAATGTAAGAGGTTTATCAACACAGTAATTCATAAATTTTTCTAATGGGACGTTTCACAGCATAAGTCGATTCCGTATGAATGCATTAGAATACCAAGTTTCGCTGCCGCTACAGCACTCGCTGGACATCCGTGAGTTGCTGCACTTTAATTAGAATCACCCAGTATGACTGCAGTGGGGCACTGTGTCAAATGCTTTCTGGAAATCTAGAAATATCCAATCTGTGACAACCTACTGCACAGTTCACGATGGAGAGCATATAGCCCCAATATTACCGATTTTCTGTTCCAATACATTCGCGTACTGAGCAAGGAAAAAACGACAATCTATAGGCCTCTACTTTATGACAGAGTGCATTGTCGTGCTGGTGTAACCATCGTCCCCGAACTATTGCTCTCCTGAACGTAGTACGCAATGCTGTAAAATGTGTCGATATCCTTCTGCATGTGGCGTATTCTAAAGCACAGTAAGGGAACCACATCCAAGCCACCTCCTTACGGTAACACCACCTCCTGTGTATTTCACTGCTGACACTACACACAATGACAGATAACGTTCTCCAGACATTCGCCAAATCCAGAACCTTTCATCCGATTGCCACTGGGTACAGTGTGATTCTCCACATCCTAACCATGAAAAACACCCCCATACTGCGATACAAACTCCTCTGTATTCACTGTTGGTACTAAACATGATGATAAGTAACGTTCTTCAGGAGTTCGTGGATTGCTACAGAATATAGCGTGATTCATCACTCCAAATCACTAGTTTCCAGTCACCCACTATCCAGTGGCATCTCTCTTTGCAGCACCTCAAGCGTCACTTGCCACTGACTTCAGAAATTTGTGGCTTATGATGAGGAGCTACTTGAACTTTGTAGCCCATTCCTTTTAACTCCCTACATACAGTCATTGTGTCAGCTGGTCTGCTTGTAGCACTTTGGAACTCTTTCCGTTGATTTCACGCTCTGTGTGTGTGTGTGTGTGTGTGTGTGTGTGTGTGTGTGTGTGTGAGTGTGTGTAGCCAACTTCCCCAATGTTTGACGGTCCCTGTCCGTCAGTACACGAGGACTGCATGGTCTTTAGTTTACCTGTGACTGTATCTTCACATTTCCTCTTCACAGTCATATCATCAACAGTCGACTTGGGCAGCAAAGATGAGTTGAAAGGTCCGTGACGGGTTCGTTACACGGATGACACTGATGACTAGTCCACGTTCGAAGTTACTGAGCAATTCTCACTGACCCATTAGTCTGTTATTGCATCTCTACTAACAAGACAGCGGGACCTTCCCCTCGCCTCCTTTTATACGCGGGGTCCGCCTCTCGTGACATTTAGTTGTCAATTTTGCATTACATAAAGGTGTCCAGATACTTTTGATCATATAATGTATTTCAGTAGCTGTGGTGACAAGAGAACGTTATCTCTAATACCGCACCTGCAACAGTTACTCATAAGTATTTGGGTACATTTAATATATACTAAACAAGGCCAGAATATACTTCCGGCGTAAAGCGAAGAGCCAGCACGACGGTCAAGGCCGGCCGCTGTGGCCGAGCGATTCGAGGCGCTTCAGTCCGGAATCACGCGGCTGCTAAGGTCGCAGGTTCGAATCCTGCCTCGGGCGTGGATGTGTGTGATGTCCTTAGGTTAGTTAGGTTTAAGTAGTTCTAAGTCTTGGGGATTGATATCCTCAGATGTTTAGTCCCATAGTGCTTAGAGCCATTTGAACCATTTACAAGATGATCAAGAACGTTAGAGCAGAGATATTTCATTTCCCGCTATCGACCCACGCATTTTTTATTATTTTTCAAAGTAAAACAAAATGAGGAATTTTATGTTTCAAGATATCTTTCGAAATATTCTGTTTCTTTTCTTTGTGACAGAGATAAACATGAAACTTATTCATGATAGACTAATTCGCATACAGGCATTGTGTACCCAGCTTCGACCATGTCACAAAACGGCGTTTTCTGCGGTTTATAAGAGTTTATATATGGTTGTATCAATAAATCACAAGAAGAATAACGAAAGTAGAAGTATACTGATCAGCCACAGCATCATCACCATCCACCTAACAGAGTGTTTCTTTACATTTGACACACAAAACACTGCAGTTCGCCGTCAAATAATTTGCACGAGTTCTTAGTACGCGTAGCAAGATAGATATCACAGTTTGTCCAAGCGGATTCCATGCTGATTCGAAGACGGTGGTCAGTAAACTCTGACGCTGTGTTCGATGAGATCGCTGATATATTTGGTTGTGTTGATTTTTGATGGGTCTAGACACCACGATATCAATTGGAATTTGCCGGCCGCGGTGGTCTCGCGGTTCTAGGCGCGCAGTCCGGAACCGTGCGACTGCTACGGTCGCAGGTTCGAATCCTGCCTCGGGCATGGATGTGTGTGATGTCCTTAGGTTAGTTAGGTTTAAGTAGTTCTAAGTTCTAGGGGACTAATGACCACAGCAGTTGAGTCCCATAGTGCTCAGAGCCATTTGAACCATCAATTGGAATTTATCATGTCCCTCTCACTATTTAAGCATGATTGTGACCCTGTGCCCCATGTAACGTTATCCGCCTACAACTAACGTCACTGAGGTTTCTAAGTTTTACGAGACAGGCTGGAAATACAAGTGAATACAATTATGAGTGGTCTGTGTTACTCGTAGTCTCACAACATCTATCCAGACGTGTACTACGATCGTTCTTCGTGTCCTTGCGTTAACAATTTGTTATTTACAATACGTATGTAGTAACTGTGCTGTTAAAATTTTATGTGGTCGCTTCTTCCTTTCACGTAGGAGCTTGTATGTCTAAGTTTTCACTATCGGAAATCGATCATGCGTGTATTCCGGTTTAGTTATTTTTCCTGTAATGGTATCTTCGTAGCGAAATGTTTCACCGTATGTTAGAACGTTCAGACAACCAATATCCCAAACCTAACATAGAGGCTCCACCAGAAAAACAAGAGAATGATCTGACAAAATTTTAAGAGCAAAATGACGGAAGAAGCACCGCAGATTACAAAATGAAGAAGAAGAACACTTGCACAGGTATGGTAGACAGTTGTATACGAAAACAGAATTGGAACTAAGGAAGAAAAAAAACTCATTGCTGACGACATGGCAGTACTGAACCACGTATGAATATTTGTTAAAATCACTCGACTCGCATTCATCAATTCAGTCCCTCGTCCATTCATCTACTGATGCGAATGGTGGGTATTGGAAAAGGATATTGCCAATTTTTCCCCTACCCACAGTCGCTCTCCGTCTCTACTGCCCGTGTTATCGAAGGGTTGTTAAACTCTGATCTTTCTTTCGAAGCCTGTATGGATCGAAGTTAGACAGGAATTAATGATCTCAAATTATCTTTTTTACTCTCTTATTCGAACTACCTGTTTTGTATATATCGCTGCAATATATCACGACAACCGCAAGATTCAGAACAACAGAATTTTGCAAGAGTCAGCATCTACAGATATTAGCAACAGCGAAATATCTCTGTCAGAGATTGTACCACAATGCAGCGTGACTATTCATTTGGGCAGTGCGAAGAAACTGCCCCGAAACCTTCATACCGTACCTACTAGTTTTTAACGTCCCTGGCCGTGAGAATAGACGGTGGGAGGTGTGGTTATAAGCGCCGTGCACGCACGGAGAGCAGCCTCCGCCTCTTTTTTTCCCTTTCGTTTCACGATCACTGAAGCGCGACGGAGGTGAACGACCAGATGGGTCTCCTGTTCAGCTACTGCAACGGGAATCGCCAGCAGGCAAGGCAACACATGCTGCGCCTTTCCAGGAAACACATCAGACAACACTCCACCCATGGCTCTGACAGCCTGATTGCCGCAGTTTTCCACGTTTCTCTCGCGACAAACAAAAGTTTGCCATCACAGTTATTTCAGGTAAACTTGGTAATTCAAAATTTCTGTTCCAAAGTTTCAGAGTTTGTAACAAGCATTACATAGATCTTTTCAGTACGTCCCATTTACGTAGATGTTCCGTTTCACTGCTACGATTAAATCAGAATAAAATGAACTGTATAAATGCAACACGTGTTCTGGAGTCAATGCACCAACACAGCTGTGTGTTTGTTAATGATGTGGCATTACAATCTACATTACATCTACAAAGCACTGCCTAAGTTCATTTTGAATAACGTTTCTGGGATTGTGGACAGGCTGATATGGTGCAATTATTAACCTCTTTGATCGCCAAATATAATTCCATTCGATATTTTTGCTGTCTGATCACTTGAAGTATCTACTTTAGGAGATATTAACAGTGTCAACGGAAGGTTAGTTCTGAGGAATGTAGGCCGTGCTAGTTATATTGCAGGTCATCATAAAACAGATACGAAACATTTGTTTTACGTACAGTAAGGAAACAGCTTTCTTTTGGTTATTCATTCGTACTGTCAAAGGCCTTCTAAAAAGCCTAGAAGTTTGCAGCAGGAAGTTGTAATTACTTCATTATTGTATTTGATCTCATCATCTTCTACAGAGTAAGCCCGTACATTTTCCGCAGTTAACATCTTATTTCTTACCCAGTTTCCCTATATGTAATTCTCGTTGGTGATATGTCACAGCTTGTTCTGGAATGTGATAATTGCTTATTCTAAGTAAAGGCGTGTGCTTTTTTTCATAGTATTGAATTTCTCCGTTTTATGAGAAAACGTAACTGTTATTTATTTTTCTTATATATTTCGCCAGGAAGCTTTCTTAACTTCTCGTGGTCGGCGTTCACAGTCAAGTAGAAGTATACCTGATTCGCCGTTGACTGTAGAAATTATTTATTTCACAATTGCGATTTTATCCTTTGGGCTATTTTCAAGTCGTACTGCAAAATATTTAAAACCGTCCAACATGAATACCTGTCATCGTCAAAAACAAGTCTTTTCACTGTAGTAACTTTTTTTGGCGATGACATGTATACATGTCGGGAGGATTCTAAATTCTGAATGTGCTAAAGTAAAATGTCGCAGTACTACTTGAAAATAGCCCAAAGGTTGAACTTGCAATTGTGAAATGATTAATTTGTACAGTCAACGGAGAATATGACGTCCTTTTTTGTGCTTCGTTAGTTTGATGTTATTTTTTGTTCGTCGCAGAAACTTTATTTACATAGCTCAACGTCAATGTGCCTCGAACATGGAGAGCCATTTGGTTTATTTAGTACGCTAAAAGCTTCGACAGTATCGATCGTAAGCACTCTGCAGCGCTGTCTTCGTGACACGAGAATATCCAAGTACTTAATGGTACGAACAGCTACAGTACCACATGATCAAGTGTCTACTGTAATATGGAACGATATGTGTTTTTACGTTTCTGTGGGTATGGCTTTTCATTTCTTCTCCATTTAAATGCGATCATTCGAAAATTTACTGTGCTCGTGAAAGAAATTTTCCTGTCATCATGTAGATTCATTCATATATAACAAGCGGAATGTGTTAATCCGATTTGTAGCTATTGAAAAACTGTAATGAAGTTTTCCGTTTTCTTGTAACAATGTGATCTGTGAACTCTGTCTTTGCTGAGATACTAATAAACATCGTATCTGACACTTTCGATACCGCTGCCTAGTAGCAAAATTCAGGGACACGGATTATTTGAACAGATATGGAGTTGGGTTGAAGACATCGCAACGAAAAGAACCTAATACGTCGTTCTTAATGGAAAGGCGTTGTCAGGAACGGAAATAGCCTCCATCGCACCTTAAGATATCGTATCAGGATAGCTACTGTTCAAAAATGGTTCAAATGGCTCTGAGCACTATGGGACTTAACATCTGAGGTCATCAGTCCCCTAGAACTTAGAACTACGTAAACCTAACTAACCTAAAGACATCACACACATCCATGCCCGAGGCAGAATCCGAACCTACGACCGTAGCAGTCGCGCGGTACCGGGCTGAAGCGCCTGTAACCGCTCGGCTACCACGGCCGGCGACAGCTACTGTTCATGGTATACACTGACGAGCCAAAAAAAATATGGTCACATGCTTAATAACGTGTTCGTTGTCAACTTTCGAATGCAGCACAGTAACGGTTATGCGTGGCATGGGTTCGAAAAGTCCTTGGTACTTTCTGGAGACATTTGGAGCCAGATATCTACACACTGATAACGTAGTTCCCGTAAATCACAGGCAGGTTGTCTGTGGGTGTTGAGTTTGCGCCAGATAGTGTTCCAGATATGTTCCATGAGGTATATATAAGGCGAATTTAGTGGCCAAGACATCGACGTAAGTTTGCTATCATTCACCTCAAACCATTGTAAGACGATTCTGACCGGGTGACAAGGACGGTAATCCTGCTGGAAAATGCCATCGCCGTCGGCGAAGACTTCAGTCGTGAAGGGCCGCAGGTGGACCGCAAAAATGTTCACTCAAAAAGAAACTCTCGAGTGCGAGGTCGCAAAAAGCCACTCGGCGCCCCGCACATATTGTTGACCATGCCGCCACAATATAGGTTGCTAATGGCAACAGGAAGCGGGACTGGAGGTATCCATTGGAGAGCCTAGTATGAGGCTACGGAGTTTAGTTGAACTGGTTAGTCGACGAGTAACTCACAACAGTGTTAGAGTGCTAGTGGTGTTGATACAAAGCAGAGCAACGGAAACAATAAACAAGGCAACTATAGCATTGTATCTACAACAAAAGTTGCCGGAATTGACATTTCGTCAGAAAGGAACCCAAGAATTTCAGAGATTAAATTTTTGCGTTTCTGCAAGATGAGTCACTGTATGATCGACTGCGCGGACAATGTACACGAGGAGTACAACGATGACATATGTGCTTGACAAGTGACAGTGGTATTGAAATAGGTGTCGAGCCATGTAGTTCATCATCCTTGTCGGATAGGGAGCCACAGATCCAGTCTCCAGTGACACGTACTGAAGGACAATCGTTGTCCAAGGAGCGGGTACTAAACATACACTACTGGCCATAAAAATTGCTACACCACGAAGAAATGCATCTGATAAACGGGTATTCATTGGACAAATATATTATACGAACACAGACATGTGATTACATTTTCACGCAATTTGGGTGCATGGATCCTGAGAAATCAGTACCCAGAACAACCACCTCTGGCGGTGATAACGACCTTGATACGCCTGGGCATTGAGTAAAACAGAGCTTGGATGGTGTGTACAGGTACAGCTGCCCACGCAGCTTCAACACGATTCCACGGTTCATCAAGAGTAGTGACTGGCGTAGAGAGCCACGGGTCGTAACACATCTGAAATGTAACGTCCACTGTTCAAAGTGCCGTCAATGTGAACAAGAGGTGATCGAGACGTTTAACCAATGGCAGCCCATACCATCACGCCGGGTGATACGCCAGTATAGCGATGATGAATACACGCTTCCAATGTGCGTTCACCACGATGTCGCCAAACACGGATGCGACCATCATGATGCTGTAAACAGAACCTGGAATCATCCGAAAAAATGACGTTTTGCCATTCGTGCACGCAGGTTCGTCGTTGAGTACACCATCGCAGGCGCTCCTGTCTGTTATGCAGCGTTAAGGGTAACCGCAGCCATGGTCTTCGAGCTGATAGTCCATGCTGCTGCAAACGTCGTCGAACTGTTCGTGCAGATGGTTGTTGCTTGCGAACGTCCCAATCTGTTGACTCAGAGATTGAGACGTGGCTGCACCATCCGTTACAGCCATGCGGATAAGATGCCTGTCATCTCGACTGCTAGAGATACGAGGCCGTTGGGATCCAGCACAGCGTTCCGTATTACCATCCTGAACCCACCGTTTCCATATTCTGCTAACAGTCATTGGATCTCGACCAACGCGACCAGCAATGTCGCGATACGATAAATCGCAATTGCGATAGGCTACAATTTGACCTTTATCAAAGTCGGAAACGTGATGGTACGCATTTCTCCTCCTTACACGAGGCATCACAACAACGTTTCACCAGGTAACGCCGGTCTTCTTCTTGTCGGTTAAATTTCTCGTCTGTAGTACGTCCTCTTCGTGGTGTAGCAATTTTACTTACACGGAGGAGCATCCACAGCATAATAAGGAAAAAAATTACGAACAGATTTCGAATGAGCCCGCAGCAATATGAGTGCAAAAGAAAAACTGAGGATATTCAAGAGAGGACAAGGCGCACTTTTTACAAAAAGTGGTGTTTGCACGTTCCAAAGATGCTCGATATACACACAACAAAAAAGTTTTGTATCACACTGGTTCCCGAAACTCCTGAAGATAGACGTTGACTGTGGATATTGCATCACAGATACAGCTCCTTTGGCTGTTCAGAGATGTCACTGAACGCGCCCAAAAATGTAAATAGCGATGCATAGCACCGCCTATTAGACGGAGGGGGTCCGACAGCCGATCAGTTCCAGTCATTCCACCATGAAAGAGGTACACGGTTCTCGTTGTCTGTAGTTCAACTATCCTTAGACGGTCAATCCCACGGTTCGATCGCGTCCGCATTGTTACTTTGTGCCAGGAAGGGCTCTCAACAAGGTAAGTGTTCAGGCGTCTCGGAGTGAATCAAAGCGATGTTTTTCAGACATGGGGGAGATACAATGAGACAGGAACTGTCAAAGACATGCCTCGCTCAGGCTGCCCGAGGGCTACTACTGCGATGGATGACCGCTACCTACGGATTATGGCTCGAAGGAGCCTTGACAGCAACGCCACCATGTTGAATAATGCTTTTCGTGCAGCCACAGGAGGTCGTGTTATGACTTAAACTGTGCGCAATAGGCTGCATGATGCGCAACTTCACTCCCGACGTCCATGGCGTGGTCCATCTATGCAGCCACGACACCATGCAGCGCGGTGCAGATGGGCCCAACAACATGCCGAATGGACCTCTCAGGATTGGCATCACGTTCTCTTGACCGATGAGTGTCGCATATGCCTTCAACCAGACAATCGTCGGAGACGTGTTTGGAGGCAACCCAATCAGGCTGAACGCCTTAGACATACTGTCCAGCGAGTGCAGCAAGGTGGATGTTCTCTGCTGTTTTGAGAAGGCATTATGTGGGGCCGACGTACGCCGCTGGTGATCATGGAAGGCACTGTAACGGCTGTACGATGCCATCCTCCCACCGATAGAGCAACCATATAGGCAGCATATTGCCGAGGCATTCGTCTTCATGGACGATAATTCACGCCCCCATCGTGCTCATCTTGTGAATGACTTCCTTCAGGATAACGACATCTCTCGACTAGAGGGGCCAGCATGTTTGCCAGACATGAACCGTATCGAACATGCCTGCGATAGACTGAAAAGGGCCGTTTACGGACGACGTGACCCACCAAACACTCTGAGAGATTTACGCCGAATCGCCGTTGAGGAGTGCAACAATCTGGACCAACAGTGCCTTGATGAACTTGTGGATAGTATGCATGAATACAAGAGGACGTGCTACTGAGTATTAGAGGTACCGGTGTGTACAGCAATCTGGACCACCACCTCTGAAGGTCTCGCTGTATGGTGGCACAAAATGCATTGTGTGGTTTTCATGAGCAATAAAAAGGGCGGAAATTATGTTTACGTTGGTCTCTATTCCAATTTCCTGTACAGGTTCCGGAACTCTCAGAACCGAGGTGATACAATTTTTTTTATTTGCGTAATTTAAAAGATGTGCGCGATAGTGACCTATTACGTTATGTACGTCAAATTGCGCGCGACATAAATTACAGTGATTTCAAGGATAGAAGTGGATCGTTGTATAACTTCAAACAGACTACACCAATATGATTCTATAAGCTTTCCTTAATAGTGAATGCCTAGCTCAACGTCTTGCAAGGTTTGTAACACCCAAAAAGTCCGCCTTCGATCTTGATAGTGCGAATCTTTGTGATCACTCTGACGCGCTATCTTTCATTCGGTGTTCATGGTGCAAGTTAACGATTCGTTTTCAATATTTTTTGAATGTCGACGATGTCCATTTTGTGAAGTACGATACATATATCCCATAGAAGGTTGATCTCTGCGCTTCCTGGACCTCATTTTCTGTCGCCCTCTTGATGCACATGGTGAGTCTGAGAATATTTTTCCTGTCATTACTTTTAACAAAACACTTTCATATGAGCCTTACTAGAGACGGAACCTGAGACCCCGCACTCATGGGGTTCCTTGTTAGCCCGCAGTAATACTACCGCGAGCTTCATAGCAGCCCATGTGTGTGTATCCCTCATAGCATAATTTCATCCTCACTGGCTAGCATCCGTGGCGCTGTGCATCAATTTTTGGCGTATCCGAACACGACCATCGACTTGGTATAACAAGGACTGATTGAATCGATCAGGTGACTCTTTTCCATTGAACAAAAATGGTTCGAATGGCTCTGAGCACTATGGGACTTAACTTCTGAGGTCATCAGTCCTCTAGATCTTAGAACTACTTAAACCTAAATAACCTAAGTACATTACACACATCCACGCCCGAGGCAGGATTTGAACTTGCTAATGTAGCGGTCGCTCGGTTCCAGACTGTAGCCCCTAGAACCGCTCGGCCACCCCGGCCGGCTTGCATTGATCCATTGCCCAACCTTGATGATACCATGCCCACTGCAATGGTAACTGACGAAGTCGTTGGCTCAACACAGCAAGACGATGGGGTCATCTGCTGTGGAGCCCAATGTTCTACAATATGCGACGAATGGGGAGTTCATTACCCAACGCTCCAGACTGCAGAGTCTTGTACCATGGTAAGCAAGGAGAGGATGTCGTTTGGTGGCCGATATCCTCTTTCTATAACACAGCTGCACACATTTATTAACAGGTTTCTTTATTAATAAGAACAAGCAAGTTGTTGTGGTAAGGCTATCTCATAACAGTCCACGTTAGCCTCACTGCTGGTGAAGTGCAAGCCCCACTATAAACACTACACTCTCGTAGCTGGTGATGTGAACTGACAGACGCCAGCTAGAATAGTAACTGAGCTAGTAACTGAGCTGACTGTAACTGCGACTGACTGACTTAGTGTGACTGGGCTGGAAGTGTCTATGACCGACTGTGCCCTCTGGTCTGTGGCGGCCATCTAAATACTGGAGGTGAACAGGGCGTTGGCGGTGCGTTGCTTGCGAGTCTCACCCTGACCTCTCTCCTGATAGGCGCGCTTGATTCAGCGTCTTCTCCGGAACACTCGTCCCTGCACCAGCATTGTACTCTGTCGTCAGACGAGGTAAGCTTTCGACCTTCATGTACTGTGATTAAGCGTTGACATTTAACTCATTATCGCCTACTCAAGGTTTCACCGTCATTCAGTGCCGTTCTATAGACGCGCACAACAGCAGAACAATAACAGCCCATCAGATTGGGCGTTTCCGAGATGGTCATTCCCAGCCGTTGAGCCATAACCACCTGCCCTTTATCAGACTCGCATATGTAAGTGAATTGTCCCATTTGCAGATCGCATCATCGCTGGAAGGATCCCCATTCGTCTCTGCTCTGCTTACATACTTTTCTGCTGTGTCACTTACCTGAAATGCCATCGGCGTCGTTTAGTCTCATGGTAGCCCCATGACAGTGTTTGCAGCTGACGATGTTGTATACACAGATGCGGCAACATTACGAAATACAGGGAGAATTGCAGATGATCATCGCCTTGTGTGATAATTGGGAAAATGGCTCTGAGAACTATGGGACTTAACATCTGAGGTCATCAGTCCCCTAGAACTTAGAACTACTTAAACCTAACTAACCTAAGGACACCACACACATCCATGCCCGAGGCAGGATTCGAACTTGCGACCGTAGCGGTAGCGAGGTTCCAGACTGAAGCGTCTAGAACCACTCGACTACACCGGCTGGCAATAATTGGCATGTGAGCTTGAATGGAAATAGAAGTAAGGCGTTTGACTGTGCCATCGGCATTCAGCCACTGGAATCAGTCACTAAAGTCAAGTATCGAGCAGTATCCGTATAAAGCAAGCCTCGGGAAAGGCAAACGCCAGGCTCAGGTTTATTGTAAGGATCATATGGAAATGTAATTCGTGCAGGCAGGTCTCTTACAAAACGTTTGGTAGGCTAATTCCTGAATATTGTTCGACGACGATGGGACTCTTAAGAAGTCGGAAACATAGAGAGCGTTCAAAACAGAGCTGCACGATTCATCACAGTTTTGTTTAGTCAGCTTGAGAGCGTCTCATGAATGTTCAGAAGTGCAGCAGGAGGCGCTACCAGAAAGGGACTGTGCGTAGTGTAGTCGATCCATGTGTCTAACGCTCGTCTTTAAGAAATGCATCCGCAGTTGCGAATACGGGCAACCATTAGTTGTGTAATCCAATCACGACAATGAAAAATTTGTGTCAGGCCGGGTGTCTAAACCGGAATTGCCGGTTTAAGCGAGCGGTCGCCTTAACCGCTTTGGTTATTCGTGCACGACACGAGGCAAGACCCAGACCTGCACTAGTATATATTATGTAATTCCTGTACAGACGGAGAGTCGCTGTCTGGAATCGGCGGATAAATACGATAATGCTGTACCTTTGTCGTTAAGAACTACGATGCAAAGTTCCTTCGGACATGAACTCACGTCTTAACAACACGGCCTCTGCAAGATGGTTTTAAACGTCGATACCAGCAGCGACTTTTAATTGAAATGTCGTCCCCTGTACAGGAATTAAATACTATGTGTACGAGAACAGGTTGTGGAGCACGAACTATGACACATGAAAGCTTGCGTCTGACTGTGAGTCGTGCACAGTTCGCCAAAGCAGTTAAGGCGATCCCTTGCGTACATCTGGAGATCCGGTTTCGGATCCAGGTTCGGCACAAATTTTCATTGTCGCATTCCATTATACAGCTGATGGTACATACATTTAATGTATTTCAAGGCGGCTGTAATCACCACAGTGTCTGTTCCTTCGGACATGCATCGTACTTCTTGACAAAACATGTACTGCAGTTTCATAAACATTTTTCCATCTCACACAAATCTTACTAAATAAGGACGATAGTAAAATTAGAGGAATTCGGACCCGTGCACAGGAGTGTTGAGTTTTCAGACCAAACCGTATTGGTTAATACAACCACACTGTATGAGTAAATGTATCCGGATACCCCTGTGTACTGAGGAAGTGTCCACTACATGTCACGAGAGGCGTACCCGCCACCACAAAAGTAGAGAAGCACTAAAAGCAGAATACGTCGGTCAAGATAGTTAAGGGACTTCGAACGTGGATCAGTCATTATATGTCAAGTGTGTAACAATTCCATCAGGGGCATTTCAAACTTTCTAAAACTGCCCAAGTGATTGTGAAGTGAAAATGAAAAGGGAAGACAACAGATAAATCAAGACCAGGAAGACCTCTTGTACTGACAGAGGGGACTGTCTACCATAGCGAACAGTGGTTGTAAAAAATCACATTAAATCAGCGGAGCCAGCCGCTGTGGCCGAGCGGTTCTAGGCGCTTCAGTCCGGAACGGCGCTGCTGCTACGGTCGCAGGTTCGAATCCTGCCTCGGGCATGGATGTGTGTGAAGTCCTTAGCTTAGTTAGGTTTAAGTAGTTCTAAGTCTAGGGGACTGACGACCTCAGATGTTAAGTCCCATAGTGCTTAGAGCCATTTGAATTTGAAATCAGTTGAATTAATCACTTGTGACTTCCAAAGTGCTACCAGTAGTGCAGCTAACACGATGACTGTGAGTAGAGAATTAAAAGGTATGGGGTATAATGGTCGAGCAGCTCCTCCTAAGCCACACATTTCTGTAATCAGTGGTAAACGACCCGTGAGATTTCGTCAAGAGAGACACTGGATGGTGAACGACTGCAAATGTGTGCTTTGGAATGATTAATCACGCTGCCAGTCCGAGGAACTGTCTGGGTTTGGTGAATGCCTGGTGAACGTTACCTGCCGTCTTGTGTTGTATCAACAGTGATACCAAGGCGTGGCAGGCAGCGAAAGGCGTCCCCGGAGGCTGATCAGAAAGCCTCCCCGGTGCGTCTGACAAACCGGTTTCAGGCACTGTCTCTGGCTGAGTCAGATGCAGCTGCCTGCCCTGTTTCAGAGGATCATTCTCAGCCTTCAAGGTCCGGGCAATCGCAGAGGGTGGGCTTACTGGTAGTTGGGAGCTCCAATGTTAGGCGCGTAATGGGGCCCCTTAGGGATACGGCGGCTAAGGACGGGAAGAAATCCAGTGTGCACTCCGTGTGCATTCCGGGAGGAGTCATTCCTGATGTGGAAAGGGTCCTTCCGGATGCCATGAAGAGCACAGGGTGCAGCCAGATGCAGGTGGTGGCACATGTCGGCACTAATGACGTGTGTCGCTTTGGATCTGAGGAAATTCTCTCTGGATTCCAGCGGCTATCTGATTTGGTGAAGGCTGCCGGTCTTGCTTACGAGATGAATGCAGAGCTCACCATCTGCAGCATCGTTGACAGAACCGACTGCGGACCTTTGGTGCAGAGCCGGGTGGATGGTCTGAATCAGAGGCTCAGACGGTTTTGCGACCGTACTGGCTGCAGATTCCTTGACTTGCGCCATAGGGTGGTGGGGTTTCGGGTTCCGCTGAATAGGTCAGGAGTTCACTACACTCAGCTGGCGGCTACACGGGTAGCGGAGGCTGTGTGGCGTGGACTGGGCGGTTTTTTAGGTTAGAAGGCCTCGGGAAAGTGCGGGATGGGCTGCAATGTCAAAGGGTGCTTGGCAATTACAGGACGTGCTTGGATCAAGGAACAATCGGAATTATAGTTGTAAACTGTTGTAGTTGCGCTGGAAAAGTCCCTGAGCTTCAAGCGCTAATAGAAAGCACAGAAGCTGATATCCTTATAGGTACAGAAAGCTGGCTAAAGCCTGAAATAATTTCTGCAGAAATTTTTACGAAGTCTCAGACGGTGTTCAGGAAAGATAGATTAGGCAGAATTGGTGGTGGAGTGTTTGTGTCTGTCAGTAGTGGTTTATCTTGTAGTGAAGTCGAAGTAGATACTCCGTGCGAATTGGTATGGGTGGAGGTTATACTTAAAAGCCGAATTAAGTTAATAATTGGCTCCTTCTACCGACCCCCAGACTCCGATGATACAGTTGCGGAACAGTTGAGAGAAAGTTTGAGTCTCGTAACAAATAAATACCCCACTCATACGGTTATAGTTGGTGGGGACTTCAACCTACCCTCAGTATGTTGGCAAAAATACTTGTTCAAAACCGGTGGTAGGCAGAAAACGTCTTCCGAGATTGTCCTAAATGCTTTCTCCGAAAATTATTTCGAGCAGTTAGTCCACGAACCCACGCGAATTGTAAATGGTTGCGAAAACACACTTGACCTCTTAGCCACAAACAATCCAGAGCTGATAGAGAGCGTCATGACTGATACAGGGATTAGTGATCACAAGGTCATTGTAGCTAGGCTCAATACCATTTCTTCCAAATCCATCAGAAACAAACGCAAAATAATTTTATTTAAAAAAGCGGATAAAGTGCCACTAGAAGCCTTCCTAAAAGACAATTTCCATTCCTTCCGAACTGACTATGCGAATGTAGACGAGATGTGGCTCCAATTCAAAGATATAGTAGCAACAGCAATTGAGATATTCATACCTCATAAATTGGTAAGAGATGGAACGGATCCCCCGTGGTACACAAAAAAGGTCCGAACGCTTTTGCAGAGGCAACGGAAAAAGCATGCGAAGTTCAGAAGAACGCGAAATCCCGAAGATGGGCTAAAATTTACAGACGCGCGAAATTTGGCACGTACTTCGATGCGAGATGCCTTTAATAGGTTCCACAACGAAACATTGTCTCGAAATTTGGTAGAAAATCCGAAGAAATTCTGGTCGTATGTAAAGTACACAAGCGGCAAGACGCAGTCAATACCTTCGCTGCGCAGTGCCGATGGTACTGTTATCGACGACTGTGCCGCTAAAGGGGAGTTATTGAACACAGTTTTCCGAAATTCCTTCACCAGGGAAGACGAATGGAATATTCCAGAATTTGAAACACGAACATCTGCTAGCATGAGTTTCTTAGAAGTAGATGCCTTAGGGGTTGCGAAGCAACTCAAATCGCTTGATACGGGCAAGTCTTCAGGTCCAGATTGTATACCGATTAGGTTCCTTTCAGATTTGGTAGAAATTTGGTAGAAAATCCGAAGAAATTCTGGCCGTATGTAAAGTACACAAGCGGCAAGACGCAGTCAATACCTTCGCTGCGCAGTGCCGATGGTACTGTTATCGACGACAGTGCCGCTAAAGCGGAGTTATTGAACGCAGTTTTCCGAAATTACTTCACCAGGGAAGACGAATGGAATATTCCAGAATTTGAAACACTAACATCTGCTAGCATGAGTTTCTTAGAAGTAGCTACCTTAGGGGTTGCGAAACAACTCAAATCGCTTGATACGGGCAAGTCTTCAGGTCCAGATTGTATACCGATTAGGTTCCTTTCAGATTACGCTGATACTATAGCTCCCTACTTAGCACTCATATACAACCGCTCGCTCACCGATAGATCTGTACCTATAGATTGGAAATATGCGCAGGTCGCACCAGTGTTTAAGAAGGGTAGTAGGAGTAATCCATCTAACTACAGACCTATACCATTGACGTCGGTTTGCAGTAGGGTTTTGGAACATATACTGTATTCAAACATTATGAATCACCTCGAAGGGAACAATCTATTGATACGTAATCAGCATGGCTTCAGAAAACATCGCTCTTGTGCAACGCAGCTAGCTCTTTATTCGCTCGAAGTAATGGTCGCTATCGACAGGGGATCTCAAGTTGATTCCGTATTTCTAGATTTCCGGAAAGCTTTTGACACCGTTCCTCACAAGCGACTTCTAATCAAGCTGCGGAGCTATGGGGTATCGTCTCAGTTGTGCGACTGGATTCGTGATTTCCTGTCAGGAAGGTCGCAGTTCGTAGTAATAGACGGCAAATCATCGAGTAAAACTGAAGTGATATCAGGTGTTCCCCAGGGAAGCGTCCTGGGACCTCTACTGTTCCTGATCTATATAAATGACCTGGGTGACAATCTGAGCAGTTCTCTTAGACTGTTCGCAGATGATGCTGTAATTTACCGTCTAGTAAAGTCATCCGAAGACCAGTATCAGTTGCAAAGCGATTTAGAAAAGATTGCTGTATGGTGTGTCAGGTGGCAGTTGACGCTAAATAACGAAAAATGTGAGATGATCCACATGAGTTCCAAAAGAAATCCGTTGGAATTCGATTACTCGATAAATAGCACAATTCTCAAGGCTGTCAATTCAACTAAGTACCTGGGTGTTAAAATTACGAACAACTTCAGTTGGAAGGACCACATAGATAATATTGTCGGGAAGGCGAGCCAAAGGTTGCGTTTCATTGGCAGAAAACTTAGAAGATGTAACAAGTCCACTAAAGAGACAGCTTACACTACACTCGTTCGTTCTCTGTTAGAATATTGCTGCGCGGTGTGGGATCCTTACCAGGTGGGATTGACGGAGGACATCGAAAGGGTGCAAAAAAGGGCAGCTCGTTTTGTATTATCACGTAATAGGGGAGAGAGTGTGGCAGATATGATACACGAGTTGGGATGGAAGTCATTACAGCATAGACGTTTTTCGTCGCGGCGAGACCTTTTTACGAAATTTCAGTCACCAACTTTCTCTTCCGAATGCGAAAATATTTTGTTGAGCCCAACCTACATAGGTAGGAATGATCATCAAAGTAAAATAAGAGAAATCAGAGCTCGAACAGAAAGGTTTAGGTGTTTGTTTTTCCCGCTCGCTGTTCGGGAGTGGAATAGTAGAGAGATAGTATGATTGTGGTTCGATGAACCCTCTGCCAAGCACTTAAATGTGAATTGCAGAGTAGTCATGTAGATGAATTACAGGCGCGTTGTGTTACAGTATGGGAGTGTTCTTCCTAGTTAGAGTTTGATCCCTTCATTACGCTGAAGAGAAAGCTAAATGCGGATGAATCTGAACACATTTTACAGCACTGAGTCCTGTATACAGTAGAGGAGCAATTCGGAGACGATGATTGAGTGCCTGTGCGGCATTGGTCTGTGGATAATAAATTACTCCAATGGACTGGCCTGCCAGAAATCCCTATCTGAACCCAATGGGACAGCTTTGGGATGAGTCAGAACGTCGTTTTCGCTCCAGACCCCAGCGTCCAACATGGCTACCTTCTCTGGTCTCGGTTTTTGAGGAAGAAAGGGTTGCCATTCCTCCAGAGACCTGATCAGAAGTGTCCTCAGCAGAGTACAAGTCCCCATAAAGGCCAACGGCGGACACACCCGACATCTCGATATATTACGATTATGACGGACGATGAAAATAAATCTGAGAATTAGATTTGCTACTTTTGAGGTATGGTGCTTTTTCTTTGTAAGTACATTAACGAATATGTTTAATTGCTTTCACTAACAATAACACTGGAATACTTCAGAGAACGCGTCAACTTAGCGGTGATAAACATTGACGGGATGTTGCTACATATGATATGGAACCCACTTGACTACCATCTGGACCCGTGTCACGTGACCACGGAGGGACTCGTAGAACATTCGTAGAGGGCAAAATTGGTGAGTTCAGAGATCTATTTATACATCAGTCATGTATGTACATGTAATATTTTGGTAAATATAACGCTCTCAAAACGAATGAATCATTAACAGTAACCTTGAATGTTCAAGTAAGTAAGAGTCAAATAACTCTTTGCACTGCCTTGGTCCTTGTAAGGATCTTTTAATAGCATACCACGTTCCTTCAATACTGTCTGCATGTGCTCCTGTATTTGGATCCTTGAAATGAAGGCTATGATTTTCGAAGAGATATTGCAATTATTTTGTCTTTTAAGCCTCTATTTGAACTGGAACAATCGTACACTTATGTTCAAAACGCAGATTGGGGTACTGCCGCCCAGTTTGAGCGTATCTAAACATGTCTTGCACTTCATGACAATATGACGTTTGTTGCATGCCGTATCCATAACGATGCCGTTTTCTGTAGTGCAGCGCTTCGCTTCTGGTCGGAAGAATCGCGTTTAGACTGGTTAATTATGGGTTAATTCATTCGAACATGCTCGGAAATTTCTTATAACTAGACCGTCGATTCTGTGACGGTCTTGGCAGCAGATTACTGGATCTGGGTTATGGGGTGGAGAATTCAGGGTTACCCTTGATGGGCCATGGGTGCACTATTCGGGTAGCAGAGTGCTTGTAGAGCGTGCGTTGAGTGCCCGTTAGACTAGGCGGCGCACAGTAAAAACAGTTCAACTGTCACAACTTTAATAGTAAAATATCTAATTATTCATAACAAAGTTCGTGGACTTACTGCCCTCCATCAAGCTAAAAATATTTCCGGAATCGAAAAGTCGCTGAAACCCGAAGAGTAACGCTCTGAAATATTTAGCAAGGCATGGAATGTGTATCGAAAAGACAGGTTAGATGTCATAGAAGGGGGAGGGGGAGGGAGTGTTCATTCCAGTGGACAAAAATATTGTGTCTATCGGTCAGTCGATTCGAACTTTACAGTTTCAGAATCATCCAAAGAACTTCTACACTCAGTCACGCAGAAATACCATATCATGCAGTAATAGCTGAAGTGACTTTAACCTTCCGAGTAAAAACTGGGACGTCTATGGATTCATTGCGAATGGTACGGAAAAACAGTTTTGTGAAATACTTTTGAACACGTTTTGCGAAAACCGTCTTCAGTAACTAGTTCGACAGCCGACACTCAATCGAAATATTTTAGAACTTGTAGACACAAACAGGTCTGATCTCATCGACCGTGTCAGTGTAGAGGAAGGGGTTAGTCGTGATGATGGTTAATAACGTTAATAAATCCATCAATAAGGCTAGGAGAATATTTTTGCTGGGAAGACAGATAAGCAGTTTTTAACATCCCACTTAGACAATGAAAGAACATCATTTAGTTCCAATATGATGGACGCAGAGGAATTATGGGCAATGTTGAAATGGGTTGTAAATCGCGCTGAGGAGAAGTGTGTGCCGAGTAAGTGGATTGACGACAGGAAAGATCCAACGTGATTTAATAATAAAGTCCAAAATATGGTGAAGAAACAGAGACTGTTACACTCTCGGTTCGTCAGTGTATTTGTAAAAAGATCATACCTTAGTAAAAGATCTTGTGCCCCGTTGCTAAGGACTTAGACGCCAACGTGACGTTAAAGCATTCATTTCTTTTTTTGTTCAGCCCTCAGCTGCTTCTGTGTGCTCACAGATGGCTTGTCCGTACCCACGGGTTCTCTGCGTTAAGGTCAAGGTGTGCACTTCCATCATAGCCTCATGACTCATATGGCCAGTGGGTTATTGGATCCAGTCGCCCTTCACGCATTCTTGTGAAGGCTGCAGATGGTTCGATCTCCTCTCGAGAAGGTCATTACGACTATGTAATTGTTAGTAACTTACACAATTACTTAAAGCTGGTCTTTCGGATAGTGACGAAAAGCAAAAGCTGTACACTGTTTCTTTGTTATCTGTCATTCACACAGGATAATAGAGGTGGTGATGGATATTAGAGCTTACACATATATCTGTCTGACCTCTCACCTCAGTAAATAAGTTTTCCTTGGTGTAGTTGTACGCTAAGGAAAACAAAAAAATAAAAATTCGAAGGGGCACTGAACCAGCATCAGTTTTGTTTCAAATACGTAGATGTGCCAGAAAAACATTCAATAATTGTCCTTGTCGGTGGGAGGAAGAAATGAACCAAACCACGACAGCTAGTAACATTTGTAATCCCGGTGGGAGCCGTTGACATGTAAGACGAAATAATATGTTCGGCATATTTGAGAGAATGGAGATAGACTAGAGAAACAGACAAGTAATTTGGCAGATAGTTTGGAACATCTACAGAAAACCAGCAAGAGCAAAGGAAATCTGACAATTACGAAAGATCGTTGTGTTTCATATTGTTGTTGTTTGCTTAGAGTGCGCTAAATTACGTTCGTTAGCACCTAAGCAGTTTATGTTATGAATGGTATTATGACAGAGTTATAGGTCATCTCAATTCCTGTTTCACTAGTACTTCTTGTTGTTTGCTTGCAAAACATCATGTAGAATAATGTGCAGACCATCAAAGATACACAGATGAATTGCAAATATCCAACAACATACTTCACAGATGAACAAGCAAAGTAACGAAGTACGAGGATGGATACTCAAACTTATTTGCTGTCTACGATAATCTGGATAACAATTTATGTGATTTGTTGTAAGTAAACAACAACAAATACGTATAACTTCATTTGGTATGAACAGTAAGTTTTTACGGTAGTATATGTACTCCTGTAATGCAAGAAACGGGTAATATTTTGCCGAAATGCCTTGAAATAAACATCGCCCCTATTTCAGTAACGTTACAAGACAGGCCATCTGAAGGTGAGGAAATAAAACCCAAAAATGCGTCGTGTAGCAAATCGTTTGGAATAATGACGGAGACTGTAAGCAGTTTGTTTAACTTGCTAAGCAACTAGTAACAATCACAAGCTCAAGCTAAAATCGCAATATGGATGTACTTCTATAATATAGTCACGTAAGAGCTTGGTTTAAGACAGAATACCTCGACACACCATCTGATATCACACATGGAGGAGAGCAGTTCCACTACAGCTTTCACAGTCAATTTCGTATTCATTTTTTAACGCGATCAGAAGACTTTTGTTTTTGTCTTCTACAATTTTTGCCGCCGACCACACATTCTCGGTTATCAGTTAGTAGGTGAAGTCTCTCATGGAGTTTCTGTGGATGGCTTCAGACTAAATACGATCCAGGTCACAACTTTCTTGAAGAATTCCATAAAAATGCATTATAGCGACATCTATGCAGGTTTTGTAGACCCCGCTTAACATATTCGTGAAAATCTAAATCATCATTTGGGCATAAGGACAGCGCTGAGAAGTTGTCTCGACTTATTCAGTTTGCTGACTGCATTCTTAAGCATTAACGGGGAGAGATGTGAACATGTGCTCATAATCACAAATTTGCATGTAGTCCAGCACAGAACTTTATTCAAAGATGGTTCATTCCTCTTGGTGCGAATCGATGATGGTAGGCTGAGTCGATAACGGTAAAGGCAGCCATTAACCAGGTCATTTTCAGCACTATGGTACCTTAATGCTGTGTCCAGTTTGTGTTAGTTTTGGTATGCCTTGTATTAGTGCGTGGATGTACATAGACAGTCTATAGCAGCATGTCGTGATGTGTACTTACACATACTAATTGTCTATTTACCTTCTTATTTATACATAGCTTAGTTTTTTTTTTTTTTTTTTTTTTCAGCGACGTGCTTGGCGGTTGATACCCACGCAAGCACGTAACGCGCACCAACAACGAGCAGTCGGTTTTGTTTTGGAAGTCGCTTATAGGAAACGAGCTTAACGAGTGAAAAGGCGTGTTAACAGCTCGTTCTACAACCATATTCCTTTCGTTAATGTTTCTATCGCACTGAAATACTATAAATTCGATTTTTATGGCAACGCTAGTTGACAAATCCGGCATTGCCCGGGTGTACATTTTGAGAATTTTCTATTAGAAACGAGAATAAAAAATGAACTGTGTATGTAGTGTAATATCTCGCACAGTTTCTGTAACCTGGGCGCAGCTACTTCGCGCGTCTACAACGCGATGTTGTAAATGTCTCTGTGGCAACGTCTCTACATAACTCTATATATGCGATTGTTTCGTCTACAGCTGTTTGCGCTTCGCAGTTGAAAGCTGTCAAAAACCGGCCCGAAGTCAGCGATTTCCTAAGTTGACGAGACTGTAGGCGTGTCTTAGTAGTAAAGAATAAATGTATTAAAACTTCATGCATGATGCTGCGTTTTTTCACGCATATCAGTTTTTATGAAGTCATAGCTCCTAATATGTGTGTGTCGTACAATAATATATTTGGGTAGATATATTCAGCGGCATATTTGGATACTGTCTGTAAAACTTGTTGCGAATAGAGTTACTAGCAAAGAAGTAATCAATTTAAATGTCATTCACAATGTGGCAGTTCTTCATACATGTCAGTGTTTATGACGTCATATGTCCTTACCCCGACAGCGATTGTTGCCAGACAGTAAGGGATATGTGTACCAAGTTTGGTTGAAATCGGTCCAGTGGTTTAGGAGAAGATGTGAAAAATACATAAACACACACAAATACATACATCCATTTTTATAACATGTAGTCTTTACACGTATCCTGAACAGGTATAACAGCTCATACCAAATTCCGTCGTAGTTACAAGATACCTCAAACATTTCCCTATCATTCATACAGTAAATAAGGTCTGTAACCCACCATCGTATTTGGTAACTTTGCTTCCACAGTGCAATATCGAAAATTCACGACGCTTTGTTTTCAAAACTAGGAAGCAAATCAGCTTTGAAATATCATTTCATTAATTTCAGTTCGTTAGTGTTTCGCCACATTACAAATATATCTTAAAACTTTTTCTGTGAAGCCGGCCCTTGTGGCCGAGTGGTTCTAGGCGCTTCAGTCAAGAATCGCGATGCTGCTACGGTCGCAGGTTCGAATCCTGCCTCGGGCATGGATGTGTGTGATGTCCTTAGGTTGGTTAGGTTTAAGTAGTTCTAAGTCTTGGGGACTGATGACCTGAGATGTTACGTCCCATAGTGCTTAGAGCCATTTAAACCAATTTTTTCTGTGAAACGCAAATTACATTTTAAGCTACGCAGATACTGGTGGACAACACAAGCCTTTATTTTTAAAATTTTTGTCACATGATTTCTGAGAAATACGTGTTCGAGGATCAATTTGTAATGCTGATCCTGTAAATCTGTTTCATTTTGTTTCTTTGTTCCGTCACATTAGGATTTTTCACACAAAAATCTAAAGATTGAAGTAACTAAAGCACAAATAGTTAAATAAAATTTCAATCAAGGTCTTTATTTTTGTAATCATTGTTTTATAAACAAAAAATACAACAAACAGTTCTCTTAGTAACACTGAGTACTGTGTTACATTCAATTTTGAAATTTTATCTTTCTGATTTCCTCGCAGAATCTTCATTTGTACTTTCTGTCTATATCACTCAACAACAGTCGGCCATTCTACTTTCATCTCATCTTCCCAGGTATCTATTCCACATCTTCTTAATGTTGTAGTGGAAGCATTCTCTTTGTTCTTCACTGCGGTGTCTCGTATTTTCAGGGAAGTAATCAGTTTTTGAGCGTAGGAAATAGACTTTAAAACTGATGTTACAAGTGAGCTCCTTGTAACTTTCCATCATTGTTTTAACAATGTTCTTGTAATTTGGATGTTTTTTATTCCCTAGAAAATCGTCAGTAACATACCGAAAGGCAAACTGGACATTTTTCTTTGACATACATTTTATTCTCAAATTTATAATCCTTCATTAACTTGTGAATTCGAGGCGCAACAAAAAATACCAGCTTTCATGTTTTTCTTAGATGATGAAGAAATGTTTCATAGACACGTTTTTAAAGCAGGATCAGACTGCTTTACCAAACCCAGTTTGATATGTTGTGATAGAAACTGTTCTTTTCTGGTCTTCAAGAGGTTCGTGTAAGATGTTTTCAGTTCTCGGAATAGAATATATCCTATTTGGCTAAAACTTTACGTTACAATGCTTCTGATTTGTCCAATTATCACACTAACAAAAAACTTATGCCAGTTTCGTGTGACAAGTTTACTGTTCTAATAAAATTCATATACAGAAGAATAAAACATACTCTACTATCGAAACCCGACATTGACCTTCCTCTATATAGTTATTTACCTCTGTGTATATAAAATCTAGAATCTATAATTCGTTGTCGAAAAATGTGGGAAACTGAAAGATAGTTCATAGTGATGGGAGTCCATTATTTTTATTGGTATAAATTGATGATGAACTATATACTTTATTTAATAGTAACAAATGTATTTTTATTATTAAATAAAGTGAATGAACATTATGTTTGACATTTCCATAAGTTCCGCTCGATATATAATCGAACCAACTTAAAAGTGATTAAAGTAATGAAACATTTAGCGTAAAGCCAGTGGATAAACCTTATTTCTGTTTTTCTGATTTGGTGTGTAGGCGTACAGAGTTTTTGGAGTACCCACTCTGAAGTAAGCAACATATAGATGACCGTGAGAAAAACATGGATTTTTCTAAATTTAATTCGGCAACCCACATGACTGCTCTAATGCGTTGTTGTTTGTCATTGCAGAAGCAAGATGCAGAGGAAACTGTAGTCGTTTGAAAGTGAAGGGAAAATCAGTGGGAATCATTGGAATGCGGAGAATCAGCACATCTTCTCCTTTATAACTGCCGTTAATTACTGTTAATTCAGTCACATTCGGCATCAGATTTTTTCACGGAAAGTTTAGTTCCGTTGCACGACTTGGGCGTTTTGGGATTCCGAAGGAGCAGTATTGGTGAGCCAACTTTCAACGTCAGTATGTGCAGTGGCATTCCAGCAGGCTCAAATAAATTGAGAAGTTCTACTGGATAATTAACAGATTGATCCTCTTCTGGAGCTGTGTCAGTGGATTTGAATTTCGTAACCACACCAGGAATTTTCAGTTGAATCATGTAATTGATTCGGTTGATGTCGTAATTCTTTGGAGCTAATATAGCTCGTTGACATAGCCAATCATGAGTCCTGCAGTGGTTGGCGATGTTCACAACAACTTCCTTTTCAAGATCTTTAGTTGATGACTGAAATTGACAGAAGTTCGATGGAAGCGATATCTCACGTGTTTCAGGAAGAACCAGAAATTTTGTCGTTACCCATATCGCAAAGCTGCTTGACAAATGTTGGTGCAGAAACATCTCCAAGTAAATGCACATGCATATTGGTCGACAATGTAATTTACTTCACATGTTTCGAGAGAACCGAATTCTTAGGCATGCGTTCAACTCGTCGATCTTGGAATGACGGGCAATGCTTGACGGAAATCACCGGCGTGCAATATAAGATCTCCGCCCGTTTGACGTTGATCACGTCCAAAATCTCGCAGAGTACGATCACGGAGGAGGCCGAGCAGGAGGTAAGTGTTTAACGCCCCGTCGACAACGAGATCATTAGAGACAGAACAGAGGATCGAATTAGGGAAGGATGGTGAAGGAGATCGGCCTGCCCTTTCAAATGAACCATCTTGGCATTTGCCTTAAGCGATTTAGGGAAATCACGGAAAAGCTAAATCAGGATGGCAGACGCGGGTTTGAACTATCGTCCTCCTGAATACGAGTCCAGTGTGCACTGCCTCGCTCGTGACTACGATCAAGTGCCTCAAGTTCTTTCTTATGGGCTCTCTCCGTCTACATATGCATCTACATCTACATGGATACTCTGCAAATCACATTTAAGTCCCTGGCTGAGGTTTCATCGAACCACCTTCACAATTCTCTATCATTCCAATCTTGTATAGCGCACGGAGGAAACGCCTATATCTTTAAGTGCGAGCTCTGATTTCCCTTATTTTATTATGGTAATCGTATCTTCCTATGTAGTTCGGCATCAACAAAGTATTTTCGCATTTGGAGGAGAAAGTTGGTGATTGAAATTTTGTGAGAAGTTTCCGTCGCAACGAAAAACGACTTTGTTTTAATGATGCCCATCCTGTATAATTTCAGCGACACTCTCTCCCCTATTTGCCGATAATAGAGAACATGCTGCCTTTCTTTGAACTTTTCGATGTCCTCCTTCAATCCTTTCTGGTAAGGGCCGCACACCGCGCAGCATTATTCTAAAAGAGGACGGACGACCGTAGTGTACGCAATATCTTTAGTGGATCTGTTACATTTTCTAAGTGTCCTGCCAATAAAACGCAGCCTTTGATTAACCTTCCACTCAACATTTTCTGTGTGTTCGTTCCAGTTTAAGTAGTTCGTAATTGTAATTCCTAGGTGTTTAGCTGAATTAGATTATACTAATTTATCGTGTAACTGAATTTTAACGGTTTAGCACTCATATGGATGACTTCACACATTTTGATATTTAAAGTCAATTGCCAATTGCCAGTCATACATATGCTTTTTTTTAATAGTTTTGCAACTTGTTTTGAGCTTTTGATGTCTTTTCTAGTCGATAAACGACAGCGTCATCTACAAATAACCTAAGGCGGCAGCTCAGATTGTCTCCCAAATCGTCGTTGTAGATAAGCAACAGCAAAGGGCCTATAACACCACCTTGGGGAACGCCAGAAATCACTTCGTTTTACTAGATAACTTTCCGTCAGTTACTACGAACTGCGACCTCCCTGACAGTAAATTACGAACCAAGTCATATAACTGAGACGATATTCCACGAGCACGCAATTTCACTACAGGCCGCTTGTGTGGAACAGTGTCAAAAGCCTTCCGGAAATCCATAAATACAGAATCAATGTGAAATCCCTTGCCAATAGCACTCAACACTTTTTGCGAGTAAAGAGCTGGTTGTGTTTCACAAGAACGATGTTTTCTAAATCCGTGTTGACTGCGTCAATTGATCGTTTTCTTCGAGGTAATTCATAATGTTCCAAAATCCTGCTGCATCTCGACGTTAATGATATGGGCCTGTGACTTAGTGGATAACTCCTATTACTTTTCTTGCACATTGGTGTGACCTGTACAGCTTTCTAGTCTTTGGGTTGTATATGATTGCTAAGTATGGAGCTATTGTATCAGGATACCCAGAAAGAAACCTAACTGGTATACAATCTGGACTAGAATACTTGCTTTTGTTAAGCGATTTAAGTTGCTTCACTACTCCGAGGACATCTACTTCTACGTTACTCATGTTGGCAGCTGCTCTTGATTCGAATTCTGGAATATTTATTTCGCCTTCTTTGGCGAAGGAATTTTGGAAGGCTGCGTTTAGTAACTGTTTTCGCAGCACTGTCCTCGATAGTATGTCCATTGCTATCGCGCAGAGAAGGCGTTGAGTGTATCTTGCCACTAGCGTACTTCACATACGACCAGAATCTATTTGGATTTTCTGCCAGGTTTCTAGACAAAGTTTCGTTGTGGAAACTGTTATAATTATCTCGCATTGAAGTACGCGCTAAATTTCGAGCTTCTGTAAGAGATCGTTAATCTTGAGAGTTTGCTTCCGTTTGTATTTGGTATGTTTTTTCCGTTGCATCTACAACAGTGTTCTGATCTGTTTTGTGTACCAAGGAAGATCAGTTCCGTCGTTTGTTAAGTTATTTGGTATAAATCTCTTAATTGCTTTGAATTCAAGCCACAACTGATCTACATTTACGTTGTAAATTTGAAAGAAGTGGAGATTATCTCTCAGGAAGGCGGTAAGTGAATTTTTATCTGCTTTTTTGAATGAGTATATTTCTCGTTTATTTTTGGAGGATTTGAAGGTTACAATTTTCGATCTCGCTACGACAACCCTGTGTTCACTAAGCCTGCCTCGGTGGCCGAGCGGTTCTAGGCGCTTCAGTCCGGAACCGCGCGACTGATACGGTCGCAGGTTCGAATCCTGCCTCGGGCACAGATGTGTGTAATGTCCTTAGGTTTAAGTAGTTCTTAGGGGACAGATGACCTCAGATGTTAAGTCCCATAGAGCTCAGAGCCATTTGAACCATTTGTGTTCACTAATCCCTGTATCCGTTTTGATGCTTGTTATTAACTCAGGATTATTTTTTGCTAAGGTCAAGTGCGTTTTTACAATCGTTTACTATTCGCATGATCTCATGAACTAACTTCTCAACATAATTTTCAGAGAGTGCGTTTAGCATAGTTTTGGATGATGTTTTATGCGTACCTCCTGAGTTAAACATGTATTTTGGCCAACATATGGAGGGTAAATTAAAGTCACCAGCAACTAAATTGTATGAGTCGGGTACGAGTTTGAAATTAAACTCAAGTTTTCTTTGAACCTTTCAGTAATTGTCTCATATGAATTGGAAAGCCGGCAAAATGAAGCAATTATTATTTTGTTCCGGTTGCCAAGAATGACCTCCGCCCGTACTAATTCATAGGAACTATCTACTTCAATTTCGTGACAAGGTAAAGTAGTTCTAACAGAAACAAACATGCTACCGCCAACTGCGTTAAGCCTATCCTTTCTGAACACCGTTACGTTCTTTTCAAAAATTTCGGCTGAAATTATCTCCGGCTTTAGCCAGCTTTCAGTGTCTTTAACGATTTGAGCATCAGTACCTTCTATTAGCGCTTGGAGGTCTGGTACTTCCCCAACACAGCTACGACAATTCATATCTGTTATACCGATGGTTCCTGTATCTAAGTTCGTCTTATGTTCCGCCTGCACCCTTCGTAACTGAAGTCCTTTTTGCGTTTTCCCGAGACCCTCTAACCTAAAAAAAGCACCCAGTCCACGCCACACAGCCCTTGCTACCCGTGAAGCCGTCCCTGCGTGCAGTGGACTCCTGACCTATTCAGCGGAACCCGAAACCCAACCACCCTATGGCGCAAGTCGAGGAATTTGCAGCATACACGGTCACAGAACCGTCTGCGCCTCTGATTCAGACCCTCCACTCGGCTCTGTATCAGAGGTCCGCAGTCGGTCATGTCACTATGCTACAAATGGTCAGCTGCGCTTTCATCTCGCAAGCAAGACTGGCAGGCTTTACCACTTGTGTTAGCCGCTCGAAACGAGAGAATCTCTTCTGATCCAAACCGACACACATCATTGGTACCGACATGAGCGAGCACCTGCAGTTGGCTGCCCCCGGGGCTCTTCATGGCATCCGGGAAGACCCTTTCCACATCTGGAATGACTCCACCCAGTACGCACACGGAGTGCACATTGGCTCTCTTCCCCTTCCTGGCAGCAATGTCCCTAAGAGGTCCCATAACGCTCCTAATGTTGGAGCTGCCAGCTATCAATAACTGTAGTACATTCATCCCAAATCATGAATTGACATGTTTGAAATATAGCCTAGTTGCCATTCCAGATGTTTTTCCTATCTTGCAGAAAGGATATGCAGGTAGAGACGAATTACAACAAAGTGGACAGCACGAAAATATTCTCCGTGCTCAAATACCTACGAATACGAATTTTCATGGCGATCGGTTGATCGGAATAGAAATTGATGTGCTGCAGCACCATCTAGTGGCGAGTTACAGCAAAGTTGATAATATTAAAACCATATCGATTAAAAAATACGTGTTGTTGTTGTTGTGGTCTTCAGTCCAGAGACTGGTTTGAAGCAGCTCTCTATGCTACTCTATCCTGTGCAAGCTTCTTCATCTCCCAGTACCTACTGCAACCTACACCCTTCTGAATCTGCTTAGTGTATTCATCTCTTGGTCTCCCTCTATGATTTTTACCCTCCACACTGCCCTCCAATACTAAATTGGTGATCCCTTGATGCCTCAGAACATGTCCTACCAACCGATCCCTTCTTCTGGTCAAGTTGTGCCACAAACTTCTCTTCTCCCCAACCCTATTCAACACTTCCTCATTAGTTATGTGATCTACCCATCTAATCTTCAGCATTCTTCTGTAGCACCACATTTCGAAAGCTTCTATTCTCTTCTTGTTCAAACTATTTATCTTCCACGTTTCACTTCCATACATGGCTACACTCCATACAAATACTTTCAGAAATGACTTCCTGACACTTAAATCTATACTCGATGTTAACAAATTTCTCTTCTTCAGAAACGCTTTCCTTGCCATTGCAGTCTACATTTTATATCCTCTCTACTTTGACCATCATCAGTTATTTTGCTCCCCAAATAGCAAAAACTCATTTACTACTTTAAGTATGTCATTTCCTAATCTAATTCCCTCAGCATCACCCGACTTCATTCGACTACATTCCATTATCCTCGTTTTGCTTTTGTTGATGTTCATCTTATATTCTCCTTTCAGGACACTGTCCATTCCGTTCAACTGCTCTTCCAAGTCCTTTGCTGTCTCTGACAGAATTACAATGTTATCAGCGAACCTCAAAGTTTTTATTTCTTCTCCATGGACTTTAATACCTACTACAAATTTTTTTTTTTTGTTTCCTTTACTGCTTGCTCAATATACAGATTGAATAACATCGGGGAGAGGCTACAACCCTGTCTTGCTCCCTTCCCAACCACTGCTTCTCTTTCATGTCCCTCGACTCTTATAACTGCCATCTGGTTTCTGTACAAATTGTAAATAGCTTTTCGCTCCCTGTATATTACCCCTGCTACCTTTAGAATTTGAAAGAGAGTATTCCAGTCAACATTGTCAAAAGCTTTCTCTGAGTCTACAAATGCTAGGAACGTAGGTTTGCCTTTCCTTAATCTTTCTTCTAAGATAAGTCGTAAGGTCAGTATTGCCTCACGTGTTCCAGTACTTCTACGGAATCCAAACTGATCTTCCCCGAGGTCGGCAACTACTAGTTTTTCCATTCGTCTGTAAAGAATTCATGTTAGTATTTTGCAGCTGTGAACATATAAGTGTCAAATTTCACGGTGACCGGTCAAACGGTGTCGAAGTGTTTTATCTGAAAAAGATATACTAACATCTGTTTTTATATACAAAGATTCCATTATGGAAAAAAACCGTTTTATAATCTGGATGAAAATTTAGTTAAGAACACTATTTCAATCATCTAATATTATATAAACTGCTGTAATCATTTTAATTAGTATTGAAGCTCCTGTTTTCATCCATCATTTTGAAACAATTTTTTTTAATAGACCTACTGCAAAACGCAAAACGTTTCTCTCTTTCTTCGTTGCTCATGCGCGTTTCGACAGTTATTTAACATATTTTGCGCGTCTCACGTCATTTATTAACTCGTGTCATATATTGTTCAAATTTTAAGCAGTTACATAACTTGGTAGATTTAAGCGACTTCACTGTTACCTTGGTTTCAGTTTATGCTCTAAGAAACGTTTAAATCAAATATTTAGCGAAACAGTTTTTGGTACTGCAGTAGTCAATGATCGCTAGTTCAGATGAACATGAAAAGTTTTCAATTGCAAATAGAGAAACTATTCATTAGAATCAAACGAACGGTGCAGCATAAAACGGATTCTTCGGGCGTACTTCTCTGTGCGATTGCGTCACTTTTGCTACGTAGGAGCTGTAAAAGCTACGGCGGTCTTTTTACAGCGCGTCTACGGTTGAGACACGAAGATTCTCGCTGACCTCCGCGCTCGCTTTCGCTGGCACACTGGCGTAACGGCTTTGTGGGACGCGGGCCTCTTGTCGATTCAGCGTGCAGCTGCCGCGGGGCTTGCGTGGTGCCAGCACCGACACGAAACCTTTTAATCCTTTTACCGTGAAGTCGCATGTCGGGACTGTTCGTGGTCTCTAAGAGAACGCTAAAGGCGCTGATGACGCTTGCTTGACGAAGGGCAACTATAACTGGAGTGCAAGGATACAAAAAGCACATTGTTTCGCAAGCACTCTTTCAATGGCACGTCGATGAAAAAGTTAAATGTGTCGTGAGACAGAGAAAAGTTTATGCTCGACAACTTCATTCCAGCTATCCAAAGGTGTGTGACTACCGTGCGCAGTTGTTCCAGTATAAGTTGTTGACCTTCCCTGAGACACTTATTATCTCATGAGATTCGACATTCCTGAGACATTTATCATCCCTTGTGATTCGAGATTCTCGGAAGTGCAGCCCCAGTTTAGAATCGTGCAGAAAGTTACAGAAAATGTGGTCATCGTCTTCTTGTGTTAAGGAACTTTCCAAATTACATATCATCTACGCCGCGCGGGGTTAGCGAAGCGGTCTAGGGCGCTGCAGTCATGGACTGTGCGGCTGGTCCCGGCAGAGATTCGAGTCCTTCTTCGGGCATGGGTGTGTGCGTTTGTCCTTATTATGTGGTCATTGTCTTCTTGTGTTAAGGAACCTTCCAAATTTCAGATCATCTACGCCGCGCGGGATTAGCGAAGCGGTCTAGGGCGCTGCAGTCATGGACTGTGCGGCTGGTTCCGGCGGAGGTTCGAGTCCTCGCTCGGGCATGGATGTGTGCGTTTGTCGTTAGGATAATCTAAGTTATATAGTGTGTAAGCTTAGGGACTGATGACCTTTGCAATTAAGTCCCATAACATTTCACACGCATTTGAATATTTTTGAAGATCATCTTCCGACTGTTGTCATATATACAGGGTTATTCAGAATGGTAGGCGTAAAGTAATTTGTAGTCCATGCAGTGGAAATGGTATTGAGTAATCGACTCACCATTGGAAAGAAGAAGACGTGAAGTTTCGATTACCAGCGGTATAGCGCTGACAGCTACGGAAACGATTAACTTTTATACTCTGCAAGCAAGAAGTGTCGTGGAAGGTGACCCTGGTGCCACTATTCCTCCATTCGCAGGAGATGTGTGGCAAGAACTGCTGTCTATAAATCTGCGTATGAGCTGTAATTTCTCTGATTTTCTAGTCGTGTTTATTTCGCGAGATATATACTAAGGCGGCAAAAGCGATGGGATGCCGATATGAAAACATACAGACAGTAGTAGTATCGCGTACAAAAGGTATAAAATTGGAGGAACTGTCATTTGTAGCCGGCCGGAGTGGCCGAGAGGTTCTAGGCGCTACAGTCTGGAAACGCGCGACTGCTACGGTCGCAGGTTCGAATCTTGTCTCGGGCATGGATGTGTGTGATGTCCTTAGATTAGTTAGGTTTAAGTAGTTCTAAGTTCTAGAGGGACTAATGACCTCAGCAGTTAAGTCCCATGGTGCTCAGAGCCATTTGAACCATTTTGTCATTTGTACTCACGGCCGCACGTCGGAAATTAACAGACTTTGAACGCGGAATGGTAGTTGGAGCTAGACGCATAGGACCTTCCATTTCGAAATCGTTAGGGAATTCAATATTCCGAGATCCACAGTGTCGATGTAACTAAATTTCAGGCTTTACCTCTTACCGCAGACAATTCAATGGCCGACGCATTTCACTTGCCAACCGACAGCAGCGGAGTTTGTGTACACTCGTCAGTGTTAACAGATCACCAACGCTTCGTGAAATAACCTCAGCAATCAATGTGGAGTGTACGATGAACGTACTCGTTATGAGAGTGCGGCGAAATCTGACGTTAATGGGCTATAGCAGCAGACCACTGACGTGAGTGCCTTTGCTAACATCGCGACATTGACTGCAGCGCCTCTCCTGGGCTCGTGACCATATCGGCTGGACGCTAGACGACTGGAAAACCGTGGCCAGAGCAGATGAGTCCAGATTTGAATTGGAAATAGCTGATGGTAGGGTTCGAGTATGGCACCTAATCCAAGAATCTACGGATCCAAGTTGTCAACAGGGCACTGTGCAAGTTGTTGGTGGCTCGATAATGGTGTGGTCTGTGTTTAAATGGAAATGATTGAGTCCTCTGGTCTAACTGAACCGATAACTGACTCTAAATGGTTATTTTCGACTACTTTGAGACCATGTGCACCCATTCATGGAGGTCATGTTCCCAAACTACGATGGAATTTTTATGGATCACAAAGTGCAATGTCACCAGGCCACAACTGTTCACAAATAGTTTGAAGAACATCCGGGACGATTCGAGCGAATGATTTCACCTTCCATCAAACATTTATGGGACATAATGGGGAGGTCAGTTCGTGCACAAAACCCTGCACAGGCAACACTTTCACTATTACGAACGACTATAAAGGCAGCATGACTCAATATTTCTGCAGGGGACTTCCAACGACTTGTTGAGTCCATGCCGCGTCGAGCTGCTGCGCTACGCCGGACAAAAGAAGCACCGACACGATATTAATAGGTGTCACATGACTTTCGCAACCTCATTGTATCCGAAAGGAAGCAATAAGTTGTCCGACTCTTCCCTGAAAGTACTCTTTTGAAATTTCAAGAGTAAACCTCTGTGTGATGCACGGCACCTTTGTTGTAGCGCCTTCCATTGTAGTTTGTTGAACATCTCCATAACGTTGTCACCCCGACTAAACGATCCCATGACGAAATTTGCCACTGTTCGATGGGTCTTCCGTACCTCTTCTGTTAATCCTACTTGGTAAGGGTCCCGAACTCAAAACAGTCCTTAAGAATCGGTAGTACAAGTGCTTTGGAGGCAGCTTCTTTTCTAGATCTGTTACAATTCCTTACGTTTCTTCAGTAAATCTCAGCCTGGCATCTGTTTTCACTACAGTTGACTTTTAGTGATCACTTCACTTTAGGTCGTTTCACATGGTAACTTCTAAGTATTTTACAGTAGTTACTGCTTTCAGTGGTTCGTCTCAAACAGTTAATGGAACAGTGGTGAATTTGGTCGCCTATATATGCGCAGTACTTTAATTTTATGAACGTTCAGGGTCAACTGCAAGTCTCTGCACTAAACTTCGATCCTGCGCAGATCTGCCTACACTCTTCATTCTTCCTGTAGACAACGGTATCATCTTTAAAATGCCTCATGCAGCCTCCGACGTTATCCACAAGATCATTAATACACTCAAGAGCCAAAGAAAGTGGTACACCTACCTAATATAGTGTAGGGCCTCCGCGAGCACTGAAAAGTGCCGCAACACGACGTGTCATGGACTCGACTAATATCCGAAGTAGTGCTGAAGGGAGTTGACACCATGAATCCTGCAGGACTGTCCATAAATCCGTAAGAGTACGAATGGGTGGAGATCTCTTCTGAACAGCACCTCGAAAGGTATCCCAGATATGCTGAAAAATGTTCATGTCTGGGGAGTTTGCTGGTCAACGGAAGTGTGTTCCTGGAGCCTCTCTGTAGCAATTCTGAATATGTAGGGTGTCTAAGTGTCCTGCTGGAATTGCCCAAGTCCGTCGGAATACACAATGGACATGAATGGATGCAGATGATCAGACAGGATGCTTACGTACGTGTCACCTGTCAGAGTCGTATCTAGACGTATCTGGGGTCCCATATCACTCCAGCTGCAGACGCCTTACAACATTACAGAGCCTCCACCAGCTTGAAGAGTCCCTTTGCTGGCACTCAGGGACCATGGATTCATGAGCTTGTCTCCATACCCGTACACGTTCATCCACTCGATACAATTTGAAACAAGACTCGCCCGACCAGGGAACATGTTTCCAGTGATGAACACTCGAATGTCGGTGTTGATGGGCCCAGGCGAAGCGTAAAGCTTTGTCGTGCAGCTATCAAGGGTATACAAGTGGGCCTTCGGCTCCGAAAGCTCATGTTGATGATGTTTCTTTGATGGCCCATTGTTGAAAATTGCAACAATTTCCGGAAGAGCTGCACTTCAGTTACGCTGAACGATTCTCTTCAGTCGTCGTTGGCCCCGTTGTTGCAGGATTTATTCCGGCCGCAACGATATCGGAGATTTAATGTTTTACCGAATTCCTGATATTCATGGTATACTCATGGAATGGTTGTACGGGAAAATCCCCACTTCATTGCTACCTCGGAGATGCTGTGTCCCATGCTCGTGCGCCGACTATAACACCACGTTCAAAGTCTCTTAAATCTTGATAACCTGCCATTGTAGCAACAGTAACCGCTGTAACAATTGTGCCAGACACTTGTAGTCTTATATAGGCATTGCCGACTGCAGCGCCGTAGTCTGCCTATTCACACATGTCTGTATTTGAATACGTTTGCCTATATCAGTTTCTTTGGCGCTTCAGTGTATAAACTGTAAATTGTAATGACCCTATAACACCCAGGTTTCTCACATCGGGCTAAATGTCCCGCCTCATTTACGCGATTCGCAAAAATCAGAAAAAGTTCTTACACTTCCACATGATAACGCTATACGCAGACAGTTGGGGCACACATGTTCCCTCCCGAGGAGTTACGAGGCAATGATGGGAAGGGCATCCTGCCACCCCTTAAAGTTAACGAAGCCAATTCCGATTGTAACACTGTCGACCCGGCGTAGATGTGAGACAAAGGCAAAGGAAAAAGAAGATAGGTCCTACAACACTCCAAGAGGAACTAGCAAGGTGAGGCAGTGACTAGCACACTGGACTCTCATTCGAGAGGATCACTTTTTTTTCTTGTGCCTCTGTCTGGCATCGGTGCACGTTTGGCATGGTTATGAACGCGTCTGGCATGGTTACTTTAAGGAGTGGCTGGATGCCGGTCCTAGCACCAACCTGTTAAACTTAGCGTCTCCCTTGGTGCATCAGTTATCGTCCTCTCCCTTCTCTCGTCATCTCCAACAAGACATTAAAACTTAACACACGCACATAAGCTACTTAACGGATACACTTAACCATACAATTCTCTTACTTCACGACAGATAGGTGCCTGTGGGTGTGAAGGATAGAGGAAACAGCAGTTGACTGGCGGTGCCTGGTGAAACGTTGTGTGATGCCTCGTGTAAGGAGGAGAAATACGTACCACCACGTTTCCGACTTTAATAAAGGTCGGATTGTAGCCTATCGCGATTGCGGTTTATCGTATCGCGACATGGCTGCTCGCGTTGGTTGAAATCCAATGACTGCTAGCAGAATATGGAATCGCTGGGTTCAAGAGGGTAATACGGGGCGCCGTGCTGGATCCCAACAGCCTCGTATCACTAGCAGTCGAGATGACAGGCATCTTATCCGCATGGCTGTAACGGATCGTGCAGCCACATCTCGATCCCTGAGTCAACAGATGGGGACGTTTGCAAGACAACAACCATCTGCACGAACAGTTCGACCACGTTTGCAGCAGCATGGATTATCAACTCGGAGACCATGGCTGCGGTTGCCCTTAACGCTGCATCACAGACAGGAGCGCATGCGATGGCGTACTCAACGACGAACCTGGGTGCACGAATGGCAACACATCGTTTTTTCGGATGAATCCAGGTTCTGTTTACAGCATCATGATGGCTGCATCCGTGTTGAGTGACATCGCAGTGAACGCACATTGGAAGCGTGTATTCGTCATCGTCATACTGGCGTATCACCCGGCGTGATACTATGGGATGCCATTGGTTACACGTCTCGGTCACCTCTTGTTCGCATTGACGGTACTTTGAACTGTAGACATTACATTTCAGATGTGTTACGACCCGTGGCTCTACCCTTCATTCGATCCCTGCGAAACCCTACATTTCAGCAGGATAATGCACGACCGCATGTTGCAGGTCCTGTTCGGGCCTTTCTGGATACAGAAAATGTTCGACTGCTGCCCTGGCCAACACATTCTCCAGATCTCTCACCAATTGAAAGCGTCTGGTCAATGGTGGCCGAGCAACTGGCTCGTCACAATACGCCAGTCACTACTCTTGATGAACTGTGGTATCGTGTTGAAGCTGCATGGGCAGCTGTACCTGTACACGTCATCCAAGCTCTGTATGACTCAATGCCCAGACGTATCAAGGCCATTATTACGGTCAGAGGTGGTTGTTCTGGGTAGTGATTTCTCAGGATCTATGCACCCAAATTGGTTGAAAATGTAATCACATGTCCGTTCTAGTATAATATATTTGTCCAATGAATATCTGTTTATCATCTGCATTTCTTCTTGGTGTAGCAATTTTAATGGCGATTAGTGTACAAAGTCACGCATCACGCATTACCCTACTGTACTGTAAATTGTGATAATAAATGTTATTTACTTTTTTATCATTGTGTTTCTCATCTTACCTGTGTTATAGTTACAGCTACACTGTGGTCAAACCCGTCGTTAACGTGCAACAAAGTTATCTTTTACAGAAACTATTTTCCGTAGCAGCAGCGCGGTTCCGGACTGAAGCGCCTAAAAGAGCTCGGCCACAACGGCCGGCTTAATTTCAACAAGTTGGATGTCTCCACTCAGGACGAATCGCGGGCTGACCTCATGTGTCACATGAGGATGTGAGACGAACGGAAGAAAGTTTTGTGTGGTTTGCGCACATTCGTTACCTGTGTTCGTGAACTTAAAAATTTCCTGGTTCCATCTGTACACATAACTGAAATTCGATTTATATTTCACGCGCACATCTCACAGAAATCGGTTTTTTACCTTTTCTGAAGACCTCATTTCCAGAGCTTTGCTGTGTTTAACACTAACAAGTTATCCTCTTTCTGAGCTCAACATCTCGCTCATTATAGAGAAATGCTGACTTAATTTTACAGGCAAGCAAATGGAAAGTTTGGGTACACGAAATGGAAATCAAAAATCGTCGCTGCTGTCCTGGTGTCAGATGATAGTGCGTGTTGTGTCACATTATAAAATAATGTGTGTATAGCGTGTGCAGTTAGAAATGAGTGAACAATGTAGGGCTATCTTTTTACGTTATTAAATAACTTAGTTGCAGAGTAGTATTGTACACTAGGGGCAAACTGAATGTGGCAGCACTGATTAACAGGCTGGCCTTGTATTCGGAAGGATGGAGGCTCCAATCTTCATCTGGCCACCTTGATCTCGGTTTTCTGTTGTTTCTCTAAATTGTTTCAGGCAATCGCCAGGTTATTTCCTACTATAGGGGAATGGCCGACTACTATCCCAGTCTTCTCAAACTAGACTTGTAAGTATGTCAATTACTGTTTATTTTAGTTACGCTATTTTGCTGTTCAGAAAGTGTAATTATACCATGACATGTCCAATATTCCTACAAAAGTGATCCATGGATGAATAAAATTTACTACTACCACTACAATTACTACTACTATATCTCGCTCGATGATGTCCTAGATGTTCTTTATAGGACCGGTGAAGTTGTTCTCAAACTGTTCGGTCACAGCGCGGGTGCGATGGGATGGTTCGTTGTCTTTCTGAAGTTACAGATCACGTTCAAGTAGCACCAGGCTAGCAAACGGATACTTGTGATCGGACAGTAGGTTCCGTTGTAGGTCTTTGGCGGAAGAAGATCTCATTGTATCAAGGGCCCTATTTGATCCAATGTAAACAACTTCTACACGAGAGTATTCGCACCACCTGTTGTCAAGTGGAATGTATCGCTTCGCTTTTGATGTATTTGCACCTTCCCATGTGATCTGTGCTTTGTGACGTTATGGTAGCAGAGTTCCATCTTCCATACCCCATAGCAAGGAAGTGGCTCTAGATGTTATGGCTGCTCACTGTCCAATATTGAAGTGACGAGTGCTTTGCTGGATCGTGGTCCGTTTATCCCCTGCACCATCCGCGACAATCGACGGTGATCCCTGTCATCAACATTTTATTACACACAGTTGTTGACTCTGGTGGCTTGATTACTGTTTCACCGACGGCCAGCACAAGGTTTGACGACATACCAGTAACGTGACAAAACGAATCGTTTGCTTCACCGACCGGACATTAGCGCTCTCTCTACAACACAGCACCTATACCTAACTCCATTGATCGCGAGTAGGTATGTTTACATGGTTCATATTTTATGGCAGTGTGACGCCGCAATAGTGCTGCCGCCAAGACTGCTGTAATGTGTCACCAATACACGACATAATTGCCGTGTGGCCTGGTGATATTGCTGATGGAGCAGGCTGCTCTAGATAGTTGACGAGGTATGGCCGAGATATTGCCGGTATTGTCCACACTGTGTGGAGAATATTACATATGACAGTGACCTATCTGCCTCTGCCCGTGTCTCTGAATGCATATCTCTCACTGTCAGCCTTGCTCCCTCTTTCTCACGAGGACAGTGCTGCAGTGCCAAATTACGTAATCTAAGCAGTGAAACAATATTGCTTCGCTTCAGTTCGAAAGTTGGCGTGTACGTAGAATCACCTGTTGTGTACAAAAATGTAGAAGTGGACAAACGAGAAAACAACGGATTTCATAAATGTGCTACGACCATCTCCGGACAGAGCTATGAAACATCCAAAGTAATGTATACAGACTGCAATATTAAAAAAGACATTTCCCATGATCTGTCGTAGTGGAAGATCTACAGCAGTGAGTCATAATTGTATTTTACATAGATTAAGGTTCACTACGCGGGTGTCCGTGTTCATTAGCAGCACCTTGCCAGCACTTTTTTTTTTTTTTTACTGTCCTTCTATACATTACTTTTCGCTTCCCATAAATTTGGTCTTAAAATGTTCACATTTATGAAAGTCATATATCTCTCGTTGTATTGATGATTGTCCACAACTAGTATTAACATAAAAGTTTGAATGAGTGTGACCTACCCGCATTGCGTAACACAGTGCGCCAACCTGGAGACCGGAAGATAAGCCAGACTAGGACTGAATCCACACGCTGGATTAGCGACCGTGGTTGGTGCAGCAGGTAGCCTGATTGTGGTTTTTAGGTGGTTTCCCACACTCGTTTAGGCAAAAATTGGGCTACTATTAATTTTCCGCCTCAGAACACACGAAACAACAACAGTTAAAATAACTGTGTCTTGAAATTTCCCCGACGTAAACAGTATTCCACGAAGTTTCGGGATTGTAGCCGGCTGACGTCGACTTCTTGCCACGATATTTCGGCTGAAAATCATTCAGCTATATTTTCACCGAATCCTTAAAAATCGAATCCCAGAAGGATCTCGTCGGGGCCAAGGTTTCCGTGGCACAATAATCCATGGAAAGTCCTGTGGAGATGCAATGCTCAGCTGTGGCTGAGTTACTGGGCTGCAAAAGGCGAGTATGGCGATATGTAGATGATACTTTTGTAGTGAGGCCCCACGGTGAAGAAGATCTGTCATGCTATCCGAAGTACCTGAATTCAATCCACGAGAATATCAAATTTACGCTGGAACTAGACAACGGCGGTTGTCTGCCGTTTCTTGATGTCTTCATCAGTTGTAAGGTGGATGGATCATTGGAGCATTCCGTTTACCATAAGCCCACACATACAGACCTGTGTTTTCAGGCGTCTAGCTGTCACCATCCATCACAAACTATGGGCGTCCTGGCTACGTAGATGGAACGCCTACTGTCAGTGTTAACACATAATGGATATTCTTCATATCAGATCGGCACAGCTTTGAGAAAAAGAAAAATGACCACCTACACGATTAAGAAGAGAAAAAGCGGTTCAAGACCTGAGTGTTCCTCCCGTACGCCAGCAATATTTCGTCGAAATTAGACAGAATCTTAAGAAAACTGCGAGTCATAGTAATCTTCCACCCACTTACAAAAAGTGTGCTCTTCTCGGTTCGGCAAAGGACGATTTGGGATTGCGGAAGGCTAGAATCTAAGGAATACTTTGTTAATGTGGCAGAGCCTACCTGGGTAAGACAACGCGCTGAGTGCGTGAAAGATGCGATGAACATAATCGCCACACTCGCCTTTCGCAGTCCAGTAAGTCAGTCGTAGCCGAACATTGCATCTCCACAGGACATTTCATAGATTACTCTGCCACGGAAATCTTGGCCTCTGTGATCCTTCCGGGGTTCGTTATTAAGAAATCGGTGGAAATACGTTTGGTGAAAGTTCCTATAAATCTGGATGGTGTCTTTCAACTTGATAAGGCTTGCGATCGTGTGATTTCCTTAATGTCTACAGAAAGTAGACTAGTGACACTTTTAGCGACATCTAATTTTATTAATTTGACGTCTGAATTTTTAACATCGCAAGCCCGTATTCCGATAGGTAACCTGCATGTAGTATCACCATTACGCATGCGTTTGCCCACCACAGATGGAACAACATTCGAAGAGGGCGCGAAATTCGACAGAGGTCGCTCATGTAGTCTGCCTTTGCGCACGTGTCTCTTCGTCAGTTTTTTGGTATGAAGTTAGCGATGTGATCTAGAAATCTCGAAACCTCGTGGAATAGTTCAAATACGGTCACACACAGAAAAAAGGTTACATAATTCACAGACAGGTGGCGCACTCGATTTCCATTGTTTATTTAACTGACGATTGCGTTGATAGGATAGGCATCCGGCCGCAAAGTTAAATAAAATAAATTTGCCAAATTCTTGAGTACGGTGCACCGCATACTAGACGTGATTAACGCTAAGTAAAAGAAGAACAAGGAATTCCTTGATTCCTTCCAACAAACCGTCGCAGATGTCGGATACCAAGTGGCATAACGATAAGAAGTTCTCTTTGAAGAGATACACTCGGTGACATAATTCACGATGACTTACACATTTTCGTTGTGCTGCACTGCAAGTGTTTTCTGCCTGTTACACAGCATAACAGGCAAGGAGACACAGTGCTATCAACATACTACACTATGTGATCAAAAGTATCCGGACACCCCCGAAAACATACGTGTTTTAGGTGCATTGTACTGCCACCTACTGCCCTACTGCCAGGTACTCCATATCAGCCATTAGACATCATGAGAGAGCAGAATGGGGAGCTCCGCGGAACTCAAGGACTTCGAAACTGGTCAGGTGATTGGGTGTCATTTGTGTCATACGTCTGTAAACGTGATTTCCACACTCCTAAACATCCATAAGTCCACTGTTTCCGATGTGATAGTAAACTGAAATCGTGAAGAGACACGTATAGCACAAAAGCGTACAGGCCGACCTCGTCTGTTGACTGACTGAGACCGCCGACAGTTGAATAGGGTCGTAATGAGTAATAGGCACACATCTATGCAGATCATCACACAGGAATTCCAAACTGTATCAGGATCCACTCTAAGTACAATAACAGTTAGGCGGGTGGTGAGGAAACTTGGATTTCATGGTCGAGCGGCTGCTCATAAGCCACACATCATGCCGGTAAATGCCAAAGGACGCCTCGTTTGGTGCAAGGAGCGAAAAACATCGGACGACTGAACAGTGGAAAAATGTTGTGTGGAGTGACGAATCACGGTACACAATGTGGCTATGGCAGGGTGTTGGTATGGCGAATGACCGGTGAACATCTGCCCGCATGTGTAGTGCCAACAGTAAAGTTCGGAGCCGGTGGTGTTATGGTGTGGTCGTGTTTTGTTGTTTTGCGTGGCCCTATCACACCACAGGCCTACATTGATGTTTTTAGCACATTCTTGCTTCCCACTGTTGAAGAGCAATTCGGGGATGGTAACTACATCTTTCAACACGATCGAGCACCTGTTGATAATGCACGGCCTAAAGCGGAATGGTTACACGACAATAATATTCCTGCAATGGACAGCCTGCACAGAGTCTTGATCTGAATCCTATAGAACACCTTCGGGATATTTTCGAACGTCGACTTCGTACCAGGCCTCACCGACCGACATCGATACCTCTCCTCGGTGCAGCATTCCGTGAAGAATGGGCTGCCATTCCCCAAGAAAGCTACCAGCACATGATCGAACGTATGCCTGCTAGAGTGGAACCTGTCATCAAGGCTAAGGGTGAGACAATACCACACTGAATTCCAGCAATACCGATGCAGGGCACCACGAACTTGTCATTTTCAGCCAGATGTCCGGGTACTTTTGATCACATAGTGTATCAACTCACAACAATTCCTATCATACTTTCCAGATATAAAAAGTGCAATACCATCTCAACCTAAGTTAGGAGCTACAAAAGACGAATGCCAAGCAAATTCGGTTTAACAAAGAGGCCCATTTTCTTCTACCATAAAAAAGGAAAGAAAAGAATCACCCATGAACATCACCGCCAACAATAACAACATCCTAAATAATGCGCGCATTTTTATAGGACGTTAATAGTCACAACTAAAATGTTAACAGTCGATTGTGAAATTTTACTGCTGCAGATAATTCATCCAAAATCGACATTTTATTAAGATAATTAATGATAATCATAGACAGCATGATCTTTTGGAGCAACCTCTGATACCAATGTACACTATTATTTGAAATGACATCTCAAAGCACCGTGTTTTGCGAAGACGATAAACTTACTTGCCAACTTTTATCAGCTGACGTAACGTTGTTCAACAAACACAAACTTAAGTGTATAAGATTTACATTGAATTTCTATATACTCATCACCATGTTTTTGTTGTCAAAAAGAAAAAAGCGTATATAATTTTAATACTGCTGAATCAAAACGTTGCGACAAGACGACACCACCACTCGGATGATAACCCGAGAAGAATTCCTCATGTGTGAGAATATATTGTTCCTGATTAATTTCAGTCTAATTTTTTCTTGTTGTGTGCAGTAAAGTAATGAAAAACCGTTATAAAGTATTAATACCAATGAATTAAAATTTTTCATGATAACCTTATGAAAAAAGTCTATTTTTATGAAACAAAGTATCCATAAGAAGAGAATGTTCAAATTGTGACGAATTAACACTATGTTACACGCTTATGGCCTCAAAATGGTCTGTGTGTACGTGCAGTCCACAGTCATACTGAAGTAACGTTACAGGACTACCGTGAAAGTACGGAAATGTAAGAGGAGGAGTAGACTCGTATACCAAATTATTCACTGGTAAATTTAACCAACAAAGTTGTGTGTTCACAAAGAAAACTATCTTGAGAGAAGAAGGAAAATGCACGCATTAAGAGCTGTGTAATTCTGCAAGCTTTCCACCTCTAGATCTACAGCTGTGTAAAAAATGTAAAACTTTTAGCCCTAGCGATATTAAAACCACCACCTAATGCAGCTTTCACTCTGATGTACGACAACATTGCCACTATCCTAGTGAAGAACTGTGGCATTCAGGGCTGTGACAGCCGAGGCAAGTAATTTGCAACGTGAAAGAAAAGATTAGTTGTAGTTTATGCTTTGAACGAGCGTTCTGAACTCGGACCGTAAATTTACTAGCTCGATGTCAACCTTAAGTGTAAATTATTCAGAGTATTTGATCAAAATTACAAGGAGATTTCAAGCGAATATAGCAGGATAATTCTCAGCCACTCCAGGAAGTAAGATGACGATCACACTGTTGTCAAACATATTCTGGGATGTTTCCATGTCTCAAACAAGCGGCAGCAAAAATGTTTCGACCACTGAGCTGTTTCTTAAATGATTCATACTTGCATTTTATAGACATGGAGCGAGCAGTCACAAAGTCGAACAAACGAATAGACTATTGAATGTTATTTGCGTTCCTGTAGATAGGGGTGCAGATAAAGCATAGTTGCGAATAATATATAGATTCAATGACTGCGACCTGAACAACTGCCAAGATGAGAAACATAGAAGTAGATATCCTCTGTGTCGCAAAGCAGCTTAAATCACTTAATACAAGCAAGGCTTCTGGTCCAGATCGTGTAACAGTCAGGTTCCTCTCGGAGTATGCTGATACAATAGCTCCATATTTAGCAATTATATACAATCCCTCGCTTATAGAGAGACTCGTACCTAAAGACTGGAAAATTGCTCAAGGCACACCAGTACCCGAAAAGGGAAGTAGGAGTAATCCGTTGAATTACAGGCCCATATCACGATTTGCAGTAGGGTTTTGGAACATATGCTGTATTCGAACATTATGGAGTACCTCGAAGAAAACGATTTATTGACAGATAGTCTGCACGGATTCAGAAAATATCGTTCTTGCGAAACACAGATAGCTCTTTATACTCATCAAGTAAAGAGTGCTATCGACAAGGGATGTCAAATTGATTCCATATCTTGAGATTTCCAGAAGGCTTTCGACATCGTTCCTCAGCTCCTCACAAGCGTCTTCTAATCAAACTGCATGCCTATGGAATATCACCTCAGTTGTGCGAATGGATTCGTGATTTCCTGTCAGGAAGGTCACAGTTCGTAGTAATAGATGGAAAGTGATCGAGTGAAACAAAAGTAATATCCGGCGTTCCCCAAGGAAGTGCTATAGGCCGTCTATTGTTCCTGACCTATATTAACGACATGGGAGACAATCTGAGTAGCCGTCTTAGATTGTCTGCAGATGATGCTGTCATTTAGCGTCTTGTAAAGTCATCAGATGACCAAAATGAATTGCAAAATGATTTAGATACGATATATGTATGGTGCGGAAAGTGGCAATTGACCCTGAATAAAGAAAAGTGTGAGGTTATTCACATGAGTACTAAAAGAAATCCACTAAATTTCGATTACGCGATAAGTCGCACAAATCTGAAGGCAGTAAATTCAACTATATACTTACGGATTACAGTTACAAATAACCTAAATTGAAACGATTACACAGATAATGTTGTGGATAGAGTAAACCGAAGACTGCGATTCATTGGTAGAAAACGTAGAAAGTACAACAGGTCTATCAAAGAGACTGCTTACACCACGCTTGTCCGTCCTATTCTGGAGTACTGCTGTGCAGTGTGGGATCCGCATCAGGTGGGACTGGCGGATGAGATCAATAAAGTTCAAAGAAGGGATGCTCGTTTTGTATTATCGTGAAATGGGGGGTGGGGGGGGGGGGTAGTGCCACAGACATGATACTTGAATTGGAGTGGCAATCATTAAAGAAAGACGTTTTTCGTTGCAACGGGATCTTCTCATGAAATTTCAATCACCAGAGTTCTCCTTCGATTGCGAAAACATTCTATTGGCACCCACCTACTTAGGGAAAAATGATCATCACGATAAAATAAATCAGGGCTCGAGCAGAAAAATTTAAGTTCTCGTTTTTCCTGCGCGCCGTTTCAGAGTGGAACGGTAGAGAGACAGCCTGAAGGTGGTTCATTGAACCTTCTGCCAAGCACTTTATTGTGAGTAGCAGAGTAATCATGTAGATGTAGACCACAGATTAAGGAAAGGTAATATGGGCCGCTCTCGTCTTCAGTAGTTGTCATAATTATTTTCGTCTTTCGGTCTGAAGCGTGTTGAAAACTGAAAAGCTCATTCACCAATCGTATTCAATAAAGACCGTTGGTTGCATCCTCAAAAAATATACTTAACGTTTGACAAGTAAAGAACAGCTCAGCTGTACGCCAATTGAATCGACACTGAAGTGCCATATACACTACGCAACGACTACCCATCTTGATTGTTGATAAAGTATTTCCGCAATCTGTTATTCTGTTACGCGAATGTAATTGGCTCTGTAGCTAAAGGTATCACTAACATTACGTTTAAAATCAAGAAAGTGAAGTGGATTCAAAACTTACGAAGAAAGTAACTATGCAAATGAGTCTAATGTAAATTGTTTTCTAGGCTCGTTTAACATGAAAGAAGAAGCAGTTGCCAAGAGAACATGTAAAAAAGAACGAAAAACGGTAACAGTCTTGTCTAGAATTGTCTTCATTAAACGAACTGCCATTCAATCTACAATGAAAGAAACAAAAAGTGTCATCTACCCGTAATGGTCACAATATAACTGCTCCGATTGCTTTGTCAATAAAGGCGAGAAGGGTACTATGAATGCGTTCGTTAACATGCAGTACGCTTCAGACGGAGAAAAATCAAAATACACTCCTAGAAATTGAAATAAGAACACCGTGAATTCATTGTCCCAGGAAGGAGAAACTTTATTGACACATTCCTGGGGTCAGATACATCACATGATCACACTGACAGAACCACAGGCACATAGACACAGGCAACAGAGCATGCACAATGTCGGCACTAGTACAGTGTATATCCACCTTTCGCAGCAATGCAGGCTGCTATTCTCCCATGGAGACGATCGTAGAGATGCTGGATGTAGTCCTGTGGAACGGCTTGCCATGCCATTTCCACCTGGCGCCTCAGTTGGACCAGAGTTCGTGCTGGACGTGCAGACCGCGTGAGACGACGCTTCATCCAGTCCCAAACATGCTCAATGGGGGACAGATCCGGAGATCTTGCTGGCCAGGGTAGTTGACTTACACCTTCTAGAGCACGTTGGGTGGCACTGGATACATGCGAACGTGCATTGTCCTGTTGGAACAGCAAGTTCCCTTGCCGGTCTAGGAATGGTAGAACGATGGGTTCGATGACGGTTTGGATGTACCATGCACTATTCAGTGTCCCCTCGACGATCACCAGAGGTGTACGGCCAGTGTAGGAGATCGCTCCCCACACCATGATGCCGGGTGTTGGCCCTGTGTGCCTCGGTCGTATGCAGTCCTGATTGTGGCGCTCACCTGCACGGCGCCAAACACGCATACGACCATCATTGGCACCAAGGCAGAAGCGACTCTCATCGCTGAAGACGATACGTCTCCATTCGTCCCTCCATTCACGCCTGTCGCGACACCACTGGAGGCGGGCTGCACGATGTTGGGGCGTGAGCGGAAGACGGCCTAACGGTGTGCGGGACCGTAGCCCAGCTTCATGGAGACGGTTGCGAATGGTCCTCGCCGATACCCCAGGAGCATCAGTGTCCCTAATTTGCTGGGAAGTGGCGGTGCGGTCCCCTACGGCACTGCGTAGGATCCTACGGTCTTGGCGTGCATCCGTGCGTTGTTGCGGTCCGGCCCAGGTCGACGGGCACGTGCACCTTCCGCCGACCACTGGCGACAACATCGATGTACTGTGGAGACCTCACGCCCCACGTGGTGAGCAATTCGGCGGTACGTCCACCCGGCCTCTCGCATGCCCACTATACGCCTTCGCTCAAAGTCCGTCAACTGCACATACGGTTCACGTCCACGCTGTCGCGGCATGCTACCAGTGTTAAAGACTGCGATGGAGCTCCGTATGCCACGGCAAACTGACTGACACTGACGGCGGCGGTGCACAAATGCTGCGCAGATAGCGCCATTCGACGGCCAACACCGCGGTTCCTGGTGTGTCCGCTGTGCCGTGCGTGTGATCATTGCTTGTACAGCCCTCTCGCAGTGTCCGGAGCAAGTATGGTGGGTCTGACACACCGGTGTCAATGTGTTCTTTTTTCCATTTCCAGGAGTGTATCTACAAGAGATCCACTAGGCTGAGCGTGGGGTTAAATTTCCACTCAGTGATTTGCACCTGGTGATCTTTACTCTTAATTTAATTCCTGACGATTTCATACTAGCGCATCCTCTAGGCTATCAGAAAGCATAAATAAGCATTATCAAGATGTAATTGTCGGAACGTACTACTATGTTAAATAGCACTCTGTTGCAGTTGAATGTGATTTACCTGATGGCGGTAATTGTAATTTAATTCCATCTGTTGATAGATGCATAATGAGTTCTGATCTGAATTTTATGCTTTTCCCGTCTTCTGTAAGTCACCAAAACGGTGTTGTCTCAGCTGACAACCAGTAATGAGGCAGTCGTGCACACTCTACTGTATTTGCGTATGGCATTGTCTCTTCTTAGCTACTTGTTGCTGATTACAATTAATAGTTGCTTACTACAGTTATTGTTTTAACTAAAACGATGGTCACTAAGCATGTTCTATGTGTTCTATAATTAGATAAATAATCAGTTCATTGTCACCCATCTTTCAGTGTTCTCAATTTTACTGAGCGTTAGTATATCCTGCACGAACGTTCCTAAGAGTATGATACACTTCTGTAAAATCCTTCCCGTCTTCAGCACAGTTTGGAAAAACTACCACGACAAGCTAGCGCCTCTGACCAAAACCTTAAAGCGGTTGCCTAAAGCCGAAACTCTGACCCCTCCTTAATGTTTTAAAATGCTAAACAGAGTAAGTTATACTTACTATCGGAATGGCTCATTCCAAAACTTTTACAAAGGAGCTCACACCATTGACATTTTTATGATACCGATATATCTTCATTGGACAACCGCGAAAGAATGGATTTATGCGTCTGAGGTGTGGCTTTATAAAAGGAAGATAAAAATTAAATTAATTGACTGATTAGATAAGAAATGAGGAGTTTCTCTGAGTACTCAGCAAAGAAAGTAATACGAGGAAAAATTTAATTAGATGAAGTGACAGAATAATAGGACTCGTGTTAAGACGTCACGAAAGAATTTCTATGTAACTACAGAGAAACGAACAGAGCATACATTGTTGAGGACGTTAGAGGTTAGAATATATGCATCAGATGACCGAGAACATTGAGTATAGGTGTTACCCTCAGATGAAGAGCTTGTCGCAAAAGAGGGAGTCGTGGAGGACAGCAGCAAATCATTCAGAATACCGGTATGTGTGAAAAAAAAAGTTTCATCACAGAAACGTGCAAATATTGTTGCTGTTGTCATGGTATTCAGTACGAAGACTGATTTGAGATATCTCTCTACGTTAATTCCACCAATGAATCCTCTTAATCTCTACATAACTATTGCAACCTATATTCACCAGAACTTACTTTCTGATTTTCAAACCTTGTTGGCCTTCCTCAAAGATTCCTCCCACCCCCCGTCCCCAAAATGTCCTCCCATCACCAAATCGGCGTTTTCTTGATGCCTCAGAATGTGTTCTCAATCCATTCTTTTAGTCAAGTCGTGATAAGAATTTACACTGATGGGGAAAAGAATCGTAACACTAAAGTGGAGTTGCGCGCCATAAACGAAAGTTGGTAGGCGTGTTTCTATATCTGAAAGATGATGTTCCAAGACTACACTGGTCTTGTGGTATGAACTGAAAGGCTATAGGCGCCTATGAGTTTACGCCCTTAAGCAGTCAGGCCCATGCGTCTGCTTAATTGATTTTACCCTTTGAGAGTGGTGGTTGTTGTTAGTCTACATTAGAGGTTTTACCATAATGTAAATGAACTTCAATGCTGAAATAATTTAAAGAAATGGTTGCCCTGTCATTATTGTAGTCAATTACTGATGGATGATTAATATAGCAACAGGGGATTGATCTTTTACAAAAAATATGGCTAAAGTTTATTGACCATAAAATAGGATAAACAATACAAATCAAGCGTGATGACAAATAAATTATGAACTATTGGCAACACAAATAGACGAAACGAATAGTTAACATTCAACTGGGTGACGACAGATTGGCAAAAACTAAGGTTTGTCTGATCAAACTATTTACTCTGGCTCAAAATATGGACAACTCAATCTGAAATTATATAATACTAAATAGACTTTGACGAATTATTTCTACACAGAAACTAAGCTAAGTTGGTGTAGCTGAGAACAAGCGGCGAGACTGTGATTCTGTTTACTCCAAGAAGCCAGAGCAGCAATACTATACCCCTTTCTGTTCCAGGTGATGGCCGTAGTGCAAGCGTCTGCAAAGTAGCGATGTGCGGCGCCTGCAATTCGTTATTGCGGGGAGGAAATATGCAGAGTCGTGGCTGTCGATCTGTTACACGGATCGCAATTACTCTCTAATGAAGCCTTGAAATCTCAGCAGATTTAAACGTCTGCCACTCTTGTTCGCCGGTAATACCATGGACCAATTTCACTCACTTGTACGGCAGTGCTCACAGGGAGATCAAACGTTAAGGTGGTAGTCCCAATACGAATAAGACTGCCTTCGGCATAGCGAGTTGTATGTGTGATATGAGTGAGATCTAAATTGTTGGTACAGTTATGTCCTCACCACATCCCAGTCCCCTGTCAAGACCGAAGCCAGTGCAAAGTCGCGCTAAGACGAGTGTCCCCTAGAATCCTCTTTAGATCGGAGTCCTTGATTTTCATCAAACCTCGGTAAACTTCAAAAAAGCCCTCACGCAACATCCACCACAAGGATTTTGTGCCATTCATCAGATTCCACAAGCTTCATGTCTCCCCTCTAAATTGTTTGCTCTACACACCGGCCAACCCTAATCAACGTTAACATGTTTCTTAAAGGATCCTCAAAAATGTGAACAAATTGTGGGGAAACAACAAATTATATTGAAACATCTTAAAGTTCAGACGTTCTGATGGCAATATTGTGTAAAGTTACTCATGCAGGGCTTGGAATCAGAACAATTCGCATTTTCGAATTGCCCTTTGAAATAACCACACAGCAAATTAATTTAGTGTTGTAACCTTGTGCCCGCATCTCGTGGTCGTGCGGTAGCGTTCTCGCTTCCCACACCCGGGTTCCCAGGTCCGATTCCCGGCGGGGTCAGGGATTTTCTCTGCCTCGTGATGGCTGGGTGTTGTGTGATGTCCTTACGTTAGTTAGGTTTAAGTAGTTCTAAGTTCTAGGGGACTGATGACCATAGATGTTAAGTCCCATAGTGCTCAGAGCCATTTGAACCATTTTTCTTGAAACCTTGTTAGCAACATTTGCTGAGAAATGCAAATTCCCAATATCAAACGGAGTGAGGCCAGTTAAAACTTACATGGTACAGCGTATTGTCATTTATGAAAGGATGACCTGCAACATATTCGCGATGCGATTCCAGGGACATGTACGCGCTCAGTGTTTGCAGCGCCGTGTGACACAAATACCGACGGATGAGGCATCTGCCCCGCCCACTATGTCACAGCTACCGATAACGTACGTCGCAGCAGTTCGCGGAACTCCAGCTACGACATCACAGGCAGTTATTCATGAAACTGCGGGCCACGTCACGGAGGACGCACGAAAGGAAAAGACCAAACCAGAAGAAACTCTACAAGACGTAGTATCCGATCATCTCTATGAAAAATAACGAGGCAGTGGTGTAGATATTGCGTACAACCGTGCAAATAACGATGACATGACCGTAGCTCCAAATAATTTACAAAAGTACGTATATGACATTGAATCACAGAATGTAACCGACGAAAAAACAGAGAGCTCCGACAAGTAAAACGAAAAACGCAGGACTGCCCACCATGGAGCGGAGAAAAGTGCTCCTATCCTGAAACAAAAGGTGAAGCAAGTACGATACAAACTTTATGCCACACCATCAGAAAGCCAGGAAGAAATACAACAAACGTCGAAGAGCTCAAGAATGGCAGAACTACCACACCATGAAACAGGAAAATTAGAGGAATCCACAAATACTATGATTATTCAAAAAGGTGCAACACATACGGACAAACAACCTACGGAACCATGGAAGGAAAAAAAGGAACACGTAAAGTCAACCATCCGCAGGTATAGGCGGAAGATAACGAAGAAGGAGTTCAAGACCAAGAAGTTTCGGCAAGCCCACAAGAAAACACATGAAGTATCGGAAGAGAGGCACAATCAAACACGGGACCCTCATCGCAAGAAGCAAACACTAATCAACTGTGTCTGGAGAAAGGATTCCTGCCAATCACCATAGTAATGATCACCGATTGTTGCCTTAGGACAGAAAGATAGCGATATTGACAGTCTCACTCCTAGCATGGACGTATCTGAAACACTGACCGACAACAGAACTCGGTATGAGGAAGTGAATAGTGTAACCTGCCGGCAACACTTAGTAGCGGACGTGATACAGGGGGGCTCAACTGGAATGATGAAGATATTGAAGATAACTTCCATTAACACACAGCTGTGAATCGATGACTGACCGAAAATAATACTAGCACTGACTTATAATTTTAGGATAGCTACCGTGAACATAAACCGAATCACTAGTGTGATTGATATACAGAGTGTCCGAAAAGTCTTTCTCTGATTACATAAATTGCTAACTCAGGCTAGAAGTAAGATACAAATATGAAACTGGTATCTAATTGTTTACAAACTATCAAAGTTTTTTCCACATATCAGTAAACTTCCACATGAGCACCCTTGGTAGCACGCAGCACATCTAGGCGATATTCAATTTCCGTCCACACATTAGCCAACATCACTGGAGGGATCGATTCAACGACTGTGGTTATCCGTTGCCGCAGGGTTTCAAGATCTGGCACACGTGTTCGGTAGACCCCGTCCTTGACATAGCCCCATAAAAAGAAGTCTAATGGGGTTATGTCAGGAGAGGAGGAGGAGGAGGAGGAGATTAGTGTTTAACGTCCCGTCGACAACGAGGTCATTAAAGACGGAGCGCAAGCTAGGGTGAGGAAAGGATGGGGAAGGAAATCGGCCGTGCCCTTTCAAAGGAAACATCCTGGCATTTGCCTGAAACGATTTAGGGAAATTACGGAAAACCTAAATCAGGATGGCCGGAGACGGGATTGAACCGTCGTCCTCCCGAACGCGAGTCCAGTGTGCTAACCACTGCGCCACCTCGCTCGGTATATGTCAGGAGAGCGTGGAGGCCAAACCGTTAGACCATCACGACCAATCCATCGCCCAGGAACGGTCATATCGAAAGGCACGGACGTCCAAACCCCAATGAGGCGGTGCACCATCTTGCTGAAACAAGATATCGGGGTGATACTGAAGCAGCTGAGGAACAGCATACAGTTGCAACATGTCCAGATACAAGCAGATGTGATGGAGCCTCAGCGAAGAAGAATGGCCTGATAATTCGATCGTGCAATAGCGCGCACCAAACATTCACCTTTGGACTGCCTCTGGTGCACTCCATGATTTCGCCAGGGGATTGTGAACCCCAAATGCGCACATTATGGCGATTCACTGCTTCACTGACGAAAAAGGTCGCTTCGTCGGGAAAGGCAATTCGTCTGAGATAACCATCATCGTCCTCAATACGTGATAGCACCTTCGGAATTATGGATGCCTGTAGAGGTAAGGTGGCACAATATTTTTGCAGGAGACTTGCAGCGACTTGTTGAGTTCATGCTACATTATGCTGCTACACTACGTCGTGAAAAAGGAGGTCCGACACCATATTAGGAGGTATCACATGACTTTTGTCAACTCAGTGTAGACATAGACAGGTTGCAAGATGTGTACACAGACGGGGTAAACACATCCTGGGGACAATTCTATCCTCAACAGAGGACCTGCAAGCGATACTGACACGTTATTCACGGATGAAATTATACATAGAAGTATTAAAGAACTTGCGAGTGGACGAGGAATCCCGGTTGAAACAGACACAGCTCAGCTCGTTAATATCTACACTCCGCTCTGTTTGCAAGCCAAACTGGACAGAACTACCCTCTTTCAAGAAAGCGTAGTTGAGTTACTCAATCCTGCGAACAGAACACCATCCTTGTTGGGGATTTCAACTGTGTTCTTTCCGCCGCCGACCAAACGCACAATCCTAACACATGCCTGGAACTGGAGGACTAAGTGAAAGGACTGCGCCTGGATCAGACAGTCAAGAGGGAATCCAGGGTTCACCTATGTTTCTAGCCATTCCATGAGTAGGATAGACTGAATTTATGGCTCTAATAGCCTGAAAAATGTGTTCTCAGCGTCCATTCCGTTTTCCTGACCATTTGGTAGTTGCGGCTAATTTTAAGACGCCACAGCAAAGGACATTTGAGGGTAGGGGGCCCCGAAATTCAATTTGTCACACTTGATGAGCACAGAATTTGACCACGGGTTAAAGAGAGTTTGGGAAACGTGCTTAAGGAACATACGGCGCTACAGAACTAATCTGGAATGGTAAGTAACACATGCAAAACCTGAAATACGATCTTTACTAAAAAGCTACGCTTTTGAAGACAATCATTGGTAATTAAATACAGTAGAATTCTATTTCCATTGTCTAAAAGAACCACACACAGATGCCGCCATGCGCCACGTCACATCATGAAAATAAAACGGATCAAAACCAAAATAACATCTCTGAAACGAAGGATGAAAAAACCAAGCTTTTCCACCGTCTGGTCGAATTCAAAGAGGACGCCGCGCGAAATGATGGCGGAAGACAACTTGTCAACCACTAGGACATCATAAAGTTCGCAATGTTTATTTCACGAGACACACGTGAGGCATGTTTAAATTGGACTGAACCGACTGTGATGCAAGCAGAAAATGCAGAACTGGAAACTTAACTCCCTCCACATGAACTGCATAAAGCGTTGAAAGAAATACGTAGGAATAAATTCCCCAGACCCTATGGGTTACTAGTACACTTTACAAGCTTCCATCAGTGGTTGATCACGTTGATAACTTCCCGTTATCTCACAAAAATGATGTCTTGATGTAAAATCAACATTAACGAGAAGCCTTGAATACGAACAATAGTGAGTCACTCGTCCTCTCTCGCTGCTATCTACTCTTGAAAGTGGTGCCTGTTTCTATTACAGCGACAGACCAGACGATCGTGAGCCTTCCTAATATTTGCCCCATCTCACCCCCATTTGTCCCTAACAACCTGCAGAGCGATAGAGGGAGGTAAAAGATCATTTATCTCCCATAAATTGGAGAGCATTAGGCTAGCTGGGGTAGCCTGGGATGCTTCATGCCGAGCGGAGTTAAATGCTGAGTTTAACCACGGCAAGGTGATATCCCACTTCTTGGGCGATTTATGGTGGTACGTAATCAACGCTGACTTCATGTTGTCTGAGGATAATAAGGTGTGGTGGTAACACGTTTTATCCCACTGCGAAAACATAATCATCTAAACGACCTTGCCAGAAAGTCAGGAGCGTTATCCATAACCAACGTCCAACGTCCAACGTCCATGGTGACCTGAACCACCTAAGTATATTACTAAGATGAGAAATGGTGATAAGATCGTTCACTCCCCAGCTAGGTATCAACCAAACGAACCTGGAGAAGGCGTCCACCACTGCGAGAATATACGAATTGCCTTTTTTCGTCTGGGGAAGCGGGCCCACAAGATCAACAAACAAATCGTCCAACGGATGCTCTTCCCGTTCTGACTGCAGCAATCCCCTCGCCGGGGAGTTGCTTATTTTCCCTTCTTACATCCTCAGCATTCTTTGACTAACCCTCTAATGCCTTTATAAAGAGTCGGCTAGGTCCCCGTGGTCTAGGGGCGCCGGAACGGCAGCTCAGCGTGTTCGGTCAGAGGGTTACGTGCCCTCTGTAATTAAAAAAAAACTGAGTCAATCGATCAACAACGAACATAAATGGGTGTCTTACGACGTCCGCCCCGAGCAGATGCAACGAACAAAAGCGACCAAAATGAGATTTAAAAAAAGCGTAATGAGTAGCGTCTCTGACTACTCATTAGCTTTTTTTATTAAAAAAATGTGGGGTAGCGTCTTTGACTCATAATCAAAACGTCTTCGGTCCCGGGTTCGATCCCCGCCACTGCCTAAATTTTGATAAATTATCAGCATTGGCGGCCGAAGACTTCCGGCATAAGAAGTCAGCCTCATTCTGCCAACGGCCTTGTCAAAGAGGGCAGAGGTGTGGATAGAGGTTCAGGGCACTCTCTTGTCCTAGGGGTGGGAAATTGCCCCTAAAGGCGGAAGAATCAGCAATGATCAACGACATGAGGATGCAGAAGGCAATGGAAACCACTGCATTAAAGACACGTAACGTGTATCCGCAGGACACGTGGCTTGTAGTTGAAGAAGTGCCATGATGATCTCTCCATTGGCAAAAGATTCCGGAATAGTCTCCCATTCTGATCTCCGGGAGGGGACTGCCAAGGGGGAGGTAACCATGAGAAAAAGATTGAATAATCAACGAAAGGATAATGTTCTACGAGTCGGGACGTGGAATGTCAGAAGCTTGAACGTGGTAGGGAAACTAGAAAATCTGAAAAGGGAAATGCAAAGGCTCAATCTAGATATAGTAGGGGTCAGTGAAGTGAAGTGGAAGGAAGACAAGGATTTCTGGTTAGATGAGTATCGGGTAATATCAACAGCAGCAGAAAATGGTATAACAGGTGTAGGATTAGTTATGAATAGGAAGGTAGGGCAGAGGGTGTGTTACTGTGAACAGTTCAGTGATCGGGTTGTTCTAATCAGAATCGACAGCAGACCAACACCGACAACGATAGTTCAGGCATACATGCCGACGTCGCAAGCTGAAGATGAACAGATACAGAAAGTGTATGAGGATATTGAAAGGGTAATGCAGTATGTAAAGGGGGACGAAAATCTAATAGTCATGGGCGACTGGAATGCAGTTGTAGGGGAAGGAGTAGAAGAAAAGGTTACAGGAGAATATGGGCTTGAGACAAGGAATGAAAGAGAAGAAAGACTGAGTTTTGTAACAAGTTTGAGGTAGTAATAGCGAATACCCTGTTCAAGAATCATAAGAGGAGGAGGTATACTTGGAAAAGGCCGGGAGATACGGGAAGATTTCAATTAGATTCCATCATGGTCAGACAGAGATTCCGAAATCAGATACTGGATTGTAAGGCGTACCCAGGAGCAGAAATAGACTCAGATCACAACATAGTAGTGATGAAGAGTAGGCTGAAGTTCAAGACATTAGTCAGGAAGAATCAATACGCAAAGAAGTGGGATACGGAAGTTCTAAGGAATGACGAGATACGTTTGAAGTTCTCTAACGCTATAGATACAGCAATAAGGAATAGCGCAGTAGGCAGCACAGTTGAAGAGGAATGGATAGTGCCGGCCGCGGTGGTCTAGCGGTTCTAGGCGCTACAGTCCGGAACCGCGCGGCTGCTACGGTCGCAGGTTCGAATCCTGCCTCGGGCATGGATGTGTGTGATGTCCTTAGGTTAGTTAGATTTAAGTAGTTCTAAGATCTAGGTGACTGATGACCACAGATGTTAAGTCCCATAGTGCTCAGAGCCATTTGAACCAATTTTTTTTTTTTTTTTTTTTTTGGAATGGACATCTCTAAAAAGGGCCATCACGGAAGTTGGGAAAGAAAACATAGGTACAAAGAAGGTAGCTGCGAAGAAACAGAAGAAATACTTCAGTTGATTGATGAAAGGAGGAAGTACAAACATGTTCCGGGAAAATCAAGAATACAGAAATACAAGTCGCTGAGGAATGAAATAAATAGGAAGTGCAGGGAAGCTAAGACGAAATGGCTGCAGCAAAAATGTGAAGACATCGAAAAAGATATGATTGTCGGAAGGACAGTCTCAGCATACAGGAAAGTAAAAACAACCTTTGGTGACATTAAAAGCAACGGTGGTAACATTATGAGTGCAACGGGAATTCCACTGTTAAATGCAGAGGAGAGAGCAGATAGGTGGAAATAATACATCGAAAGCCTCTATGAGGGTGAAGATTTGTCTGATGTGATAGGAGAAGAAACAAAAAAAATGGCTCTGAGCACTATGGGACTCAACTGCTGTGGTCATTAGTCCCCTAGAACTTAGAACTACTTAAAGCTAACTAACCTAAGGACATCACACACATCCATGCCCGAGGCAGGATTCGAACCTGCGACCGTAGCAGTCGCACGGTTCCGGACTGCGCGCCTAGAACCGCGAGACCACCGCGGCCGGCGAAGAAGAAACAGGGGTCGATTTAGAAGAGATACGGGATCCAGTATTAGAATCAGAATTTAAAAGAACTTTGGAGGATTTACGGTCAAATAAGGCAGAAGGGATAGATAACATTCCATCAGAATTTCTAAAATCATTAGGGGAAGTGGCAACAAAACGACTATTCACGTTGGTGTGTAGAATATATGACTCTGGCGACATACCATCTGACTTTCGGAAAAGCATCATCCACACAATTTCGAAGACGGCAAGAGCTGACAAGTGCGAGAATTATCGCACAATCAGCTTAACAGCTCATGCAACGAAGTTGCTTACAAGAATAATATACAGAAGAATGAAAAAGAAAATTGAGAATGCGCTAGGTGACGATCAGTTTGGCTTTAGGAAAAGTAAAGACACGAGAGAGGCAATTCTGACGTTACGGCTAATAATGGAAGCAAGGCTAAAGAAAAATCAAAACACGTTCATAGGATTTGTCGACCTGGAAAAAGCGTTCGACAATATAAAATCGCGCAAGCTGTTCGAGATTCTGAAAAAAGTAGGGGTAAGCTATAGGGAGAGACGGGTCATATACAATATGTACAACAACCAAGAGGGAATAATAAGAATGGACGATCAAGAACGAAGTGCTCGTATTAAGAAGGGTGTAAGACAAGGCTGTAGCCTTTCGCCCCTACTCTTCAATCTGTACATCGAGGAAGCAATGATGGAAATAAAAGGAAGATTCAGAAGTGGAATTAAAATACAAGGTGAAAGGATATCAATGATACGATTCGCTGATGACATTGTTATCCTGAGTGAAAGTGAAGAAGAATTAAATGATCTGCTGAACGGAATGAACAGTCTAATGAGTACACAGTATGGTTTGAGAGTAAATCGGGGAAAGACGAAGGTAATGAGAAGTAGTAGAAATGAGAACAGATAGAAACTTAACATCAGGATTGATGGTCACGAAGTCAATGAAGTTAAGGAATTCTGCTACCTAGGCAGTAAAATAACCAATGACGGACGGAGCAAGGAGGACATCAAAAGCAGACTCGCTATCGCAAAAAAGGCATTTCTGGCCAAGAGAAGTCTACTAATATCAAATACCGTCCTTAATTTGAGGAAGAAATTTCTGAGGATGTACGTCTGGAGTACAGCATTGTATGGTAGTGAAACATGGACTGTGGGAAAACCGGAACAGAAGAGAATCGAAGCATTTGAGATGTGGTGCTATAGACGAATGTTGAAAATTAGGTGGACTGATAAGGTAAGGAATGAGGAGGTTCTACGCAGAATCGGAGAGGAAAGGAATATGTGGAAGACACTGATAAGGAGAAGGGACAGGATGATAGGACATCTGCTCAGACATGAGGGAATGACTTCCATGGTACTAGAGGGAGCTATAGAGGGCAAAAACTGTGGAGGAAGACAGAGATTGGAATACATCCAGCAAATAATTGAGGACGTAGGTTGCAAGTGCTACTCTGAGATGAAGAGGTTAGCACAGGGGAGGAATTCGTGGCGGGCCGCATCAAACCAGTCAGTAGACTGATGACCCCCCAAAAAAAAGGTCAGCTGCTCCTTGACCTTCTCTTAAGTCTTGTAAAGACCTGAATGCCCTCCTACTGGAGAGTCATGGAAGTATCGGAAGACCGGAATAAGGTCTGTGGGAGGCAAATTCCAGCTACCCCAGACCTACCCCTGCTGTTACACAGAATGCCGTTCTTCAGAAAATAGTCACTGGATTCTTGTAATTCTAGTATTTGCTTCCTGACCCCCCTCCCCCAATGGGTACCTTTGGGGTACCTCAGTAGGTATCGGACATACTAGGTGGCTCTCCGGTGTTTCCTCACCAAGCTCATGCTGTTGGAACATCCTGCTAAGGACCTCAGCAACCTGATTATCAAATCCCTTAACGTGCCGAACCTTAAAATGGAAACTCGAAATGCGTACCGCCCATCTCCCGATACGCCTTGTCTTCCTAGGATAAGCTAGAACCCAACTAAGGGCCTGATTATCCGTCTATAGGTCAAATTCAGGGTGTTCTAGATAAAACCGAATTTTTTCCAGAACAAAAAACACAGCTAACACTTCGCACTCCCGAGCGGGATTAGCCGAGCGGTCTAGGGCGCTGCAGTCATGGACTGTGTGGCTGGTCCCGGCGGAGGTTCGAGTCCTCCCTCGGACATGGGTGTGTGTGTTTGCCCTTAGGGTAATTTAGGTTAAGTAGTGTGTAAGATTAGGGACTGATGACCTTAGCAGTTAAGTCCCATGAGATTTCACATACATTTCAAAATTTTTACTTCGCACTCATATACCTAGTAATTGAGCTCAGGCCCCTCCAGATGTCGGAAAGCAAATGCTAATGGACGCCTGATATCTTGATCTTCCTGTAAAAGAACTGCCGCCATACCTGTATTGCAAGCATCAGACTGGACTACAAATCTTTTCTTAAAGACAGTTACGGCTAAAACAGGTGGGTTGGCAGTCGCAGTTTTAATTCCTTCAAAGCCTGACTGCTGACTTTGAGCCCAAAGGAATTTCTCATTACTTCTGGATAACAAATTTAAAGGAGCTGCAAGTTGCGCAAAGTTAGGGGCAAATCTGCGGAAATAATTAGCCATCCCTACAAATTGGGCAACCTCCAAATTTTCGTGGCTGTGGAAAATTCCTCAACGCCTTAGTGCTTTCCTGATTAATGCTAATTCCGTCTGGACACCAAGTGACCCAAAAATGACACTTGACGCATAGTCAAGGTCATCTTTGAGGCTTTCAGAGTCAAACCTTCATCCCTGAGGCTGGGTATTACCTCCAAGATGTGCTCTGAATGCTCTTCAAAGGAGGCACTAAATATGACTACATAGTCCAAATATCTGAAGACACAATTAAACTTTAAATCCTCTAAAATTTTATCCAATAAACGGGATAGAACTGCTGCCCCGGAGGTCTAACGTGATATTAGGAGGTATCCCAAGAATCTTGTCACCTCAGTGTATATCCATACACGCAAACTCACTCATAAAATCCAACAGATGAACAATCTACACGCATGTTGGTCGTGGTGCTCCAGCGGCAGTCGACGCTCGTCGGCCGTGGCGAGCGGAAGTGCCGTGTTTACGTCTCGGCTACAGGTGGCCGTGAGCTGTTGAGCTGAGTTTAAAACGTATAGCGTGAATGCCTGGGTCCAAGAGAAATACGCGACCCGCTCCCACCCCCTCCCCTGGCAACGAATTAATGACGTCACACCGAACGACTTCTCCGCCACCCACCCCGAAAGCACAGCTCCGTGCAGAGTCCACGGGAAATGAATATGTAATTGAAAAGGTACCCACTGCAGGTCTTAACTTTCTCCTGTGCTATCGAGAAGTTGCATGTATTTAAACGGCAGGAGTAAGAGCAGCTGAGAAAGACCAAGATTTGAATATGGTAAGAAGGTCCACGTAACAGCAAGTTGCAGTAGTTATGTAGAGATAATGCACTTGTTCGATTAGCGTAGACTACTGCATCAAACCAGTCTTCGGTCTGATACCCACTACTGCAACAACAGCAGCAACATATACATAAATCTCTCATGAACTTTTTTTTTTGTTTTGTTGTCCGACCTTTCGAATGATTTGACGCAGCTCGTCACGACTTCTTCTCTTGCGCCAATCTATCCATTTGCACGAAACGTTTTCGGTTCTATGATTCACGTATTTCAGTATCTATGTTTCTCTACAGCTTTTGCTCTCTGCGGCTCTCTCTAGTACCATGGATGTCTTCTCGAACTGTTTTAACACGTGTTCTGTCACCATGTTTTAATTAATGTTTTCCAGGTATTTCTTTCGTCGTCGTTTCTGCACACTTCTGTAAACCATACCTCAAACGAATCGACTGCCTTCTTTTCCGGTTTTCAAATGAAAATACGTGTCACAAAAATTATGAAAGTTGACAGTTCCTGTGTATAAGTTTATGAATGAGCCATTCCAGCAGTTAGAATACATTGGGCATTTATCTAGTATGATAAAACATTGGGGAACAGCCAGTGTCTCAGCTTTCGGCAACTATTTTCAGCTTTTGTAAAGATACAATAACTTGTGAAGTCGAGGTAGTGCATCGAAGGTGAGATATAGACGAGAAAGAGCCTACAAAAATGTATTATACTCTTGAGAACTTTCATGCAGGTCGTGCTAACTTACAGCAAAATTCTGAGCATTGATAGACACATGACAGTGAAGTAGTTATTTATCTCGGAGTTCCAGCATGTTGGATTAATTGCAGTACAGCAACCTGTGTTAATCAGTTCGATACAGAAACAAGATTATCTTTTTATTAAATTGATGACTAATTTTGGGCTAACTGAACCCATTTTCAGATCATCCAGAGAGACAAAAAAGTATTTTTTTCCGAAATAGCATATACATCAGGTCAAGATCATACATATTCGTATATGAAAGTCAAGATTAACTTTGAACAGTGGCAGGAGTTAAAAGTTTATTTTGTCACTGTTCATGGTTACACTTGACTATTTTTTTGCGTGTATGCATAATCTATATGCTGTTTCGTTTAATATGTGGACGGTGAGGTCTTGGTGGACTACCGGAAAAGCCCGTGCCTGGAAACCGGGGGGATGCGGGATCGATTCTCAAGGGCATAATCGATTTTACGATCTTCGTTTTAAACTAGCTTTCATTTATTAGTGACGTGAGATCGATTTTACGGTCTTCGTTTTAAACTAGCTTTCATTTCTTAGTGACGTGAGGAGTCGCAATAAACAACACGTGGTTCGTATTCCACGTAAAACAATCCACTTTCTGTGGATGAATGACGGATAAGTTAGGCACACGCAAGTCGCACGAAGTGGCATCGGATAGAAAGACTTTCCCCATGGCACTTGGAGACACGAAATTACCATTATTATTATTACTATCTATACACGTAATTAAGTTTGTACGGATACCTCACAGCGCGATTCTTACTCGCACTTCAAATGGTTCAAATGGCTCGGAGCACTGTGGGACTTAACATCTGAGGACATCAGTCCCCCTAGAACTTAGAACTACTTAAACCTAACTAACCTAAGGATATCACACAGGTCCATGCCGGAGGCAGGATTCGGACCTGCGACCCTAGCGGTCGCTTGGTTCCAGACTGAAGCGCCTAGAACCGCTCAGTCACACCGGCCGGCTTACTCGCACTTCCCCGATCTTTTCTTAAGCATACTTTGTCCTAGTGGATTACGTACATCGTCACTCCTCACATAATATTCTTCATAAGGAAAGGTCACTACACTCTTACCTATGCAACTGTATGAAACGAGATGCAAATTAAAAAGCACAGATGAGAGTGTGCTCAATATCTGGACTTAGCGTTTACACTGCGCCATATTTATGAGCAGACCAAAAATACGTGATCAGCACAGAATCACAAGTGGAAAGCAACACTTCCAGCAGAAATTTCCGGATCATACCGTAGAGCCAGTTCGAGCAGCTGGCTGTTATGTGATCTTATTTCAGTGATTACAAAATCAAATCAAAAGCACGCATTGGGTAGCCAAGGCAACTAGTGAAGATCTGTGTGGACCAAACTGGAGATGAATTTTTCGAACAGGTTGTAATCAACCCCGATGGAATCGGAAATTTCTTCTTTACGATACAATCATGAACCAATGCTGTGTGCAGTTTGGTGGTCTGTTGGAATGATTCTAGCTGCGTATGCTTAAGGATGGTGTTCGTTTCACACGTCAGGTAACTATTTCTAACTAGGACCCTCTTCCCATATGCTATGGTTGAACAATGTACGGTTACACCGTGGTTCCAGATTCACTTTAAATTTAACGTTGTTTGCTACTTACTGCAGGAGAGTTGGTGTAGGTTGGATCATAACAGAGGCTGAAATCACACCTGGTTGGGATTCTGCAATCAGTAAGCGTCGTTATAAGAGCGTTGTTGTTTTTAATTATTAATAATTTATTATTGCGTCTGAACTTGAGATGAAAATATTAGTGCTGCACTGTGATTCGAATTTAGATCTCTGTTTTCGCTGGGTCTAACCCCTTTCAGACGATCCAGTTTCATCGTTTCATTGTTTCCTCATGATTCTTCACTCCTCAAGGTCTCCACGAAGAGTGCGTGTCTTGATTTGAAACCTGGTCTGGCAGGAAAGCTTCCGTCACGTCATTTCAAGCTGTCGTATGCGTACACCAAACTACAGGCGACAAATGGTTATGATTTGTAACACCTGTCCGTTCGTTTTCAACAGTAACGATTGGTACAGATTTCGACTTCCTGTCAGGCATGGAACTTTAGGTCACATCATCTTCAAACACGCCACTCTTAATTACTGGTGAAAATAAATTCATAGTCAACGTCTCTTCGTGCGTAGTCAACAATGATTATATGTACAGGGTTTAACTCCCAATCTGCACAGAACTTTACCTCATGTTATTTACAGTTCAGAGATATCCACCTCTCACTACTGGTGAGGTAAACCAGCATTTAACGTCTATTCGTGACTAGAAGTCAACGACAGCAGGTGCTGGGTTAGAATCCCAGAAGGACAAACTAATTTCAGTCATTATTGCAGTTTGACATCTCGATACTGGTGAAAAATTACGATTTCTAACATTAGATAGTACTTCGTTAACAATCCGATTAACTGCTGGGTTCGAATCCCCGTCAAACACAAAACTTTATGCCGTGTCATTTCAAGTTTAAAGCTGTGCACACTTCGTTATTAGTTAACAGGGACGATAATTGCTGGATTGGAGTCCCGGGTCCCAGTCCAGTACAAAAATGTTCATAATGTAACTTCTGGTTGAAATTTGCTTTTATAAATGCCAGTTACAGTAATAAATTTGAGTTTACAAGCGAATTGGTTGTGTCATCTCTAACAACGTGTTTTCTGATATTTGCATTATCATGATATTAGTTTGCATCTGGATTGATGGCCATATAGAGCATCTGGATTGATGGCCATATAGAGCAATTATCTCTTGTGGCCTCTTGTAGTAATCATTTGCATAGTCAAACGTCTGCACCGAAAAGAGAGCAGACGACCAACAAGACAGTTACATCATATGGGTTGCATGAAAATCAGGCAAAACGCAACGCACGTCGTTCGGATACTTTTGACGATGATAGCACCTGCGCAATAGCTACTAGATTTTCAAATCTCCTGGCGCTCTCCCACGTATGGTTGCATCTGGATGAGCGACGTGACTTCATAAACAAGAACTGTGTCGATCTCTGCTTAGTTACATGGACTCTCTTACTTAATTGATTGCTTTAGAACTTGAAACGCTTCGTACCTATGTCCTCGCACGATACGTCTCATTACTTATCAAAATATGGAGCCAGAGTAAGACTCAGTATCGTACTGTAGAGGAGAGAGTTTCAAATTCGTGCTCAGTTTTCCAGATAATTTTTTTTTATCAACCTTAAAATAACAGGTGTTTCATTATATTATTGCTCAACTTTGACATCGGACCTGGTAAAAATGCGGTTCTTTGTTAATATACTGCCAAGGTAGTAATATGATATGGAATGATTTCTGTGACAATTGAAACATTTCTAAGAAAAGAAGAGATTCGTGGGAGACATAACGTTGTCCTTTATAAATCCCAATAAAAAATTGTCCCTATATTTATTCTTACGAACTCCTCAGTATTTTCTTCAAGAAGGACTTAAATGAACATTATAATAGAGTACTCCCGGAATCCAGAACATCCAGTTAAATATTGCGGCTAATAAATACTCAAAGCTCAATGTGGAGCGATGAGTATTCATTTTAACTCGGAGGCCATGAAATGCGGAGAAAGTGCCTCCTATTGGAGGAGGCATGAATAAAAACTGCTGTGATGACAGTCTTGGGAAATGAGAAATGATATTAAGCGAAAATTACAAAATAAGGCACGGTCACCGATTTATGATTGTGTCACAACAATCTGTTTCTCTCACGCACTTCCGCCCGCCAGACTGGAGAGACCTTCTCTTTTTTTAAGGCAAAAAACTGATTTAACACCGAATAGGTACCAGTCTGTTGATGAGAGTGATGAAGAACTCAGCAAGGTATTCAGTCAATTTCGTAAATTCTCTAGGTAGGAGCTAAACACACAAAAAGTAAGGTTAAGGCATTAAGCTTTAAAATACTTTCGGCGGCGAAGTCTTTAGAGGTGCAGTAAGAGCTGGGACTCAACAAGGATGGGGAAGGAAATGTGTCTCGTTTTTCAAAGAACGTGGGTCCAGGGCACAGGCTGTAGTTTATACTAGGATTTTTCCTGGCGCATTTAGGTACATGACAATGGGAGAATACAAGGTCTACCTGTCGGGAGTCAAAGCAGGAATAGCACAATGGGGTATACGGCTTTACATCAGGAAAGAAATGGAACCCAGCGTAGTTGGAATAAGGTATGTAAACGAACGACTGATGTGAATAGATTTGACAGTGTCTAGCAAGAAAATTAGGATTGTGTCAGTATAGTCGCATTGTGAAGGGACAGATCAAGATAAGATGGATAGTTTTTATGACGCACTCTGTGATGTAGTTGTTGGAGTTAAGGACAAGGACATTGTTCTGCTCATGGGGGATTTTAATGCCAGGATTGCAAATCGAACATAAGGGTATGAAAATTGGGTAAATTTGGAGAGGATGTAGAGGCCAACAGGAACGGGAAACAACTCTTGGATTTCTGGGCCAGTATGGGCTTAGTAATCACAAACTCCTTTTTAAACATAAGGACATTCACCGGTATACTTGGAAGGCAGGGGAACCAGATCTGTCATTGACTATATAATAACAGATCAGGAATTCAGGAAGGCTGTGAGGGACACACGTGTATTCAGAGGATTCTTTGATGACACTGATCACTACTTAATCTGCAGTGAAATTGGTATTGTGAGGCAGAAAGTGCAGGAGGTCAGGTCCATATGTAGGAGGATAAGAGCGGAGAAACTTCAGACACAAGTACATAACAGCGATCTCAGAAAGGTACCAGTTAGTTGAATGTAGTAATTTACAGTCATTGGAAAAGGAATGGACAAGATACAGGGACACAGTACTAAAAGTGGCTAAAGAATGTGTTGGAACAGTAGTGTGTAAAGATAGGATGAAGCAAACAGCTTGGTGGAATGACACAGTCAAGGCAGCCTGTAAAAGGAAAAAAGAAGGCGTATCGAAAACGGCTACATACTATAACTCAGGTAGACAGAGAAAGTTATGTTGAAGAAAGAAACAAAGCCAAACAGATAATTGTAGCATCCAAGAAGAAATCTTGGGAAGACTTTGGAAACAGGTTGGAGACTTTGAGTCAAGCTGCTGGAAAACCATTCTGGTGTGTAATTAGCAGCCTTCGAAAGTGAGGTAAGAAGGAAATGACATGTATTTTGGACAGGTCAGGAAAACTGCTGGTGAATCCTGTTCATGCCTTGGGCAGATGAGAGGAATATTTTGAAGAGTTGCTCAATGTAGGTGAAAATACGATCAGTAATGTTTCAGATTTCGATGTACAATGGGATAGGAATGATGATGGAAATAGGATCACATTTGAGGAAGTGGAGAAAATGGTCAATAGATTGCAGTGCAATAAAATGGCTGGGGTGGATGAAATTAAGTCGGAACTCATCAAATACAGTGGAATGTCAGGTCCTAAATGGCTTCACAGGGTAACTGAAATGGCGTTGGAGCCGGGTCAGGTTCCATCAGACTGGACGAAAGCAGTAATCACACCAATCTTTAAACATGGAAATAGAAAAGATTGTAACAACTACAGAGGTATCTCTTTAATCAGCGTTGTGGGTAAAATTTTATCAGGTGCTGTTGAAAGGGAAGTTCGAGTATTAGCTGAGGACAAATTGGATGAAAATCGGTGTGGGTTTAGACCCCTTAGAGGTTGTCAGGACCAGATCTTTAGCTTACGCCAAATAATGGAGAAGTGTTACGAGTGGAACAGTGAATTGTATCTATGCTTTATAGATATAGAAAAGGCATATGACCGGGTTCCTAGGAGGAAGTTACTGTCTCTTCTACGAGATTATGGAATAGCAGGCAAACTTTTGCAAGCAATTAAAGGTCTTTACATAGGTAGTCAGGCAGCAGTTAGAGTTGACGGTAAATTGAGTTCATGGTTCAGAGTAGTTTCAGGGGTAAGACAAGGCTGCAACCTGTCTCCACTGTTGTTCATATTATTTATGGATCATATGTTGAAAACAATAGACTGGCTGTGTGTGATTAAGATATGTGAACACAAAATAAGCAGTCTCGCATATGCGGATGACTTAGTTGTGATAGCAGATTCGATTGAAAGTTTGCCAAGTAATATTTCAGAGCTAGATCAGAAATGTAAGGACTATGGTATGAAAATTAGCATCTCCAAAATGAAAGTAATGTCAGTGTGTGACGACTGCGATTCTACCCTGTCACTAAGTATCGCCAAAATACCCGAAAAATACCGTGTTAACTAATGCAGTCCAAATCAAGTCGTATCTAAACAGACGTTTCTCCAAATTTTACTTCCCAACACAATATCTGACAGTGCATTTATCCCAGTTTAGCATAGAATAACCATATTAAATAAGATTTAAGGACATTGGCAAAAAAATTGTTTCTAACATCAATAAACAGAAGAATACCAAACTTGAGTGATGAACCCACTATTTTACACGACTCTCATTCAAAGTAATCACAACCCGCGTGGTTTGACAGCTACCCACCTTTGAATTACCCACTATAGAATGTTAGCACCAATAGCAAGCGAGCTTCACTGTCATTGGTCGACGTTTAAGAAATTAATGGCGAGCGCCCTTGTCCAGTAGCAAAGCATTACAATACTTCTGGTAAATGCTACGGCACACGAATTTAGACACATACCCTCCAAAATACACATGCAACGGCAGCGGATTTAAAATGTAAACAAAAAATGGAAATAATTAAAAGGGAAATGGCTACTGCTAATGAAAGTCAACAATGTCTACAAAGAACACACCACTTCGTGGGGAACATTTTTATTCTAAATAAGACAAATGTTACGTGTATGTCAGCCAAAAGGAAATTAAAATTGTTTGCAATAATTTTGAGTCTTTGAGAGGAGAGCGCTGCTTTTAAATCTTATCTTGTGTGTTGTGACGATGGTCGCGAAATCGACGGCAGCTGGCTGGTCCTGGTGAAACGCTGAGATCTGCTCCCACGGTCGTTTGATTGCAGCTGATGATTTTTCCTCGTAATCGGGCGGGCGGTGGTATTCATTAAGCTGCAAATCTGATTACAGTGGCGTTTTGCAGGTCACAGATTGGTCGATGTAATTGTTGTTACAGATGTCCGTATGTGCACAGTATTAATGTGTCTGGCACACACAATTTAAGTTTACTTATGCCATACACAGTTTATAAAACTTGCCGACGGCGAATTCTATAGAAAGTCAATTCGTATTATGACTGCCGCGATCGCGAAAAACCATCCTGGGCGGGAATGTACTCACACACAGTAGACAGTTCGCATAAGTTCAGAACGACTGTTACTGATTATAGGCGTCCGACAGTTCATCGAAACGCAAATAAATATGTAAGTTCACAGTACTTGAGTGTATGAAAACACAGTCAAAATACAAGTGAAAGTTCAATTCACAGACACAGAGCTACCGCCCATTCTCGGTTGCATTGTCATAGTTGCTTCGTCTCACGACACAGTCTCAGTATTTACTTCGCCCGGTTTCTCCACTCACTATTATCATATCACGTACTGGTATAAAACAGTCATTCAAAACGTACATCGCTTGCCACTAAACTCAATCTGCACCAGTTCGTAAAAGTCACAACTCCCGCAGTAAAACCTGTGTCCGCCTCTCTAGCTACCCAACAACACACACTCTTTGTTGGATCGACTATCAATATTTCCTCTCTCTCTTTCTCAATACTCTCGCCCACAGATTATACAACATCAAAGTAAATTACATATATCTTCACACAACTATTTTCTACCAAACTTATTACAGTAAACGATAAACACACAAAAAATTAAAGCTTTCCACAATCAATAAACTCTAAACATATTTACCTACTCACAAAAAAGAAATAATTTCCATTTACATATTACATCTAGAAAACAACTTTTATCTCTATATTAGAGGAGAAAATAAAAATGCGCTACAACATCAAAGATATATGAACAGACGGGAAAAAACAAGATGGAACAAAGTTAGAACAGGTGGACGGTTTTAAGTACTTAGGATGCATATTCTCACAGGATGGCAACATAATGAAAGAACTGGAAGCGAGGTGTAGCAAAGCTAATGCAGTGAGCGCTCAGCTATGATCTACTCTCTTCTGCAAGAAGGAAGTCAGTACCAAGACTAAGTTATCTGTGCACCGTTCAATCTTTCTACCAACTTTGCTGTATTGGAGCGAAAGCTGGGTGGATTCAGGTTACCTCATCAATAAGACTGAGGTTACGGATATGCAAACGAATGCTTGGACGGTTTTGTTAGCAAGAACGCAGCCTATTAACTTTGTGCCTGTATTCATTTGCCTATTGATATCAGAGTCGACAATAAGTTAAAATCGATTGTTTTTAGATCAAATGGTTCAAATGGCTCTGAGCACTATGGGACTCAACTGCTGTGGCCATCAGTCCCCTAGAACTTAGAACTACTTAAACCTAACTAACCTAAGGACATCACACACATCCATGCCCGAGGCAGGATTCGAACCTACGACCGTAGCAGTCGCACGGTTCCGGACTGCGCGCCTAGAACCGCGAGACCACCGCGGCCGGCGATTGTTTTTAGAAAACCACGTAAATAGATATGAAACTGATTCAGTGCTGCTTTGTAGAGATATATTCTACATTTTTATGTTGCGAAGACAGTTTTGTCAAACACTTTCGCCAAAATGTTACGCATGACCGAAAATATAAGTACCAAAAAGTGTGACGTATTAGGACAACACCGTTATCATTAAAGAGATTTACGTCTGCGTTAGGCAAAACAGCGTGACATGGAAATGAGAAAAAAAACTGTAGACGCTTTTGTCCCGTCCCTGTACTAACGGTGGGAGCGGGGGAAGGGAATTCAGGTCGCTTGGACTAATAGAAGAAATACGGTATAAACCCAAGCCCTGCCTTTTCATGGAACCACCTTAACATAATTCAGATTAGATTGATTCAAGTTTCAGTCCATAGACCCAAAGATGAGATGATTCTCGTGGGTGTGGAACAAGTCAGAAAGTACAAAATAAAAAACATAAAACATTTTAATCTAATACTCACAATCCTGATCATTTGCAAGGAGATTGACAAATTAAGTGACTACATTACAGTAAACTGGAACTGCTAATATTTACTCACAAACGGAATCATAGTTATGAATTTTTAATACATTTATCATAAACAAAATACCTAATCTTGACTGTTGTGACCAAGCACTGTCAAAACCGAAATCTAACAGACATTTTTACTTAAGCCAGTTTAGCAGGCCCTATTAAGATATTCATCTGTAGTGGTTAGAATACAAAGTCCTTTGAACAGGTTTCTAAATGATGTTCTTGAATTTACACCACAAATGAGTCTTATTACAGGCTTTTACACGTTAAAAACTTTTGCTCAGTTTGACGAGTCACCCCCCCCCCCCCCCCAATATGATCCTGTATGACATATAGAATGAAAGTAAGTAAAGTATGAATCTTTTTTATATTTATATCTCCTACATCTGGCATCATTCTCACTGCAAATACAGACCTGTTTAGGCGCTTCAGCAGTTCTGTGGTATACCTTTCCCCTTATCGAGTTGTAATCCCAGAAATTTAATACTGTCAACCTCTTCGATCTGCATTTTTTCGTATGTTATACCCATGCTGGAAGGAAATCTCTTACAGGCTCTGAACTACATATAGTGGATCTTTTCAAAGTTTAATGACGGTGAATTAGCGTTAAACAATTTATTAATGTCTGTTTCATGTTATGTACATGACGTAAGCTTCATAATTGTTTCATCATACTTAGCCTGGGGTGGTTGTTTTCTCGAAATAGGTACCAGCAAGTACCACTATCAATGGTGTTCACGAACATAAATTACAAGTTAAGTCTACGTATGTATTACTCGGCAAAGCGAACTGTATACTCGCCTATAGCGGGAATTAACTGGTCGCGTGACTAGGTACAGTACAAACTACTGCACGCCATTATCTTGCAGTGCAAGCACCGAAACTGATCACAGATAATTCCGTTATGGTGTGATATTAACGTCGTTAAATTAATTGCCGATGGGAAAGAAAAAGGAGCGACAGCGCCACCAGAGAAAGCGATGGAACGTGCACGCAAAAATGATGAAGTAGAGTAAGTTGGTGACGTACTGGGCCGTGCTGAAAAGTAATGCCTCTGACTTTTTATGTGAAAATTCTGAAAGGTTTTTGAATATAACAAATGTTATTAACATTCTACACTTTTATTCTTCATGTCTACGTACGAGGGCTCCGAATTTTAGCCTGCAATATGGTGGTGCATAACACAACTATTGTCGGTGCGTGAGAAGCAGCATGCTGTAATCGAGTTTTGAATTCCAAGAGTTCGTCGATGTATGGATCACCATCTCCTTCAACATGACATTGCTAGACTACAAACAACCTCTGCGACATCTGCAATAATCGAGGTCTTGCGTTCACTGTCATCAATCATCTTCCATATAGTCCCGACTTGGCTCCATTGGATTTTCATCTGCTACCAAAACTTTAAGAAGACCTTCGAGGACTTCACTTGGATAATGATCAAGCGGTGCTAGCTGGGGTTAGGCTGTGGCTCCGTCAACAAAGTCAAACGTTCTACAGTGTCAGTACAAACAAACTAGGCTCTCAATGGGAGAAATGTGTTCGTCGCCTGATTGTCAATGTTGAGAAATACGTATGTAGACATGAAGAATAAAGATGTACGAGGGTTGCCCAAAAGAAAATTTTCAATTGGCTCTGAGCACTATGAGACTCAACTTCTGAGGTCATCAGTCCCCTAGAACTTGGAACTTCTTAAACCGTAGTGGTCGCGCAGTTCCAGACTGTAGCACCTAGAACCACTCGGCCACCCCGGCCGGCCCAAAAGAAAAGAAATGAAACAATACTGTGGTTATAATTCAAGTCTTTGTTCAAAAGTAATCTCTAGAGGCCTAGGCGCAACTGTCCTGCTGCTTCACGAGCTGAAGGATTTCCTGTTCCCAGAATTCCTGTAGCTGTGACGTGAATCAATCTTCCACGGTGCCCTTCAGTTCGTCGTCCGAGTTAAAAGAGCCTCACTTTGAGATTTGTTCTCGTGTACGTAACATATGGAAGTCGCAGGGCGACATGTCCGTGCTTAAGAGTTGATGCTCAAGTTGTTCCCACTTGAACTTGACCATTACACATTGCGTGTCCTAGGAGACGTGTGAACGCGCGTTATCGTGGAGCAGAATCACCCCCTCCGTGAGCAGCTCAGGCTTTTTGCTCCCGATGGACTTGCGCAGGCTACGGAGTACGCGCCACTATTAATGGTTTTCCCGTGCTCAAGGAGTTCAACGAGTGTTGGATCTCGGACGTCGAAAATTACGGTGAGCATCACCTTGCCTCCTGATGTTACAACTTTGAATTTTTTTAGCGTGTAATGATGACATTACATTCGCGTCCCCAGATGTCTTACTGCGTTATCCCAAAGCGGCATACGCAAATTTCAACCAGTTTGGTTGTTATGACATTTCGTACCGTCTCACCGGAACACTCCTTATTGAATGTTAATAGCTTTTGTTTTCCAACTGCCCGTAGACTTCTGACTCCCGTTCTTCGGCGGACGTTCTTCTGATGATTTTTCTGACGTTTCGCCAGCACGGGTGGCTGGTATTGTCAAAGTTTCATCCTCCATTGCCCGTGGTGGACTGGAGCCGCGTTCATGGCCGCAAATGCTAGCCACTCGTGCTGGCGAAACGTCAGAAAAATCATCAGACGAACGTCCGCCGAAAAAGTCGAGACAGAAGCCAACAAGAAATTTGTCAACAAGTGGCCATGAAAACATTAACAATTTTGAACTTTTCTTTTATTTAAAAAGTTTTATGAGCTTTTACGTTAAATATTGGGAGGCATTACTTTTCCGCACTGTCTGGCACGAAGTACGAAAGGAGTGACACGATACCGTTTGGAACGTAACGAGACTGGCTACCTTAAAGAAGAAGCAAAGTGTGCACAATATGTATCCCATTGACGATATTGATAAATGTATTATTAGACAGTATTTCAGTAATATTATGAATAACACAAAGAAACACTAATTTTACAAAAACTTCACCGTTTTCGCAGCGCTGGACTGGATTTCAAGGCTACCAGTAATTGACTTCATTTTAAAAGGTGCAAGGATAAAGATCGTCACATGCGAAAGCCAGAAGATTTTAAATTACATTAAAAGATTACGAAAAAGGAAGCATTCGAATTAAAGCGAACAGTGGTTTATTCTGACGAACACGGGTTTATACATATTATGAAACGTCCCCTTAGAAAAAATATTGAATTACTGTGCTGATAAACCTCTTACATTATTTGATTTTCAGACTGAACGTACTCAGACATTTCGCTCTTTACCTATTCTGATCAACACTAAACTGACACACAATATTTTTAGCGCAACGCAATCTGACTTTCAAAAATCCGTACAAATGAATGGCCCTGACTAACATTAACCTATACGTTTCACAAATCACTTACCTCACAAAAATTTTCGTTACTCGAACTACTGCAATACAGCGAGGGCCACTACTGCCAGCAAAATAAAAGATTCGAACTACTGAAGGCGCTAACTACTGATAGGCATAGTTAGCAAATGAAAGATTTTGATAGAGAACAAACAATGTATTTACCTCAATAGTGTTCAAAAGTGATAATATATATATATCAGTCCGTGATATCCAATATTACAAATTTACTCTTTCTGATGGACACACGTCCAGATCGTCCGCTCTCAAAATTCCGCCATCTCTCTCCCCACATCACCACTGCTAGCGGCTCACCTCCAACTGCACAACGCTACGCGCTGTTATCATCCAGCTGCCCAACACTACAATGGCAGACAACAATGCAAACTAGCCACAGACTGCACATAGCACAGCCAGTGATTTTCATACAGAGCGCTACGTGGCGTTACCAATAAGAAAACCTAAACAGCCTACTTACAATATTACACCGTGGAGAAATGTTGTCACAGTAATTATGTGTGCTGTGTACCGTCAAATAAAAGTGCCAACCATCGTTGGATCGTCGTGCTATGCAGGGCACTGGCTTATGGATGTGCAGTGTGTGACAGCGCTCCACTTGTTAAAGATGCTGGAGTGTGCGGTATGGCTGCCACTATGGTCAGGTCTCCAGTTTACTTTTCGAGCAACATCTGAGTGTAACCGAGGTATTCCTACAAAATAAAGTATCAGTCAAAAATAGAAGAAAAGTCACTATAATTGTATGAAGACCTCGGCTGTAAACAGTGCTAAGGGACAAGTTGACTGTTCTGAGAAATTGCACAGTAAAGTTTCAATAAAATCTCATAAATAAGATGCCTCAAGTACATCCAATGTGATTTTTTTTATTCAGATCGGTCTTTTTTTCAAATATACTAGCAGTAACGACTTGTATTTAAAATGGTGTATTATTAAAATTTAATTAGTAGGTCCTTAACATATTTTACTTGCAAACTGAGTGCAAGTAACATGTCATAGCATTGTCTTACCACAATTTACTCGTTGGGAGTATTTACGAAAGATTACTGCGGAACCTCTCGAAAATGCATATTTAAAAGATCTGAATTTTTTTCCAATTTTTGCTATTAAGAGTTACATTAACAATTTTTGTAATAATACCTTATAGCAACCACAAAAAGTAATTTATAATTCTGCATAAATTAATTTCAGCAAGCACCTTACTACATCACATAGATACCACAGCCCTGTCATAAATTCCCGTAAACAATGGTAAAAGAGACAACTTAACATTGTTTACTTGCTTAAGTAAAAACTCACATTTACCTGGACAATAACAATTTTGGAAACCCATTCGCGTTCGGGAACACATTTCGGGATCTTTATGTGACTCGAAGTTATTTATATCATCTTCAGATTAATAAAAACTCCGCAGAAAAGCATTTTCATGGCACGAACACAGTACACAGTACTACTATTGGCCGCTATGTTTCTGGCTCTTAACACTGCTTACGTGCACACATCCTGACAAAGTTGTCGTAAGCGAGAATATGAAATTAGAGATAGAGCTGACATTTCTCGCTTTATCGTCGAGCAATCATCTAATATAAGTTTTACGTGCAGTACATCTGTTTCTCATGAACTCAACCTTAATACTCTTTACAGCTGAGGCTTCTTACGTTAGAGTACCAACAACTATTAAGAATTGGGCTGTTTTACTTACGACGATTAATACGTAATATTTATAGATGACGCAGGATTCACAAGAGATGGCGTAGTAAATTATTACAACACGCACTTGTACCCACATGCCAATCCTCGAACAATCGTAGATGTGAGGCATCGCCGGCCGTAGGGGCCGAGCGGTTCTAGGCGCTACATTCTGGAGCCGCGCGACCGCTACGGTCGCAGGTTCGAATCCTGCCTCGGGCATGGGTGTGTGTGATGTCCTTAGGTTAGTTAGGTTTAAGTAGTTCTAAGTTCTACGGGACTTATGACCTCAGATGTTAAGTCCCATAGTGCTCAAAACCATTTGAACCATTTTGAACTGGCTTGCTCTATTCAGCTCCCTCACTGGGAATGTTTTCCTTTGGCACTCATAACAACACCTTTCCTTCTCCGTGAATGAAAGTTGTCTCTCAAATGTATCTGTCCGTTTTAAGTGACTACGGTGTGTGCATTTAGAGGTTAGCTTGATGTCTTGTTCGTGAGGGTAAGAGAGAGAGAAGGGACAAGGAGAAACCCGGCTGCGGCACATACCAACTTCTCTCGAACACCAACATCTGACGGACTTATGGTCATATGGGTAATTGCGCAGTGATTCAAAGTCCGTTCATTGACAACTGTCCACCACCCCGTTTCCTTTCTCTGCCGGTCAGATACCGATGACGAAACTGTCTTTCGCCGCCGTGATTCTGACGAGCTACCTCTAAGGAAGGACGGAAGGAAAATTAAGATTTAAAGTCCAGTCGACATCGACGTCATTGAAGACGGAGCACAAACGTGGACCGCATCAAGGATGGGTAAGCAAATCGAAGGGACCATCCAGGCATTCTCCTGGAGCAATTCAGGCAAATCACGGGAAACTAAAACCTGAATGAGTGGACGTAAATTTGAAATTTCGTCCTTCCAAATACGAGTCTAGTGTGCTAACCACTGAGCCACCTCGCTCGGTGGCTATCTCCGACTCGATTACTACTAAACAAATGTGTTTTCGCAAAAATCGTCTACAGAGGCGGGCTGATGGTTATACGGACCTACTATGATTATATTTGCTTTGGTCGTCTCTTGCTTCAGTGAATGGTGATTGTCCTTTTATAATCTGACAGGGTGCAGTTGTATGTCGTAGGTAAGGTACAATCATTTATCAGTGTCTGCAGCATTCCAATTTTATCCTCGCTTTCGACGTGTGTGACTTATAATCACTTGATACGGGGTTTATACAGTGTGATATAATTTCTATTCGCTTCGTCATTATTTTCATAAATCTGAGATTGATTGCGACCACACAGTCTATTTCAAACCGATTATTTCGCATGAAGACATCTTAGCAAACAATAGTATTAAATTCTACACAATAAAAGTTGTTAGACAGTTTTGACCATTACACAGAATTGCTAGAATTTGTCCATTCCTTCGCGTATTTTCCATTTTACTTCTATTTACTATTTCAACTTCCTTTGCGTTGTACAAGTTTTCGTATTGGTCTCAGAAATTATCTCCAGATTTACTAACTTGTATTATAAGTCAGGACTACATCTTATAGACATTTATATAACAGATTTTGTGGGGATAATTTCCATCTACGAATTCTGCAATGCCTGTTATAAGGACACTTGCTCATCCTTATTTTGACACTTTTTTAGAGGCCCCTTTTGGAGCAACTCATATATTTAAGTCGAAGTATGAACTCAAAGTCCCTCGATTGTGATGAGCAGTTCCACTTGAAACATTGTTTTAATTACTGTTAATTAATTAAAAGACGACATCGAAAACTTTCGTAATACTTTGTGTAGAGAAATTCCAATTTTAGTTTCGTAATCTTCTGATCAATGGGAACTGTTTGATATACATCACAATAGCATTCCGTCTGATTTTTATTTTGGTGATTTTCTCGTTATGTTTGTTTTTACAAGTTTTTATCCCGTTAATCACTTTGCAATCCAGTTCAATCAACCTATTATAAACACGATTTTCATTCGAATAGACCCGCGTTAAGTGAGGAACCGTTGCACGGTTGTGGGTATGCAGTTGAGGGAAGAGTCTTGAAACGATGTCGGTGGATATATCAAGGAGATGTTTTTACGGCTACAGATACGTGTAATTTTTTAAATGGCGTCGATATCTTTTGCACACTTTTGCAGCAATATATTTCAGTGCAATGTGCATCACACTCAAGCTACTTTTTGTACTGAACAGTAATAACCAAACAGTCCTCAAAGATCTAGTTTTTTATTTATAAACCCAAAACCGCTTCAGTGAGAAAATGGAACCGTGGACCTGCAGCCCTGGACAACCAATGTTCCCATTATAAGTATATTCACGGGAGTTGCAGATTTGTGATGCTACATTACTAGAGAGCCCTTGCATAACACCAATTTCGTCGGAAGGTCCTTACGCAAAGACTGGAAAAGTGCACAAGTTACACCAGCTCCCAAGAAAGGAAACAGAAGTAATCCGATGAATTACAGACCCATATCACTGACGTCGGTTTAGAGAAGGCTTCTGGAACAGAGTGTGTTCGAACATCATCAGTTACCTCGAAGAAAACGATTTATTTACAAACAGGTAACACCGATTCAGAAAATATCGTTCTTGAGAAACACAATAACTTCTTATTCTCACGATGTAGTAAGTGCTATTTTTCCATATTTTTAGATTTCCAGAGGGCTTTTGACTCCGTTCCTCGCAAGCTACATCTAATCAAATTGCGTGCCTGCGGGGTATTGTCTCAGTTGTGCAATTGAGTTTGTGATTTCCTGTCAGAAAGGTCACACTATGTAGCAATCGACGGAAAATCATCGATTAAAACAAAAGTGATATCCGGCGTACCCCCAAGAAACTGTTATAGGCTCTCTGCAGTCCATTATCTACATAAAAGATTTAGAAGACCATCTGAGGAGTCCTCTTGAATTGTTTGTAGATGATGCTGTCATTTGTCGCCTTACAATGCCCTCAGATGACCACAAGAAACTATTTAGACAAGGTATCTGTGTGGTGCGAAATGTGGCAATTGATCCTAGACAATGAAAAGCGTGAAATCGTCCACTACAGTACTAAAAGGAATCCACTAAATTTCGATTACAGGATAAATCAAACAAGTTTAAACGCTGTAAACTCAACTAAATACTTAGGAGTTAAAGTTACGAGTAACTTAAACTGGAAAGATCGCATAGATAATGTTGTGGGGAAAGCAAACTAAAGACTGTGACTTATTGACAGAAAATGCGACAGATCTGCTAAAGAGACCGCTTATACTATGCTTGTCCGCCCTCTTCTGCAATACTGCTGTGCTGTGTCGACCAGCATCATGTAGGATTGAAGGAGGACATCAAAAAAGTTCAAAGAAGGGGAAAAAGGAGAGAGAATGCCACGGATATGATACGCGAATGTGGACGGCAAACATTAAAACAAAGGCGTTTCTCGTTGCGTCAGGATCTTCTCATCAAATGTCAATCACCAACTTCTTCTTCAGAGGTTGAAAATATTTTGTTAGCGCCCACCTATGTAGGGAGAAATGATCATCGTAAATCAGAGCTCGCAATCTGTTCGAGAGTGGAACGGTAGAGAAATACGATGACGGCTGGTCGGGGTACCCTCTGTCAGGCGTTTTATTGTAAACTGCAGAGAAATCGTGTAGATGAAGATATAAACGTTGGAATAAAATACACGTAGAACGCCTTGACAGTGACATGATGAAGGAATTCGAAACCACATCTTTTCATGTCTGCATATATATTACTGTTTCTTTCATGTCTACATAGTTTACTATATACACCGTCTGACGAAAAAAAATGAAGCACCCAGAAGACTGATCGGATGGCAAGGTGACTTTGCGACCCGCCATCAGCGGGTGTGCAAACGATTAGAACTGCAGTTCTCTGTGACAGAACGACCACCAGAGTGCATTGGTATTGTTCGTGTCGACTGTTGTTACCAGGCCTGGTAGGTAATGTAAGTACCGCGAACAGCGTCGGATGCTCATCGTGATCACTGTGAATGACACGGAAGTACCGCGTACCCGCGTGAGACAGTGTTACCAGCTCCTGACAGAGTTGGACGGTCACCACATTGCACGTCTCCATTTGGCCAGCTGGTCGAGTCGTGCAATATCCAGATTTCTGGGGTATTTGTATGTGGCAGTAGGTACATGGGAACGTGACGGCAGACGTCAAGGTTCCAGTCGACCACGTCCCTGACCATCACAAGGGAGGATTGCCGTATTGTGCATCAAGCCACCAAGCATATCGTAACCCATTCACATCTGCACCTTCCACCCTATAACATCTAACTGACTCCCTGCAACATTCTGCGTTATGCCACACCACTGATCAGAGACTAGCCGCAGCTGGACTAAGGAATTACTGTCCCATGCGTAGGTTGCCGTTAACACAGCAACACAAATGGCTGCGTTTGGAGCGGTGCTGCGATCAGGAAGCACATACTGTTGGTAGGTGGCATCGCATTGTGTTTATCGATGAATCGCGGTTCTGCAATATCCCGGATAACTATCATAGGCGTGTATGGCGGCATCCCAGTGTCAGTATACTGGATATGAAGGAGCAGGTACAACACTGTGGGCCAACTCCCCTCAGGAAAGGATACAACGGCTAAATGACAACTTTCCAACCGAAACCTTGCATGCAACCAGGCCAAAGGTTGCACATATCATACAGAGAACTGGGCTCATACTGCCAAGTTATTTGTAAATTTGACTCTATTGTATAATCACTGTGATAACATCATATATCCTCTCAGCACTTGACGTTTCATGTACACTACTGGCCATTAAAATTGCCACATCAAGAAGAAATGCAGATGATAAATGGTTGTTCATTCGACAAATATATTATACTAGAACTGACATGTGATTACATTTTAACGCAATTTGGGCGCATAGATCCTGAGAAATCAGTACCCAGAAGTACCACCTCTGGCCGTAATATCGGCCTTGATACGCCTGGGCATTAAGTCAGAGCTTGGATGGCGTGTACAGGTACAGCTGCCCATGCAGCTTCAACACGATACCACAATTCATCAAGAGTAGTGACTGGCGTACTGTGACGAGCCAGTTGCTCGGCCGCCATTGACCAGACGTTTTCAAGTGGTGAGAGATCTGGAGAATGTGCTAGCAAGGGCAGCAGTCGAACATTTTCTGTATCCAGAAAGGTCCGTACAGGACCTGCAACATGCGGTCGTGCATTATCCTGCTGAAGTGTAGGGTTTCGCAGGGATCGAATGAAGGGTAGAGCCACGGGTCGTAACACGTCTGAAATGTAACGTCCACTGTTCAAAGTGCCGTTAATGCGAACAAGAGGTGACAGTGACATGTAACCAATGGCAGCCCATACCATCTCGCCTGGTGATACGCCAGTATGCCGATGGCGAATACACGCTTCCAATGTGCGTTCACCGCGATGTCGCCAAACACGGGTGCGCCCATCATGATGCTGTAAACAGAACCTGGATTCATCCGGAAAAATGACGTTTTGGCATTCGTGAATTCAGGTTCGTCGTTGAGTATACAATCACAGGCGCTCCTGTCTGTGATGCAGCGTCAATGGTAACCGCAGCCATGGTCTCCGAGCTGATAGTCCATGGTGCTGCAAACGTCGTCGAACTGTTCGTGCAAATGTTTGTTGTCTTGCAGACGTCCCCAACTGTTGACTCAGGGATCGAGACGCGGCTGCACGATTCGTTACAGCCATGCGGATAAGATGCCTGTCATCTCGACTGCTAGTGATACATGGCCCTTGGGATCCAGCACGGCGTTCCGTATTACCCTCCTGAACCCACCGATTCCATATTCTGCTAACAGTCATTGGATCTCGACCAACGGGAGGAGCAATGTCGCGATACGATGAACCGCAATCGCGATAGGCTACAATCCCACCTTTATCAAAGTCGGAAACGTGGTGGTACGCATTTCTTCTCCTTACATGAGACATCACAACAACGTTTAAACAAGCAACGCCGGTCAACTGCTGTTTTGTATGAGAAATCGGTTGGAAACTTTCCTCATGTCAGCACGTTGTAGGTGTCTCCACCGGCGTCAACCTTGTGTGTGAATGCTCTGAAAAGCTAATCATTTGCGTATCACAGCATATTCTTCCTGTCGGTTAAATTTCGCGTCTGTAGCACGTCATCTTCGTGGTGTAGCAATTTTCATGGTCAGTAGTGTAGTTTCCTTCTCAATTTCTGGATGCTTCACTTATTTCACAAATCTACAATTTTCATGGTCATTATGAGGGCACACTACACTGATTTTTCAGAAACCTACAAATCGAGTCGAGCTGGATACCAAGCAACTGCAGCAAAAAGAAAAAAAAGAAGAAAATAACAGCGCACACTCTGCTGCAGAGTGAAAATTTCATTCGAAGAAAATTATAATGTTTAACATCCTGTCGACGATGAGGTCAATAGAAATGGAGCACAAGCTCGAATTGGGGAAGAACATGCCTATTCAAAGGAATCATCCAGCATGTAAGGAAACTAACGGAAAACATAAAACTGGAGCTGGGCTGGGATATGTTCTGCTGTCCTCCCGACTGCGAATCCAGTGTGCCAGCCACTGAACCACCTCGTTTCGTCGATGTGCAGCAATTCTCATATCGCCGTCATACTGGCAGTGTCATATGAAGGGTTTACTGTAGTATGTTGAACTCACACCTGACAGGATAAGAGACAGGAAAATGGAGAGAAAAATAATATATGTACACATGTGTCAGCGTTGTATATTTTCCTAATTAATAGGTTACATGCTAAAAAAAGATTCCTGAGAACCAGAGAAGCATACTTCTACGCAAATAGTTATATTAACAGATTTTACACTGATCTCTTCCATCTTAACGCGGCTTGTCTATTGTTTTCTCAATTGAGGATTGTGATTATCAAGTGACTTAACTTCGACAAGTCGTATTATTGCTTCAAGGTAATTACGATATGTTGGTCGAACTCACCGATATTCAAACTTACGAAAAACCGCTACCATTAGGTTTGTTCGTTCCCGGCGTCCCACTGAGAATAATTCCACAGAAATGCTGGATGATATTCATGTTGAGATGGAATCCGGTCGCAATGAGAGTCGGATTCGTTTAGTGAGTGAGAGCATCACGGAGATCTTTATTCAGTTCCAGAGGAAGACAATACAAGAGAGAATTGTGCGTCCAGATGAGTTAATCATTCAAATTACGAGGATGCAAACTGCAGAAAATGTGAATCCCCATACTACACATTCTATATACATCTCGCGAAATGCTCGCGTCAGTGAAATCAGAGAATTTTGAGCTTATAGAGGGACTTACCGATAGTCGTTCTTTCTGGGTACTATTCGCAAATGTGACACAGAAGGATATAAATAATATTGCTAGTCGGAAGTAAGAGAGGCATTCTATATTGTTTTACACTTTACACTTTTTTCCCATCATTCATGATGCGCTACGTGATTCATCATCACAGTTGGTATTACAACCTATTCGCAGCTATGAAGTAACCTCTCCGCAGGCATCATTTCGCTGAATTCCAGGCTATTAGCTGTCCTGCGGTGGGTGCGACAGACGCTAGGAAAATGGTTCGAGGAGAGCCTACGTAAGTTAAAGGGGTCAAGAAAATACAGTGTGCGTGGCAGTACCTGGAACCCCATCTCAGCAGTGGCAGCCGGGATTATCCGACCCGCATGGGAACGAACGCTGTAGCGTTGCAAGAGCGCTTTTCGTAACGGTGCTTACTCTCCATGCACTGCCACAAACCGAATGTTAATATTCGCAGCGTTTTACACCCCATCCGCGGCTGTTTTTGATTATCATGATCCAAGACGTAATGACAGCAGTTAGGAAATTGGGCTATACTCTACAGGGATTGTACTTCTAGTGATTTTCCTACCACCTACGGTCAGACAAAGGTACTACATACTTGCAACTGTAATGACGAGTCAGATGGCGCACTATGGATGATGGGGAAAAAATAGTGTTGAAAGCCACTGGTACTTTCCGCTAAGGACTTAAGAAAATGCACGGAAAATAAAACATTTGACGGTTCAGTGTAGCACAGTTATATATTCTATACATTCTGCAGACATAGACTGTTTGACGAACTGTAAGAAAGATAGAAACATTCCGCTAGTATAAAACCATTGACATCTAGATATTAGCCTTTTAAGTGCTGCTCTACACGCTATTTCAGGTCGACAGGATGTTGGAACGTGGGTGGGTGGACATGGAGAGCTTTATCAATGGCGCTCTTAGTAGATAAACGTTTACTCCTGTTACTTGATACGCCTACCGCCTGGGTAGCAGATGACGCAGATGAAGACACGTACTATATTTGAATACAGGACAGGAAAGACAAAAGCCGCTGTCTACGTTACTTTTATAAGAGCATAGGTACGATAAGGTACGAAATAGGGTCCACGGAAGGTAGCTTAAATTTAAATTTCCTGTCAATGTCGAGGTCAGTGGAGACAGAGTAATAGTTCAGTTGGACACAGACTGGAAGGAAAATCAGCCGTATAACCATTTTGACACTCATCTGAAGCTATACGGAAACGACGGAAAACTTAAATTTGAATGGCTGCGAGTCCCAAGGTTGCACCGTCTGGCTCTATGTAAAAAGAAAGTAGACTGTTGGAGTTCGTGATGTACGCTACGGGACTGGAGATGCCAATTACATGTTTTAAAACAACGCCGATTTACATAAGGTGACTTTTATGAGACAGTTTGATGTTAAGATTTATCATTCATCTGGACGACTGTGTTTCTTGCGGAACTGATGTATATGTTTGGTAGTTACTCTGAAAATTACGTCACGTTTGAGTCTCAGAAAAACATCAGTGGCAGACAGAAGAATGCACCCAGGAATTGATCTAGGGAGAGAGGGGAGGGGGGGGGGGGGAGGAGGGAGAAACGTGAGACTGGGAGAAAGGAGAGAGCAACGTTTAATTTTGCGGGGGTGGTGGGCTGGCGGTGGAGTTGGGAGGAAAGACTGGAGTAAATGTAGCAAGATTTACTACAAATTAAAATCTGAACCTATTAAAAATCTGTGTTTACTAATCACCGAACACTTAATACCAGGCACTTACTACCTGCAACTGACAAAGGGTAGTTTTTTATGAAATTTAAAAAAAAAGTTGATTGCTTTAATTTACAGTCGTGCTTTGAATTTCTTTCGCTACCAGGTACTACCATCAGTCCATCCTGCGGTCAACAAATCACAGTACACAGTTAGAAATGCTTTAAGAATAGCTAACGCATAAGACAAAGTGCTGGCTTAAAATATAGGAAGCCTCTTATCCTAGGCGTGAAGTTGTCAAGGCCACTTACTGAAGTAGGAGTGTTGTATACTAAAAGTATAGCTCAATAATGTGCTTTAAATGGACACAAATTTCGGTCAGAAATGATAAGAGTACCCCCCCCCTCCCCCACCCTGTTTACATGCGTTTTTTTTATTTCTTAAAATAGGTCAAATGTAAAAGATATGTAAAAATGAAAATTACCGAAGATTTAGAATATAAGAAGATAAAAAGTAAAACGTAAAGAATAATACAGTCCCCACTGCAATAAAACATTAAAGGCAGAATAACGCATCTAAGCCACTGTGTTTCCGTACACCATTTGTATTGGTGTGTATCGCTATAAAAGGGCTATCTGATCGGGAATTTTTCTAATCAAGTATGTGTTGTCCATAATAATAGGATTATTTTCCGAAATGCAAAATTATTTATGTTGAAAAGATATCCAGCATCCAGAGGAATGAGATTTGCATATATTACTTTGTTATAAAAGAAGCATCGTCCATTTACTTGCGAATACTTCATACTCAAAGTTTCTTTGACATTGCCTAGTAACGAGAGAAAAAGCATTGTGAAATGAAGGTATACTCGCATCACTACTGGAAGCGTTTAGAAAATAGAGCCATCTACCACTTCCTGTTACACGTAGAATAGCAGCGAAAGCGCAAATAGATGCGAGACTTCACGACAAGAGTCGTTGACTACACTTGCTGCTTGTCAGTGTCTCTTACATGTATTGCTTTCCTTCAAACTGATACTGTGTTAATAATTCGGTCAGCATGACAGTGTAGGATGCAAATTCAATTTTCGAATATCTAATTTTCTTTGTAAGATAAAGCTATCTTTGCACAAAAGCCTATTTGTGAAGTATTCTCTTCTGTTATTTTGTATGGGCGGCTAGACGATATGGATAAAGACACGCAAAAATACGGGAATAAGTCCACTTCAATGCTTTTTGTACACCATTAGCAGTAAATATGAAGCCCCTAGCAGCTTGAATACGACAAGAGTTTGACAGTAACATCTCCATAAAATGTGATCTCTTACATATCTACCTGATGCAACAAAATCATATAGTAATGAAAAGTACTTGCCACAACATACCAATGTGTACATGCAGACGAACAGAAATAGCATCCAATGTCGAAGGCTAGTTAGTTAGCTAGTTACATGCACCATCGATCACTTAGAAGATATATAGTAATGATATGGAATGGGCCAATTTATAAATTGTTAATTTAATTTCTATTTAAATGTGGCTACGTATTTGCTTTATCAACATAACTAAGTGTGCAGTGCTGTTGCGCTAAATAAGCTACAAGCTCCTAAACTAAACTAATTCTACAGAATAGAAGAAGTCAACAAGAAGGAACTACTATATGTTACTTTCAAATTTAATCTTATTATCTGTCAGGCATTTAACGCCATTGGATAAGTGTTATTCACCCCTTTCTGAGCTAAAGTTCATTTTAATGAAGTAATAATTACTATCTTCTAATAGTGTAATTACAGATGTTATTATTCGTTTTGAATTCTAGTGGAATGAGTGCAACAAATTTCACCCCAACTTATTCTTATACTAGCTTAGCGTCCACTGCTTTGTTTGAGTAGACTACAGGCTCTGTAAAAAAAAATTGTTTTATTCTTCTTGAATCGAATTTTTATGTTGTTCACAAATTGCAAAACCTTTTAAACTTTTCGCGCTAACAAAGGCCATAGAAGTATGGTCTTTTTCCATGTGTATTTCCGACAAAAAACAAGTTCCAGTAACTGGAGTCCAACGTTTTTGTTCATCATGCTTTTCATGTTCTTGTGGTGATATTTCCATAGCAATCTTTATCTTCTAAAATATATTTCTTTATATCTAAGCGAGAAGGGAAATACCAGTTTTCATAGGTTTAGCTCCTTTTTTTTTAATATAACGAAATGTTTTCTTAAAAATTTTCATCTCCTATTTCACCCATTAGGGCTTCAGATCCCAAAGACTGTGAAACATGGTATTTCATTCATTTCTAACAGAGAAATATTTTCATAAAAATTTTCGTCCCCTAATTAACCACCTTAGAAGTTGAGTTATCAAAGACATTGACGCATTTATATTTTTATTTGTAACAGAGAACGCAAATAACTGTTTTTAAGATGCCGCTATAAAAATACTTTAGTATCTCTTGAATAATGATTTACTTTCAGAAAAGCTTTCGCCCACTATTTCACCTCCATAGAGGTTAAATTCCAAAAATGGTGAAACACGTCATTCTTTATTTATGATTGAGAAATCAAATACCAGTTTTCATAGATCTAGCTTCAAAACTGCCTTAATAGCAACATATTCCCCATTCTACCAACTGGAATTTCTAAAAATCCCTTCTTAAACGACGCCTATAGTATAACATCAGTACCATCAACAGATTTGAAGACTCTATCCTTAGCGGTTTGGCATGGGCGATGATGAGTCAGTCAGTAAGGACATAGGCTTACCAGATGAGTATCTGACGCTGCCTCGATATGTATTTATTCCAATTCTACCAGTCCATCTCCTCCTCTCACCTCTCTCTGTTCATCTCTTCTTCCCCCTTCGCTGTTCATCTCCTCCTGCCCCTTCTCTCAGTCCATCTCCTCATCTCTCTCTTGCCTGTCAATTTCGCCTCCCCATCCTGTCCATCTCCTACTTCCCCATATCTCTGTCCATCTCGTTCTGCCTCTTTCTGTCTGGACATCTCTCTCTCCCTCCTTCTCAATCCACTGTATCAACGCCACTACCATAGGAGGTTGCTGGTTCTTACGCCCACAGTATTCTTTCCAGAAAGTAAGTAATATAGGAACCAAATCTGGTTGCAATTGATCCATGGGTTTAGGAGCAGCTTTTGACCAATGGCATTGTGCACATACACGCATGTCACATGTATTCCTCATATATTTGACGTATTTCACTTATATTGTACACATATTTGACTCGTATCTCTAGCGAATTTCGCCACCCAGTTTCGGTTTCACAAAGCTCAATTTTCATGTCGTCACATTTCCTGATCTACATTGCGGTGACAAAAGTCACAAGATAGCAAAATGAATATGTACATATGGCTGTATTATTGCATACAGAAGGTATTAAAGGACAGTGCGTTGATGGAGCAGTTATTTGCACTCAGGTGATTCATGCGAAATTATTTCTGAAGTGAGTATGTCATCACAACGGGAATTAACGGACTTCGAACGCGGAATGGTAATTGAAGCTAGACGCACGTGGACATTCAATTTTGGAAATCATTAGGGAATTCAATATTCCGAGACCCACAGTGTCGAGAGCGCGCCGAGAATACAAAATTTCAGGCATTACCTCTCGATACGGACAACGCTGTGGCCGACGGCCTTCACTTAAGACCGAGAGCAGCGACATGTGTGTAGAGTTGTCATTGTTAACAGACAACCAATATTACGTGAAATAACTTCAGAAATCAATGTGAGACGTACGAAGAACGTATCCGTTAGGACAATGAGGCGAAATTTATCGTTTATGTGGCTATTGCATCAAATGGCTGACGCAGGTGCCTTTGCTAACATCATGACATCGCCTGCAGTGCCTCTCGTAACCATATCTTTCGGACCTCAGACGGCTGGAAAATCGTGACATGGTCAGATGAGTCCCGAATGCAGTTGATAAGAGCTTATGGTAGGGAATCGAATGTGGCTAAGATCCCACGAAGTAATGGACCCAAGTTGTCAAATTGGCACTGTGCAAGCTGGTAGCGTGGGCTGTGTTCACATGGAATAGACTGGGTCCTCTGGTCCACCTGAACCGATAGTCGACAGGAATCTGTGAATAAGTGTTTTGTACGCAACTTCCATCCATCCACATGACTACTCCGCAATTCACATTTAAGTGCTTGGCAGAGGGTTCATCGAACCACAATCATACTATCTCTCTACTATTCCACTCCCGAACAGCGAGCGGGAAAAACGAACACCTAAACCTTTCTGTTCGAGCTCTGATTTCTCTTATTTTATTTTGATGATCATTCCTACCTATGTAGGTTGGGCTCAAAAAAATATTTTCGCATTCGGAAGAGAAAGTTTGTGACTGAAATTTCGTAAAAAGGTCTCGCCGCGACGAAAAACGTCTATGCTGTAATGACTTCCATCCCAACTCGTGCATCATATCTGCCACACTCTCTCCCCTATAACGCGATAATACAAAACGAGCTGCCCTTTTTTGCACCCTTTCGATGTCCTCCGTCAATCCCACCTGGTAAGGATCCCACACCGCGCAGCAATATTCTAACAGAGGACTAACGAGTGTAGTGTAAGCTGTCTCTTTAGTGGACTTGTTGCATCTTCTAAGTGTCCTGCCAATGAAACGCAACCTTTGGCTCGCCTTCCCGACAATATTATCTATGTGGTCCTTCCAACTGAAGTTGTTTGTAATTTTAACACCCAGGTACTTAGTTGAATTGACAGCCTTGAGAATTGTACTATTTATCGAGTAATCGAATTCCAACGCATTTCTTTTGGAACTCATGTGGATCATCTCACACTTTTCGTTATTTAGCGTCAACTGCCACCTGACACACCATACAGCAATCTTTTCTAAATCGATTTGCAGCTGTATTATTTCGGGGATGAATTATGTTTTCTTGAGATTTTCCCAACGAGTCTAAGCCTGGCGTCTGATTATCCTGCTAGTTGTTCTACGTGGACATTTCACTTCAGACAGCTCCATATATTACTGCTAGGCATTTTACAGTAGTTGCTGTTTCCAGTGATTAGTTGCGAATATTGTAACCGGATATCAGAGGACCTCTTCGGCTATTTATGCACAGTATGTTATATTTATTTACATTCAGGGTGAACTGCCAGGCCCTCCAACAATCACCTATACTCTGCACGTCGTCCTACGTTTCTCTAAAGTCCTGTGGCGTTGTAACCGTCCTATAGAAAACAGCGTAGTCCGTAAAGGGCCTCCAGGAGCCTCCAACGCTCTCCTCTACATCAGTAATATAAACATTAAATAGTAACGGCCCTATAACACTCCCTATGGGTACTCCTGAAATCATTTGCATATGTAGAGTTTCTTCCATCAAGAGCGACGTGTTGGGTTTTATGCGCGGGTAAGTCCTACATGCAGTCACAAATCTGGTCGGATAGTCGGTAAGCTCGTATTCTCTTTATTAAACGGAAGTCAAGAAACTTGGTATTAATTCGGTCGCCTTTTTACAGTGATCTGGATATCATGGACCAACAGAGCTGAGTTTCTCAGCACCCACTTTTATAGAGGAAATTTTCGTTCTCCAGAAAGTCAAAGACGTTGAGCTCAGGTGACGGTTCTTCTGTTCGAATCTTTTTGCTCGAAGTAGTTTTCAGACAAGACATTCAGAACAATTTCACGCGAATGTGTTTCTTTGAAACCATTTTTAACTGGATGACTCTTCCATTGCACAGCTGACAAGTTGAGGTTTCTCGCTATTGCAATAGGATTATCTGTTGTATATTTAGTGGTGCTCCCCAAGATGTTCCTGAAACGATCTGTCACTACAGCTCCTAATGTAGGTGGTCTGTAAATGCATTGTGTTACCATGTTTGATCTGCCTTTGACGCTTTCCTTTACCCAGACTATTTCGCATTCGGAATTTATTATAATCTCTCTTTATAGCAGAGTTCTTTGCGACAGTAAATACGCCACTACCATTGGCGCCTACCCTAAGCTTGCAATATACAGGCAGTTTAAAAATGGCTGACATATTCCTACAAAACCTAGTATTGATCAAAACTAGAAGAAAAGTTAAGTTCTTATAGTCAAATGTTCAGAAACCAATATCTGTACGAATATGGGCCCATCTACCCTTTCATACCCATTTGACTTTTATGTAGAAGAAGACACAATATGCAGTGCAGTGTGGTTACCACACGTCTTCACACTTCCTTTAGCCCTTCTTCCATGCACTCTTTCACATTCACCTGACTTCAATATATTGTGTGTCATGCAGTGGACACATGTTCCTGGATTGACTGTACATTGTCGATGGTTTGAGCGTACACCAATGCTTTGAAAAGCCCCCATAGCCAGAAATCTAACAGATACAGCTCTGCTGAACAGGGAGGCCATACTACCTGACCTCCTCAACCCTTCCATCCCCCAGGACACACTGCGATGTGATATTGTTGCACATTTTAAAAAAAATTTTTTAGAGAAGATCATACAAATTTAAATCATACTTATCATGAAGTTGTGGGAAGCGAAAACAAAAAATGAATCAAAAACAAATTTTATCTAATAATCTATATTGGTCCAATAATATCAAAATATATTGGTGCTCAAAATGATAAAGTTTTTGGTTTTTGTTTCAAAAATGCTAAACATTTATAGGAGAATCAGAAGTTAAATTTAAATGTTGATATTTTAAATGAAGAAAAACATAACATAGCAACTGATGAATTAATGGTACTTTTTACATAAATTTATGATTCCAATGGATATGATGAAAAATCTATGAAAGTTGTAGATATTTTAAAATTAACAAATGTGGTATTTCAAGAAAATTATCCTAATACTAACAAAGCCAAATCAAGAAAAGATGAGAAATATGATATGATAATCAAATCAGTATGGGAAGAAATAAAAAATACGAAGGTAGGTGAAGGTTTCACAAAAAAAGTATACAGAAAAAGCAGTAGAATATGTTTGGATGGATGATATCCATCAATTAATCGATAGATTAGCAGTAATGCATGGAAGAGAATTAGCTGGAAATAAAAAATGTAATAATAAAATAGTTGAAATAAAAAATGTTAACAAATAAATTCAACAATTCTATTCCTAATAATCTGAAAGAAATTCCATATTAGATTAGATTTTTGAATAATGTACCTCACTCGTTGTGGAAACTGGAAAAATATGGAAAAGGATTAGCTAATACTTTAATTAATAAATTTCCTTTGGAAATGCATCTTCTCAGGATTAATTATTGCAGTACAAAATGAGAATGAAGATTAGCTTGAGGTGATCCAGGAATACATAAATTAGACAAAGCTTGTAAAAAAGATGATATTTTCTAAAGAGATAATATAGATTTAAAAAAAAAGACTTGCAGCAGATGAAAAACATGCCAAAAGAAAGAATGTGTACTGAAGATGCTTATTCAGAGAAAAATTAGAAGCAGCAGCAGTTAGAAGAAAATGTAAGATAACGAAAATTAAGAAAGCGCTTGGTTAAAATTTAATAAGGTTTATACAATTTTTATTAAATTTTTAATCTATACAAAGGAATAATTTTACAATGTAGCATAGGGGAACAATGTGGGAGACCCACGCTGCTGTACTAGGCAAGATCCTAATGGAGGTGGTTTGCTGTTGCTGGCCTCTGACTGTAATGGGGATGAATGATGATGATGAAGACATCACAACAACACCCAGTCATCTTGGGACAGTTGAAAATCCCTGACCCCACCAGGAATCAAACCCAGCACCCTGTGCTCAGGAGGTGAGAAAGCTACCATGAGACCACGAGCAGTGAACAATTTGTATTGAAAATTAACAAATTCTTAAATGTCTATCATAATGATAAATTTTTGATTCACTTTTAGTTTTTTGCGATTTAATTAATCAAGACTAATCTTATAGCTAACAACAGCATGAATTATTTTTGTTTTGAATTAAAAGAAGATTAACATGCATTTCTTATTTATTTTTTTATGTTGCAGATGGTACATGATAAATTATTAATTATAAGTAAAAACATTAATGGAAGTCAAATCTTGCAATGTCTGTTAAATGTACAGGAAAATTAACTTTTTCTTTTTAAAAAGTTTCATCTATTTCTAGCCCAATATTTTTATATTTACTTAATATTTCTGCATTGCGAGTTGTTGGAAATAGAGCTGATTTTATTGACTATAAAACACATTTTCGATCGGTATTTTTAATATTATGGATTTTTTGTCTTTAAGTGCTTTTGGGAAATCGATATATGAAGAACCAAAAGTCAGATTGTGTCTATTAACACATGATTCTCAATTATTAATGGAATACAAAGCCCATTTGAAATGTTTTCATTGCATATCTTCTATTTCAGTTAATAACTGCTTTGTTGATCTTTGGTAATAGCCTTCAAAATCTGTTCTCCTATAAATATTCGTTTTTTGTTTCAAAAATTAATTCTGGTATTTCATCAAGTCTTTGTAACTACAATAAAATCTCACATTAACTTTAATTACTCCCCTTTATTCCAAAATATTTTTAAATTTATTAATTACTTATTCTTCAATTTCATTATAAATTGTTGTTCTACAACATTAATTTCCTAAGATATTATTCTAGATTTAAAGTCTGTCACTTTTCTGTTAATTGGTTTTTGCTGTTTTAAAATCGTTACCATCAAGGTATAGAAAGCTATAATATGTTAAATTTTTCTACGATATTTTGTTTAAATTCTTGATATATCTATATGAGAAGCTATTTTAGACATTTATTCTCCAATCTGTTACCATTATTTTTTCATTAAGATCGATTAATTCTTTTTTATTAAGTATAGAATAATTTATTTAATTTTCGGTTTACAGATTTCTTGAAGCTGTTTTAATGTTTTATATAACAATTCATTATCGTTATTATTGCCCCCAAAAATTTTTCTAGTAAGTTTGATTAATTCATTTTTGCTAAGTTTAGGATATTACTTTAAATTTTTCATTTTACAAATTTAATTAATCGTTTGAAAGCTTTATTTTGCATTCCATTATTGTTATCATTAATGTTACTATTATCGTTAAGATTGGGCTTAAGATTTTCAAGAAGTTTGTTTAAACCTGTTTATAACGTTTAGAATAATTTTTAATGTTTTGTTTTAGAGATGTTTCATAATTATTTTGTAGTTTTGTATCTTAAATCGTTCTCATTACAATTATTAATAAATTATCTGTGTTCATCTAAATTTAATTTTGACAAAGCTTTCAGTTTATTTGTTTTAGAAAAATTACACAGGTCTTGTAAATTAAAAATATACAATATTATGAGCATTTTTTGTTTTATTTAGATATAAAGAGATAGATTTTAAGAAATAAAAATTTAAAAACTTTTAAAACTATAAGAATATAAAATTAATGGTTAGTAAATTAACAAACAAGGAATTTAAAAAATTAAGTAATGTAGGGCAATAAAATTAAAAAATTATAAATTCAGGAATAAATAATTTAGCTAACTGAAAATTTAAAAATAAAAATATGTCAGGATTTAAAACACAAATCTTATAATATTTAAAATACTGAATTTTGAGAAGAAAATTTGGTCAAAAGGTTACATTAATTCTGGATGACAAATTTAAAATTACGTTTCAGGATCATTATACTAAAATCTTTTCCAAAGACAAAGATAAATTGGAGAAATGTATGAGTTTTAATCTTATACATTGGGGCAAAAAATAAATTAAAGATCATTTGGTTAATGTCATTGAATTTGGATAAATTTGTAGAATTTTATTGTTTTTAAAGTTTCAACTGAATAAATTTATTTTCTTAAATCATAATTTCTAACTGATTATTTTAGGATTGGATTGGAAAAGAAATTAAATGAATAATAGAATTTTAACTGATACATTTATTTTGTTAAATATTAAATTTTAACAAAGTGGATTAAAAAACATATTTACAAAAAATCGAATTATAACCATATAAAATCTGTAGTAGAAATCTCAAATTATCTCAAAATTTTAAAGTAGCTTTTACTTTCTTGGTCTACATGGGCAAAATAGGAAAAATGTGGTACTGTGCCAGAACTATTAGGCTGTATCTACTCACCATGTGTTTTCTAATCTGAATTTAGTATTTTGTTGCTGTCCACTTTGGATTCCAGCTAACTTCCTGTTACTAGTGCAATAATGACTTTAGTACATTTAATAAGTGAGACTAATTCTGTCTCTCTTAAGTGGATGTTTGTGCATTTAAGTAATAAGACATTAACATTTTGTATTTCTGTCCTGTGAGACCAAACGTTCTTCTTTGAGGAAGGAAACAGTCTCCAAATCCCATCTTGAAAAATTTCTTGGGATTCCAAAACTACATGTTACATCAGTTCATGGAGATGGCTGGCTGCAGGTTTGTAAGAAAGTACACATGTTGCCATTGCATCACAGATGTGCTCATTAGGTGACAAACCAGGATACCAAGGAAGCCAGTTGAAGATCGGTACATTGCTCAAGGTGTTTGTCATATTTGGGGTTTTGCGTTATCCTACTGGAATGTGCAATTTGGCATCCTGGTCATGAAATGTATGACAACAAGCTTTACACTCTTGCCAAACTGATGAGCTTTCATCCTGCTCTCAGAACTTGCCAAATCAGTCGTGTGCTCAAATACTATAGCTCACCATATCGTGATTCCAGGATATGAAGTTGGCCTGTCCGCATTTCAGTTGTGGTCAAGCGCGTAATCGTCAGAGCCAGCTTCGTGGTATAGTCCTTCTGGAAGCGCCTGTGACTATTATTCTTGCTACACTGTTGTGTTATTTCCATCGCCACCACACTTTCTGCAGTCATTGAACTTGCCAACTGTCCGTGCTATCTGTCTGTATGATCTTCCCTTATCCGTCACGTGAACGATTCGGCATTTCTCACAGTCCGAAATATGAAGATAAGCTCCACATGCACGTCCTCTGAGCATGGTATGTTACGAGCTCCACCCGAAAAGTTCCGGTAATGCTGCGCACATACAATGGCCATCATATTCTGACGCCAGTCTTCATCTGTGGGAACGGCCGTTTTTCTGTAATGAAGATACTGAAAGTATGTTTGATTACGGATGAAATTTTAATCAATGTATCTCGAAGGCACGACAATTCTGGAGTATCAGTTTGGCAGCGTTCGGTCAACGTGTTGATGGCGTAACACTTCCCACTTCTTAGGTGTGGTTAAAACAGTGTCGCCACCCTAACGATAGTTTTTTGACCTGTAGTTTGCAATATTCGAGAAGAAGGATTTTGGGAAATTTCTCCTAAGACTTTTGTTCAAATCTGCCTGGAGAGACAGGGAGAAGATATCTGGTGTAAGCAGGAAATAAAACAGGACAAGCGCGAGTCGGACACCGTACCAACTTAATTATTTATACAGGCAGTAATAATAATAGTTTCGCGTGGCCCAGTGCCTGGCACAAGTCTTTCTACTGAACGTCACTACGGCGACTTACATGTTCATAACCTAACCTAGTTATCCAACTAGGGAAACGAGACCTTCGAATAACATGTGAAATACGAATAACATGTTGTTTTGGCGACTCCTTACATGGTTCAGAAGTGAAGGCTAAGTTAAAACTAAGACTGAAAACCCTATAGTTCGATCGAGATTCGATGCCGCGGTCACTGGGGTTCCGACAGGCGCTTTATTACTACCTCCCAAGGCCCCACCTGTATACAGATAGTTTATCTGCATGTTTTGAGGAGCAAGGTTGCAACGATCAAAATATATTTGTCCTACGTAGTCGTACCTTTGCTTGCACTGAATTAGAAGCTTAAATTATTTTATACCGTAGACTTTAGCACCTAACATGAATTTCAACTTGATGCCTCTATCAGTTCCTGAGGAAAGGGGTTGCTGGCAGCCGGACAGACAGACACACAGGCAGATGGCCAATGAATTGATCATATAAGGGTTCTGTTTGTACTGAATGTCGTACGAAACACTAAAAAGATTTCAAAATGATTCAGGCAATATTTCTATATGGGGCAAAAAGTTCAATTGATTCTAAATAATGAAAAGTGTGAAGTCATCCGCATGAGTACCAAAAAGAATCCACTAAATTTCGGGTACACGATATATCACACAAATATAAAGGCACTAAAATCAATTAAGTACTTAGGTGTTACAATTACGAATAACCTAAATTGGAGCAATCACATAGATAATGTTGTAAGGTAAAGCAGACCAAAGAATACGATTTACTGGCAGAACACTAAGAAAATACAACAGGTCTTCTACAGAGATTGCCTACACGACACTTGTTACGTCCTCTTCTGGAGTATTGGAGTGCGGTGTGGGATTCGCCTCAGATACGATCGACGGAAGACATCGAAAATATTCAAAGTAGGGCATCTTTCTTAGAAATATCGCGAAATAGAGGAGAGAGCGCCACATATATGATACGTGAATTGGGGTGGCAGTTATTGAAACAAAGGCCCCTTCAGCTCCGGTAGAATTTTACTATGAAATTTGAATCACCAACTTTCTCCTCAGAGTGAAAATACTTTATTGGCGCCACTCTACGCAGGGAGGAATGGTCATCATAATTAAATAAGAGAAATCAGAGATCGCACATAAAGATTTAAGAGTTAGTTTTTCCCACGCGCTGCTCGAGAGTGGAATGGTAGAGGCGTAGCCTCAAGGTGATTCGATGAACCTCAGCGAGGAACTTAATTGTGAACTGCAGAGTAATCGTGTAGGTGTTGATGTACTAAGTGTGACAAACGCTACAAACAACAGCCTCTCCTTGATGACATAAATACCTGGCACAATTACTTCCAGAAGGCTATTTTCAGAGGGGAACAGAAACCCGCTGGTATGTAGGTGGTTCGGCGGAGTGATTTCATATCAGCTGGTGGCCTGCCTGGCGAAGGAAAGGCCTCGGACGTCACACTTCCTGTAACAAAGGCCGGCCGCTGACTTCAGCTGTCGTGGAGCGGCAAAAAGAGCCCCAGGGTCCGCCTGGTGCTGCAGATGCGACCTCCGGCTGTTGCTGCTGCCGTGCCTCAAGGCCGCACGGCACACAGCTGCGCCACAGACGTCTTCTGTCTGGGGAGAACGGAACATTCCCTTTCGTGCTTGAACATAGCCCCCGCCTCAGATTTAAAGTCACAAACAGTATTGTGAGTGATTGCAAGACATCCCAGCAGAATCTGGAACGTACACTGTGCTCCAACACTATGAAATACTCCGAAAGAAACGAACTTTTGACATGTCGCTCTCGTGGAAACACAGGTGGCTCTCAATTCACACGAATTAATCTGTGCTATCTACCAGGCATTCCGTATATATAGATTTTCAGAAAATTTTCCTTACTTTTCCTCGGGAGCGGGATTTTATCAAATCGTGAGCCTGTGGAATATTGACACAGGCTACGATTTGATTCGTGATTTCCTGTCCGAAAGCTCACAGTTCGTAGTAGCAGATAGGAAGCCTAGTGAAACCAAGATTATACATGGGGTCCCCTAACGAACTGTTACAGGCTTTGTGTAGTTCTTCACATATATAACTGAGTTACGAGACAATCTTAACAGCCCTCTCAGACTGTTTTCAGATGAAACTCTCATTTACCGTCTAATTAATTAATAAAAAATCGAAACGAGTTACAAACTTACATAGCCAAATTTCATGCATTGTGCGAAAAGTGGGAGTTTACTCTCAACAATATAAAAACTGATGATCATCTCATGAGTACTAGAAAAACCCGTTAAATTTTAGATACATTGCAAATGAACAAATTTAAAGATTGTCGATCCAATTACACCAGCTGACAAAAAAAGTGAAGCTCTCAGACAGGAAGGTGGAATCGAATGGAACTTCATGGTTTGAGAAGCTATGTGACGTTGTTATCGCAGTGATTTAAAATCGAATCACATTTATAAAGAACTTGACAGTATAAGCCCAGTTATCAGTATAAAGTTGCCCCCCTCTGGCTTTGAAGCGTACACCTATTTTTCTGCAGAGGTGTCATGAAGTGCTGTGTTGTTTTTGTTGTTGTGGTCTTCAACCGAAGACTGGTTTCATGCAGCGCTCCACACTATTCTATCCCGACAAGCCTCTTTATCTCCGAGTAACTAATGAAACCTACATCCTTCTGAATCTGCTTACTGTCTTCATCTCTTGGCCTCCCTCTACGATTTTTACCCCGCCCCCCACTTCAGTCCTGTGCTAAATTTGTAATTTCTTAATGCCTCAGAACGTGTCCTACCAACTGATCTCTTATTCTAGGCAAGTTGTGCCACAGATTCCTCTTTCCCCAGTTCGATTCATTACCTCCTCATTAGTTACGTGATCTATCCATCTAATCTTCAGCATTCATCTGCAGCACCACATTTCAAAATCTTCTATCCTTTCTTGTCTAAACCCTCTATCGTCCATGTTTAACTTTCATACATGACTACACCCCATACAGATACTTTGAGAAAACACTTCTTGACACTTAAATCTATACTCGATGTTAACAAATTTCTCTTCTTCAGAAACACGTTCCTTGCCATTGCCCATCAACATTTTATATCCTCTCTACTTCGACCATCAACAATTATTTTGCTCCCCAAATAGAAAAACTCATTTACTACTTTAAGTGTCTCATTTCCTAATCTAATTCCCTCAGAATAATCTGATTTAATTCAACTACATTCTATTATCCTCGTTTTGCTTTTGTTAATGTTCATTTTATAGTCTCCTTTCAAGACACTGTCCATTCCGTTAACTGCTTTTCCAAGTACATTGCTGTCTCTGAAATAATTACGACTTCGGCAAACCTCAAAGTTTTTATTTCTTCTCTCTGGACTTTAATTCCTACTCCAAATTTTTCTTTCGATTCCTGTAGTACCTGCCCTATATATAGATTGAGTAGCATCGGGGATAGACTACAACCCTTCTCAGTCCCTTCTCAACCACTGCATCCCTTTCGTGCCCCTCGACTGTTATAACTGCTGTCTGGTTTCTGTACAAATTGTAAATAGCATTTCACTACCTGTATTTTATCCCTGCCACCCTGTCAACATTGTCAAAAGGTTTCTTTAAGTCTAAAAATGCTAGAAACTTATTTTTCCCTTTCCTTAACCCATGTTCTATGACAGGCCGTAGGGACAGTATTGTCTCGAGTGTTCCTATATTTCTCCTGAATCCAAACTCATCTTCCCCCGAGGTCGGGTTCTACCAGTTTTTCCATTCTTCTGGAATGTTAGTATTTTGCAATCGTGATTTATTAAACTGATAGTTTGGCAGTTTTCACATCTGTCAGCACCTGTTTTCTTTGGAATTGGAATTATTATATTCTTCTTGAAGTCTGGGGGGAATTCGCCTGTCTCATACATCTTGCTCACCAATTAGAAGAGTTTTGTCATGACTGGCTCTCCCAAGGCTATCAATAACTCTAATGGAATACTATCTACTTCCGCGGCCTTGTTTCGACTTAAGTCTTTCAGTGCTTTGTCTAATCCTTCCGCAGTATATGAAGTACTGTATCCTCTCCAAAGGCAACCTAGCCCACAACTGATGTAACTGGTCTTTGATGTCCTGAATATTGGCGCTGAGACGAAGTTGAAGTGTTGATGTGCGAGCTGGCCCCACATGTTCCATCGGGAGAAGTTTTGGGGATCTTGTTGGCCACAGGAGAGCCTCAGCATCACATCACCCAGACAATCATAGAGGCACGCGCCATGTGCATTCGAACATTGCCCTGCTGAAAAATGGCATGATGATATTGAATCATGAGAGGTAACACTTGAGGACGTATGACATACATACCGTTGTGCAATCGTATTTCGCTATCAGCGGTGACCTAAAGCTGTACCCAACGGCTCGCCATACCATAACGCCAGGAATAAGTCCGCTGTGCCTCACCAAAATATTGACAGAATGGGGGCTCTCCCCAGGTCGCCGCCACATTCACCAACGTTGATCATCCAGGTGGTGCGCCGTCCGGGGTGGCCGAGCGGTTCTAGGCGCTACAGTCTGGAACCGCGCGACCGCTACGGTAGCAGGTCCGAATCCTGCCTTCGGCATGGATGTGTGTTATGTCTTTAGGTTAGTTAGGTTTAATCAGTTTATGTTCTAGGGGACTGATGACCTCAGAAGTTAAGTCCCATAGTGCTCAGAGCCATTTGAACCATCCAGGTGGCGCACAACCGCAGTTCATTGCTGAACGCAATGCGATGCTATTCACCAGCAGTCCATGCTTGACAGTCACGGCACCACTTCAAACGCAGCTGTATGTGTTGTGGGCTACCAGCAGCTTACACATGGGATTGCAATTCCCTAGGCCATCTGCTGGCATCCTGCGACCAGGGGCGTGAGATGACACAGAAAATTGCAGGGAGTGTATTACGTAATGCGGGATGGCTGGTGCAGATGTGAAGGGGTTACGAAATGCTTGATGCAGAGCACGACGATCCTCCCTTGTGTTGTCATACGTGGATGACCAGTACCTTGACAACTAGTATGACTGCCCTCGTGTTCTCATGCAGTCCAACATATGGCCACTGTCACATCTGAATATATAATTCCACGGGCACGACGGCTGTTTGACGAAAAAGTTTGAGTGCGGATGTCCAACGAACCTCCAAATTCCTATGGGAATCAGAAATCTGCGAATAGCGGGTTAGAGGGCGGGGGCCGTTGCGATGCTGCGAGCGGGAAGTTCTGAATTTGGGTCTGATGGAAAGTGTGCCGGATGGCCGATGCGGTTAAGGCAACTATTCTGGAGAAGCGGAGCAGTTACAAATTTTCACCTGTCATCATTGCGTTGCCGCAGTGCCTTGTGTGATTGGAAGTCATTATTTCCTTCCAATCACTTTCTCATTCCGTTTCCTTTCCTTTCTTTTCGCCTCATTTATTTATGCATCTGTCACACCTGATAAAACTATCTCGCGTGAGTCTACGGCGTGTAACAACACTGAATATGAACAACACTAATGAACTCTGATAATCGTTACTTTGACATTTAACCTTTTCGTCCGGGTGCTTCAGTTTCTCCGGCAATGTACATAAATAGCTAAGAACATCATAAATTGGAATCATTGCATAGAAAATGATGTGGAAAAGGCGAATTGCGTTTTATTGCTAGAAATCGTCTAAAGAAGTGCCTACACAATGCGTGTCGGTTCTCTTCTGGAGTATTTCTGCGCAGTATGGGAATCTTATCAGATCTGATTAAAGGATGATATCGGAAAAGTTCAAATAAGGGCTGTTCATTTTATGATATCATAAAATGGGGAAGAGAGTGTTAAGGACATGTTGAGAGAGTTGGGGTGGCAATCACTGAAACCAAGGCATTTTCCGCTGTAGCGAGGTCTTTCGACGAAATTACAGTTACAGATTTTTTCTTGCGAATGCCAGAATATTTTGATGACGCTCACCTACACAGGGAGATAAGACCATCGCGATAAAATAAGGTAAAACAGAGCTCGTGAGGAAAGATTTAGGTGTTCATTTTTCCCACTTTGCTATTCGACACTGGAACGGTCGAGAAATAGTCTGAAAGTGGTTTTACGAACTCTATGCAAACACTTAATGTGAATTGCAGAGCAGTCATGGACCATTATATGTTTAACATGTCGTTCTTAACAAGGCGAAATCGTTAATTATAAAAGTAACTTCGAGCCTGTCCTACTGAGGTGTTATAAATCCTCATGTTTACGATATACAAGGTGAACTCTAGCTCCATCGACAAAATTTCGAAGGTTATTCGGAGACATTTTCTGAGTAATTTCATATTAAAGACTCTTGGTTGCCGGTGACTCATTACAGAATAATTGTATTTCCATTGTTATCCTATCCCTTGTATCTTTGTACCTGTAGTGCAGTAATAATATCGGCACAGCAGTGCAAATTTTGACGGCGCCGCGTACATTTTCTGGAAATAAATTTATTCTACTCACTCATGGTACTTGCCGTTGACAACAGCAACGCCCATTTCACTGTTCACCCTCATACTTTCACTAAGTAGTGTTCGGTTCCGTCTATGGTCTATTTTCTTCCCGGCTCTGTTAGTTGTTTCGTTACAGTGGTACAGACAAGTATGGGTAGGTCCACCGATGAGGAGTTGGTCGGTAAGCACCTCGTAGATGGATTCACCCAAACCAATAGAAAAGGGACACAACGGGGCTATCCTGAGCTGTTCCGGCAACCACCTCACAGTGCAATCACTTTTTTATTAAACTATCATAACCGGTACCGGCCACATTGGTCATCTTCAGAGTCCGTAAACAATAATGAAAAGGTAATAATGAAAAGATAGTAAGATTTAAGCTAGGTCTGTTCGTGAACCTATGACGAGTGCGTCATACCTTGTCGCACCAGAACAATAAAAATGCGAAATCTGGGGTCTGTAAAATATATTCCCGTGACTGTGAAGAAAACTATATCAGCTAGACATGTAGGTCCTTTGATGCGAAATTTATGGAGCACACTTGTTACAGCAACATGATAGCATTAGGCTTACCTAAGCGAAAGGAAGGACATGATACTGGTATCATTGAAGGACAATTTAAAATTTTATATACAAATGGAAAAGTAGACTGTTAGGCCCTGTGTGAGGTTGCTGGTCCCCCATCGGGCGCCTCACAAAGTGGCGGATAGGAATAGGAGAACGTTCTCCACATATGGGGGGGGGGGGGGGGGGGGGGGTACCAGGGAAATAAAATACTTGGGGTGGACCAGAACCAGCAGGTACGAGGGACAAGGGCTTGGATGAAAGACAGAGAAGCCCCCAACAGTCAACTGCTGCATTGCAGTCAGTAGAGGGATCTACAAACGCTAAAAATGTTCCCCTGAAAATGGAACCAGCTACCCCTTGAATAGTTGGGCGGAAGATTAAGTCTTCCTCTGTAAACTACCAAGCTGGAGCCTTACGGTAGCTGCTAACGCAAGTAAACAACTACGATGTAAAATTACTGGCTTTCCAGGAAACTAGGTGGGAGTGACATAATGGACTCAGGATATTTCACTATCTTCTACAGTGGCGGGAAGACGAATACGTTTGGTACAGTTTTTGTAGTCGCTAAAGGACTGAAACATGCTGTAATGCACTTCGAAACAATCAATGAACGGATGTCCATATTAAGATTAAGGGGAAAATTTTTTCAACATAACTATCATAAATGTACATGCACCGACAGAGGAGGCAGATGAACAACAGAAGGATGAGTTTTATAAGAAGGTACAGCAGTTGTACGATCAGGCTGCAGGAAGACATAGCGCCCATGAAATATCAATGACAATGAAGTTAGGGTTGTAGATTTTGCTATAAGTAAAAACATGACTGTCGGCAGTACATGTTTTCCTCACAAAAAGATACACAAAGATACATGGATGTCAGCAGTTGGACAAACTAGAAATCAGATAGACCATATATTGATTGATCGGAGTCATTGATCAGACATAATGGATGCTAGGATTCAACGTGCAGCCGACTGCAATTCAGACCGTCATCTAGTGAGAATTAAGTACAGGCAAAGGATCTCACTATTGAGTAAACAAGAAGTCCACAGACGGAAGAGTTTTGACATTAAGAAAATGAAGTTAGAAGAAATACAGAGAGCATATCAGACGAACGTAGTAGAGGGAGTTTAGAATGATACCGACACATCAAATGAACATATAGAAATAATGTGGAAACAATGTAAGACTGCAGTCCTCGAGGCAGCTGGGATAGGTTTTGGGACATGTATGGGCTCAAAGGAAGGCAGGTTGGTTTGATGAAGAATGTATGAGAAATACTGAAGAGCGTAACATAGCACGAAAGAAATTATTTCAGAGAAGAACTAGAGCAAATCTGAATGAATAGCCAAGAGGGTTTGTAGAAAGAAGAAAAGAGCACTAGAAAAGAAAAAAAATAGAAGAAACTGAACAGCTAGGAGAAGAGAAGCAAGTACGTAAAACGTACCAAAAGATAAAAAAAGGAAAGCCTGGATTTCAAACCAGAAGAAATATATCTAGAAATAAAGAAGGGGATTTGATAGGGGAGAGTAATAAAATACTTGACAGATGGGCAGAATACTTCCAAGAGTTACTGAACCCAGAAGTAGAAGGATTAGAGCAAGAAGAACTGGTGGAAATAACTTATTATGGATCAGAGGTCTTAACACCAGAACCCACACTGGAGGAAGTGATACAAGCCATTAAGACCTTAAAAATAATCGAGCAGCTGGAGAAGATCAGATCCAGGCGGAACTTCCAAATATGGTGGGGAAACATTGTGGAAAGCAATACATACAGTAATACTGAACATCTGGCAGGAGGAGAGCACGCCAATGGAGGGGAAAACGGCTATTATGTACCCCATACATAAAAAAGGAGATAAATTAAACTGCCAGGATTACCGAGAAATATCCCTGATAAGTACTACATATAAAGTGTTCTCTATGTGGAATAGAGAATTGGAGACTATCAGACTGGCTTTAGAAAAAATTGGTCAATAACTGACCAAATTTTCACATTACGCATACTACTTGAAAAATGTTATGAACATCAGATGAACATACGCAAGCTTTATATCGATTTTAATCAAACCTATTATAGCATCTCAAGAGTGCCGTTGCGGAATGTGATGGAAGACGCTGGAATACCTAAGAAGCTCGTTAAACTTATTATGATGACCCTCAGTGAAACCAACTGTAATAAAAATACAGGGCGAAATCTCCAAAGAAGTGGATGTGAATAAGGGACTGAGACAGGTTGATAACATCTCCTCACTGCTATTCAACCTGTGCCTAGAAAAAGTCGTAAGTCAGAGAGAATTAATCGTTCACTGCAGTATCTGGCCTACGCTGCTGATGTGGCATCTCTCGCACGAAAGACTGCTGTGCTGGCTGATGCCTATCAACAACTGGGTAGAGGTACAAGGGAACTTGGCCTGGTAGTCAATTTCGGAAAGACGAAATATATGGCCATGTCCAACCAGAAAAATCTACCAAATCTCAGGATAACTGGCAAGGAGTTTGAAATGGCGAGAGATTTCAAGTACCTAGGATCGACTATTACAGGGACAAATTACATCAGCACCGAGGTGAAAGGCACAACAGCAGCAGACAATAGATGCTACTTTGCCACACTACCCATGCTTAGGAGCTCAGTTCTATCTCGAAAATCTAAATTCTCATTTAGAAAACAATTATAAGACCAGTTACTACGTATGGTGCCGAGACATGGACCATGACTACAGATGAGGATCCTTAGCATTTGGGAGAGAAAGAGTCTGCGTAAAATATACGGCCCGATATACGATCAAGAAGGTTGGCGCATCCGTACGAAAGGAGAATTAGAACAACTTTTTGAAGAGCCTGACATTGTCACAACCATTAAAATAAGAAGACTACGGTGCGCAGGAGACGTGGTCAGACTGGAGGCAGACAGAACATGTAAGAAGATTTTTGATGGCAAGGCTGGAGGCAGACGACGGAAGGGACGTCGCGGAAAGAGATGGGTGGACGGAATTGAAGAAGACATGAAAAATCTGGGTGTCAGAAGATAGAGACGGAAAGACATGGATCGGATAGAATGGCAGGATATTGTGATGCAGACCAAGGCTCTTCAAGGGCTGCAGAGCCTAGGAGTAAGTAAGAAAGACTGTTAGGCATTTTAGGTGAACCAGAGATATGTATCAGGAAACGAAAGGAACCAGACAAACTCCTTAATAAACAGAATGCGTCTCCAACAGATGCATATTTAAATATTTGTGACAAGCGACTCAGCTGAGATAGTCACTGTTTCCTACGTACTCTGCCGGCCGCGGTGGTCTCGCGGTTCTAGGCGCGCAGTCCGGAACCGTACGACTGCTATGGTCGCAGGTTCGAATCCTGCCTCGGGCATGGATGTGTGTGATGTCCTTAGGTTAGTTAGGTTTAAGTAGTTCTAAGTTCTAGGGGACTGATGACCACAGCAGTTGAGTCCCATAGTGCTCAGAGCCATTTTGAACCTACATACTCCGACTGCCAACTGCGACGTTGGCTGCCACCTGATGGCGATGCGGATACGAATATCTCGAAAATGACAAAACTGGTCGAATGTTCACATGCTACTGTCGTGAACATCTACGGGAAGAGGTAGAAGGGTAGTGAAACTACCACTAGGCACTAAATGGATGGACGTTCATGACTCTTCACAGAATACGGGGTTCAGAGGCTTTTCTGCTCTGTAGAGTGTGATATATGGTGACCTGTGGCATCTACACCGAAAGAGCACGATGTTGGTGCACGCACAAGAGTGCTTGAGTACACCGTTCATTGTACATTTTTGAACATGGAGGTCCGCAGCAGACCACCTCTACGTGTTCGCGTGTTGGCCCAACGACATCGTCAGTTACGATTGCAGTAGGCACGGGACCATCGGGATTCGACAGTCGTTTCAATGGAAACGTGTCGACTCTTCGGGTGAATCACATTTTTGCTACACTAGGTCGATGGATGTCTCCACAAACGCCCTCATCGAGGTGAATAGCGTCTCGAAACGTGCAACGCGCCACAGACGCAGGCTGTGGAGAGCAGTATTACGCTATGGGAGACATTGTTCTGCGCTTGCATGGGACCTGTGGTAGTAACTGAAGACACGCTGAGCTGCGAACCATCTGCATCCCTTCATGCTTGACGTTTTCTCCGACGGCGATGTCGTCTTTCAGCAGTGTAATTATCCGTGTCTCGGAGCCAGAACCGTACTGCAGTGGTTTGAGGAGCATTATAGCGAGCTCACGTTGATGTCTTGCCGATCAGATTCGCCTGATGTACATTATATGGAACACATCTGGGTCGCTATCGGGCGCCATCACCGCGCACTTAAATCAGCGGCCTCTAATGCCACATACCACCACAAACCTACCAACGATCTGTCAGATCCCTGATACGCAGAATCAGTGGTGTATTTCGTTCCAAAGACCGACAAACAAGCTATTAAACACCTGGCCAAAGTATATTGGCTCATCAATCTACATGCTCCAACCGTTGATGGGGCCACCCTGCGACTGAGTGCTGCAATATGCCGTGCGTACCGCCTTTCACTTCCTAACATCTGTCCAGTAGATGTAAACACCTCAAAGCCGGTAGAGGAGTGCCAGCGAGCTGCAGCAGAAAGCCGCCTTTGTCCGTTTGTACGTGTCGTCGCTTCTAAGTTTATGGGCAGTCATGTAAACTCCTGGCAGCCAGAAGTACAGCGGCATCAGCAGTCAGAAATTTGCATCCAAGAGCTTACACCGTTTTAAATATGATTTTACTGTGTTAATGGCCTACAATATATTCGTCAGAAATTTGCATCATACGGTCTGCTCCTTTATTTCTTTTCCGAAGACCTTACTCCGTTTTAAATATGATTTTACTGAATTAACGGCCTATAATATATTTTTATATTTTACGTATGCCTAATTGAATTATTCTTGCAAATATTTTTATACTTTCTGATTTTCAAAAATTAAAATTGTACTGTAGATAATGCACAGTCCTTGTGCAAAGAGTAGAGAAAGTAAGGTGCACTTGTTGTATCTATATAATTATCTGATTTTTCATGATATGTTTAGTTTGAGAACATATGAACACTTTTTCACTAAACACCGCTCTTAGTTATGATACAGATGGATTTTGGTAACACTTTGGTTAGGACCCAAGTAGACCTATTTTAGTTCACATGTAGACCTAGTCCAAGTCTTTTTACTTGTTTCCAGTTTTAATATAATCTTTCTACAATTTTTTGTAGCATCTGAAGATAGCGTGGCTGAAACCAGTTATCATTGTATCATAATCATGTGTCAATAAATAAGCAAAAATCATAAAAAGTCTCCGCAACCACAAATTACTAAACCCTCATAAAAATTTGATTGCAGGTGGTACCAATACACGGGTCCCACTAATGTCGTATTGTTAGCATAGTGTGTAAAACAGAGTATTTTGTGCCTATTTTTTTGTGTGACCTACCACTGGAGACTTTATAATCATTAACTGGTGCATAACTATAAATTATGACTTCCTCTGAATAGAATATGGAGTAGTAAAATTCATGATGGCTTAGTAGGAGTGTAATATTTCCCTCCCTTTAGTGTCCTAGGGATAAACGAAAAGTCACTTTTTCTCAACATAAGTGCTATTGTATTATTCTGAGTTTTGCGTTCTATGTTTTGGCGATTGCATATTATACATTTTTCCCGGTTGTGAAGCAATTTTTACAGCAGAAAGGTATCTGGATGCCCAAACAGAATAAATCCTAACCATATTATTAATATGTAGGAAACCAAAGTTCCCTTGCACCGAAATACTTAGTAATTATCCGTGAAGAGTCTCCGAAATTTTATCAATAGAGATCTGGTTCACCTTGATAATTTGGTGAATATCGTCGGAGGCTCTGTGAGACTGCTCGCGGATGAAGCCGTAATAAAAAGCAAAGCGACAACGTTAGAAAAATGAAGCGAAATGTAGACAGTTCTTCAGAGAATCGACAGTATATGCTGGGAATGCTATTTGACTCCAAGGTAAACAAATGTAGCGTATTGCGAACAACCAAGCCGAAAACCATTATTGTTAGCATACACGACTGGACGGCCAATTACTGGAAGCTGTGACAACCACAAAACATCTGGGGGTATGCGTCAGTAATGACCTGAACTGGAAATGCCATATGAAATTAACTGTAATATACCGGGTGCTGCACAGAAGTTTCTTGAAAGAATGATAAGAAAACGTAGTTCATCGACGAAAGTAGTAGCTTACAAAATCCTAGTTCGATCCGTTACTGAGTATTGATCGTCACTCTTGAACGTCTGCTACGTAGGATTAATAGGGTCGATAGAGAAAAATCCAAAGAAAATTGGCCGTTTCGTTTTGGTTTCTTTTAGAAAACGCGAGGGCAACACTGATGCAACTCCAGTGGCTGACGAAACAAGAGAGACGTTTTGCATCACGGAGAAGTTGATTGGAAATGTACGTTGCAAGAAGAGTCAGGCAACAGGATTACTTCCATCGACATACATTTACCGAAATTCCCATGACTGGAAAACCCGAAAAATTAGACCTTACTCGATAGTTTACCTAAAGTCTTTCTCCTGTACACCATACACGAACGAAACAAAAAAGGAAGAGGGGGAGAGATATTGGCACCAGAAGTACCCTTTACCACACATCGTAAAGTTACTTTCACGGTATGAGTATAGATTTAGACAGTCATGTGTGTTGGCTGAAATACGATAAAGATTTTTTTGGAAATTTGTGGTAAGATCCTATGGGACCAAATTGCTGAAGGACAACATACACACCCATGCCCGAGGGAGGACTCGAACCTCCGACGGAGCAAGCCCCGCGAACCGTAACTAGGCGCTCTAGACCGCACGGCTACACCACGCGGCCACGATATTGATATCAAAGAAGACGTAAAAGAGATACTCTCAATCCAGCGGTACATATTCAGTCGTACTCGCCCCTGAACACTACTGTGGAAGCGCTCTACTTACATACAGCAATTTCCAATCCTCTTGGGTAGAAAAAACGTATCCTCACCGCCAGTCGTTTGACATCTACTTCTGGATAAAAGATTCTTCTAGATTTTTCCATGCAAACTAGTCCATAAAAGAGACAGATTACTTTAAACTATGAGGCAGTTGTGCTTTTTAGGCGACAAGTCAGTCTTTAATTACGTACTCATCGGCACAATATGAAGAAACATTTCTATTGCTTCAGTCTACGTATTGTTGGTTTAAGCGAGAATTAAAAATTAGAAAGACATTGGTTTGAGCATCTCTCGTTTTAAGATCAATATCTCCCCGTGTTTCAGAGAATAGCATACAACTTGGGGTGTCTTTTATTTCGATAAACAACGCAATACAGCAAACAGTCGCTTTTTAACATGTTCCGAGCTCCCCCCTGTGTCCTCAGTGGCCTTCAAATGACATATTTTTCGGCAGTCTGTCGACTAAATTTTGAATGCTAAAGCTATCCTTCCAAAAATAACGATGCCGTGCCCAACCACCATTATAATAGAATAAATAATGCAGGTGACAAATGTTACAACTACAGATTGCTGTTAAAAATGTCAGCAACAAGCCAGTTCCCACAGACTTTACGTGCTTAGGAGGAAATACTAGCTGCATGTGTTTTCTCTTTATGTGAATTCCGAACAGCGATTAGTTGCCTGTAATCTCCCTGGTTTTCTGGGCGTGCTTGATTAATGACGTACTTCCGGATGTCCAGCCGAACTTTTGCTTCCAGTTTATGCACAATATTACGATGATTGATCCTGTCATCTCCCTTAGGTACTGGGGGTTGTGGGTAAAATGGAAAAAACAACCCTATAGGATACGCGGAAGCACACTATTAATACTATAAGCAGACCATTTATGTGAAACACATACTTGGTTAAATACACTGAAGAGCCAAAGAAACTGGTACACCTGCCTAATATCGTGTAGGTCCCCGCGAACACGCAGAAAGCCACAGCACGATGTGGCATGGATTCGACTAATGTCTGAAGTACTGCTGGAGGGAATTGACACCATGAATCCTGCAGGGCTGTCCATAAACCCGTAGGACTACGAGGGGGTGGAGATATCTTCTGAACAGCACGTTGTAAGGCATCCCAGATATGCTCAATAATGTTCATCTCTGGGGAGTTTGGTGACCAGCGGAAGCGTTTAACCTCAGAGGAGTGTTCATAGAGCCACTCTGTAGCAATTCTGGACGTGTGGGATGTCGTATTGCCCTTCAGAAATTACCCATGACCGTTGGAATGCACAATGAATATGAATGGACGCAGCTGATCAGACATGATGCTTACGTACGTGTCACCTGTCGGAGTCGTATCTAGAAGTATCAGGGGTCCCATATCAATCCAACTGCACACTCCCCACACCATTACAGAGCCTCCACCGGCTTGAACAGTGCCCTGCTGACATGCAGGGTCCCGATTCATGAGATTGTCTCCGTAGCCGTACACGTCCATACGCTCGATACAATTTCAAAAGAGACTCGTCCGACGAGGCCACATGTTTACAGTCATCAACAGTCGAATGTCGGAGTTGACGGACCCAGACGAGGCGTAAAGCTTTGTGTCGTTCAGTCATCAAGGGTATACGAGTTGGCCTTCGGGTCCGAAAGCCCATATCGATGATATTTCGTTGAATGCTTCGCACGCTGGCCCAGCATTGAAATCTGCAGCATTTGCGGAAGGCTTGCACCTCTGTCACGTTGAACGATTCATTTGAGCAGTCGTCGTTGGTCCCGTTCTTGTAGGATCTTATTCTGGCCGCAACGATGGCGGTGATTTGATGTTTCACGGAATTCCTGATATTCACGGTACACTCGTGAAATGGACGTACGGAAAAATCCCCACTTCGTCGCTACCGCGGAAATGCTGCATTCCATAGTTTGTGCGCCGACTATAGCACCACGTACAAACTCACTTAAATCTTGATAACTTGCCATTGTAACAGCAGTAACCGATCTAACAGCTGTGTCAGAAACTTGATGTCTTATATAGGCGTTGCCGGGAGCAGCGCCTTATTCTGCCAGGTTACATATCTCTGTATTTGAGTACGCATGCCTGTACCAATTTCTTTAGCGCTTCAGTGTATATCGTTTAATACTTGGTAAATTCTGTATCTCTTCTCACAGTGTAAATAAGGTATGAGTCGTGGAAACAGAAACTTAAAGCAACTGAAATGGGGTACACCGTTCGCCTGGTGCAAGTCTTTCGAGTTGACGCCACTTCGGCGACTTGCGTGTAGATGGGGATGAAATGATGATGATAAGGACAACACAACACCCAGTCCATGATCGGAGAAAATCTCCGGTCCAACCGGGAATCGAACCTGGGCCGTTAGGTATGACATTCCGTCGCTCTGACCACTCAGCTATCAGGGGCGGACTTGAAGCAACTTATAGCGTGTTGCTAATAAGCAAAGGAAGAAGAATCAGAAATAATAATACAACACACACATAAACTTCGTCTGCTAGTTAGTATTGGATACTAACTTGGTTCTCAAGTCCAAGATGGAACAGACCGTCTTTCACTATGTACTCGACATAAGAAAGATTTTGTTTTAAATGTACGCGCTTCTATGCAGGAATCGCGTAACTCAAATAAACACACGCAACCCCGTTGATTAATAAGGAGTTAGGAATAACTCTTCAAACTGTTCGACGAAGTGAAGTGAGTGCTTTGCATTTCTTTTCGCTTATCTTTTGGGCATCAAAGTACTCTACTCCTTCGGCGCATCTTTTACTAGCATTTACGTCGCCTGTTCTCTCATATGGCACTTCTGACTCAGGGCTCTACAGATACAGCAGCAGCGGCGAGATGACGACTTAGATGTTAGATGAGTGACAGATTAATCCATCCATTACCGCAAGTACTTCGATAAAGCACCGCTGATGCGTGTTAGTATTCGAGGAGATAATTATCAGTCCTGAGTATTCCATTGACGCAATCGTTACAAAATTCTTTTTTTATCTTGATAATAATTTCCAGTGATTTTTCACAGTAGCCAAGCATCTTCAATGCTAAGTTATTTTCTCGTAGAAGGACGATTCCTCAGTTTCTAGAAACAGAGTTTCTTTCGTCTGCTTCAAAAATCTTTCTGTCTCTGACCACCTTCGTAATATACCATGTTACATAAACATAATAGCTGAACGAGCCTCACTGTAGAAATGTCGTGAACATAGATCATTATTCCATGCGCAGGACAAGAGGAGGAACATACGCTGCTCAAAAGAGGATTCATACCACCTGTATGTCAACATGTGTGGGCTTAAATTCAAGGGGAGCGTAGAATGGAAGAACAAACCTTAAGAGATTCTAAAATGTCAAAACCGCCTGTTGTATAACATTCAGTACAATCTTCCTCCACACCGCGCACTGTAACGACTTGGAACCTTGTTATCATGCTGTTCACAAGTTGGTCGAGAAGTTGCTGCTAAAGCATATCACACTCTGCAACAGCGGCTCTCCTGAGGACATCTAGTGAGCAAGCAGGCCTGTTACTACGTACTGTTATGTATCAACAGGTGCCAATCGGGTTCATGTTAGCTTATACCGCATGTCATTCCTTTCGATTGATTCCTTCCTCCTGGAGGAAGGTGTTCACGAGGTGGGCATGGTGTGGACTTACATTATCGTCTGGAAAGAAGAATCCATCGGTGGAATGTTGAAAGCAGGACTGCACAATAGTTTGAATGATCCAGTCCTGATACTGAACAGTCTCAGAAAAATTCTCGACACCGATGAAAGGTGTCCGTCACGCCTGTACATTGTTAAGTGCACAAAATGTGACGACTCCACCTCCTTTCAGAGCCTTCTCCATCCCCTTTCAGAACCTTTTGGAGTGAGTGTATATGTGAATGATTAGACATTACCTATACAGTTACGAGTATTTACATAAAATTCCTGAACCATGTTTATTTTTAACCTCACAAGAATAATAGTAGGATCTTTACTAAGAAACCCATCTTATGTAACTACTCAGTGTGATTCAACTGCTCCTACCTAATGGTTTTGTGCAACCATTAATGCCTTCAAAAAGCACGCGCGATATTTTCATTTTCTCTCGCATGCTATGCACAAACTATTAGTTCTACAGAAAAAAATGAAAAGTACTTTTTTTAAAAAATTTAATGCAGTTAAGTTTGTTCTGACATACGTTTTAGCTAGAGGCCATAGTTTTCGAATTATTAAAGAAATCGTACAAAAGCGACCTTCACACGCGGTTTTCTTGAATAACTCGAAAACCATGGCTTCCACTGAAGACAATCCCAGCACAAAATTTAACTACATTAAAATTGTTTAAAAAAATTCTACTCTGTCATAGAGTTTCACATCTTCAGCTGAAGTAAGCTAATTTATAGTTCAGTATCAGATATGTGAACAAATAAATAACCAGATAAGTCGTTAGCAAGACTTTCATCACCCGGCATGGTCCTATTGGAGATTCCGTTTCCTTTCTCCGACCTTTAGACGGACTTCCATAGTCTCACTGATGAAACGTAGAATCATTACCTACTTGCGACTGTGGATCAGCACTTACGTCTCTTGTATTCAGGTCTAAGATAACAAAAGAGGAAGCCTTAAAACACAGTGATGCAGGAGAGCGTCTAAATAGTACGGAACTGTAGGAATCAGGTACTGGCATATTAAAACCGTGAAAAGTGTCATGACGTTTGAACGGGTGATTCAGCCAGAACGAAGGCTGTTGGCAAACTTCTGAGCTTTTGGTTCGTGTTCCTGCACAGCAGACACTGTTAATGTCAAAAAGTTCCATAATGAAAACACATTTTACCCTTATTTATGTTGGAAAATCACACTCTCTTCCCTCCTCCGAATTACCTCACACTCGCACAATTCACACGTTACATAGACACACACGTACGCCCACACTGATCAAGTTCCTAATTTTTAGCGCTATTAGAATTATTCTGATTTCTGAAACACATCACTGAGACCATGTACAGTGAAGGGTTACCCTAGTGTTATAGACTGAGTAAAGTAGCACGGGAAACAAAGAGAGGAAACTAGCGATATCTTTTGTTGACAAATGTCATCGAGAAAGCATTGAAACATCGAGAGACCTTCTGCCTTTCATACTACACTATGCTAATCGCGTGACTGTAAGTCATTCAGAGAGTTTAATAACATTATCATTAAACTTAAGGCGCAAGAGCGAAAACAATAGAGGAACATTCGAGCAGTAAACGTCCAGCTGCATCTTTCGTAATTACATGTCACAGAGTGAAAATGCCGTCTCAACGCTGTGATGATGTCGAATGTTAGACAGAGCAATGATTTGACTGGAATAGCAGTGACATTGTGTTGTTTCTCGATGTATACGGGAATTTTGCTCTGCTTGAGTACCTGAGCTTGTAATTCACGAGTACGGCGGGGCGCTGTTTGTTTACACTCCGTGTTAGGTTAGAGATATGGGGGACGGTACTGAGTGCAGTGCAGTAAATATAGATATACTCTGTTCATCATAAGGATAAACCCGATGTAAACAAACACAAACGCGATGGTTTGTCAGGAGCCGTTGCACACGTACGCTGGGTGCTGTTACGCTCTTGGAAGTAAGTCCTATTTATGTATTAGATACCTTATTACTAAGTTGCGTCAAATGAAACTTTAAGATATTCTTGTTAACAGCCTCAACGTTTTCCTTGATAATGCTTTAGCTTTGAAGCTTTAATTTCAAAAATTGTCTACAGTCACATTCGCTGTACTGTTGTGTTCTGATTGTCGCGCAGTTAATACGCCGTATGAAAATAGCTCAGGCTGCTTCCTGCTCCGTAGTGAAACACGCGTGTGGAACACGGTTAAAAAGTGCCGAGAAATAGTTTGATTATTCTCAGAGTTTTTCATAAATTTTTGATGCAGTTGATATACTATTACGCAATGTATAGCGGACTCGGTAACGTAGTAGTTTGATAACCTACTGCCGTTCATGGACCGTTAGTTCAAGTCTCGCCGGCCGGGTTCATCCTGTTTTCATTCAATTTCAAATCCCTATGTCTTGTAATTGTAAACCATTTTCATTTTTTATGAAGAATGCACGTCTTCGTGTTTCTGATTACATATTGCAAGCGAAATTTGTTTTCATTTAAAATATAAATTCTTAGTTATCGAAATTTTATGAAAAATTATTAATAAAGGTTACTTAAATTAAGAAAGCATAACAATTTAATTTTTAGGACAAAAATCAAAAACCAAATACTCTTTATTTAAACTGTGCCCATTGTTTTATACCACAGATGTAGACTCACACGAACCAGAGTGGTAAGTGTCGTAGAAACAAAAAGCAATCATTTTCGTAGCGCATACCATACAAATACTGCATTTTTACATTTAACACTGTACCATTACAGCGTGAACCCAAAAAAAGTGATCTGGAGCCAGGTTAAGGGATTTGTCGCGAGAAATGACAAGATGTTAAGCTGCTAGACACACTGGAACTAACGCACGCAGCTTTTTCACATGTCACTGACGATCGCTAGCGGAATATAGAACGGCACGTCATAAAAGAAGAGGAAAAAATGCGGCAACTGTGTGGCTTCGTGGATTCTGTTGTCGACTCGTTATCATCATAGAGATGACAGCTCCAGAACAGAAATTAATTTTCCGGATTCGGATAGGGAAGTAGCTAAGAGATTACCACATGACTGACGCGCATTTTGTGCTTTCCGTCTGGTCGCCTAAGAAGCGTGAGGTAATGCTGCAGTGTAGCAGAATATTATTTGATTCTCTTTAGAAATTAAATGCCATTCGAGACTATGTAGTTTCTCTGGTTGTCTCTTTTTACGTCTAAAGTGTAACTGTAACTTCAGTGGCTTCAATATTCAACAATACTGTGAAATCCCACCAGTATACTTTTGCATCACATATAGCTCACTCAGAAAAATTATCATGTGTTTAAGTTAGGAGTTTTCATCACTCTAGTTTGTAATTAGGACACAATTTTAGTTGCGTATGATTTTCCTCCGTGCGTAAACACCACTTCATCAGCAAACAGACTGATCTGGATTAAGTCGTATTTACTAATTACTTATCTTCCAGCATTCGTACCGCCTAGTATGATTTCCTTCCGCAAGATGTTGAGAGTCATAAAAGTACAAGTCCTCTTATCCATACTATGCCTTATTTAAGTGTTCGTGTGTGTGTGTGTGTGTGTGTGTGTGTGTGTGCGAGCGTTGTGTAGAAAACAGTTGCACAAAATCTCCTTAACAGCTGCTGCTTGTACTGCATTCAATCGCTTTAGAAGTATTCTCCGCCTCTTTTACATCTCATTGACCCAGTCATTTTGATACCTTGAGGAAACCAAGTAGAGAAGTACATTAGCGCTAATCCTTTGAATCTCTGTTCTGGGAGTATTCTTCGTTTACGTTACCCTGTTGTGGGGGTATTCTTCGTTTACAAACTGACGCATTCATATTTGCGTTACAATGAGCGTAGACTTTCACGATGTCCTCGTACTCTGTATCTGCAGTTTCTCGTGGTATAAAAAAAAAATGGCTCTGAGCACTATGAGACTTAACATCTTAGGTCATCAGTCCCCTAGAACTTAGAACTACTTAAACCTAACTAACCTAAGGACATCACAAACATCCATGCCCGAGGCAGGATTCGAACCTGCGACCGTACCAGTGGCGCGGTTTCCGACTGCAGCGCCTAAACCACGTGGCCACCGCGGTCGGCTCGTGGTATAAAAGTATTGAATGCAAACTACGCTAGTAAACTGCTACAAACTTCCTAGTTCAGACAAATAAGAACAATAGGAATCAAAATTTCATCGTTACATGCCTGAGCAATAAATGTTACAATTCGCGTGGAAAACATGTCAGATGCCGTGAGTTTTAAATGATTCCACCTTGGGTACCATAAAAATAGCAGGTTGTACTGTGGATATAATGGTTGCCATGTATTATTTATTTCTGTTACACTGCTACCAGTCATCTCATATTTGTGTCACATTTTAAACCAACAGATGGCGACGCATTGTGAACATGTCTTGTTCATCTTGAAATGCACTTGCATCAAAAAAATTCAAGAAAAATATATCACTTAGATAATCTAAAATTAAAAGAAATGTTGATAAAATCTGTATTCTCTTTTAGAATCAAATATGGGAATCGTGCAGATCTTTTGGTAGATATTTTATTTGCTTTACTTACTTAACAATTTCGACTTTTTCTTTTACTATTTTTATTAATTTTATATTAACTACATATTAAGCGTCGTAAATGCTTCTCATCTGGTATCATTTAATAGCGTTCATTTTGGTGATATAAGTACTTCTTTTGACAAACTGTGGAACACAAAGAAGATTTTAACAATACTTTGTTATACATTTACAAATATATGGTCTGCAATAGAATCAAGTGCGCATATTATTCGTATGTACGACACTGCATCTGTGTGCTACACGAAATATGCAATTATAATAACGTGCAACTAAACCCGCGAGCAAACTGCCCAATGTTTACCCCTAAAGATGACTCTGGAAGAAAATGCCTCTGAGCACTATGGGACTCAACTTCTCAGGTCATTAGTCCCGTAGAACATAGAACTAGTTAAACCTAACTAGCCTAAGGACATCACACGCATCCATGCCCGATGCAGGATTCGAACCTGCGACCATAGCGGTCTCGTGGTTCCAGACTGCAACGCCTAGAACCGCACGACCACTTCGGCCGGTGACTCTGGGAGATATATCGCCAGCACGGAGTACTGATGTTCGATTACAATGGGCAGCCTGAGACGTGGCTGGAAAACTCAGGTAATGTAATCTCCACAGTAAGAAGCTCTGGCTAACTCGCACTCACTGTGCCTATCCTTCAGCGGAATCGTCTCTGATAGATTTCCCATACACATTGTTCAGCGGTTTTGTTTATTATTGACCAATGTTTGACTCAAGATGCTCATCTTCGGACGGTCCGTCTTCTTAAGGTGATAATTCTTCAGGTCAGGTTTTCTAAGTGGCACATCGAGTTGTTAGTGGTCATTTAGTTCTTACATCTAGACTTGGCCAATGGTTGACAACCTACAGACAAAGACTCTTTGACGACGTGCTGCTTACTTTCTAGGTGCAGTTCGGAACGGGCTAACGCGAACTGTGAAGTGGAATGGAAATCTAAAACTAGCTGTGAAACTATGTGGTACAAATTATGTCAATAGATCCGTTAATAGATAGTGGCTGGATGGGGCGCCAGGGGAGGGGGGAGGGCGGGGGAACCGACGACAGGGAGGAACGAAAAAGCAAAGTCTGCGTGTTTCATCTGTTGTTGTGCAACGCTCAGCCTGATAGCTTGTAAATCTTCGCAACACTAAGTGGGACGGAAAAGTTATTTTGTTGCTGTACTGCAAGATTCGTGTTTTGGGAACTCAAATTAATTCTCGCTGCTGACGAAGAGCGGGAATCAGTTTATTGGAGCAGCTTAGGTCAGCGACAAGAACGCTGTTTAGCAACAAAACAGTAAGCTTTCAGGTATGTGTTTATCTTTCTAGTAGAGTGGAAAGAACATACGTATTTAGTACCCTTAACATGTCGTGTTTTGTACCTACAATACAGCGTCTGTGGGAAGTGTTACTCTTCCGATTTCCTCTCAAGAAATCTGCTTCGGAGAGTCAATACCAGGCTTTCGGATCTATGTGTGTCTTTCAAGTAGAGCGGAAAGAACACGCCTATTTAGTACCTTGCCGGGCTTTGTACCTACAAGACAGCATTTACGGGAACTGTTACTTCTCTAGATTCATCTCAAGAAATCTGCTTCGGAAAGTCATCGTTTGCTAGTAGAAGCGTATTTAAAACCTACTCTTTTGGAAACAACGGGTAGAAATTGGTGTTGACGATAAAAAAAAAGTGCATCCTGGTCAGTGTGGTGCACCATGCACCACAAGCTGCTGCAACGGGTTAGGTGGTGAACACTGAAAGCTACGAAGCACAATTACTGAATCAGAATAGCGACTTAAACGCTCGATATATGCTCAGAGAAACGAGAAAGTCATTCTGATTTATGAAAACGCAAAACAACATGCTGAAAAACGAGTAAAGGAAACCTTGAAGGAACTTCGATGGGATATATTACACCATCCGCCATATTCAGTCAACATTATCCTTCCGATTACTTGTTTCGCTCGATGCAGCATGCCCTTTCTGAACAACTCTTCAGATCTTTTAACTATCTCGAAAACTGGCTGCATTTGTGGATCACCCGAAAAGAATCTGAATATTTTTTAACGGAGTATCGATTTGTTATCCGATAAGTGGTAAAAGGTTAGCTGCCGAAGAACATTACTTTCAGTAAATTACACTATTCTATTAAGCTAAACGTCCGCCCCCATAGATGAGTGATACTGGTACGGTAGCTCAGCGTGTTCGGTCAGAAGGCTGCGTGCTCTCTGTAATAAAAAACTGAGTCAAGGCATCAAGGATCAGCCTTAACGGATGTCTTGTGACGTCCGTCCAGACCAAACGCAACGCATTACATCAAACGAAAAAAAAGTGGTCAGTGTGCCGCCCTACGGGCCCTGTTTCGATTCCCGGCTGGGTCTGGGATTTTCTCCGCTCAGGGACTGGGTGTTGTGTTGTCTTCATCATCATTTCATCCCCATCCGGCGCGCAGGTCGCCCAATGTGGCGTCGAATGTAATAAGACATGCACCAAGGCGGCCGGCTAATGGCGCCATACGCTCATTTCCATTAAGATAAACGTTTTTTCAGTCCAAGAAAGAGCGAGAATGAGTTCAATTACGCAGTAGCTCATTCTCTGCACATCAACTGTTCCGTTTACTGTTTCGGCGCCCTGAGGCTTCATTTGTGTCGTATTTCTTGTTGTGGAATCCCGTACTACACCAGTAGCAAAGATATGCGGCGCTCTTTAGCAATTCAAGACAACCTGGAAATATATCTAAAAATCGAAAAAAACAAGGCTAACAAGAACAACTGATTCTTATGGATGACCTTTTCTAACCATATACATATACTCCTCTCCTCCACACCCCATCCACCCTCCTTAGGACAAACGGCCACTAGCCACCTTCCATCAACAGAATGATCGACAAGATTTATTCATCGTAGTAATTTTTAAATTATTTAAGTAACTGAAATTTTATTTTAACCTGATATTCTCGATACAGACACTTCTGGCGATGAACAAAGTATGCTGGAGCAGTATCATTATGAAATTTATAAAGTCAGCACCTGTCAGGAACTAAGTTTACTGTTAGCAGTACAACACAAATAAATATAGCATACTGGTATGTTTAAGTGACGTGTTGTGCTTAAAATGATATACACTGCTAGGTAGGATTGACAGAGGAAATAGAAAACATCCAAATAAGAGCAGTACGTATCGTTACGGGTTCAATTAATAAGCCTGAAAGCGTCTCGAAGATGCTCAGCCAACTCCAGTGACAGGCTGCGCATGAGACGCGTTCTGCATGACGATTTGGTTTGCTGTTAAAATTCTGAGAGTGTACGTTTTTACATATGTTGTTGTTGTTCTTGGGAAGGAGACCACACAGCGATGTCATCGGTCTCATCGGATGAGGGAAGGACGGGGAAGGAAGTCGGCCGTGCCCTTTCAAAGAGACCATCCCGGCATTTGCCTGGAGCGATTTAGGGAAATCACGGAAAACCTGAATCAGGACGGCCGGACGCGGGATTGAACCGTCGTCCTCCCGAATGCGAGTCCAGTGTGCTAACCACTGCGCCACCTCGCTCTGTTTTACATATGTCAACCAAAATATTGCTTCCTCGTATGAACATCTCGTGAAAAGACTGTGAGTATAAAATTGGAGACATTGGAGCACACGCAGTGGCTTTTCTACAGTTCTTTTCCCCGCTGACCATTTGCCACGGAACAGGAAAGAAGGGGAGTGACGCGGGACACACGAAGTACCTATCAGCAACAGCCATGGCATAGATGTAACTGTGCTCTTGTGAGCTAGCTGACAGAGTGTGGGCTGCAGACCACAAGATGTACTAGCGAGGACCCGGCCTAAGGTGCCGGTCGACGACCTGCGAGGGCGAAGCCGCGACCCACAGAGTCGGCGCCTCAGGTGGACGGGCGACATTCCAGGCGCGGCGGCCTCGCCGTGGCGAAACCGTGGCCTTCGCGGCGGCGAGCTGCAACATCACGCCACCAACTCTACGCCGGGTCTTCCCGCCTGACGCACCTCGATAGCGTGGACACCTTATATACAAACTTTTCTCAGATGGTATCAATCTTTTAATAGGTTCCACAACGCCCGGAGGCACGGGACTAAGATTCCCTCCCCCCCTTCTTTCCCAAATATAGCTTTATTTTTAACGTGGCAAAATCGCATGTGATTTTAATAACAATAGAATATATAAAATCAGTTTAATTGACTCAACTGTGTGTTCTTGGTGAAGCAATTGTAAATTAACACCGTTTTTTGCTTTGTTTCACAACTTTTATTATGGTTACTGCGCAACCTAGGTTTCGGGTTATAAGCCTGTTTCCAAGTACATTACTGATTCCAAAGATGATAATGCAAAGATAAATATGACGATAAGGCAAAGATAGTCGTCTGAACTTCTTAATGTATCGGTCCTTGGCTTAATGTAAAATTACTTCAATGGCCGTTTACGACACGTTACACATGGAATTACACAATTCAGCAGTTACACTAACATGACTGAACATACGTAGGAATGAAGTTACGCACCAGCCAAGAACTTTTTATCTAGTGATAGTCTAAGGTCTGTAGTTTTACTTCTATCCCGGAGTTGTGATGTCATATAAAAGAGGTGACGAATTGAGTTTGCTCGTTTAATAATGGGTGTGGGGACGTACACGTTTGTAGTTTAATTTCTAAAATTTCTAACTGACTGAGTTTAGCCCCCTTGTTCTCTTTGTGTAAGGCTTGTAAATCTATTATGTATTTGTGGTTGTTGTTAAGGCAATGTTCCGCAAAGACTGGATGTATAAAACATTGTAATATATTAAGAATTATTCACCATGTAATTATGTAATAGGCGTATTTAAACTGTTTTAGCATGTAATTATCTGAACTGTTTCTTATTTAAATTGTTTTGTTAATTAAATTGCATTGTGTATTATTGAGAAAGAGCGGGAAACCGCGCATAGATACATTTTGAGAAAGAGCGGGAAACAGCGCGCAGTAATACATCTGTGATGGTAGCAGGGATTGTCTGCACCAAAAACCATTGTTGGCGGCGAGACCGCACTTTTGTAGCATTGAGCGTTGGAAGCGAGCAGTTGCGAGTAAGATGTGAGACGAGGCAGTCGTAGCTAGCGAGACATGAGAGGAGGTCGCTGTAAGCGAGGTATGAATTAACACTTTGAAAGAAGCGGTGTGCTCGCCAGCCACTCGCTATATGTAGCGCAATGCTAGTTTTTAAGAATTTTTGTAAAGAACTATGCCCCTTGTAATTGTTTGTCAAGATCGTTCTCAGAATATAGTTATGTAATTTTGATGGAAAATTAGGTATGTAGCGCAACGCTACTTTTTAAGAATTTTTGTAAAGAACTATACCCCTTGTAATTGTTTGTCAAGATCGTTCTCAGAATATAGTTAACTTCTACCAGATTAAATGCATTAAGAATTTTCTATCCCAAAATCATTCACGTAAATGCTTTACGGAATTTATTGTTATCTTAAAAGAAAAGTCTAAACTGAGCTTCAGCTTTTATCAAATCTAAATTAACTTCAACTTAAAGAATTCCAGTCACAAAGTATTATGAAACTCCACCAACAGCTTATAATTATGTTAAAGAGAAGTAAGTATATTCATTCCACAGTTTGCTGTAGCAGTCAGATGGCGATCCAGTATAAATAATTAAAGGTAAGAATCAGTCTTAATAATTTCAGGTAACGACTGAGGGCCACGGCGACAACACATTTTATGTTTCGTCGTAATAATCAGCAGGTAGTCTTGACAGAGCAGCAGTTAAAAGATTTTAAGAGACGCAGCGTTCAGTCAGCAAGCAAACGTTCATCCAATATTAGACGGGAAGGTTTAAACCAAGTTTCTTTTTGTGGCCGTTTTTCGCAGCAGCTACACTAAAAATGTAGCAGTTAACTAGAAAACGCCATTTTGCGTTCTACACATCAGTTTTTATTTATATACCCAGACGCCTTCCGTCTTTTTAAGTGGGCATCGTCAGTGGAGGTCCTCGAATATAAAATGGCTTTTCGTTGCGCAGTATTGGTATTTAGATGTCAAACAGTTCATTAAGATCGTGCAGTTCTCCCACGTGGAAAACCAGTTAAAAAGTCTCATTTTTCGTGCAGAGTCGCTGTAGTTTCCTATAAAATTAATCCACCTGCAATTTGCACTGTCTAGTGTACGATTTGTAAGTGATGACACCTTCCTCGATTTCTTGTTTATAGTTGTTTCCTGTCGTCTGTATCCATGTGCGTTTGTGCAAGTATAACAAAGAACTCAGTGTTTACACTAAGTGACTGCATAGTAGACAAACACACAAATACACACACACACACACACCCTTATAGCACTTTGTTGTCCATCTGTCTGTCTGTGTGTCCAACTGTTCAAATCCTTTTTTTCTGAGGAACGGGTAGGCGTATCAAGTTGAATTTTATGTCACATACTAAGGTCTGCGGTACCTTGGCGATGTAAGAAAGATGAAGCTTCCAAGTGAAACCAAGCAAAATATACAACCATTTATGTCACATATTTGGATACTCGTAAACTGATTCATCATAACCTGTAGAGTACTTCCGGTTGATCTAGAATCACGGTATTTGGTAAGAAGTTAGATTTCAAGTACAAGTAAACGCAAAAATCCAAAAATTGTTAATTTGCAATCACATCGTACAACAAAATATTTGTTTTTGTTATTTTTATCTGGTTGCTTGTCTGTCCGTCTTTTAAGATCCCTTTTTCTCGCAAACAGGTTGGCGAATCAAGTTCAGATTTATGTCACAAAATTAATTCTATAGTTACATGACGATGTAAGAGATTTAAGCTTCTAAGTCAATGTAATAACGACCGTTCATGTCGAAAATTGTTGAACTGTAATTATGTCACTTTAAAATATATTTATCCATTATATATATATAGCTTACATTGCAGTCATCATCCGTCTAAAGCATAATAGGACAATACTAATTCAAGAAAACATAAAATATAAGCTGTAATCATGTTTTAGTTAGTAAATAAAAAATAATTTATTAAATATTCTCTCTATATATACAAACTAAAGACTACCGCTAGCTTTTTTTTTATATACATCCTGGTTACTAAATGGTTCAAATGGCTCTGAGCACTATGGGACTTAACATCTGAGGTGATCAGGCCCCTAGAACTTAGAACTACTTAATTCTAACTAACCTAAGGACATCACACACATTCATTCCCAAGGCAGGAATCGAACCTGCGACCGTAGCGGTCGCGCGGTTCCAGACTGTAGCGCCTAGAACCACTCGGACACCCCGGCCAGCCATCCTGGTTACTCTCTGAAATTATTGGAGAGACTTTAATAAGGCATTGGAATTCTCTGTACCGATCTTGCTAGTATTGGTATCGATAACAGGCAGAAATCGTGGAGATTCTTGATTTCAGGAATGGATCAACCATATATAAACATAATTAAGTTTGTACGGAACCTTCAGTGCGCGAATCCTACTCGAACTTGGCCAGGTTTTCTATTAAGAAGCGATTCACACATTGTTTATAAACAGTTGTAGTAATAATAATAATAAATGCATTAATGACCAAATGTAATAATGGAATACAATAAAAATAAACTACTGTTCGTAAGAGATCCCAGGTTAGGAATGCTTACAACTGCTTCACAGTATATCCTTTGTAAAGTGGAAATAAAATAGCTAGGGCGGTATTTTGACAGTACAATTTTATTGTTTTCTATGAAAATTTCGATGGTGACTGGTCACAATCCCAATGTCTATGTGCCCCAAACCTTTAATATAAAAATTATAAAGGTGGTAGAAGATCCTAAACAGAACGTTGAGGAAAGGAGTTAATTGTCAGAAATGACGTTTTTGACTTAAAAACCGTACACCTGGCAACAACTTCGGACTCAATGTATGCGCTAGAACAGCACATAAAATTTTACCACAATATCTCTCTAACACACTTGTTTCCTGTTGTACAGTGACGCGTACTGCTAGATCCTATCAACAGAGTCCGTTTACGCCCAAAGGGACTCAAGCCACCGCTTCGGGCGCCAAGCTGGGAGAGGCGCCAGACGCTACTACTGTGAGATTTGTATGCAGGACATATCACAGTCAGAAGAGGCAGTGTAACGGTGTTTCGTACACCTATTACGCCATGTAACGCTATAGGAAAACAAACAAACTAGCATTCGTCACAGATGGTAGCATGTTGTTTCTAATGCAACCTACACAAAGTACGTGAAGTATTTGTAGCCGACCACTGTTTTTTTAGAGAACTAAGTTTAAAATCCTTTACAGTCTTTATAATTTTGTCCCGAAAGATTTGGATATCCAGTGTGTGTGTGTGTTGTTATTAAACAGAAGTCTATGAACCGAGTGTAAACTTAAAATGACGTCATAATCCGCTCCTAATCTCTGACCTATAATCAACTTGGGCACCCCCTATTACTAGGAAAGCCTCAGAATTTGCACAAGGAAGGAAGTGGTACGTTTGAAATTGGCAGCATGTTTGGAAGAAGGAAGGAAGAATGAAGTGTAACGTCATGTCGACGACGTTGTCATTAGAGACGCAGCACAAGATTGGATTAGGAAAGGATGAAGAAGGAAATTGGCTGTGCCTTTCAAAGGAACCATCCTGGCATTGGCCGCAAGCGATTTAGGGAAATGACGGGAAACATAAATGTGGGTGGCCGGTGCGCCAGACACGGTCGTTAATCCGCTGCACTGATTGTAACCAGGTCTGCGTCACCTTTTCGTTTAGGAAGCTAGCGCGTTGCGCTATATGAACACATGTGCGATGAATAATATGAGGGCCGGCCGGAGTAGCCGAGCGGTTCTAGGCGCTACAGTCTGGAATCGCGCGACCTCTACGGTTGCAGGTTCGAATCCTGCCTCGGGCATGGATGTCTGTGATTTCCTTAGGTTAGTTAGGTTCAAGTAGTTCTAAGTCTAGGGGACATGACCTCAGATGTCAAGTCCCATGGTGCTTAGAGCCATTTGAACAACGATAAGCGATGGATGCAAAAGTGAAATTATTAGTCTGTAGACTTCTACGAACAGGACATATTGAAACTGGTATCACAATGAAAGAAATGTGCTGAGAACGTTTGTGAACTATGTAGAAAAATAAGTAAAAGATGTAAGCACATTTGTGACTTCCTTTTTGTTTTGTTGCCTATTAAACTTTTTGGTAGTAAAATTATTGTCCGTTGCTTTCCAATCTACCCTCGTAAAAAACAGAAAATTACTAAAATTTTACTTTTTTTCTCAAAGAACTAAAAATTCAATAGTTATTTTTGAACTTATTGTACTTGTTTCCTTCGTTACCAGAGAGAGGCGGGAGCGGCAACGGTGATGACGTTGGTAGATGGCTAGCTGAAAGATCATATGAGAATTGGATTTTTGTAATATTTTGTATTTAAGTGACATGAGGTGCAGAACTTAAATGTCACTGCTCCCAAGCAGATCCGTGCAGCTCTGGAAAGTTCTCGAGAAAATCGACTTCGATGTTTTCCGACCATGTTTAATATGCTAAGGTGAGGTCGATTTTTCGACATGTGATGTGGGTCTGTGGTAGAGTCGTCGCTTGCCGTGTCGGAGGTCTGTGTTCGATTCGTAGCAGATTGATGGTTTTAAATAAAGGTGATTGCGCTACGAATATTTCCGTGAAGCGGCAAATACATAAAGTTGCCAAAAAAATAAAGAATGATTACCACTGTATCGAGTCTTGTTTCGGTCATTATTTTCTAGTTTTTAAAACGTTGAATTCGAAAACCTATTTAATTTAAATATCAGTTTCATCATATGTACGGTAATTAACACGTATGTAATTGTCATTTTTATGAAAAATGCAGTTCTTATTCTAATTAAATACTGCAAATAAAAGTCCAAGTTTCATTGCAAATATAAACTCTTAATTAACGACGGTAAATGATTGTTCATCAAAATTGCGTGAATTAAAAGACGTTAAAAACTACGTTTTTTACCATCTTTATGCGGTGTCCGCTTCACGGAAATACTACAGAACATGCACCTTGGTTTAAAAATTTGAATCGGCAGGAAAACATATCCAGGCCCACAACGCGACAGGCCAACACTCTACCACCGAGCCTCCGATAAATGACCTTACTTGAACGTATTAAAGCGTAGTCGGAAGACTTCAAAGTCGATTTTACCGAGACTTTTTCAGAGGTGCATCGAATTGCTTTGAAAGACTGATGTTTGAGTTCTGAATAAATACCATACCTACCACAAATACACAGCCGAAAAAAAAGTTAGAACACGTGGAAAGACGACGTCGATTTTTATCCGATAATGGCATAGTAGATGTACTGATAATGGTTTCAAAGCCATCCGACAACAGTTAGCGATGTGGCGTAGCTATCACAGCGCCACCTGTGTCAGAAGGCTGAGTGTGGCACACACGCAGAAGCAAGCAGGCAACCATGCCACAGAGATGCACTCGTGCTTCCTACACCAAACTGAGCGAGTTTGCAAGGGGATGGTCCTTTTGGAGAACTGCCACCTAAGTTGGATGTGCTGCGTCAGTTGTGCAACGATGTTAGTATAAGTGGTCACGTGAATATTCTCACACCAATAGACAAGGTTTTGAACCTCCACGCAGCACAGACGTCGGCGAGGATCATCGTACTGTAAGAACAGAAGTGGGAGATCGTACAGTTACCACGGCACAGATATGAGAGCTTGTGAGGCCAGACATGTCAACAATATCTGTTGCGAATCGGTTGTTCATCTACATTTATACTCCTTAAGCCACCCAACGTTTTGTGGCGGAGGGCACTTTAGGTGCCACTGTCATTACCTCCCTTTCCTGTTCCAGTCGCGTATGTTTCGCGAGAAGAACGACTGCAGGAAAGCCTCCGTGCGCGCTCGAATCTCTCTAATTTTACATTCGTGATCTCCTCGGTTGGTATAAGTAGGGGGAAGCAATATATTCGATACCTCATCCAGAAATGCACCCTCTCGAAACCTGGCGAGCAAGCTACACCGCGATGCAGAGCGCCTCTCTTGCAGAGTCTGCCACTTGAGTTTGCTAAACATCTCCGTAACGCTATCACGCTTACCAAATAACCCTGTGACGAAACGCGCCGCTCTTCTTTGGATCTTCTCTATCTCCTCCGTCAACCCGATCTGGTACGGATCCCACACTGATGAGCAATACTCAAATTTAAGTCGAACGAGTGTTTTGTAAGCCACCTCCTTTGTTGATGGACTACATTTTCTAAGGACTCTCCCAATGAATCTCAATCTGGCACCCGCCTTACCAACAATTAATTTTATATGATCATTCCACTTCAAATCGTTCCGTTCACATACTCCAAGATATTTTACAGAAGTAACTGCTACCAGTGTTTGTTCCGCTATCACATAATCATACAATAGGGATCCTTCTTTCTATGTATTCGCAATACATTACATTTGTCTGTGTTAAGGGTCAGTTGCCACTCCCTGCACCAAGTGCCTATCCGCTGCAGATCTTCCTGCATTTCGCTGCAATTTTATAATGCTGCAACTTCTCTGTATACTACTGCATCACATCATCCCCGAAAAGCCGCATGGAACTTCCGTCACTATCTACTAGGTCATATATATATATTGCATTATTAGCACAGGGAATACAGGCACGCACACATCTAGTCTGCCTTCCACTCACGTCACAGCATGCACGAGCAAGGCTCCACTGTTGCTGTCAGAAGACCACTTGGAAGATGGAATGGAGCACCATGGTCTTCACTGATGAAAGCTTGCACGCAAGTGATGGTCGTTTGTGCCTACAATGTAGACCTGGTGATCGTCGTCTCGTAGAATGCATTCGTTCAAGACACACTGGCTCTGGTGCGGTAAGCTACAACTCCTGGTACTTTGGTGTTTCTCGAGGGGACGCTAGCCAGCGCTCGGTACGTGCAGGATGGAATTAGAGCCATTCTTTTGCCGCTCTTGCAACACGAAGGTGATATGTTGTTTCAATAGAGTAACACCCTCCCAATCACTACCCGTGAAACACAACGTGCTCTGCAGGATGTCCAGCAACTTCTGTGGCCAGCGCAATCTCTGGACTTGATTGCAAATCGAGCACGCGTGAGATAGATGGATCGAGAAGTGACTCTTGTTACCCGTCAACAAACAGCTCTTACAGAACTATGCGAACAGTTCGAGCAGGAGTGGAATAACGTACCCATGAGAGTATTTGCCATCTGCGCGATCGTTTGGATGCAAGAATCTGTGCCTGCATTGCCGCCTGTGGAGGCTACACCAGTTATTAATATTTTCAATGTGAATGAAATTTACCAAGAGCCTTGTAACTTAAGAGCTGCTATCAAGTCTTCGAATGAAGCACTAGTGTGACGACTGAATTCACGACTTCTAAGGATATATGGCACTATTGATATTTTCGTTTATTTGGAGAGTAGCACATGGGGCCTGAAGAGGGCATAGTGAAACGCTGAAACTGGTACCCTTCAAAATAAAATAAAATACCATCCTAAGTTACATGGCTGTTGGTCAATTACTTATCCAGCCGATGTCCCCTCCCTAACGATAGACCTATATCTCTGACATCGATCTGTTGGAGAATTTTAGAACATTTTTTTGCTCGCATATCATGTCATTTCTGGAAACCCAGAATCTACTCTGTAGGAATCAACGTGGATTCATGAAACAGCGATCGTGTGAGACCCAACTCGCTTTATTTGTTCATGAGACCCAGAAAATATTAGATACAGGCTCCCAGGTAGATGCCATTTTCCTTGAATTCCGTAAGGCGTTCGATAAAGTTCCGCACTGTCGTCTGATAAAGAAAGTAAGAGCCTACGGAATATGAGACCAGCTGTGTGGCTGGATTGAAGAGTTTTTAGCAAACGGAACACAGCATGTTGTTATCAATGAAGAGACGTCTACAGACGTTAAAGTAACCTCTGGCGTGCCACAGGGAAGTGTTATGGGACCATTGCTTTTCACAATATATATAAATGACTTAGTAGATAGTGTCGGAAGTTCCATGAGGCTTTTTGCGGATGATGCTGTAGTATACAGAGAAGTTGCTCCATTAGAAAACTGCAGCGAAATGCAGGAAGATCTTCAGTGGATAGGCACTTGGTGCAACTGACCCTTAACATAGACAAATGTAGTGTTTTGCGAATACATAGAAAGAAGGATCCTTTATTGTATGATTATATGATAGCGGAACAAACACTGTAAAATATCTGTGAGTGTGCGTGCGGAACGATTTGAAGTGGAATGATCATATAAAATTAATTGTTGATAAGGCGGGTGAAAGGTTGAGATTCATTGGGATACTCCTTAGAAAATGTATTCCATCAACAAAGGAGGTGGCTTACAAAACACTCGTTCGACCTATACTTGAGTATTGCTCATCAGTGTGGGATCCATAGCAGGTCGGGTTGACAGAGGAGATAGAGAAGATCCAAAGAAGAGCGGCGCCTTTCGTCACAGGGTTATTTGGTAAGCGTGATAGCGTTACGGAGATGTTTAGCAAACTCAAGTGGCAGACTCTGCAAGAGAAGCGCTCTGCATCACGGTGTAGCTTGCTGTCCAGTTTTCAAGAGGGTGCGTTTCTGGATGAGATATCGAATATACTGCTCCCCCCTACTTACACCTCCCTAGGAGATCACGAATGTAAAATCAGAGAGATTCGATCGCCCATGGAGGCTTTCCTGCAGTCATTCTTCCCGCGAACCATACGCGACTGGAACCGGAAAGGGAGGTAATGACAGTGGAACGTAAAGTGCCCTCCGCCACACACCGTTGGGTGGCTTGCGGAGTATAAATGTAGATGTAGATGTAGACCAACAAGACTTATTAATATGGATGTGTCACTGTGGGTCGGTACCTGGTACCTCAGAACCGCTTGTACTATTGATCTGTAACTGCACTCATTTTATGTACTGCGTAAGCACTGTTGTATCAGTAAATCTTGAATGAATTAGAATGTTCTTTCCGGTGGCGTATAAAAATACAAAAATCCCTCTATGTGAAAGAGAGGCGATGTCTCCAACATTTGGCAAATTAAGTATGATGGAATGGTTGCAAATGAGGACAGGGAAAATCTCACTTCATTTACTTGCCCCGAAAGTCCCACCTCTGACGTCTATGATAACAAAACAAAGCTACAAGTAATCATTTATATGCTGGCCGTTGTTGTTTCGTTTTTATAATGACCTATTGGCGCTGTGACTTTCACAGCGAAACATGACAGTCTTAAGAGAAATGCTGAACAATCTGTCTGACTTTCTATTACGAAATGTCTGGTACTTGGTTCCTGATGCTCAGCGCCAGCTTGACATTTAACGCTTATTCTCACTAATGACACTGTAACCTGACATTTACATCGTCTTTATAGCACAACCGTATTAATTGCCGTCTTCAAATTCGTTGCTGTCAATATCGATTCGGGTCGCGTTAAATTAGCACGAAAGTGGCATATCCATTCCAGTCATTGATATCGATAAAGCATACTAAAAGACAAAAAACAGGGACGTTTCTTTGTCCTTCTCAAGGGCCAGAGGTCTATTTTGCGTGTAAGAGGACATAACTTCCACTTTCAAGCAACGTAGAATGGCATCTTTCACTGCTGCGACACCTTGTTGACAGATATGCCTGACGTAATCAGCTGACTATAACATGATCTAATATTTATTTTTTATTTTATTTAATTATTGTTCCATGGTACCAAATTAAGGAGAAATCTCCATAGTCATGGAACGAGTCAGTACATGAATTTATAACACGATATTAGAAACAGATAAAATGAAATATAAAAAAAACATATTCAGGTGACAAGTCGTAAGTTTAAATAAAGAAAATCAGCAATGTAACACTAGAATTAGCTTAATTTTTTAGCTCTGCCAGGAGCTTTTCGACAGAATAGAAGGAGTGAGCCATGAGGAAACTCTTCAGTTTAGACTTAAAAGAGTTTGGGCTACTGCTAAGACTTTTGAGTTCTTGTGGTAGCTTATTGAAAATGGATGCAGCAGAATACTGCACTCTTTTCTGCACAAGAGTCAAGGAAGTGCATTCCACATGCAGATTGGATTTCTGCCTAGTATTAACTAAGTGAAAGCTGCTAACTCTTGGGAATAGGCTAATATTGCTAACAACAAACGACATTAAAGAAAATATATACTGTGAGGGCAATGTCAGAATTCCCACACTATTGAATAGGGGTCGACAAGAGGTTCTCGAACTTACACCACATATAGCTCGAACAGCCCGTTTTTGAGCCAAAAATACCCTTTATGAATCCGAAGAATTAACCCAAAAAATAATACCATACGACATAAGCGTATGAAAATATGCGAAGTAGACTACCTTTCGTGTTGAAGTGTCACTTATTTCAGATACTGTTCTAATCGTAAATAAAGCAGCATTTAGTTTCTGAACAAGATCCTGGACATGGGCTTTCCACAACAGCTTACTATCTATCCGAACACCTAGGAACTTGAACTGTTCCGTCTCGCTTACAATACGCCCATTCTGTCCGATCAAAATATCGGTTCTTGTTGAATTGTGAGTTAGAAACTGTAAAAACTGAGTCTTACTGTGATTTAGCATCAAATTATTTTTCACAAGCCACGAACTTATTTCATGAACTACATTATTTGATACTGTTTCAATATTACACACAAGATCCTTCACTACCAAACTGGTGTCATCAGCAAACAGAAATATTTTTGAATCACCTGTAATACTAGAAGACATATCATTTATATAAATAAGAAACAGCAGTGGCCCCAGCACCGACCCTTGGGGAACGCCCCTCTTAACAGTGCCCCATTGGGACTGAACATCACTACCACTCTCAATATTGCGGAGAATTACCTTCTGCTTTCTGTTCTTAAAGTAATAGGCGAACCAATTGTAAGCTACTCCCCTTACTCCATAATGGTCCAACTTCTGCAGTAATATTTTGTGGTCAACACAGTCAAAATCCTTCGTTAAATCAAAGAAAACACCAAGCGTTCGCAACCTTTTATTTAAACTGTTCAAAACCTCACAGAGAAAAGAGAATATAGCATTTTCAGTTGTTAAACCATTTCTAAAACCAAACTGAACATTTGACAGCAAATTATGTGAATTTAAGTGCTCCAGCAACTTTGTATATACAACCTTCTCGATAACTTTAGTAAACACCGATGGCATAGAAATAGGTCTGTAATTGTCAATATTATCCCTGTCTCCCTTTTTATAAAGTGGCTTCACTACCGAGTACTTTAATCGGTCAGGAAACCGACCACTCCGAAAGGAAAAGTTACAGATATGGCTAAGTACTGCGCTAACATACATAGAACAATACTTCAGTATTCTGCTAGATACCCCGTCATATCAATGAGAGTTCTTGGTCTTTAGTGATTTAATTATGAACTCAATCTCCCTCTTGTCAGTATCATGGAGGAGCATTTCAGGTAACAGTCTCGGGACACTTTTTTCTAAGAGCGCTATATGATTCCCTGTTGGGACTAGGTTTCCATTTAGTTCACCTGCTATATTCAGAAAGTGATTATTAAATACTGTACATATATGCGACTTATCAGTAACACGGACATTCCCACTACGCACTGATTACCAGCCACTTCCTTTACGACTGACCATATGGTTTTAATTTTATCCTGAGACTTAGCTATTCTACCTGCATACCACATACGTTTTGCTTCCTAATAACAGTTTTAAGCCCCTTACAATACTGTTTGTAATGGGCTGCTGCATTTAGATTCTGACTATTTCAAACGTTTTGATATAATTGCCACTTTGTTCTACAAGATATTCTTATCCCTCTAGTCAGCCACCCAGGCTGCCTGTTTGTGCTAGTACCCTGTTTTGAACGTTCTAACGGAAAGCAACTTTCAAAGAGCACGAGAAAAGTCTTGAGAAAAGCATTATATTTATCGTCTACTGTATCAGCGCTATAAACATCTTGCCACTCTTGTTCCTTGACAAGGTTCAAAATGGCTCTGAGCACTATGGGACTCAGCTGCTGTGGTCATCAGTCCCCTAGAACTTAGAACTACTTAAACCTAACTAACCTAAGGACATCACACACATCCATGCCTGAGGCAGGATTCGAACCTGCGACCGTAGCAGTCGCACGGTTCCGGACTGCGTGCCTAGAACCGCGAGACCACCGCGGCCGGCCCTTGATAAGGTTTACAAAGGTCTCTACAGCAACTGGATCAGCTTTCCTAAACAGCTGATGACTATATTTAACACGTGTTGCAGCACAAAAATCTTTTAGAGTTAAAATTTGTGCATCATGATCTGAAAAGCCATTCACCTTTTTGCTAACAGAATGCCCTTCTAGTAATGAGGAATGAACAAAAATGTTGTCTATGGTTGTTCTACTGTTCCCTTGCACTCTCGTTGGAAAGAATACGGTTTGCATAAGATTATATGAATTAAGGAGTTCTACCAGCATCCTTTTCCTTGCACAATTAATATTGAAGTCACCACATATAACTAACTTTTTGTATTTCCTATAAAGTGAACCAAGAAGCTCCTCTAGCTTTAGCAAAAAATGTTGTGAAACCAAAGTCTGGGGATCTATAAATAACAACAGTTAGAAGTTTAGATCCATTACATTTAACCACACCTGCACAACATTCAAACACCTTTTCAGTGCAGTACTTTGAAACATCAATTGACTCAAATGGGATGCCGTTTTTCACATGCATGGCTACTCCCCCACACCGCAAAGAGCTTCTAGAAAAGCTGCCAGCCAACCTGTATCCTGGTAAAGGAAGCCTCTGAATTATCTTCTTATTTAAGAAGTGTTCAGATATACCAATAATTTCAGAGTCAACATCTATAAGCAATTCACTAACTTTATCTCTAATACCTTGTATATTTTGATGAAATATACTAATTCCCTCATTACTCGGATACCTAAGCTTTGTCAAAAGTGGTTCCTTTGTTAAAGAGACTTCTCTTAAGCAGGAATACCTATCTCCTGACTTCAATCTAAAAAAAGGTGCAGCTCTAAATCCCACCACTGCAGAAATTTTTCCATGAGTGATCCCACCACCCCCACCTATGCTGTCACGTATAAGCTTTGCTAACCTCCCCTTCCCATTCCTGTTGAGGTGCACGCCATGTCTAGTGAAACCCGTCCTGCTGATAGACTCCACCGACACCACTGAAATGTGACCCATGCTTTCTGTCATCAGCGCACCCCCAAGTCTCATGTTATTACGCCTGACGGCTGTATTAAGATGAGGCCGATCGTGACGCTGAAACAGTTCCACGAAATGCACATTCGTGTTGCCAGTCTGAGTGGCTATCTTTTCCAGGTCACCATCTATGTCATACTCCCCATTCCTATCAATACTATTACCAGCCCCACCCACAATCACTACCTGATCCTCTTTAGTAAAATCCCTACATAGCCCCCTATGTCAACAGTCACCTGAGCCAATGCTGCATTAGGCTTCACAATGCTGGTGACCTGGTACTCACTCCCCAAAACTTCCTGCAACTGCTGGCCTACACCTCTGCCATGAGAACTACCTAACAGCAGAACCTTCTTCTTCCTCTTCGACTTTGCAACTGTTCTAGCCACCGTAACTACTGAGGTCTGTTGCATACTTCCTACATCTACATCTACTAGAGATTCCTCTCCACTAGACTCTGACAGTTGGTCATATCTATTGTAAACATCAATAGTAAAACTATCTGCAAATCTTCTTCTCCTAGCAGATCTCTTGCCAATAGCCAGCTCCCATTCCCCAACCCTCTTCTCTCTCCTCATCCTATTTAGCTCCTCCTGTGCGTTTTTCAACTGCACCTGAAGGGCACAGATCTTACGCTCCTACTCTTATATCAACTTACTCTTGCTACATAACCTGCAGTTCCAGGAGAGGATCTCACCAGAATGCCCACTGGCTTCCCCACTGGATTCCCCCCAGTGAAAATACTTCAAACAAGTCTCACATCGCAATCCACTACTCACGAACCTACGGCAAAGCCCACACTTCTATCTCATGGTAAAATTTTACTTTTTCTAAGTTCCGCTACTACAATAAGAAGATGTTAAAAAACTGACTACAATAATCAAAAACTTACTCTACAATGGAAGTAACTACTATTATTAACAGTATTAATAAACAACAAATGTGAATATGACAAAAGATTAACACAGAAAGAGAATCAAACGTCTAATTACTTTATATTAAGTACACATCCTTATTTATACAGACCAAACAACGATTTCTACTTTCAAAATATGGGTACTACACGGTGTACCATCCTTGAAATGAAAGAATTTTCAGAATTCTTCCCGCTGTTGAATATTCTTGTACATAGTACATCTGTGACCTCATAATTAATACTTACTGCGTTATCTGGGTTTTGCTGACTAGGAGAAACTTGACCTTCTGCTCACAATAATTATTTTATATAGTTAAAGAATTTTCTTTTGACTGATCGCTTGCTCTCATGCTCTTGACATATTGAGGCCATTAGCGTTTATTTGCATCCATAGTTGTGTCGTGGGCGACTTAGTCTCAAATGCAAGTTCTTAAACCTAATCTGAAATGTAGGCAACATTTTAAAGTATAGAGCATCCTCACTAATTCTGTTTATGCGTTATGACATATATTAGTTCAGTCGATATGACTGTTATTTTTAGATACGTTAAACAGTATTATTTTACTTAGATTTTTTGTGACTAATCCTTTTAATGAAGGAAAAAAAATCTACAGAAACCAAAATAGGTTCAAATGGCTCTGAGCACTATGGGACTCAACTGCTGAGGTCATAAGTCCCCTAGAACTTAGAACTACTTAAACCTAACTAACCTAAGGACATCACACACATGCATGCCCGAGGCAGGATTCGAACCTGCGACCGTAGCGGTCGCGCGGTTTCCAGACTGTAGAGCCTAGAACCGCTCGGCCGTTCCGGCCGGCAAACCAAAATAGGATAAAGGTCGTTTAAGCACGTGACAACTGTAGATAAGCAGGCATGTAAATTTCGTCGATAGAGAGGAGATATTAGTGGCCATTCTGAGATGAGTTCTTGTTTCACCATGGACGTTTAACAAAGAAAATTTCAGTCGTGAAAATCGTAATAGTTAGGTCATAGCGAAACAACTGAAATTAAAGACATAAAAAATGATGTTAGGCAAGAAATAGAAAGACAGAAATAAATCACCGCAAAAAAATTTCCTAGAACACAGTGAAACAGGTTTTCCCCGGATGTGCTAAGAACTAAGTAATACGAAAACGCTAACGAAGTGCGCTGTGGAATGGGGAGGAGTTGTAGCACAAACATTGACGTTGAAAAAAAGATGAACATAAGAATAATAGTAGTGAATAGCTTTTCTTCTCGCTCAATCACTTCTTCGGAAAGACAATTTAGTGGAATCGAAGTCTTGGAAAGCAGCGTTGCAAGAAACGCTTTTACCACCGAGGCAACGGGCAGCTAGGCCTTGCTACGAATTCGTCTGTTTGTTTCCCACGATGTTACTGTTTGTTTAGCTGCACTGAGCAGTGACATAACAAAGAAAATAACTATCCAACGGTCTTTCACAACAAGCTAGAGCGAATCAGGACACACATGCGTAGTTCACACGTCATCAGGGCAATAATTTCTGCACTGTAACTTCAATCCAAGTTTGTTCCTCTGGTTACCAAGCACGTAATATCCTGCAGAGCATTCAACATACTGTTACATCAAAATAGAGATGTCTACTCATTGACGTGTTCTTATAATCTGGAATTTGAAGAAGTAAAAAGTTAAGATTACCGGCTTTCGACGGTTACCCTTCTTATACATCTGTTACCAGGCGGTGTACGAGGGCTGTGTTTATGAAATTTGGTGTTGGTGTTATTCCTCCTATACATTCATCCTTCAATGCGACACATAGTTCCCAACGATGGGTGACTTGGCGAAGTTCTTGTTTGTAGAAGTTTGAATTCTGTCTGTCCTCGAAAATCACCTCGTCGTCATCACAGAAATGCCTGCAACGCAACGGTTGCTTTAACCGAGGGAAGGGTAAGAAGTCTCTGGGTGCCATTTCAGGAGAAAACAGGGGACACCAGATGTGTGAGACATGCAAAATACCCTCAGAGTTAAAGAAGAATGTAATAATGTCAATTTCAAAGAAAGCAGTTGCTGACAAGTTTGAAAATTACCGAACTATTAGTTTAATGAGTCATGTCTGCAAAACACTTCTTTACAGAAGAATGGAAAAACTGTTAGAAACCGACCTCGAGAAAGATCTGTTTGGATTTCGGAGAAAATTAGGAACACTGCGGGGCAGGACTGCCCTTAGGACTTATCTTAGGAAATAGGTTAAAGAAAGGGAAATCTTCGTTTATAGAATTTGTAGCTTGATAAGGCTTTTGATACTGTTGACTGGAATGCTCTCCTTCAAATTCTGAAGATAGCAGGGGTAAAATACAGGGAGCGAAGCTATTTACAGGTTGTACAGTAACCAGTCGGCTGTTATAGAGTCGAGGGACATGAAAGGGAAGCTGTCGTTGAGAAGGGGTGCGACAGGTTTGCAGTCTGTCGCCATTGCTCTTTAATCTGTACATTGAGAAAGCTGTAACGGAAACAAAAGAAAAATTTGGAGTATAAATTCAAATTCTAGGAAAAGAAATAAAATTTGGAGGAGGTTTGGCGATGAGACTGTAACTCTGTCAGAGATAACAAAGGACTAGGAAGAGGAGCTCAAAGGAATGAACAGTATCTTGAAAGGAGGATATAAGATGAACGTCAACAAAAACAAGGATAATAGAATGTAGTCGAATCATATCAAGCGATGCTAACGGAATTAGATTAGGAAACGAGACACTTAATGTAGTAGATGAGTTTTATTTTTTGGGCAGCAAAAAAAAACTGATGATGCCTGGATTAGAGAGAGTATAAAATGTAGACCGTCAATAGCAAGAAAAACGTTTCTGAAAAAAAGAAATTTGCTAGCATCAAATACAGATGTAAGCGTATTTTCTTAAAGTACTTGTATGGATCTTAAAATTAAATTTTCTCGAGTCATTTGAGTCTTATCTTTATCTATGATGATGATGGAAGCCGAAGAAATTAATTAAAATTTGCCGGACTCGAACCCTGGCCACCTTGCTTAAGTAATTATTTATAAGCTACGTAGATGAGCAACACCTGAGGTACAGGATTTCCCCATTACGTCCAACGCTGGGGTGCTATTTCAATGCAGGAGAACCTCGGCAATAGGGACTGTCTAAGAATGGGATAACAACCAGCAAATATGAATTAAAGTTTATGTTGGGGAGGGCACTGGACTTGGGTAGTTCGAGCAACAATCTTGGCTATGGTGCTGCGTTGGTGCAATGGCTAGCATTTCAGCCTAGTAAGCAAGGAGGCCTGGGTTTGAGTCCTTGCCATAGCACAAATTTTAATTCATTTCTTATGTTTCTATGATTACTGTATTTGTATGGAGTTTAGCACTCTGTGGATGTGAAACGTGGACGATAAACAGTTTAGACAAGAAGAGAATAGACGGCTTTAGAATCTGGTGCTACAGATTAGATGGGTAGATCACGGAACTAATGAGTAGCTACTGAATAGAACTGTGGAGAAAAGGAATTTGTGGCACAACTTCACTAAAAGAAGAGATCGGTTGATAGGACACATTCTGTGACATCAAGGGATCACCAGTTTAGTAACGGAGGGAAGCGTGCAGGGTAAAAACCGTAGATGAAAACCAAGAGATGAATAGAGTAAGCAGATTCAGAACGATAGAGATTGCCATGGTTATTCGGAGATAACGAGGTTTGTACAGGATAGAGCAGCTTCAAACCAGTATTTGGAGTGAAGGCCACAACAACAAAAACAACAAAAGGGTATGAGTCAAAACCGATAGCACAAAGAAACAACACGTGCGGTGACTGTTTCCTGTGCAGAATGAGCTGGGGCCTTGTCGTAAAGCCTTGGACAGCTACCTGTGACACCATCTTGACAGCCTCCATAACCACCTCACAACATTTCGGTAGTGTGATCCTGCGACTGTTTGCCCGCTACCAGCATAATCTGATAGCACCATACCATGGCTGTCCGAAAAAGTACTCAGCATCACCTTATGGGACGATGGTTGCACCTCCGCCTTTTTCAGTGATGATGAAACCACATGTTTCCACCACTTGCTTTGTTCTTTTCTCTCTGGATCACAGTCAGGTGGCGTTTGTCCATGCTTCCAACGTCACACGGAAGTCTTTAATGCGCCTGTGCTGATCTCTGGCCTTATGGCGTTTGGTGACCATAGGTAAGCCGTAAAGTCTGTGGTGAACAGATGCTAACGGGTAGAGATGAGCGCGAATGTGGATATCCGCAGTAATATTGACTTTGTGGATGAAAGCCTACTCCGATTTGCAGTATTCTACATTCGATAAATGCGTCGTTGACATCTGCAAGAGCTAAAAAATGGCTGCATGGCATAATTTCTGACTTTTCGCAGAATTACACATACACCCTCCTCCTTTCGTTCCGGTATTTGGGTGGCGATTGAGTCATTCGTTGATAAGGCCGCTTACGTAATTACAAAAAACTACTACAGAGCAACATGTATTGGAATCTTCGCTGCATGGTCTGACTGCTGTTTATCTTATACGTCATAATTAATGATCCGAATAATATCAATGACTCTATCAACATTTTTCTTTTAAAAAAAGTATCACATTTTTCTGAAAATTCGTGCGATCATTTATTCAGCAACAAGTTTGTGAGTGACAATATCTTCTGGTGAATATCTCGTCTCGAGGAATCGTGTTGGGAAATTCCAAGCCACCAGTTACAATTGAGGAATTCTGCGGCTGTCCTAAATCGGTTCTATGGAAAGCTTTGCTGATGATTACAAAATGCCGTTGCAGTGGCGGTTCAGTAACGCCAAATGCGCGTCTTTTACCAGTCGCGCAATTTATGTGCGGACGTCTGCCATCAGCGTTTCATGGCAAACTCGCGATGCAAGCAAAATACCGTGCTCATGCTGCTCCCAGTCGCTTTCAGGACTGGCCTTGGATCACTCATGATAATCCTAGGTATTTTCCGAAGTGGATTATTAGTAAAGTAGACAGTCACCTTCTACTGTATTTTGTGACATAATTTCACAATCGATTATCGAAGCAAAGTCGATCACTATTCTTAACAACAAATTCGTTGAATCTAACCAAAAATTTGTATCAAGTCAATTCCATTTTTTGCGATGAGACATTTTATACATAATTTTTTTTGTTGCCAGATTAATATACATTCGAACAAATTTAGTATGAAGTAAAAATCTTTTAAGTCAATACTAATATAAATGAAAATAGAGCTAGCTTTCAGATAGCTTATTTCTATTATTATATACATTTTTATACTTCGTTTCCTGACACTGTATCCATTAAAGTGGGGGGAGAGCAATGTCGTAAAACACATTTTTAATAGTCGCCAAGATGCCAATGTCTTTCTTCAGGGCAGCAAAAATATGGAAATCGCAATGGGAGAGGTCGGAACTGTATGGAGCATGCGTAAGAGGCACCCAGCGAAACATCTTCAGAGTAGTTGAAACAACCTTGGAAACGTATGTACTCGCACTCATTTGTTTCAAGTTCTTTGCAGAAGTTTCGCTGGGAACGTCTTACACATCCTTCATACAGTCCCGATCTCTCCGCATGTGATTTCAATATTTTTAGTGTCTTGAAGAAACACATTCGGACGAAGAGGTTCACACCTAGGTACGATCATGTTTCCGTAGACACCCGGAAACATTTTTGTATGACGACATTCACCGTCGTGTATCACAGTGGAATAAATGTGTTAACAGTTATAGTGATTACTTTTGAAATAATGAGCAAGTTACTTACCTCTCTTTATTCTGTCGCGTTTCCATTTGCTCCCCTTACAGTTACACAACGTGACAGAATGAGTTAACGTCGTAATCAGAGATCCGGAGTCGACTGGAGTCATGAAATTAATCACATTGCATTGATGAAATCCAGGAATTGGATTAATGACATGCTATATGTTACTGAATGGGGCTCAGACATTTTCATCCTTAGCGTAGGTAACTTCACAATATACTGAAGACGTTCCACCAAAGTACAGATGATTACAAACAGAAGAAGTACCAGAAAACTCCAGATTAAGCACCGGAGGGTGTATCCTTGACAAGTGGAATAGAAACCTGTTCTAACGTTAGTCATGAAACAGAGTTCTTCCAAGCTAATATAGTTAAACTTGTTTGTAAATTTCCTCCGGAGTTAAATTTAGTTTCATATGTTTTAATTGTCCATGCAGGTTAATAAGTTACACGTCGTACTCCCAAAATCCTGTTGTTTTCTAAAGCGCAGGTCAATAAATACTACAGCCCTAGGAAAACATTTTACAGTCTGCATGCATGGTCTCAGCAGATTCTCTGTACGATTCCTATCGCCCCAATGCTACAGCGAGCGAGTAGACGAGGATGCTATTGTGCTGACACCATTTGCTTCGTAAAAGTCTAGCAGCGATAAAACAGTGCCTTCTGAGATTACAGGAATGCGGGTTTGCAAATATGATTCATTCATTTTCACTTCAGGCACGACTTGTTGTTGAGCTGATGGAATCAGCAGCGTATCCGGAGAAGTATTTGTGGAGATTCCGAACGCCTTGTTCATCCTTTCCCCCCTCTCTCTCCTTCCATATTGTCCGTTACTTCTAAGAAAGGTGATGCCTGTATAAGCAGTATTCTTTTTGTTGTGATGACGGTGGAAAACCTGTTGCACGAGCAGCCTTGTGAGTCATTCTCAACGGCCTTGATCACCCACCGGCGCGGAACTGTTGGTTGTTAATGTCCGCTTCAATTCGTAGTCTGAAGCTTATCGTCTGTAATCACACCTACAGATCAACTAAACAAATGGACTGTCAGTGTTCATCATTGTCTATCGATAAAGTGTGTCACAATACGGGAGAGACATGAATCTTTTCTTGAACAGTTGACGGCAAATCAATGAAATCATGTTTCATTTGTAATATTTTTATCTAAAAGAGCCTGCATGTAACAGATACGTTTTCAACCGTAAACAAAGCACTTGGAAAGTATTCCAAGAGTTCTATTTCGTAGTAGTAGTGCATCTGGTTCATGTTTTCCTTTACATTCTCAAAGTGATATCACATTATTCCTTCATAGAAAAGCTGTTCTCCAATCACCTCGAATTTACGTGTATTTAAAAGTGCACGCATACGAAAAATATTAATCATAAATTTACTGTCTGAAGAGACGGTGTTATTTCGTTGTACATGACAGAACAGATTCATCTCTCGTGTAACACCACAGTTTCTTATTGTAGTATCCTGCCCACTCGTCTAATATTGAGTGCCTAGGAAGCTGTTTTCTCGGATCGCTAGACAAAAATTCAAGCAAATCGTGTTAATGGAGTTTATTACAGTAAGTTAAATTGACAATATTTAACTTTGCGTATTGACAAAGGTGAGTTGGAAACAAATGGTGACCCACAAATAATCATTGTCCTTTGGTTTATAGAATTTCAGTGCAAGCGAAACAAAACGGTTCCTAAGTCACTGCTGTAGCATTTGCATGACGGCTCATCTTCCACTCCGGCCGTGGTTAGGTGGCGCGGCGCCTATATTCTCTTCGTGTAGATCACGCTCCCGTCTTGGAGTCGTCTTAGTCATCGCACTATTGGCTGACGTCGTCTCACAACCCTCTCTGCTGTAACGTTCGATATCGACGTGCCGGCGGTGGTTGTTACGCCGGAACAGTTATGCATCTGGAACATGGTTCTGAAACACTTATATCAACACTAAAAGTATCTCCAAAATGTTTTAGAATAATGGCTATAAAGATCTGAACAAGAATAAGTGCCTGCCTTCTGCCACTATATGCATGTAAGAATATCACTATTCAGCTTTAAGGCGGTCTTGTAATATTCGCATGGTACGAGGCCTGATTCATCAGTCACTACTCGCTTTAATTCGGAAGTGGACTAGTAGATCTCTCTCTTCTCGGCTGCACACCACTTCCAGTGAGCTAAATCTGAAACATAAGCTAGTGTCTGATAACTGCCCTCTCCTAGTGATTACCTAAGTTGTTACTCAGCAGGTCACAGTCACCATATTTCAACTGACACCATTCTGATCTAACCGGACTCAGTATAACAACCGGTTAGTACTAACGTTCTAAATGTCATGAGCTACCGTTTCTGCCTTACAAACATGTCTGGGGTTAACAAGTTCTTCGAAAAAAAAAACAACCATGGAACTGTTCTGAACTCGATGAGTTTCCTTCAACCATAAAAGCTTTAATCATCTAATTCGTTTGTTGCAACAGTAAACAGAAAATAAGTACTCATCAGTTGATAAGATTTATTCTGTTTTCTTCCTTTGTTGCCTATCAAAGTCAGGAGTACAAAATATCCGTCTCATTTTTCTTCGTATTGGCGATGATAACCAGTCCCATCAAATCGTTCTATATGTTAGACTTTTTGCGGTCTATAAAGAGTCAATGAAACATTTTTGATATTTTCCTGATTACTACTGACTGAGGGTCTGCCATTATTTTTGTAGACCTTTAGCTGTATTAATTCGTACACGACACCGTTATATCAAAGCAAGCTTCGTGATAGTTATATTTGTTACGAGACAATAGTTGGCAGCATGTAGGAGTGTGGTCAGCCCCAATCAGTTGCTACCTGCCTTGTTTTCGAGAAAGGTTTGTAAGATAAAAAAGCGAGTTCTGTAGTACCTACTATCTCAGAAATCTCAGGCATTAATAGAATTTTAACACATTATTCCAGCAGATCACAAGAAGAAAATGTGTTTCACAAGGTACACTCTGAACTAAAAATATAATTCACTATGTTTTATTAAAGAGTACACAAGGTGTACAGCATGTGACTGTGATAAACAATTTTAGATTTTCTATTAATGAAACGTTTTGTAAGATTCTGAGTAAAAGCAGAAGAAACGAATAATGTGGACATAAACGAGATACTAGTTATGTAAGAAATGTAATTACGTAAACAGTATCAGTTTTGCGAGTACGAAGAAAGCGAAGAAAAAATACCTGAAATAGAATAAGGCAGCTACTGAAGAGGCAGCGAAAGTCTCAAGTAAATGAAAAGAGAAACTTCACCGATACTTGCTTTCATTAAATTTAATCAAGACAGTAGGAAACTCAGACTAGAAGGAGAGTCAGGTAAGGAAGTTCGGTAGCCCACTCGGTAGGACGTGCGGTGTAACGCATTGGAAGGCGCGCCGGTACCCGGCACGAATAAGCACTGCGTATTAGTGTGGAGGTCCGGTGTGCCGGCCAATCTGTGGACGCTTTTTAAGGCGTTTTTCCATCTGTCTCGACGAATGCGGGCTGGTTCCACCTCAGTTACACTATGTCGGCGATTGCTGCGCAAACACTGTCTCCACGCACGCGTACACCATAATTACTCTACCAAACAAACATTTGGAGTTACACTCGTCTGGTGTGAGACGTTTCCGGAAGGGGGGGGGGGGGGGGGGACGGTCCACTGGAGGCCAAACCGCACAATAACCCTGGGTTCGGTGTGGGGCAGCGGTGGGGTGAGTGGACTGCGGTAGCCTGTTGTGGAGCTGTGTACCACTGCTGGCTGCGGCGGGAACGAAGCCTCTCCATCGTTTCTAGGTCCCCAGTTCAATACAATACAATACAACACCATACAAGAATGTTCGGTATTACTGAAACTTCTTTCAGCTCCCTAGATGAAGTTTTCGCACCCTCTAAACTAGAAGAACGATGAAATAAGTGTTAATGGTTATTATCTGAACCATCTCTTTTTCGCTGATTATATTCTGTTGTTTTCTTCTAGTGCAGATAAACTTGAACAAAGAAAGATAGAGTACGAAAGTAGAGTTGCTGTCAGTTGTAATAAGACTAAAACAATGTATAATTAATCGGGCGCGCATCCAAAAAGGAAGGAAGAAAAATTAGGTTTTAACGCCTCGTCGACATCGAGGATATTAGAGGCGGAGCACAAGTTCCATTTGTTGCAAGGTTGGGGAAGGAAATCATCCGTGCCCTTTGAAAGGAACTACCTCAGAATTTGACTGGAGCGATTTAGGGCAGTCACGTAAAACTTCCACCTCAACCGATCTGCGGCCTTCACTGGCTGTAGAAAATATTCCAGCCAAAAAAAGCCGCTGATTTACGAGCTGACCAGCAACGAAACTGACAAGTTTTATGAGCCCAGCACGTGCAACCGGCAAACCACGGGAAGTTGAGGAAAGAATAGACAGAAAGGGAAAGATGCTCCCTTAAGAAAAAATAACAGAAAGACGGATTTTCCCAAACGTAGGAGAAGAGACTGTAAGATACAACATTTGCCCCAACTGTATCCTCACATAGCGGTAGTCTGCAGACACGTGTTAGCATGTTAACAGTTCGCAAGCCACGTGTGTGGCGCAGGGTACTTCGTGTACCACTATCACCTCCCTTTTTCCCTTTACCAGACAAGGCTCGCGGGTAGAACGATAGTTGGTAAGCCTCTATCTGAGCCCGAATCTATCTGATTTTATCTTCGTGGCCTTTTCGCTAGGTACACGCAAGAGGAAGCAGTGTAATTGTTGGCTCTTCTAGAAAATTGCGATTTCAGAATTTGTACGAAGAACCCTCGGTGACACAGAATGCCCCTCTTGCGGCATCTGCCAGTGAAGTTGGCTGAACACCTCCGTGACGCTTTCCCGCTTACTAAATGAACCAGTAACGAAACGCGTTACTCTTCTTTCGATCTTCTGTGTCTCATGTATCAATCCTATCTGATGCAGACGTCAGACTGACGAGCAGGATTTGGGTATTGTATGAAGATGGTATCTGACATGTCCGAAAGAACAGATACCATCTTCATACAATACCCAAATGCTGCTCGTCAGTCTGGCATCTGCTTCAGATAGGATTGATAGATGAGACACAGAAGATCGAAATAAGAGTAACTCGTTTCGTTACTAGTTCATTTAATAAGCGGGAAAGCGGACATATCCGAAAGAACAGATACCATCTCCATATAGTTAATGACAACCGGCATTGGCCTTCTTCTTCTGTGCTAGATGCACACGCATTGCCCGAACTCTTACGGGACTCGGTAAGATTGTCTGCCGCGAGTAATGAGTGTAATGGGTAGCGGCACTATGAATGTAGTGTGTGGGCATTAAGTTGGGAATGCGGGTCTCACGGGGAAGGTGAAAGGGATAAATCCCTGCAGTTGCACTGGGCACTCGGTGGCTCAGTTGGATAGAGCGTCTGCCATATGAGCAAGCGATCACGGGTTCGAATCCCGGTCGGGGCACACATTTTCAACTGTCCCGTTTGCTGCATATAAACGCCTGTCGACAGCTTAGGGTCTTGATTTAATTATCATTTCATTTAGGTATTGGTCGAAGGAGGATGTCGTAAGCTGCCATCATTGGGCATAGACTGCACTTTCTGAGGACTCTTCCAGTGAATCTCAGTCAGGTATCTGCCTTAACTGTGATTCATTTTGTGTGGTCATTCCACTTTCAAACGCACCGTACGCATACTTCCAGATAACGCATCGTGTAATCGTACAATAATGGGTCTTTCTGCTTATTTATGCACAAGACATTACATTTGCTTATGTTGACGGTCAATTGCCAACCCCTGCACTAAGCACCGATCCTCTATGGAACAATCCCGTATCCGGCATCGAGATTTAGGTTTTCCGTGTTTTCCCTAGACAACTGCAGGCAAACGCCGGGATGGTTCCTTTGAAAGGGCACGGCCGATTTCCTTTCCCATCCTTCCCTAATCCGAGCTTGTGCTGCGTCTCTAATGACCTCGTTGTCGACGGGACGTTAAACACTAACCTCTTCCTCCTCCTCCTCCTCTATGGAAGAATCTTAGAGCTAAGTGTAACGCCACTAATACTCACTGCGCACTTCTATTTCATAGCATACAAATTATGAAATTGACAAAGGTTTTGCTGTTACTGATCTTAGAACAACTGCAGAACACAGACATTAAAACTTTTTAAATTTTCGGACGAATGATTTCCAAATGATATTTTTACGTTAGATGTCATTTCTTGTAAGTTATACTGAATAGATGTACTGAGCTCTGACGTAAACAAATTGTGTAAAATTGTTTGATACAGTATTTTAAAAATACGAGTATCTTAGGCATCTACGGCTCGTTAAAAGTGCTCGCGACGGCAAGCTATATTTTAAAGAAGGGGGGGGGGGGGGGGGAGGGGCAGTAATAAACTATGAGATCCCTACGATCACAACCGAATACTATATTTGCGTCTGTAATGAACACATCAAAAAGAAAATAGTATATGTTAACAATGATGTTCTGGAACCAGATGATGATTTTTGCGTTTATGGCACTTACGGGTGAGACTAGACGGAGAGCAAAAGGAATAGACAGGAAAATAAAAATAGCCTGTTGTGAGTTTGATAAACTAAGTAGTGTTTTGAAAACAAAGATTCCAATTAATTCAAATAAGTCTTATCCAGAAGTTTTTCAGTGAATTTTAGCGACTGGCAGTGAGGTGCGAATTTTTAAAGAGAAAATAATTCCGAGACCGAGTTTGTTTAGCGAGAAACTGAAAGGTACCTGTTGGGGATCATGGTGAGGGACAGGGAAACAAAAAAATCGAGCAGTGAACTGGAGTAAGTAGACTCGACAGTAATGAAAGTGTAATAGACCTGCGCAAGAGACGTAGTCTTGCAAATTGTTGGCAGATATACCAGGAGAATTCTTTAATGGAAGATAAATAAATGTCGTGAGGCTAGTGCCTCCCGTAGGGTAGACCTGTCGCGTGTTGCAAGTCTTCTTAGTGGACGCCACTTCGGCGACGTGCGCGTCGATGAGAGCGATATGCTGCTGAAGACTTCACAACACCTAGTCCCTGAGCGGAGAAAATTTCCAATCCACTCGGGAAACGCACCCAGGCGTCTCGTGTGGTATTCTGCAGCACTGACCTCTCAGCTATGGAGACGGACCTTAAATAGATATTTAAGAGAGAAGAAAAGATTGACCCGGCGACCTAACAGAATATGACTGGATGACGTTAGAAAACGTGCAGGAGGAACACGGGTGATGAAAATCGTTATGTGTAGAAAGGACTTGAGGTGGTCTTAATACAGAGTGTGAATCAGTGAGCAGCTGTATGGGGTGAGTGTCTCGACTGGACACTGAAATCTATTCTGGTTGGTTCCACAAATCCTCACTAAGATGTACTTAACGACTCCCCTCGAGGACCCTTCCGCCCTCCCCTCCTTCTTAGAAGTCACGCATTGCAGCCATAGGAGAATAACAGAGGCTATTAAATGTTATCTTTCCATTTTTGTCTGGTCTAGAGTATTCGTAAAGCTCGATCTTTTCCCATTTCTGCTGCAGTAAAGGGCGGAATATTGTACACAAACAGTGAATCGTGCAGGTGACTTCCGTGTCTTATTTATATTGAGCTATCTTGAAAGCTGTGACAATAATTAGTTGCATATACATGTTATCTTAATCTCATAATCAGATAATTCGTACACGAAATGCTACTTTTATCTACTATATTTTCCTCACGTAAAGAGCTTCCTCGTTCATCGTCCACTCACACGTCAATATTGTGTTTTATGTTGGCGTGCAGTAATCATTTTATATAGTAAAATTAAGGCACCTTGTGACAACATTGTTGTACAATGGTATGTGTCACAATAAGCAGGTCAGATGTGTGCCTGTATAAAATGTATATATAAGATTGAAAACTTGATTTAAAAGTGAAAAAAAAAAACAATAAAAATAAACTACGCACTTCGTAACTCACATAAAGGCAGTATCAAAAGACTAACGTATGAATAAGTTACAACTGGAATCATTCAGCTCATACAAATAATACGGTGTGACAATTTGAAGGGATATGAAGCGGTATAACCACATAGTCTCACTTACAGGAAAAGCAGACTGTGGTTCACTGGAAAGATATTGGAAAATCGTTCAGTCTACAAAGAACATTGTTTGCAATACTCTTGTTCGACCCATCCTAGAATATTGCTCAAGAGACTCGAATCCATACTGGATAGGAGTACCAAGAAATGCTACACATATACAAAGCAGGGCACCGCTAATACTCACTGGTATGTTTGATCCACGAGGGACCGTCACGGAAATGCAGGTAAACTTAAACATGCAGACACTTTAATATATACGTTAACTACACTGAAGTGATCAAAGTTATTGCACAGAAATATGCATATATTCAGTTGGCGATAGTATCGCGTCCACAAGGTATTAAACGGCACTGCATTGGCGGATCTATTTGTAGCCAGATGATACATAAGAAAATGTTTCTGACGTGATTATGACCGCATGACGGGAATTAACAGACTTTGAACTCGGAATGGAAGTTGGAGCTAGATGCATGGGACATTCCACTTCGGAAGTCGTTAGGGAATTCGGTATTCCGAAAACCACTGTGTCAGGAGTGTGTCGAGAATACCAAATTTCAGACATTCACTTAACGACCGAGAGCAGCGCCGATTGTGTACAGTTGTCAGCGCTAACAGAGAACCATTTGTGCGTGAAATAACCGTACCACGAACGCATCCATCAGGACAGCGCGGCGAACTTTGGCGTTAATGGGCTGTAACAGCCTTTGCTACAGCACATCGCCTGCAGCGCTTCTCCTGGGACCGTGACTGTACTGGTTGGACACTAGACGACTGGAAAACTGTGGCCTCATCAGATGAGTCCCGATTTTAGTTGGTAAGAACTGATTGGGGGGGGTTCGAATGTAGAGTAGACGAAGTTATGGACCCAAGTTGTCAATAAGACACGGCGAAAGCTGGCGCTGGCTCCATAATGGTGTGGGCTGTGTTTACACGGAATGGACTGGGTCCACAGGTCCAGCTGATCCGATCATTGACTAGAAATGGTTATGTCCGGCTACTTGGAGACCACTTACTGCCATTCATGGACTTCGTGTTTCCATACAACGATGGAATTTTTATGGTGTCAGTGTGCCGTGTCACCGGACTACAATTGTTCGCGGTTTGAAGTACATTCTGGACAATACGAGCGAACGATTTCGCTTTGACATAACCCCGCACGAATCCCGTTGAACATTTATGGGACATAATCGAGAGATCAGTTTGTGCACCGGGTCCAGTGCCGGCAACACTTTCGCAATAATGGACGGCTATGAAGGCACCATGGCTCAAAATTTCTGCAGGGCACTTCTAACGGCTTGTTGAGTCCATACCATGTTAAGTTTCTGCACTACGCCTGGCCAAGCGAAGTTGGACACAATATTAGGAGGTATCCCATGACTTTTATCAGCTCAGTCTATTATACGAAAGCCTACTTACAGAGTTTCAAGAACCAACTTTAAATAAGGAATCTCGGAAAATCATACATCCTCCTACGTATACCTCCCACAGGGATCACAAAGGCAAGATTAGACTAATAACAGCGCTCACAGAGGTATTCAAGCAATCATTCCTGCCGCGCTACTTTCTAAAATGGAACGGGAAGGCATCGTAATTCGTGGTGCTGTTGATTATCAGATTCCTGTAATACGAAAAAACTAAATTTAGTCTTTAACAGCTCACTTAAGGGTATTAGTTATTTACATATTTCAGTTTTGTTTCAGTAATATTCATACGTACAATACTAGAGCAAAAAACTACTAAATTAGCCATTTTTAAGTTTTTCAGTGGCTCAGAAATGAGTTCAATATACAGCAACAAAATTTTTTGATCATTTTCTCAATAACATAAAATATATGACAGGCGGCAATGTAAATTTTAAATCTAAGCCAAAATCATTTCTTCTGAGCAACGCCTTCTATTCCATACACGTATTTGTGTTAAACTCTGGTAGCCTGCAAAAAAATGAAGAAAAAAACGCACATCCTTGTTTTTAAGTGTATTTACATGAGTAGGATTAAAAAAAATAATGTGTTCATTAATGTAACACTAATCACACACGCGTATCTTGTATACTGACTAGTTCCACATTATTTCGACAAAAAATCGTTAACACTATCCATGGAACAAGTCAATACTTAATGAAATAGAACTACTAGTAATTAATTAACTATTCGGAAATTATTTGCAACCAATAACTACACTAAATTCGTTTAGAATTACCCACACCAAGAGGGAGAAATTTACTATAGGAAACATAAACTAATTAGACGCGCACACAACTACGTAACAAACTGAGGTAAATAAATTAGTTGATTTATTGCGAATAGATTTAATCATCCTTTTCTAAATAGATTCATAGCTATCTAAAATGTTAATTATGCAAATGAGCATCAATTAGCAGTCTTTCGACAAATTCATCAAAGCAGAGCATTGTAGATACAGAATTTATCGTTAAAGGAACACGAAACCACATCTGTCAGTGGTTTGAAAGCGCAGAACCAAATATCATTTGACTGATACAATCTGCACGGAATCCAGATATCATGACGAACTCCGATTAAAACGTGACATGATATATCTCGAGCAGAGCGTTCCGTTTTTATCAGTTAACGTGCTGTATCTGCAGGACGAACCAATATGCTTCTCTCTAAAATTGTCTCGATTATTTGAAAAAACATTCACGCATCGGACAGTCATATCACTCAATATGTCTATCACACCATCAGACGCTTAGTCTTTCCAGTGAAGGCCTGCGATCCTTGACTAACAGGTCGCTGTATGCACTTTTGAGGTATCATTTTACATCAGTAGCAACCTTCGTGAAATAAAATCTCTATTTCTTTGATAGAACATGAAGTGGGCTAGTACGGCAGTAACTTTTTTAGTGGTCGGAAATACTACGGCCAAGGCACATGAAAATACGTTAAGATACATTTTGTGCCTCTTGTGAAAGATTCTCTTTCGATAGAAGCTCTCAGGACTGAGTGGAATGCATCGTAAACTCTCGTAAAGAGAGGAAAAGATATCTTGTGATTACCATTAAAAAGCAGAAAATTATTTTAGGACGTTACGAATCAGGAAATGAACTTATATATAACATGAGGTGAATCTAAGGCTCCACTATTGTTCCAAATGTATCATGATGAAAGTTGTAAACCATTTGCGGAATTTCATTGTACATGCAACAACTGTTTATTATCAGCTGAAAATAACGCGCTTGGCTTGGTCGTTTCTCCGTTTGTTTCCTGAATTGGAAAAAATGAGCAGTTAATCATCTCGTTATTTATAGCATCTAATTTATTCAAAATATATGCTTAACACACGAAGGATACGTATAGTTGACCATGCTAGAAACATGATTCTTTCGAAATTACTTTGCAGCTTTAGAATTTTTGCCCTATTCATTTATTAATTGTCAGACTGTACGTTAATCTTACCGGAAATTGGGGCCTTACAAAGCTGAAATATAAATTACGGTGGTTAAAATGAATGGAATTTGTGATACACATAGTGACGTTCCTTTTTATTGTTCGGTTTATATTCCGCTTCTTCCATGCTGTTTATAAATTTTTTTCGAGTACAGACCGGGGATATTGTGCGAAATTAGGAATTCTGTTAAGAGGTTTACGCGTACGGCTTGGATCGTCGGTAAATCTAAGGATTTAAATATTGTTTCTTTCCCTGGTATGATATTCTGTCTTTGCTGATTTGCTTGTTAAACCACATCATTTTTTGTTGCTAAAATTGTTCGCTGGCACAACCTTGTTTCACATTTTTCTCTCTATAATGTACTTGTATGTAGTTACACCTTTTCGATGATTTCTTACGCTGTCTTTGCTACATTGCACAACTCATCTGTTCTGACGATTCTGCCGCATTGCGAATCAACGCGAAGTGCCGTTTGCAGATTATATTTTGAAACGCTCCAGAACGTTCTATAATATTCGAAAAAATTTGAGAACATAGTATAAGCTCGAGAATCGTACAGGAAAACCTCGAATTTGTTCCTTGAAAAACAGATTGATACGAAAGAGGCAGAAGATGTCCTGGTGACTACCGCGATACAGTGACTACCTTGTGAAAGCACTCATGTACTCACAATTACAACAGCTATCATAGCACAACAGCTATCGTGTACAACTGGGGAATTAAGTGTAGCAACAAACACAAAAACCAGTGATTGGCAGTGTGTGGTTTTGGAGGTATATTCATCTTCATGCACTATCATATTAATTTTTATATACCTATATATAGCCTTCTCCATACTATCTGTTTTACGAAGGAAATTAGATCGCAGAACTTTAATACAGGTGCACTGACATGTACAAACATGAAAACATGTACAAAGCTTGCCAAAAATCACATGTGAAATATCACATGTAATTACAATTATTGTACAGAGCATTCACGACATTATTGGAATGTTGCATGGATGAAAATGTTTAAATTAGATTGGGGCCTTATTCTGACGGAAGCCACGAAAGAAGGCCACATGTCTACCCCAATGTTACTGAAAGAATATCAGTCGCAGATTGTATACCTGTTTTCTAGGTCTAAATTTTTCATAGACTGTAAATCACAGGTAACATGTATTTATACAACATCACTTACTACAGAAAGCACGTTTATTTACCGTATATCTTGTAGTCTAGCATGACAACTGTGTAACAAAATGTCAAGCCTTATTTATGGAAGCAATGTAAATGTTTATAATACAAAGAATCGAATGTCGAGTGTGTATTAGATACTTTATTGAACATTTTAATGGCAAATAAATTTACAGTCGATTCACTATGGACAGCATTTTAATGTAAATAAGTACAATGAAGCAACGAAGAAACGGGCATAGGCATGCGTATTCAAATAGAGAGTTATCTAAATAGGCAGAATAGGGCGATACGGTCGGCAACGCCCATAAGACAACGAGTCTATGGCGCAGTTGTTGACCGCTTACTGCTGCTACAATTACAGGTTATCAAGAATTAAGTGAGTTTAAACGTGGTGTTAAGAGTCGGCGCTCTAGTGATGGGACACAGCATCTCCAAAGTAGCGATGGAGTAGGGATTTTCCCGTACGACAATTCACGAGTGTATCGTGAATATCAGGACTCGGGTAAAACATCAAATCTCTGACATCGCTGCAGCCGGGAAAAGATCCTACAAAAACGAGACCAGCGACGACTGAAGAGAATCGTTCAACGTCACTGAAGTGCAATCCATCCGCAAATTGCTGCAGATTTCAGTATTAGGCCATCAACAAGTGTCAGCGTGCGTGCCATTCAACGAAACATCATTGATATGGGCTTTCAGAGCCGAAGATCCACTCGTGTACTCTAGATGCCTGCACGACGCGACGCTTTGCGCCTCGCCTGGGTCCGCCAACACCGACATTGGACTCTTTACGACTGGAAACGTGTTGCCTGGTCGGACGATCCTTGTTTTAAATAACATCGAGAGGATGGCTGTGTACGTTTATGGAGACAACCCCATGAATCCATGGAACCTGCTTGTCAGCAGGGGACTGTTACCTGCTAGTTCGTAATGCAGGTATTATTCTAATCTCATGACTGCGTGATATAAGGACCATTCTAGTCTTCATAGCTTCTATTTGATGCCAATATGAAATTTTTTCTATGACAAATAATGTTTTAGTTCGAGAAATACAACTGCAGCGTGTGGGGTTAATTCGATTATTAGTGTCATGATTGCTATTATTATCTTCATTATGCTGATACTACACATGTGATTGAAGGAAAGGTATATGCTCTTTGATCAGTTTTAGAACCATCTGCCCAAATATAGTAATTATGTAATTCCTTCCATGTGTAAGGAATACTTTTCGATTTAATGTCGGAAATCTCCAATTCTTCGTTAATCATATGATGTATCTCAAATAAACAAACCTCCAAGTGGATGGCATTTCCGACTTCACCAGTCTAAAAGAATTATCTTCAAGAAAGGCAAGTCTGCAGTTTTGGTTAGAGGTGAGCCCAATTATACATGTGACATTGATGTTTTCCGTTCTCTATTGAGGAAACATCAGAAAATTGACAATATTACCTTCAGTACTCTACCGAAAGATGTACCACTAAAACCGGAAAAATTAAAGGACATCGAGACGGTTTGGCAAAGCGTGACAAAGTAATGAGGACCTCCTCTTGTACTCCAGCCTGATGAAAAAACTACATGCAGAGAATGAAGATTTCGCTGAACAGCTAGACTAAGGGGAAAATGAATGTGCTGATGGATAAGACACTGACTACAGAATATGAATGATTTGCTGTTACATCAGCACTTAGATTATTTTCTGGATACACATTATTACACGAGGGGTTCTAGGCGCTTCAGTCAGGAACCGCGCTGCTACTACGGTCGCAGGTTCGAATCCTGCCTCGGGCATGGATGTGTGTGATGTCCTTAGGTTAGTTAGGTTTAAGTAGTTCTAAGTGTAGGGGACTGATGACCGCAGATGTTAAGTCCCATAGTGATTAGAGCCATTTTGAACACATTGTTATAGTTTCAAAAATATGTAGGAAAGTAATGCGTGTCGTGCAACATTTACTTGTCATTTTTGGAAAATTTTGTGACATTATGATTGATATTGTGTTTAATTATTAGCATTTCATATTTTTATATACTATGACTGAAATTTTTTGTGAATTCAAATAATACAAATAATCAAAGAACGTCGATAATAATTCCAATTAATTACGAAAATTATCATTATTAAGTTTTAGCTTCGTTTGAAAAACCCGCCCTTATCCATGATGACAGTCCCAAAACCCTCCTTATCCAATGCTGAGTTCCAAAACACGCTTTATCCATTCTTAATTTGTAAATATCTTCCTTACATGTCACGAATTATATGCAGCCCTCAGATACATCAGTATATGTAAGTACTTCGATGTAATAAACGTGAATAAATACATATCTTTTACTGAAGGCGAGCTAGAAACGTTTTTTTCGTTTCCTCAAAAATTTGCAAAAATGGATAAGGTGAATTTTGGAAACGTGCGCCTCAAATACTTGTATCGCTACAGTGATTCATGGTCCGTCAGAAAGACAGAATTCAATAATAACAAATACAGTCACTGTACTATTTACGTGACGGGGTATACTCGAGGAATCGTAAGGGACTAAATATTTATTTATCGATACCTTCATGCATGGCTTGCAGTGAAGTAATGCCGGGTTGTACCTGCTTTAAAAAGTGGACGTTTTATTTATAACACGTAGCAGAATGTATCGATAAATAAATGTTCACTTTATCAAGATTCCTTATTGTATCTCAGTTACGCCTTGCCATAAATGTACTACTATGGTTAACATTGTTACTGTTGGTCCTTTCCTACAAAAGTGGTTCGATCTAATCTTTCGTCTTGTTTGCGCAAACGCCGTTAGTCGACGTGTAGCTTTCTCATATGCCATTCAGCAGGCTCGTTAATCTTCGAACATCGATTTCTCGAGAACATTTCAGAAATATATTAGACTACAGCTGCATTTGTTACATCTAAGTATGTATTACAATCGTTCGGAAGATAAACACTATCGCAGAAGAGTTGGGTGTATGATATTGTAACTAGAGATAAAGACGATGCTGCGAAAGCTGAAGGCAAAATACAAAGAATGGAGACGGGTGATTAAGACCCAGAAAATGAATATTTAGCACTACGAAAAAGAAATGTCAGAACACGGAGACACTGAACCTAAAAAAAAAATCAAGGTATATGACGCTTTCAGATTTGATAGTATCGCTCTCCTGCAATAACAGACACAAATATCAAAATAGGCCAGGTGAAAAGAGCAAGAGGACACCTCAACTACGGTCTATGAAATAGTGAAAAGAACGACGCAGATCATCTACAAGCCCATTGTAGGGAGTACTACTACACGAGTACGCAAGGTACGCAGACGTGTTGCAGAAACGCGTGGCTGACAAAACACCTGCTCGAAGGTAGGACTTTTATACAGGATGGCGCTCCACCCCATATTGCTACACGTGTGAAAGATCTCTTGCGCACATCGTTTGGTGAGGATACCGTGCTGAACGGACACTTCCATCATGCTTGCCCCCCCCCCCCCCCCCCCAAGTCCCCAGACCACGATCCGTGTGGTTACTGGATGTGGTGTTACCTGAACTCGAAAGTCTACCGCGATCGTCCGACCTAATTAGGGATGCTGAAAGATAGCTTCCGACGGCACCATACCTACTGAAATTCTGTACAATGCTGTTCACAACATTGTCCCTCGACTACAGGTAGGTATTGCTAATGAATGAATTCCGACATATTGAGCATTTGTTATAAACAGCACCGTCTTTTCTAAAACTCAATTGTTACGCCAAGTACTGTTTTTGCACCACACGAGGCGCCATCTGTTGGTCGTTTTGTGCTCTTTTTTGTTTCATCAAACCCCATGTCATCTCTGTCATGTAGGTTAAATTTTATCTCTCTATCTACATTATTCCATGAAGTATTAAACTTTCAAAGGTTAACGGACTTTTGGGTCACCCGCACAATGTTTCAAAGCAACAGCATATTGGAGGACACCACGAAAGAGCGTCGTTATTGATACGATTTGTTGGTCGTTTTGTGCTCTTTTTTGTGTCATCAAACCCCATGTCATCTCTGTCATGTAGGTTAAATTTTATCTCTCTATCTACATTATTCCATGAAGTATTAAACTTTCAAAGGTTAACGGACTTTTGGGTCACCCGCACAATGTTTCAAAGCAACAGCATATTGGAGGACACCACGAAAGAGCGTCGTTATTGATACGATTTGTTGAAACAAATTGATAGTAAACGTCATATCAGCGGTTAACGAATTTTGTACAGATTGTTTTCGTATTATAACTTGCACGTTATGAAAGTATATATCAGCGACTGAAGCCTTCAGGTCAATGTAACACGAAAGACATGATCACATGTTACACAAGTTCAATGTAGCGCCGTGGACAGAGGCGAGGAGTTAAGCGCTGAAGTGTGCGGGTCCTGCTATATTTTCTCATCTTCGCGTTTTATATAAGGTTCTGGAACTTCCTTATTAATTTAATAAAAGTATTTTCTGTAATATTCGAGTCTTTGCTGTATTTAAGCAATCAATTTCTTCACTCGACTAACAAACTGCAAAATTACTTTCTACATCACTGCCAGATACGATCACAATTCAGTATTTATTTATTCATGCAAAATGTTCTGGATTGTTGTTGTTGTTGTTGTGGTCTTCAGTCCTGAGACTGGTTTGATGCAGCTCTTCATGCTACTCTATCCTGTGCAAGCTTCTTCATCTCCCAGTACCTACTGCAACCTACATCCTTCTGAATCTGCTTGGATTATTCATCTCTTGGTCTCCCTCTAAGATTTTTACCCTCCACGCTGCCCTCCAATACTAAATTGGTGATCCCTTGATGACTCAGAACGTGTACTACCAACCGATCCCTTCTTCTAGTCAAGTTGTACATCAAACTCCTTTTCTCCCCAATCCTATTCAATACCTCCTCGTTACTTATGTGATCTACCCATCTTATCTTCAGCATTCTTCTGTAGCACCACATTTCGAAAGCTTCTATTCTCTTCTTGTCCACACTGTTTATCGTCCACTTTTCACTTCCATGCATAGCTACACTCCATACGAATACTTTCAGAAACGACTTCCTGACACTTAAATCTATATTCGATGTTAACATATTTCTCTTCTTCAGAAACGCTTTCCTTTCCATTGACAGTCTACATTTTATATCCTCTCTACTTCGACCATCATCAGTTATTTTGCTCCCCAAATAGCAAAACTCCTTTACTACTTTAAGTGTCTCCTTTCCTAATCTAATTCCTTCAGCATCACCCGACTTAATTCGACTACATTCCATTGTCCTCGTTTTGCTTTTATTGATATTCATCTTATATCCTCCTTTCAAGACACTGCCCATTCCGTTCAACTGCTCTTCCAAGTCCTTTACTGTCTCTGACACAATTACAATGTCATCGGCGAACCTCAAAGTTTTTATTTCTTCTCCATGGATTTTAATACCTACTCCGAACTTTTCTTTTGTTTCCTTTACTGCTTGCTTAATATACAGATTGAATAACATCGGGGAGAGGCTACAACCCTGTCTACTCCCTTCCCAACCACTGCTTCCCTTTCATACCCCTCGACTCTTATAACTACCATCTGGTTTCTGTACAAATTGTAAATAGTCTTTCGCTCCCTGTATTTTACTCCCGTCACCTTTAGAATTTGAAAGAGAGTATTCCAGTCAACATTGTCAAAGGCTTTCTCTAAGTCTACAAATGCTAGAAACGTTGGTTTGCCTTTTCTTAGTCTAGCTTCTAAGATAAGTCGTAGGGTTAGTATTGCTTCACGTGTTCCCATATTTCTACGGAATCCAAACTGATCTTCCCCGAAGTCGGCTTCTACCAGTTTTTCCATTCGTCTTAAAGAATTCGCGCTAGTATTTTGCAGCCGTGACGTATTAAACTGATAATTCGGTAATTTAATGGGAACCATAATTGCTTTACAAATATTGTTTAGATTGTGTGCACAATCATACAGACACACAAACACACACACAATATTAATAGTGCATTAAATAAATAGTCTTTTGGCTTTATCTACAAGAGAGCTTGAACTACTTGCAGTAGGATTTTTTGCACTTTCTTGATTCAAGTCGCTTGTATTGTACATGTTCTAGAAGTTCTGCTACTGAATAGAAGCAATGATATAGTAAGAATCACCTTAGGATTTTACATGAAAGTGAGAATGATGAAATAATTTTTATTGTCTGTAAAAGACTATTGTAAATTTGTATCACGCTATTTGTATTTCATAAGCTGATGTCCTTGCTGACTTTTTGCCATATCTTATGTTCATGGATATTGAAGTTTTTATTGATGTATACGACAGGCAGAACAAAGAGACTTGCATATGGACAAGGGTGAAAATGAGCATTTCAGTAGATTTAACATACGAGTCTTACGCCCGTCGATTTTCGTAGAAAGGTTATATGAATTTCCACCCAAATACAGAAGACAATTGTGCTAAAGTCGCACATTGGGTGGGAAGCACCAGCTTATTTCTAAGCGCCCCTCAACCACGATACAAAGTCTGGCGCGCTTAACGATGATAAACACGTCCCGCTTGAGGTCGACTTAAGGATGCTGCGCGCTACGCGCCATACTGCTTCTACAGTAAAAGGATTTGCTGGCAGAACGGAAGTAGCTCCCGCTTTTCAACTTCTGGTTTACTGAGAACGGCCTTTTTACGAATCCAAATTCCAAGTTTTTTATTGTGAAGAATTTACGTGATGGCTCTTACATATGAAGTGCTACCTTAAACGAGCGATTTTCTTGTCTCAGTGGTCTACTTGTGGCGAGTCTGCTGCAGCACGCCAGACGTTTAATTCTGTACTGAGTCTCCCCTGTTACGACCTGTCGTTTTCGTTTATACATCAAGGCCAAAACTGCGTGCGTTATCAGAGCTATGTGCTGTGCAGTTTGACATCTGAGAGTTAGAAGTGAGATTACGAGGGACCATCTTTCATGCGAAGAAATTTAAATATAACAGAATGTAGCAACAAGCAATGATAATACTTATTATAGATGAAAGCAAAATTCATAGTGGTTGTGCTAGGTAAACGTAGTTTGGTGAACTCTCCAGACTCCCCGAGTGCTGAAAGAAAAGAAAACGTGCCTTATAAACACTTCAAACCTCTATGTTTATACGTTGGACAATGTTACTTTCAAAGACATCAAACAATATTTTCAAGACAGTAAACATTATCCTTCGTATCGTGTTTTATTTCTAAGTGCCAAATAAACAGATATAAAGTTCGATTGCTGAAACAACCCTCATTAAGAAACGTTTAACTGTTTGCTTTCTTTTTTATGTATAGTGTAGGAGTGTTCTTTGTGCAAGTATTGTAAAATGTAAATATCTTTTTTGTTTTTGGATATTTCGTCTCTCCTGACTGAGAAGGCTCGCAGGAAAAATACCAGGCCCTCGTACAACCTTCGCAGCGTGTCAAGAAAACAAAGCATTGAACAAAATGAAGATTAAGAAGACAGAAAAGCACAAAATCGATAATAGGAGTTTGCTCAGAGAGAGTTAACTTTTGACGTCAGTATACGACGCTGAAGGCCCCCTCTTCTGCAGCCTAAGCGAGATCTTAGAGCTCCACACTCGGCAAGGTTAATTATCGATGTCACTGTCCCACTTCCTACCTGGTTGGCGCCTGATGCACTCGCAAGCACGTGACGCACATCGACTACGAGTAATCGATTATGACCAGAAAGTCGACCGTCTAAAACATGTCTTAGGACAGTACGTACACTCACCTATTCTTTGTAGGCGGCCGCGCCACTACGTCTGTTTTGTTTATATTGCAATGATTATCGTCTTGCTAGCTCCCATGATCTCTCTTGTTGCATAATTCTCAGGCGGCGTCACTGACGTATTGCTTTCCAACACCATCTGTTGGCCAGTTTTGCACTCGTTTTTGGTTGGTTGGTTGGTTGATACCAAACAGGGAGGTCATCAGTCCCATCGGATTAGGGAAGGATGGGGAAGGAATTCGGACGTGCCCTTGCAAAGGAAGCATCCCGGCGTTTGCCTGAAGCGGTTTAGGGAAATCGCGGGAAACCTAAATCCGGATGGCCGGACGCCGGTTTGAACCGTCATGCTCCCGAATGCGAGTCCAGGGTGCTAACGACTGCACCACCTCGCTCGGTCACTAGTTTTTAGATTCAGAAAAACCACATGTCGATTCAAGTATTTGTGTCAATTTTATCTCTCTTCTTACATTACGCCGTGAATTAGTGCCGTTTCAAGTGTTACCGGACGTTTGGGTCAACCTGTGTGTTCGTAGGACGCAAGTTATACTATTAAACCCTCAAAATATGGGTGTCAACCGAAAACTACGAAATAAAACATGGCATATTCGACGTCCTGCTTGTGGCTTAGAACGCAATGTTACAACTCACTGTCCACGTTTTCCTTCATGAAGCAAAAACAGACTTATCTTATTCAATCTTTCAAAGAACGAAGCGCTGTGGATCGCAAAATTCAACGCATTGACGTAATGACACTCGGCCACATCCTCCTCCACGAACGCTTTCGCGTCTGGTGTGGGGACGGCTTTACGAGCAGGCAGTAGGCGTCAGCCACGTAGCGGACGCGGCAGCCGGCAGCGCGCTATCGTCAGATAACGCCAACGTTGCTCCGGCAGCGGGCCACGTCTGCGAGGTTCCGGACTGCGCGCGGGCAAATGTTTGAGCGATCTAATCTAATCCCGCGGCCTCGCGCGTCCCGCATATCTGCAAACACGGGGGGATCCCTATGTTGATACGCAGGCCGCAGTCGCAAACTGCCTCAGCCCGCTTTGTGACGCTGAGCTCGTCTCCCGCGGCTCTGCAAGTCTGAATGACGCGCCTAATAGTTTGTTGTACGATAAGCGGCGACGTAATGCTTCGAAGGTAGTGAGGACGCGGTTAAAAAGCTAGAAACAGGTGCGGGAAAACAGATAAGCACAAATGCTCAAAATTATTGAGCCTTACAAACGAATCAACAGCGTCGTAAATACGTAGATTTCGGCGGCCGGTCTCTGTCTCGTTAAAATCCTTGTGGGTGTACTGTGGGGGTGGATTTATAAAGCTGTCGTAAGACAACGACGTCATATTTGATAGGATTTTATTGACTCTAAAGTAACACTAGTGACTTTAGTGTATTCGGATTTTAAATACTGTTAAGATGACACAGCAGAACACAGAGGGATTGTAATCAGATTCAACTACGTGTCTGACAAGGGTAGCATGCGACCTCACTGGACATCGTCTGGATTGTCGAAGTCTCCTGCGGGTTCTTGGATCAAGGTGGTCGCAATTTCATTTCTTCTTTATACATAAAATGTCTGTCTTTACCCGCCAGGTTAGCCGAGAGCGCTAATTCGCTGCTTCCTGGACTCGGGTAGGCGCGCCGGCCCCGCATCGAATCCGCCCGGTAGCTTAACGACGGAGGCCGGTGTGCCGGCCAGCCTGGATGTGGTTTTTAGGCGGTTTTCCACATCCCACTAGGTGAATACCGGGCTGGTCTCCACGTCCCGCCTCAGCTACACTGCTCGCAGACATCTGAACACATTTGCACTATTCCATGGATTACACTGGACACACTAATTCCGTCCTGGGGGGGGGGGGGGGGGGGGGGGAGGCTACGGGCTGGTGGCAAGAAGGGCATCCGGCCACCCCTTCACTTAATCTTGCCAAATCCGATTAACCTTGCGTCGTTGCGGTTAAAGGCGTAAGCAAAAAAAAAAAAAAAAAAAAAAAAAAAAAAAAAGAGAAAGAAAGAAAGAAAGAAAGAACACAAAATGTCTGTCTTCATATATCCCCAACACACATAGACATTATACTTAACTTTTGATAAAAGAAAAACATTTTCTTTAAAAGTCCACACACGACGTATCCATTCAAAGCTCTTTTCTTATTTAAGTACTAATTTTTCTAGAACAGTCCACGCTAACAAAAGTAGTGAATTATTTATTTACTGCTAGAATTCACAATCTACTCGTATCCACCAGATACAGGTGTAGTGCAACAACCATCTCTCTTACAGTTATATAGGTAATTATGTGCACTTTTATCTTTGTATGAAATTTGAAAGAAATGAGTTTCCTGCATCGGTTGTTTTTCATTTCAGTTCTATTTTTCAAATGGTTCAAATGGCTCTGAGCACTATGGGACTTAACATCTATGGTCATCAGTCCCCTAGAACTTAGAACTACTTAAACCTAACTAACCTAAGGACATCACACAACACCCAGTCATCACGAGGCAGAGAAAATCTCTGACCCCGACGGGAATCGAACCCGGGAACCCGGGCGTGGGAAGTGAGAACGCTACCGCACGACCACGAGATGCGGGCAGTTCTATTTTTAGTTTGTGTACTATGACAATTCGGCTCTGTAACCATACTCAAGCTTAGTTCAACCATTTGACTACATATATTCTTGTTTATAGTGACATTATTTAATGGGCAGTCCGTGGGTTAGGCGGGTTTCAGTACAAACAATAACACACAGAAAATCTGTTTACTATTGTGAGAGAGCACTGAACCGCGTCTGCCACGAGGTGTCGCTGCGCACAGGTCTGTGCTCCCTTACGACAGTAAGAGAAATGGATCGTTTGTCTGTTACTGTTTGTACCTAAGCGAATATCACGGCTACAGCTCTGAAACCTGGTTCACCACGGACTTTCCATAGAATTCTACAACTCTAGCCCGCAACATATGTAAGTAGTTAACGGGTTAAACATTTTACTTCAGAATAGCTGCACAGCCGAAACGTCGTAGTACACAACATAAAAATGAAACTGGAATGGACAACAGGGCAATGCAGGAAACATATTTCTTTCAAGAGGTTGATCACAGTTGTGGATCCTGTTACAATTATACTATTTGTATGAAATTTGACTACTTTATGATTAAAGTAACGATTCATGACGTTTCTGCTATTCCGTCTGCAGAAAACATTAACAGAGGAAAACGTAGCCTCCTACCCGAATTAAGTAATTTCTACACGTACACCTCTGAATCACGAAACAGGTAGTAATTTTCGATTTAAAATGATCGTTTGAGCGTAGGAGTTTAATAATCTTCATGAAAAGAAAAATCACAGTCTCTGTAAATACTTTCACACAGTCTCTGTAATCGAATCTGTCTTGTTCCATTAGAGGAAAAAACTGATGTCACGTGGATTAGATTGAAAAAGAACTTCGCCGGCAAAGCGATGTAACCAGTTATCGAACTCATTTAGTTTTCTTTCGCGGAAGCACTTAATACCGCTTTTGCTTATCAACAAGATATGATCTTCTGCCTCAGTTGATGTCTTTTGAAGTGCCCAGTATCCAAGCTACCAAAACTGAACAAATGAGGGGCGAGGCGTTAAAAGCTGAGATTCTTTTTGGCGAACGAGCTGAGTCATAATGTACCATTACAGAGCACACTACACTAAAGAGTTCTGTGAAGAAGATGAGTAGGCAGAACGCTGCCGTCTACAACAGAGATCGGTGTCCGAGCCCTGTCCGGCAATGTTAAAATAGTCACCAAAATAGAATACAGAGACATTCAACTATAGAGTGAAATTTTCTTTTTAAGTGACTCATGATCAGCAACTCTTGTCCCATGGATGAGAAAGGAAGGCAGTTTAGAGTTGATAGGGAGGCCAAAAGTCAGTGAGTGCATGCTCAGACTATACAAGGAATAGTAAGCGATAGGCCAAGGTCTTTTTGCTCTGATCGCAGTGACACGTGCCTGAGCTATTTACGACGGCAGCGGTAAACCTAAATGAGGAAGGAAAGAATGAGGGAATAATAGCTTTTAACGTCCCGTCTAGTCGCTTAGGGAACGATGGGGAAGGAAATCGGCCGTGCCCTTCTGAAAGCAACCATCCCAGCATTTGCCTTGTGTGATTCAGGAACACCACGAAAAAAGTATGAGACGTAAATGAAAACGGCCGGATGGGGATATACAATACACCCCACCCAAATATTAGTCCTACGTTTCTTCACGCCAAAGGTAAAGTATCTCGACGGGAGATATTATGTCAATCGTTCCCGACATTCTGAGACCATTAACCTGGGCACTATCAGATAATAGCTATTTCCCTCTCCTCTCCAGTATTAGCCCAACTGTACACTGCTGAAGGCGGAGCTCACCATTTGTTGCATTGTCGATAGACTGTCTGTGGACCTTTGGTAAAGAGGCGAGTGAAGAGTCTAAATCAGAGGCTCAGACGGTTCTGCGACCGTGTAGGCTGCAGATTCCTCGACTTGCGCCGTAGGTGATTGGGTATAAGGTTCTGCTAATAGGTTAGGAGTCCACTACGCACAGGAAGCGGCAGCACGGGTAGCGTGTGCTGTGCGGAGAGGAATGGACGGTTTTTTAGGCTAAGGGGTCTCGGAAAACTTCAGAAAGTCTAAAAGGATGCAGGGCAAGCACAGAACGAGGGAAGACCTAGTAACAATCGGTATAATAGTTGTAAATTGTCTTTTCTGTGTTGGGAAAGAACCAGAACTCCAAGCGCTAATAGAAAGCACTGAAGCTGGGATTATTACAGGTGCAGAAAGGTAGCTAAAGCCACAGATAAGTTCAGCCAAAACTTTTACAAAGAACGTAACTGTGTTCAGAAAGAACAGATTAAATACAATTGATGGTGGAGTGTTTACTTCTGTCACAAGCAGTTTACGCTGTAGTGAAATTGAAGTAGATAGTTCTTATGAGTTGGTATATACTAGACGACAGGAATAAATTAATAATTGGTTTCTTTTATCGACCCCCTGACTTAGATGATTCAATTTATAAACAGTTCAGACTTGTGTCTCATTTCAGATAGGTACCCCAGACATACGCTGATGAGCCAAAACATTATGACCACCTGCTTAACAGCTTGTTTGACCATCTTTGGACTCAAATACATCACTAATTCTGCGTATCAGTCATCCGACACTTTGTTGATAGGTCTGTGGAGGTATGTGGCATTAGATGTCTATGCACAGATCATGTAATTCGTGTAAATAATAGGCCACTGATTTGCGTACGCGGTGATGGTGCCCGATAGCGACTCAGATGGGTTCCATAGGATTTATACCAGAAGAATTTGGTCGCCAAGACATAACAAGAGTTCGCTATAATGCTGCTCAAACGTAGGAGCACGGTTCTGGCTTTACTGTTGAAATATGGCATCGCTGTACGGGAAGACTCACGTTCTGGAGGACGACGGCTTAAATACGCATTCGGCCATCCAGATTTAGGTTTTCCGTAATTTCCCTAAATCGCACCAAGCAAATGCCAGGATGGTGCCTTTGAAAGGGCATGGGCGATTTCCTTCCCCAGCCTCGACACAATTCGAACTTGTCCTCCGTCTCTAATTACCTCGATGTCGACGAAACGCTAAACCCATTCTTCCTTCTTCCTGTCGGGAAAGACATCAAGCATGAAAGAATGCAGGTGGTTCGCGACTATCAGCGTGTCTTCGATTACTACCACAGGTCCCATGCAAGTGAGGAGAATGTATTCCATAGCTTAATACTGGCCCATAAGCCTGCGTCCGTGGCGGGCTGCACTTTTCGAGCCACCGTTCACGTCGATGACGGCTTTCGGCGTTTGTGGAGGCGACCAGAGTCCTAGTGGAGTACAAATGTGATTCACCCGAAGAGCCGACATGTTTCCATTGATCGAAGGTCGAATTCCGATGGTCTCGCGGCCACTGTAGTCGCACTTGACGATGTCATTGGGTCAACATATGAACACGTAGGGGTAGTCTGCTGCGGAGCTCCATGTTTGACAATATACGATGAACTGTGTGCTCCGAAAAACTTGTCCGTGCACCAACATTGCACTCTCTTGGCAGAGATGCCACATTAACCAACTGTCCTACGTTACAGAGTAAACAAGTCTCCACACCCCGCCGGCCGCGGTGGTGTCGCGGTTCTAGGTGCGCAGTCCGGAACCGTGCGACTGCTGCGATCGCAGGTTCGAATCCTGCCTCGGGCATGGATGTGTGTGATGTCCTTAGGTTAGTTAGGTTTAAGTAGTTCTAAGTTCTAGGGGACTAATGACCACAGCAGTTGAGTCCCCTAGTGCTCAGAGCCATTTTCTCCGCACCCCACTTTCTGTGAAGAGTGGTGGGTGTCCAATTAATTAGCGCCTAGTGGTAGTTTCCCTGTCTTTTTATCTCCCTCCGTAGGTGCTCACGACAGTAGCACGTGAACGTTTGACCAGATTCGCCGTTTTCGAGATACTCGACCATAGGGTTCGCTAGGGTGACCCCCGTCCGTGTCTGCTTTCATACTTTTGCTACCGCGTCACCCGCCCGCAACTCCACCAGGTGCCATCCAACGTTGCGGTGGGCAGTGGTCACAATGTTATCGGTTTATAATGAAACAGAATGGTTCAAATGGCTCTAAGCACTATGGGACTTAACATCTGACGTTATCAGTCCCCTAGAACTTAGTACTACTTAAACCTAACTAACCTAAGGACATCACACATATCCATGTCCGAGGCACGATTCGAACCTGCGACTGTAGCGGTCGCGTGGTTCCAAACTGTAGCGCCTAGAACCGCTCGGCCACATAGGCCGGCGTAATGAAACAGAATTGTCTTTGAATTCTTTTATTTTTAGTAATAAATTATATTCAGTTTTTGTAGGTGTTTTATTAAACTACGAGCTAATGAATCAATGAGACAATTGGTGCTGCTTATATATAACAACTTTCTTAACAAAATTATCAACCAATTTTCAGTGTATTTCAAGTTCTATCCACAATTGCTTCTCGGGAAAAAAGACTATCTACAATGAGGGTAGACATTTGTCACAAAATATGATTCCTCTGAACCACTTCTCTTCCTAGCCAAGCTTTTTTCACCCACACCAAGCAACCCATTCAAAATCAACCAAGTTAAAAAGCTTGCGATTCACTTACTGTAAGTACATCACTTGATTTCTGGACTCCTTACTTCCAAACTAGTAGGAACTAGAAGACTTCAGGCTACCAATACTTGCCTTTCTACTTTCACAAATAATAATAATACTTGTAAGCTGTACAGCAGTGCAGTAACGATTAGGTAGTTACTGTTGTGTTCTGCTGTCAATTAGTTCGTTTATCTGTTAGGAAGTGAATAAATCCGGTCCATAGAGGGAACTATCTACAACTAGAAGAAGGTGTTTTCATCAGATATGTAAGGATATGTAATGTTGTGTCTCAATTTCACTATCAAAGACGTATGGTAAAAATTCAAAGTATGTATGTTGCAGTTGGACTTCACCAATTGAGCCATGCGTTATTTGAAAAAATAAGTCGTCATTGATAACTTACGTAATCAATATTACATTCTTATGAGACAGTGATAATGTTAACGATATTTGAAAAAAAAATAGCTGTGTGATCAAAACACAATAGAAACATTTTGTTTTTAGCCCTGAGAAAATTTCATTTAACCCCTTAGGGGGAAATTACCCCAGATTGGGAATCACTGTATTATGCAGATTCTTGCAAAAATACAAAAAGAAGAAAATAAAATTGATATATCCATAAAGGAATGTTCCACCAGAAATAATTTCCGTCTTCACAATGGCAATAAAAATCAAAGGACACAAATAACGTAATTTTTTTCCTATAATATGTGCAAATGAAACAATTTTCCAATAACACTGGAAGGTTAAATCGGTTAACTAGCGGCCACGAATGATGACGTACTGTTAAAGCTGTTTTATGCAGTTGTCGCTGGCTAGCTTCGTTACGGCATGTCAAATGTCTGTGACTTCCTGTCTGTTGCTTTCCTTCACTTCCTCTGTGGTTGCAGAGTCAACGCAGAATTGTAGATATCCCTACAGACAAAATGCACACAACATAAAATCTGTTAAGTAGACGGGGTAGTTGATTCACTATTTAATAATGACCACGTGATTGGGAAGTTTTCAATAAAAACAGATCGTGATCGGCGAAAAAATGGGCTGTATCCTTCAACGTCAGCCACTGTATGCTGTAGAAGATTTCTTTTCGTGTTTCGTAAATTTCTGTCCGGAATTTCTCGGTAAAGAACGCATTTCACACATCACATGCACCGCAAAATTTCGCGGAGCTATGCAACAGATGTTGGTAAGAAATACTGCGAGTTGCTTGCTGTCGCTGAGAAAACAGATCAGCATTGCGCCCTTACAGCGCTCTTCCATCGCATTCAATGAACTCAATCCGAAGTGCATGTCAACCACGCCTTCGTCTTATCTGTGCGTACTGCTGTGTATCAATATTCACTTTTTACCAGTACTGGTAGAAAAACCAATCTGAGACGCAACCACTCTGCACTGAAAGCAAACTTCCGACACAAAACACACAATGCTTGCCTTCGACATTTGTGCTGTTGAGCAGATATCTGCAGTGTAATACATATGCTAGAGGTAATAAATGAAACGAAATGCAGTTACTCTGAGACGAGCCCCAAGAGACGTAGGGTGCTTTGTACCAGAATACACAGAAAATCTCCGTAATGTTATCGATGGAGTTCAGTGCATGTACAGGGATGGCAGAGATAGAATTCCGAGAGATTCTGACAACGACCTATAGGGAGTTAACTTGTTGTAGTATCGCGTACACAAGGCATAAAAGGGCAGTGCACGTGGCGGAGCCGACATTTGTCCTCAGGCGATTCATGTGAAGAGGTTTCCGGCGTGATTATCGCCGCAAGACAGGAATTAACAGGCCTTGAAAGCAGAGAGGTAGTTGGAGCTGGACGCATGGGTAATTCCATTTTGGAAATCGTTTGCCATTTCAGTATTCCGAGATCCACAGCGCCGAGAGTGTGCCCTGAGTACCACATTTCAGGCATTATCTCCGACCATGAACAACGCAGCGATCGACGGCCTTTACTCATGACTGGGAGCAGCGGCTTTTGCATAGAGTTGTCGGTGCTAACAGACGAGCAACACTGCTTGAAATAACTTCAGGAATCAATGTGCGGCGTGCGACGAACGTATTCGTCAGAACAATGCTGCGAAATTATGCGTTAGTGGCCAATGGCTGCAGACGACCGACGCAAATTTCTTTGCTAACAACACGACATCGCCTGCAGCGCCTCTCCTGGGCACGTGACCTTATCGGTTCGACCCTAGGCGACTGGAAACCGTGGTCGGATCAGATGAGTTCCGATTTCAGTTCGTAAGAGATGATGGAAGGGTTCGAGTGTGACGCAGACCCCACGGAGTCATGGACCTAAGTTGTCAACAAGGCACTGTGCAAGCTAATGTTCGCTCCATAATGGTGTGGGCTGTGTTTGCATGGAGTGGACTGGGTCCTCTTGTCCAACTGAACCGACCATTGACTGGAAATGGTTATGTTCAGCTACTTGGTCACCATTTGCAATAGTCATGGACTTAAATTGTGGATGATACCGCGCCATGTTAACGAGGCACAATTGTTCGCGATTGGTTTGAAGAAAAGTCTGGACCATTCGAGAGAATGGTTTGGCCACTCAGATCGCCCAATCCCATTGAACATTTATAGGTCATAATCAAAAGGTCACTTCGTGCACAAAATATTGCACTGGCAATACTTTCGCGATTATGGGAGGCTATAGAGGCAGCGTGACTCAATGTTTCTGCAGGGGAGGTCCAACGACTTGGCTGAGTCCATGCCACGTCGAGCTGCTGCACTACACTAGGAGAAAGAATGTACGACGCGATATTAATAGGCATTACATGACTTTATGTGTGATCAAAAAATAGAGTGAAGAATTTTGTTAGACGCCAAGTAAAAAGCTTCCATGTAATTTTATTTACTCTTCTTCAGAATACTGTTTTTGGCCAGCAATGCACTTATCCCAACTTTGAAGTCATGAGTGAAAGCATTTCCGGAAGGCTTCTTTTGGAAATGCGTCCAGCTGGTCTGACGTGGCTGGTGTCAAAACGTTTTCCTTTATGCACAGTTTTAATTTTTGGAAAGAGCCAGAAGTCGCATAGTGCTAAATATGGTCAACAAGGAAGCTGCGGACAGATAGGACCCCCTTTGCCGACCAAAAACTCGCGAATCAAAACCGAGGTGTACAACGGCGCGTTGTCGTGATAACGAAGGAAGCCATTGGCCCATTTTTCTGGTCTCTTTCTTCGTACATCATTTCGTGGACCTTACGGTACGCCCCTGTAAAATTCGTCGTATACAGATGTTCTCCTTAGAACGAACTATGATGACACTATGGCTTCGATATGGAAAACAATAATGAGCATAATTTTGACATTCGATTTTGAGTGATGTGTCTTTCAGGACAAGGACATTCACTGGTTTATCATTGGGAACTCTGACTTTTTGTCTGAGAGTCATACCCATAGACCCAAATTCCATCTCTAGTTCCAGTTTTGGGGATGAAATCAGGATATGAATGAAGACGACGCTTCATCTCCTTTCAAACTGATAATCGATTCTCCCCTTTTCATCACTCAAAAGTCTGGGGGAAAAAATTTTGCGTTCACTCATCTCATTTGCAAATTACCCGTTAAAATGCGTTGCAAAATCCAGTAAGAGATGATGAGTTCTTCGGCAAGCTCTCGAATAGATTCTCAACTGTTTGAACAAACAAGTTTTCCCACTTTGCGTTTTCTTCTCTTTTTGACGTTAAAGGACGTCCCTGACGTTGCTCGTCTTCTGCAGAGCCATTTCCGCTTTTAAATCGCTCATATCACTTGTTAACTTGTAAACAGTCTTCAGAGTTACAGCATTATGGCCGTGTACCAATTTCAACCTTTCACAAGTTGCTTTTTTGTCCTTTTTCTTTTTTGGCACTAGTTTGCAACTTGAACCAGAACTTCAGAACTTGATGTTTACTACATGGCAAAGACAAGCTCACTAGCGTCTCCTCCCCAAATCAACCCCCCCACCCACAGCCTCACTAGCATCTCTGGACGCTGACTGACAAGTCAGAACGTATTCCAACTTGATTGATACCTCCTGTCTCAACGGAGTTGCCTATCGGACATATTACATCAAATAGTTGTAGCGTCAGCAGTTGCCACTAAAATAGTTCATTCACCGTACATTTGATCACACCTCGTATATATAAGAGAGAGCGAGAAAATCGTTTCTGTTTAAGAGCGCTGCTGCAGCGTATGTGCAACGTAGCGCGGCTCCGATGCGGCTATATAAGCACCAACATGTAAGCATTAGTGTGGCACGCGTGTCTTCCCGACGTGCATGGGGTAAGTGCAGCAATTTGAACCATGTCGATGTTATTACCAAATGCGCCCAAACAGGACCAAAGCGCAGTTAGTCTTTTTTTGGTTGCCGGGGGACTAACACCGGTAGGTAGACAAGCATCAGAGAATGAAGAATGTGTATGGGACGGCTTGTCTGTCGAAAACCACCGTTGTGGAAGGTGCGACAAGGGATTCTTGCTGCTTGCAGGTAACGCATGCCCCTATATTGGAAATGTCGCAAAGCAGAAGTTGCGCCAATTCAAGTGGGAGACACTCGAGCATCCACCCTGTAATCCCGATCTCGTCCCATGAGATTATCACGCCCTCGGTCCCTTGAAAAAGGCATATTGAAGAGTTGACGATTCACGTCGGATGAGAATGTGCGGCAGACATTTACGGACTTCTTCGTGCACTAGGACACGATGTTTTACGAAACTGGTTCATTCATTCTTCAACCTGGTTCGTTCGCGAAGTGATTGTTTCAATGCTCACGGCGATTTGTGTGATTGGCATTACGATTCTGGATTGTGCTGCCTTCGAATGGGAACTTTCTGATCGCCTCATATTCGTTTACAGCTGTTGCGGCCGTTTCTAGCAACCTCGTACGCAGGCTCAAAATGGCTCTGAGCACTATAGGACTCAACAAAAAAATGGTTCAAATGGCTCTGACGACTATGGGACTCAATATCTGAGGTCCTGAGTCCCCTAGAACTTAGAACTACTTAAACCTAACTAACCTAAGGACATCACACACATCCATGCCCGAGACAGGATTCGAACCTGCGACCGTAGCAGTCGCACGGTTCCGGACTGAAGCGCCTAGAACCGCTCGGCCACCGCGGCCGGCCGTACGCAGGCCTCTCAATGCTTGTATAAAGCTTCTTCCTAATCACTCCATCGTTTATTTCCCTACTTGATTTTCCATTCTGCACAGAATCTTCTTCTTTTCGTCTTGTGTGGAGATTGCCGACAAAATATTGTTTTCGGCCGTCGTTCATCCCCTAATCTCAACACACGACCATACTATCTTAAACGCCGTTCTTCCACCTCTTCAGAGATGTGTAATGGGCCATAAAAAAGATTCGCTCGAAGGTCGTACAGTCCAAGTTCTGTATGTCAATTAGACATAATCGCCGTAGGCACTGAGGCAACCATATCGCCAACGCACCAGTTGAAGAAATCAATTTCGTAAAAGACGGTGTCCTGCTGCGCGAAGAAGCCCGTAAATACCTGCAGCACAACCTTATCCGATGTGAAGCGTCGACTCTTCAAGGTCTTTTTTAAGGGTCCGAAGACATGACAGTTGCTTGGTAAGAGATCAGGACTATGTGGCGGGTGCTCGACAGTCCTCCACTTGCTTTGGCGTAACTTCAGCATTACGACATTTGCGGTATGGGGACGTACGTTACCGTTTGGTAGCAGACCCCTTGCCCCGCCTTCCAGAAAGGTTGTTTCCCACAGACATGCCGCCCCATACATATTCTTTATTCTCCGATGGATGTGTACCGGTGTTAGAAATTCGGCAGCCAGGAAAAGACCATCTGCACGTTGGGCCTGCTTGGGCGCATTTGGTAATAACGTCGCCATAGTTCACCTTTCTACGTTTACCGCACGCACGTCGAAAAGACACGCATGCCGCCCTAATCCCTAACCTACATGTCGGTGCTTATACACTTGTATCAGGATTGTGCTATGTTACACATGCGCTACAGCAAGGCCCTCGAACGGAAACTTTTACATCACCTCTTATACGCGGGCGTTTCCTTTCGCTTCATGATTCCCCTATCTGAGATCTTTTCTCGCCTTGAAACTCGGTAACTTCTTCTTAATAAAAAAGAATCTATTTGCACAGTTTCAAGTATTCTTCGTTGTTGTTTTCTCAGTTTCCAGGTTTCTGTCCCACATAAACAAGTGCTTTATATTACCCGTTCTTATAACTTTTGTTATTTTCTAAAATTTATCTGCCCAAAGAATAAAATTCAGCATATTGATTGCTTGTTTGGCTTCTGTTTGAGTTCTGCCTTATTCTTGTTTACTAGATCCATTATTCGATATTATTCCTCCCGGTATTTATACTTTTAACATGGCTCAATAACATTGTATGTCCACGTATGGCAATGTCGCGTTGTTTGCTTCACATAGAGAGATATTTTGTTTTAGAAATATTATTGTTAGTCCGGCTTTACTGTACATTTCATGATGTGCTATTTATCATAGTCATCTAACGCCCCAACTATATATGCTCTGTGTAATTGGCCACCGGAAAAATATTACCTTTGTAACAGGTAATGATGGGACAACGTACTGGTCTCAGCAACCTATTGGTCAATTGACTGTGTTTTCGTTCCGTCTGTTCTAACGTGACCACTTGTCAAAAGCCTGACAGCTGCGAGACGTGCAGGAAGAGAATCAGTGAGATTCTGAAAGGTATCGACAGTAATCGCCAATGGGTGCATAAACCAGGCGCCTGCTGCAGAGGCCCATACACAGTAACGTTCGTTGAGTAGACACGGTTGGTAGCCCTTTGGTTCATCTGGGCGGTAAGTTGGTCAGCCGTCGTATGTCTGTTCGGCGGCACACATCTCCGCAACAGTCGTTCAACACTGCCATCTATGCCCCAAGGTGCACCACAATTACCTCGGCGCTGGTTTAGGATAGCTCCATTTTGCCTTGCACCGTATACTTTAACCATGGCGGCACAGGAACAGTTCTAAACGTAGTCGTTACGGAAATGATTCCACGCTTGGCCCGAAAGTCACTGATCACGACCTTTCGGACATCTGATAAATTTCTACGTTTCCGCATTACGACGACTGCACTGTTTTCCGCTTCCCTCGTCACGTTTTATATGCCCTTCACTGCTAGTGCTGCCACCTGCCATCTCTGACTGGTTACTGCGCGCTGACGCCGAACAGCGGTGGTCACGTTAACGGGACTGGACCGTGTAAATGAACAATTACTTTTTTATTTCAATTTGTTGAAGCTCTGCCTGTCTCTTCCCGCTATTTGAACCCATCACAGATAATTCTCTTTCGGCAAATGCCGAAGAGATGTGAACAGAAGGCATATAAGATACAATAACGGCAATTGTTTCATGACCTAATTTTTGGTTTTTACGCTTTTTAAGCGTAACTATGCATATGAACGGAAAACTTAACTAAAAGTTACTTCAAATGATTTTTATTCAACAGCTCATGTAACTGTGAAAACTTCATGAAAGAAATACGTTTCTAGCATTAGCTGTTATTTATTTATACTTTGTTTTTATTTTCTATTACGTCGATTCGGCTGTGTAGCTGTTTTCAGGTAAAACGTTTAACATGTTAACTACATATGTTTTGAGTTACAATTATTTTCGTGGGCAGTCCGTGATTGGCTGGGTTTGAGAGCTCTAGCTATGATAATCAGTTCAATATAAAGAAAGCACGCAGCTACGCCAGCCACATTTGTAAAACGTTTATTGCTGCCTGACAGTACTAATGACGTATTAGTGTGGTACTGTTTGTATCTTCATCTACGTGATTACTCTGCTATTCACAATAAAGTGCCTGGCAGAGGGTTCAATGAACAACTTTCAAGCCGTCTCTCTACCGTTCCACTCTCGAACGGCACGCTGGAAAACCGAGCACTTAAATTTTTCTGTGCGACCACTGATTTCTCTTATTTTATCGTGATGATCATTTCTCCCTATGTAGGTGGGTGCCAACAGAATGTCTTCGCAATCGGAGGAGAAAACTGGTGATTGAAATTTCATGAGAAGATCACGTCGCAACGGAAAACGCATTTGTTTTAATGATTGCCACTCCAACTCACGTATCATGTCTGTGACACTATCTCCCCTATTTCGCGATAATACAAAACGAGCTGCCCTTCTTTGTACTTTTTCGCTGTCATCCGTCAGTCTCCCCTGATGCAGATCCCACATCGCACAGCAATACTCCAGAACAGTGCGGACAAGCGTGGTGTTAACTGTTGTAATACTTCCTTAATATCCTTTCGAGCTGATCCGATATATGACCTATAGAGGACGGATTTGGGAAACTTCCTAGCCAAGGGAGTTCCTCAACATCATGTAGACAATTCATAGAAAGTCAAGTGATATGTGGAGGTGCGCTGTCATGTTGAAAAATGGCACCACATTACTGTCGCGTTGGGGATATCACTCGAAGATGCAGGATGTCCGTGATTTATCGTTGTGCCGACAGAGTTCCCTCCATCACAACCAACCATTACTCATTACCTGAACGCGCCCCACAGGACAACGTCAGAAATAAGTCTGCTGTGCCTCGCCAAAAAATTCATATAAGGGGATCCCTCAGGTCGCCGTCATACTCATCGGCGGTGGTCATCTCGTGTAGTGCAGAACAACGTTTCATTGTTGAACAAAATGCGACGCTATTCATCAGCAGTCCATGCCTCCCGTCACGGCACCACTCCAGAGGCAGCCGTCTATATTGTGGTGTTAACTGCAGCCTACGCACGGGGCGGTAATTGCCTAGACAGGTTGCTGCTAGACTCCGACCAATGGTGTGGGATCACACAGAACTTTGCAAGGAGTCCATAATATGTTCTCAGATGACAGGCGCAGATGGGAAGGGGCCACGATGTGCCTGGGTCACAAATGGCCATCCTCGCTTCTGATGCACAGAAGTTGTCGACCGCATTCTTGACGCCGAATATGCTTGTCCTCACGCTCCCATGCAGTACAATATTGGGCCACTGCCACAGCCAAAGGCCCCACAAATCAAAATATTCCGCGATTCGACCATCCGGCCGAAAGAAAATCCACAAAAATGGCTCTGAGCACTATGGGACTTATCGTCTGAGGTCATCAGTCCCCTAGAACTCAGAACTACTTAAACCCAACTAACCTAAGGACATCACACACATCCATGCCCGAGGCAGGATACGAACATGCGACCGTAGCGATCGCGCGGTACCAGACTGTAGAGCCTAGAACCGCTCGTCCACCCCGGCCGGCGAAAATCCACAATGAGGCCTATTTCAAACTCTGCTACGTGCTGATAAGGCTGTCTCAGACGAGAACACGACTTCTCCGTCTCACAGCGATCGCTCAGTACCTTACGCTGTTTACTCTCCATACATACCGTACGACGCATTGTAACAAATACGAAGTACACCAATACACTCTGCTGGACTTTGTACTTGTCACAGAGAATTGCTGGTTCATATTTACATGCCTGCCGATGGCGTGTACAAGCATGGTGTTACATTGATGTCCCACCATGTCTTTTGGATGCTTTGCCCTTTATGTCAGGCAGAGTCATTACGTCAATTAAATCACTTCAAAGTTTGTCAAAGTGCAGTAATGAAAACTTTTTGAGAACTATTTGTCTAGATCACACACGACTCACAGGTGTCGCAAGCATTTTTCTGGGCTGTGGACGGTACTAGCGGAGGTCGAAAACTTGTACAAGACTGATCTAATCGTACTATACACACATCAAAAAAAGTTTTGCATCACCCCGGTTCCCAGAACTCCACAAGATAGACGTTGACTGTGGATACTGTATCAGAGACACAGTCCCTTTGACTGTTCAGAGATCTCACTAAACCCGCCCAAAGATGTAAACAACCATGCATGACCATCGCCTATTAGACATAGGGGGTCCGAGAGCCGATCAGTTTTCCACCAGAATGAGGTACACGGCTCGTGTTGTCTGTAGTTCAACCTTGCTTAGACTATCAATACCGCGGTTCGATCGCGTCCGCATTGTTGCTTTATGCCACAGGACGTCGTGTTACGAGTCAAACTGTGCGTAATAGGCTGGATAATGCGCAACTTCACTCCCTACGTCCACGGCGAGATCCATCTTTTCAACCACGACATCATACAGCGCGGTACAGATGGGCCCAACAACGTGCCGAATGGACCGCTCAGAATTGTCATCACCTCCTCTTCATCGATGAGTGTCGCTTGTGCCTTCAACCAGACAGTCGTCGGAGAGGCGTTTGGAGACAACCAGGTCAAGCTGAACGCCTTAGACACACTGTCCAGCGAGGGCAGCAAGGTGGAGGTTCGCTGCTGTTTTGGGGTAGCATAACGTGGGGCCAACGTACGCCGCTGGTGGTCATGGAAGGCGCTGTAACGGCTTTACGATAAGTGAATGCCATCAAATGTTCAAATGTTGGGAATTCCTGATGGACCAAACTGCTGAGGTCATCGGTCCCTTCACTTACACACTACTTAAACTAACTTATGCTAAGGACAACACACACAACCATGCCCGAGGGAGGACTCACACATCCGGCGGGAGAGGCCGCGCAATTCGTGGCGCCTCAAACCGCGCGGCCACTCCGCGCGGCTGAATGCCATCCTCTACCGATAGTGCAACCATATTGGCAGCATATTGACTAGGCATTCGTCTTCATGGACGACAATTCGCGCCCCCATCGTGCACATCTTGTGAATGACTTCCTTCAGGATAACGACATCGCTATACCAGAGTGGCATGTTCTCCAGAAATCCTATCGAACAAGCCTGGGATAGATTGAAAAGCGCTGTTTATGGACGACGTGACCAAAGAACCACTCTGAGGGATCTACGACGAATCGCCGTTGAGGAGGGACAATCTGGACCAACAGTGCCTTCATGAACTTGTGGATAGTATACCACTACGAATTCAGGCATGCATCAATGCCGATATGTACCGCTGTGTACAGCATTCTAGACCACCACGTTTGAAGGTCTCGCTGTATGGTGGTTCAACATGCAGTGTGTGGTTTTCATGAACAATAAAAAGGGCGGAAATTATGTTTATGTTAATCTCTATTCCAATTTCCGGAACTCTCGGAACCGAAGTGATGCAAAACATTTTCTGATGTGTGTAGTACACTAAAAATCATCGAGGCATTTCTCTGTATGTCCTTTGGCAGTAGCAATGTTTATAAATTGCGTTCAATACATTTTTATAACGTTCTATGCACTTGTGTTTTTGCTGTTGACTTCTTCACAATCCACTATATAGTGATATAGATTTTATGCATTTTCACAGAGGTCTTTGCCGGCTACACCATGCATGGTACTGTGTACAAATAACCTAATGAGAAAATTTTAACAATGTTTTCGCTTAATGTAAACTACAAAGTGTTTACATGCACAGCACGGAGATCTGGCACGTGCTGATGGCTGCACTTCACGTAACACGAGTTTATCACGTCGCCGGACACAACAGCCAGCTGGTCGACGCTCTTCCATAACAACAAGAAGCCTGAAGCTGTACTAAGTATTTCTTTGCTAATGCTGTGGTTAAGCACGTCTCGAACTGCTCGAGCAGCTTACGTCACCACTCGATAAATCCCGAGTTCTCCGATCTTTCGATCGCCTCTCGATCTAGTAGACTTTGTTCGTACGATGACCTGGTCAGCATTTTAATGCACTACGGATTTTAATAATAAAAATAACTGTAAAGCAGGAACTAAAATATCTTCCAGCTCAGTTCATATGCAACAGCAGCACCTAATAAACAAATAAAAGATTGCAGTCATGATACTGCCCAGTTCTCGAGCTTTCGGTTGTCCCGTGTTCTACTTACATCTGATGCTACTGTCTCCAAGACAGACTAGTCGCTGTAACTTATTCTCGCTATAGCAGTTACAGTCAGTTTATTGCTATGTATTTCGTTTGTTAGGTGAGTAATTCTGAGTAATTTTCTTCCTTGTTTCATCCGAATCTTTTTTTTTTCAGATATTAAAATCTTGTAATGTGTTTACCTGCTGTTCTAATACGTGAACAATGACTGAAATGCTCATTTGCAATCCACTGGATAAATCATTACAGTCTCCCATAAAAAATAAAATATTGCACTGGGTTCAGTGAAGCAATATTTTTTGGAGGACATTTACACCTTTGCCTGCATACACACCGGTACTGCATGGGAACTGCTATCACAAATTTGTGGGAGTACAACAGGAGTTTGAAGAGTGGGAAGATTTAATGCTATTTCGTCCTGTGTTTCAGGAAAAAGTCAAATTTCAAGCTGAGCCATAAGCTCGTTCTTGTGCCTTGTTCGTAGTTCTGTGCGTCACTCGCGCTGCGCCAGTGAAATGTCATGTGACCGTTCGAGCAGGCTCCATATTGCATCGAGCGCTGCACTGTGTAGCGCCCGTTCGAAAAAGAGTATCGTTTACCCAGCCCATTGCTGTCTCTTGTTGACCATTCGAGAATCAAGACCATTTGTTTGTAATGAGTTAAGAATTTTTACTACTGGGCCTAACACTTTATATCGTTGGTGATAATGAACCCAGCTAAAATGTTTTTGAACAATAGTCGTTGTTCATTTTACGAAGCATATTACTTCATACATCTGCGAAAAATGTTATTTCTGGTGTGTCTGTTATTTAATTTTAATCAACTGCTTAGATGCACAGTAAATGAAAAAGTTTATTTTATTTTTAATTATTTTTTAAAAGCATTAAACGTCGGAAGTAGGCGTATATCTTTGGTTTTAAACTATATCGGCGAGAGTATTTAAAGAAGAATATTTTGATGTTTCAAGGACCGGGAAGGGCTTTAAATTGTACTTTAATGAAAAGTGCACATTTTGGAAACATAGGAAATAATTCTTTTATATTAATTTTTCTGAAATAGTAATTTCAAGAAAAAGACTGAGGAGGGACAAATGGCTTGGAAAATTCCCATGGCTTAGCTTCATCCTTATTAAACTGGAGAGGCTTATTCTGCAGTGGTTGATTTTGTGGAGGCAAGATTTCGATCGGATCTTCTCTTGAAGTGTTGCATAGTGACGGCCCTATAGTTGCCGTGATGACTTCCAGTCTTCTTTCTAAAGGAAATTTGAGTTGGATTTGGTAACGTTATAAAATTTTGTACTAGTCAGTTTTATATTTAATTTTATCCCTGTTGTTGCTGCTTCTTTCGCAAGTACATCCACATCTTCTCAGTGGCTGACTCCGCAGTGTGCTTTCACACATGCCAGCTCTGTGCGTTTCCCTCTTCTGGTACATTGTGTGCAGTGTTCCATTCTGTCGATAGTATCATTATTCAAAGATCTTTCCCAGTTTTTTGTTCTTATTGACATTAATACAGACTAAAATTTTCGGTTACAAAAAATTTTGTTTCGAGCTATGTGTTCGGCGTACTTTAGGTGTGTTCTGGTAACTGATATTTTCTGTACCCTCCTGGTTGCGGGCAGCAAAACGACTTCTCGTGCATGCTCGTTTTAGTTAGCTTGGATCCATCAGTGTAGATGAAGAAATACTCTGGACATTTATTTAGCATCTCCCTATACATTTTTGAGTAAATATTAACAGAACACTTCGCGGGCTAACAGTTAGACTTGTGGGTAAGAGGTACATTATAGCAGAATAATACCTGTTCATAGATTGGAGATTTTTTGGTGATAATAATTTTCATTTTCAAATAATTGCATTAACTTGCATCTATGGTATAATGCTGAGGATCTTCTACAGCAGTGGTTACCAGCCTTTCTTAGACCATTACTCATGAGTAGCTAGTTAGATTAGATTAGATTCAGTTTTCGTTCCATAGACTAAAAAAATGAGATGATTCTCCGCTCCACCATCACGAAATTTAGAGCCTGACTATTCTGCATAATGAAAGAATTTTCTTGGAATAATTTTATTTTTAAAATGATGAAAAAGGGAATGATTTTAGTGTGTGTGTGTGTGTGTGTGTGTGTGTGTGTGTGTGTGTGTGTGTGTTAGAATGAATGATGGAGCAATTTGTGATGCGTCTCAAGTGCTACCCAACTCCTTCTCGGATAAGAAAGCCAACTATCCGCAGTAAATGTAGACACTTGTTACAAAGCGTACTTCCTCTATATTACTACTCTCCAAAGCGGCATTTTCTTGACCTTAGTGTTTGTAAATCACTTGATTACTGAACTCCTTATTTCTGAACTGACGGAAATTGGACGACTTCAGCTGTTAATGTTTTCTTTGTGTCTAACCACTCTAATAATAATAATAATAAAACTTATAATACTTATATGACTAATATTAGAGTCTTACGAAATTGTGATAACAGTAATGATGTTTTGAAAATAATTTAGTTTCGTGACTGAAACAGAATCAAATCGTTTAGTTTTTACCCATCGGAAAATTTCATTTCACCACTCAGGGTGTTATTTCTCCCAGATTGGGAACCATTGTTCTACAGCCATTTTTGGATACAATAGAGATTGAGTCTATGCTTGTGATTACTGGATGCCCACCTATCAATATTCTGTTAGAATACTGGCAGTAGCTGTATTCGCAGACAAACTGTAGTTTCGCAGGATTCTGCTAAGAGAGCGTTCGTTGGAGACAATATCATCTCTTAAGCATACTTTGATGCATATGTATTACAATCTACGTAGCTTTTTAAAACATGCGTTCGTTACGTCGTGGTATAAAAAGCAACCGTAATAGATTTGGTTCTTATGTGTGCTCGATATGCGTTGAGTAATGTGCTAGGGAGGGTTCCCACCACACACGACATAGTGCTCTAACTATATTTTCAGCTTTCTAGCCGTACTGTATTAAGTTGTTTATGCGAGGACCTCATGTTAAGCGCGAGTCAAACAGCAGTCCAAGAAATTTAGTACGTGATTTTACTGTGAAGAGTTGGGAATCTAACATCTTGTTTACTGCTCCATAACTTATGTGCTGCCACGTGAAAATTCCTACTGTTGATTTTTCAGTTGATGTTTCCAACCCACTGTGAGAGAGCCATCGATTAGTGGATTAAATTGCCTTGTTAAGAGCCTTTACTACTCAGTGCACGTACGTCCTGCAGTAATTATATACAAATATCATCTACAAATTGTCGCATTGTAGCCACAGTCAAGTCCAAATCGGAAGCAGGAGAGTCAGTGAAGTACGCATTTCAAACTGAAAGAACTTTTGTATTGACACCAATGTACAAGTAGAATAGAACTGAACTTCACGCTAGAGAGTATTCTCGAGCATGCAACCACCTCGCGGCAATACTGTAGTATTTTCGTTAGTGGAACAATAACAGTTTCGAGATATAGAATGTACAGAGTCCGCCAGAAAAATGTATACACACTTTAAGGAACGAAAAGCAGTATTTATGCGTTTATTTTACATTTAATAATTGATCACACATGTTGTACGACCTTCAGTTTAGCACATGGTTACTTGAAATGATTAGAATTTTCACCGCTGGCGCTGCAATCACGTCAGTCAATGTGACAGTGGATGGCTGGATCTTGAGCACTATGGGACGTAACAGCTGAGGTCACCAGTCCCCTAGAACTTAGAACTACTTAAACCTAACTAACCTAAGTACATCACACTCATCCATGCCCGAGGAAGGATTCGAACCTGCGACCGTAGCAGTCGCGCGGTTCCTGACTGCGCGCCTAGAACCGCTAGACCACCGCGGCCGGCAGAATACCTCTTAATCAGGTCTATTAAGCACACGTATACCTGGCAAAATTGGTGTGCGTTACATTTCCAGGTACACTTCTCTCATCAAGGAAAAAGGGTCTTCAGTGGTTCAAATGGCTCTGAACGCTATAGGACTTAACTGCTGAGGTCATCAGTCCAATAGAACTTAGAACTACTTAAACCGAACTAACCGAAGGACATCACACACATCTATGCCCGACTCAGGATTCGAACCTGCGACCAGAGCGGTCGCGCGGTTCCAGACTGTAGCGCCTAGAACCGCTCGGCCACTCGGGGCCGGCAAAGGGTCCTACTAAGCCCCTAGATGACAGTCCACACCACGCATGGACCCCTGGTATATGGACCGCTTTATCCACATAAACATGCGGATTTTCCGGTGCCCAGTACACACTGTTATGCCGATTAACGGTTCCATGAAGTTTAAATTGTGCCTCGTCACTCCACACTACCTCCGTCACAAATTGTTCCTCATCAGTTACCATTTGCTGATACCATTCGCAAAGTTGCATTCGGCGATCAGAACTGTCATCTCTAATCGCGTGCAGTAATCGTGGAATGCAAACTTTCCACTTTGCAGCTTTCAGAATTCTTCGTACACTTGTACTGCTAACACCCACTTCACATGGACATCGCGTGGGAGACTTCTGTGGAGAATTAACAAACGTTTCCAACACGAGACCAAAGAAGCAGGACTTGTAGGAGTACGCTGTCTTCCTGATCTTCCTCTGTGAATATCACAAATCGTTCCATGCAATTCAAACTTGTCAATGATGCGTTTAATTGTTAGGCCATTGGCGGATTTGTTTCAAACTCCCGCCTCCACTGACATTGCATTTCAATGGCGTTATCAAACTTGGTAAACCACTTCACAATACATTGTCGTTGCACGTATATCAAGCGCGTTCCAGCCATCTTGTTTTCTCCATGCCGAAATGAAAGTACTAACATCTGTTGAGCCAATGACCATATTACAACACGCTCGTAACTCAAAGCGAACGACAATATCTATATCTCGGTAGAGCCTGACAAAGTGTGTATACATTTTTCTCGCGGACTCCGTAAATTACATAGAATTAGGGACTAAAATTTGCTCCCTGTAGCAGAACAATATTTATTAATCTTGGACCAAAATTTTTTCTCTGAATTTGACTAACATCCTTCTTTCTCTTATAAAATACATATTCATGTTTGAACTTTCTTCGTATCTCATGCCTTTCCAATTTTTGAGGTAACACGTTCATTTCCACTTTGTCATACGCTTTGTGAATACCCAAAAAATGCAACAATTAATGTTTACTTTCTCTCAAATACTTTGAATAGATCAGTAGACAACATAGCTAAATTAACTATTGTCACTTTACCTTTTCTGAGTTAAACCAAACTGAGGCTTTGGCTGAGTATTCTTTGACTTCAACCACCATACTAAACTTTACCTTATTAATGTATCCAGGGTTTTCCCACATAAGATGATAGTCTACAGTCTATAATATTCGGCAGTCGAAGGATCTTCATTGGGTCTGAGTATTGCGATAACAATATGTGTATTCCAGTCTCTAATTAACTTTTCCTGGCACCATAATTGATTTAATATTTACAATAAGGCAATTAAGGCTTCCTGAGGTTAATGAGTGATCATTGAACAGAGTGTGCTGTCAACACCAGGGCATACTTTCTGCATTTTCTGTTCTGTGGAAAGGAAGAGGAAAAAATGATCGATGTAGCTACTATTATCTGATATTGAATGTGGTTTACCTGACACAGTTTCTGGCGCCATTTTATTTTTAAAAATTTTCATTCACGAAATATCATCTGTTTTTACAAATGAGTTTAGTTTTTTTACCGTAGAAAGGTTGACTTTTTCCGTACGGCGGTTATATTGGATCTATACAGGGTGGTCAGAAAAAGTCTGAAAAGCTTGTAAGGGTGTAGTAGGGTAGATAGTGGTGAGAAATTATGGTTAAAAAATATTCGATATGTTGCGCCGTTTCCGAGTTTATTAGCGCTGAAGTTAGCCAGTGAGGCCGTTGCGTGCCCAAATTCAAGCGGACTGCCAGACAGAATTAGCGTCAGTTTTTTTTTTTATTTTTTTTTTATTTTTTTTTTTATAGAGTCGGTTACAACGCAAGAGACTGCTCAGCCTTTGGCCCAAGTTGGATTCTTTCTACTGTCCTAAGTCCAATTTTTGTAATGAAACCAAAAATTGGACTTAGGAAACCAAACGAAGCACAGGTTTGTCGACTCCATCTCTTGCGGGCCGATTGAATTTGCGCGCGCAAGAGCCTGACTGTTTAACTTCACGCTCAGTGGCGGATTTAAAAATTTTGCGCCCCTAGGCACATCATATTATATGCGTCCCCCCCAAAAACACGTTTAAAATAATAACTATCAAAATGGTTCAAATGGCTCTGAGCACTATGGGACTTAACATCTATGGTCATCAGTCCCCTAGAACTTAGAACTACTTAAACCTAACTAACCTACGGACATCACACAACACCCAGCCATCACGAGGCAGAGAAAATCCCTGTTCCCGCCGGGAATCGAACCCGGGAACCCGGGCGTGGGAAGCGAGAACGCTACCGCACGACCACGAGATGCGGGCATATAATAACTATTACCCGATCATTTCACATTTGCGGATTTGAGTGGAGGCGTTGTGAGCTGTTTCCGTACTCTGCTATTCGTTGTTCTGAAGGATGCGTCAGTGGTCGTCGCGCTCAATCAAAATGTAATATGGTTCCTGAATTGTACTTGGTGTACGGCAGTAGACAAAACAAACTTAAAACTGCATTCAGTTAACACATTCTTCTGTCGAAAGACAAAAGAAACGAACACAAGGAAAATAACTTATCTTTTGTGGCCTAAAATTCAGCAGAGCGTGTAGGAGGCAACGGATTTTTGTTATACTTTCACTTTTAATATGCTCTTTCACATGAAATCGTTGAAAATGAAAATAAAAAAGTCGTGTTGCGACCTAAAAATTGAAGTCAACCAGTCATACATTAGAAATTAATATGTACTTTTACAGAGATGGGTTCAAAATTGAAATTAAACTGTCTTTTTACGATCTAATAACTTGAATGTTTAGCAGATGAAAACACACGTTCAGTATTAATACGTGAATCTATAGCAAAGCGTAAGAAATGAAAATGAAACAGAGATTTCGGTGTACGTACTAATAACTAAATACAGACGAACAAACATAGAACTAAATTTGCTATTACATACTTTTACAGACTAGCGTGGAAAATCTAATTTGTTTTAAAATCTAATAGTTAACGTGTAAAGCATTAGGGTCTGTGTAGCTACATGCTGCATAATATGTGTAGGCCTACACAATACCTTTAATAAATGTAAGGGCTAAACAGTTTTGTACTGCAGCTACTGTTATCACTTGACAGTACAGCGCCGAGCGGCCTGGGTCATTCGGGTATTGTTTCAAATTGTCGGGCGCCTTCGATCACGTCTGCAGGCAAGTTTAAAATAAACAGGTAACACGTAGTTTGCAAATCCAATGAATGTGCTCTAAGTTATAATAAAAATCACACTATAATTATAAATTTTTAAAACTAATATGAATAAATAAACAAATTCACCAGTCAGCAAAGTTTGCGTCTGGCTTTGACAGCAGAAAACTCGTTGATAATATCTTCATAGTTCAGATGGTTATTAGGTAGGAGGTCGGCATTCGATGTGAAGAATGGACGAGGCGTTCAATCTCTCCTCAGACAACGTAGAACGTAGTACGATTTCAGTCTTTTAAGACCCGAAAACGAGCGTTCTGCTGAACAATTTGTAAGTGCCATACACATAAATATTATAAGAATAATGTCAACATTCGGAAACTCGGAACTCTCTTTTCGTAAAAATTTACTCATTTCGACTGGTATATCACTAATCTCAGAAGATTTCAAAAGCTTCCCGAAATGTACACATTCACTAACAAAAGAAGGCTCTAAATCTGTGTCATATGACGCTTGGAGTTTTTCAGCACGTTCAGCAATATCGTCAGGTGAACTGTTCTTAAGGTTACTGAAAACTTTGAAGGAGTCCGACAGTGTTCTATAGCTTTCCTTCCTTCTCACTAACTCGGCGTACAAGTTGTCGACTACTGCGAGAAATGTTTCGACTCTTAAATTTTTCCCCTCCAGTCTAAAAAACTTCTTCAGAGTCCGCTTTTCCCTCATAATGTAGTTTGCGTTTTCGTGATCTTTTATAGCTGCATTCATAGTCTATATCAGTCATAATCTTCATCGATTTATTTTCATAATAGTCGGACATGCCACGAATAGATGCAAGTGATTCATATAATTCATGCACTATTATAGTACCAATAATTACACTTTCAAATTCAGGTTTACACTATTAAAACTCTGGAGTGTGTCCTTCCAATTTGTCATCATGAATACTGTTTCTAATCTGCTGAGTTGATTCAATAAAGCTGAAGCCTCATTTTAGCAAGTCGTTTTTCAAACGTATTATTGGCAATATATGTGAGAGTATTGATAACGCCCTCCCAGTTTTCGTGTAGACTTACACACTCTTCCTCTCTTGCTGATCAACGTGTTTTTGATAAACTTTTTACCGTCTTGCTTCCTGGTTTCGTGAAAGAAAGAAGTTCATCCTAGCACTGTGTAGCAGCAAAGAAAAAACTATAAACGTTTTGCACTACACAGAAAAATGAACATGCTTCCCAACAACAGCTTGCATCACTAGTGCCGACTAAATTCAAAGAATGTGTTGCACAAGGCACATAATGCGCATTCGGATTTCGTTTTTTAATGCGCGCCTGCAAACTACTGTAGGTTCCTGACATATTGCTTGCGTTGTCACATGACAGGCCTCTACAGTCAGTAATGTCAATGGAATTTGGCAGTAATGTCAATGGAATTTGTAGACAGGACTTTTAATACGGACTCAGCCAAGTTTTCGGACTTGTGTCTCGGGTTCGGTAAAAACAAACGGAAACATTCAACAGGTTCACCATTCTCATTCACATATCTTAATATGAAAGATAATTGATCAATATGTGAAATGTCAGCAGTAGAATCTATTATTATAGGGAAATATTTGGTTTGTTTTATTGCACTTACGATAGTTCTTTTTATTCGTTCAGAAAGAAGCTCTATTATTTCACTACAGATTTCTGAAGAAAGATAACTTGTATACCCGTGCCCTGGATTTCCGTATCGTTCAATGTGCTCTGTGAGAAAAGGATCAAACTCGGCTATAAATTCAAGAGACATCATAAATTGACCATTATGTAATGATCAATAAGAAATATAGTCTCATGTTAAAGGTTTAATATAGTAAGACAGAACTTGTGCTTATGCCTTGAGGCAACGTAACTCATAGCGCGCTAATACCCAAACTTTATTCATCCAGTATTTGAGAATGAGAGCATTTATGGAGTTCCAACAAAACACACACACACACACAGAATGGTGAAAGGATAAAAGTAAATCGCTTACTATATTTTCGCTGTTCATGCAGTAAAATTGCCGCAACAAACATGTTTTATTTTTTTTAATGTATTATTATTACTTCTTTACTGCTGTCTCTATTCGCAACACATGTTGCAGACGGTATCCACATGTACCACTGAATATAACTGCAAAATTATATCATTGTACGATACATAATTCAGGAGATACAGCATTATAAACATTAAGAGGCGTGAAAAACTAGACTTGGATAAAACGGATCGCAAATTATTCAGACTATACTGTTTCAGTGTTCGATAGTGAGACCTCTTAGCGTTCTAGGAAACTTTAGGCGTAATTTCAAATGTTCCCTATGTTTTTTCCTCGTTCACTGACACAAATCAAATATCTATCTTATTAATTTCTTCGTAAAGCAATGAGCAAAGTTTCAAGCTGTCTTACACATGAGTGTTCTATTCTGTAAGGAATCGGAGTTTACTGGTCCATTACTAGGCGAAGAACAGTAAATTATTCAGTACCTCTCCTTTACTTTTTAAAAAACTCTCTTAACTTCGTAATTAATGCGTTTGTGTTTCCGGTAATTACCTGACTTCTAATGCTTCCTGTACTCAGTCAATGCTATACGTCGTCGAGCAACAGCCTTAGAACATACCAAACCGTCGGGAGATGCTTACTTGTTAAGTTTTACGTATCCTGTGGAATTGAATATGTTGCAGCAATATTTACTACCTCCAGTACGAATAACGTTTCCTGATACAGTATGACTTCGTGGAATTATTTTTTTCGCAGTTGAAGTATATTCAGACCATTTTTGGTTTCGTTTCTGTATTGCTGTACTACTAAATTTTCCGTGTAAATACTTAATTTCAATTAGAAAGTGTCTTCAGCCCAGCATATCAGTTTCACCTTCCACTCGTCGACAATCGAGAAAAAATAGGAGCGTAGTATATCATCGGCAATATTCTTCTCAGTGACGAATCAATTACTGTAGCTGTTTCATTATTCAGTACTATTAGGTTGTTGTCGTATATAGTTTCCAACAGTTCTGTTCCACCCGCATTGTTTATTTTACACCCCGTTGAATAATGATGCGTGTTGAGGTCTCAACGTAGTAAAGCAGGAAGTGGGAACTGCCTGAAGAGATTATTCGAAAAAATATACTTTTTCTTGTACGAGGAGATTATTACATCGAAACAATGCAAAATTGACTTATTCCAACTTTTATTGCGGCAGAGAACTAAACATTGTGTGTTGATGAAATATACACAGTACACTTTCCTAAATTAACGCAGGAAAATATTTATTTATAGTATAATTGGTAGCGCAGAAACAATAGTTTAACTATTTGATTGAGTGTCTGTTTAAATACAATCTTTGTTTGTCTCATTGACAGAGAAAATTAGTAATTGGATTTTACGACAATTTCTGAAAGTGACTGTAGAAAAACGACATATTTTCTTTTATGTAAAAGTTTTTTGCTGCGGTATTTATTTACTTACTCTTAATGATAGAAGTTACACAAGGGGTCGTTTCGGTGTTTTGCCATTATCAAGTGTATCTGTGAAAATGGTATAATAGATGTAATATTGTTCCTTACATCTATGTTAGTCTACCTGTATGTATGCATATGGCACGCCTTAGCTGGTGTGACGTGGTTCATACAGCATCTTTGAGTGTAAATGTCGGCTGCCTTTTTGTTATCATCATGTTATTTATGTATCTACTTTTTATTTGCATGATCTTGTAAAGTTATTTTTGACTGTAGAAAATAATTTTCCTTTCTCTACCACATTCTTCCTCAAATGAGGCGAAACTGCAGATATTCACAAAATTAACGATGTATGGTGGAACTGTATCAATTATCAGATGAAGTTGTGATGCCGACGAGACAGCATACAGTGGGAAAATTTTGAAGTATAAATCTTAATACTGACCTTACGACTTATCTTAGAAGAAAGATTAAGGAAAGGCAAACCTACGTTTCTAGCATTTGTAGGCTTAGAGAAAGCTTTTGAAAATGTTGACTGGAATACTCTCTTTCAAATTCTAAAGGTGGCAGGGGTAAAATACAGGAAGCGAAAGACTATTTACAATTTGTACAGAAACCAGATGACAGTTGTAAGAGTCGATGGACATGAAAGGGAAGCAGTGGTTGGGAAGGGAGTGAGACAAGGATGTAGCCTCTCCCCAATGTTATTCAATCTGTATATTGAGCAAGCCGTAAAGGAAACAAAAGAAAAATTCGGAGTAGGTATTAAAATCCACGGAGAAGAAATAAAAACTTTGAGGTTTGCCGATGACATTGTAATTGTGTCAGAGACAGCAAAGGACTTGGAAGAGCAGTTGAACGGAACGGACAGTGTCTTGAAAGGAGGATATAAGATGAACATCAACAAAAGCAAAACAAGGATAATGGAATGTAGTCGAATTAAGTCGGGTGATGCTGAGGGAATTAGATTAGGAAATGAGACACTTAAAGTAGTAAAGGAGTTTTGCTATTTGGGGAGCAAAATAACTGATAATGGTCGAAGTAGAGAAGATATAAAATGTAGACTGTCAATGGCAAGGAAAGCGTTTCTGAAGAACAGAAATTTGCTAACATCTAGTATAGATTTAAGTGTCAGGAAGTCGTTTATGAAAGTATTTGTATATAATGTAGCCATGTATGGAAGTGAAACATGGACGATAAATAGCTTAGACAAGAAGAGAATAGAAGCTTTCGAAATGTGGTGCTACAGAAGAATGCTGAAGATTAGATGGGTAGGTCACATAACTAACGAGGAGGTATTGAATAGAATTGGGGAGAAGAGAAGTTTGTGGCACAACTTGACAAGAAGAAGGGACCGGTTGGTAGGACATGTTCTGAGGCATCAAGGGATCACCAATTTAGTATCGGAGGGCAGTGTGGGGGGGGGGGGGGGGTAAAAATCGTATGAATACACTAAGCAGATTCAGAAGGATGTAGGTTGCAGTAGGTACCGGGAGATGAAGAAACTTGCACAGGATAGGGTAGCATGGAGAGCTGCATCAAACCAGTCTCAGGACTGAAGACCACAACAACAACATAAATCTTAACCAACGTTTCATATTCAAAAGGTACCACTTCGACCACAAGACGATATCTAGCTCCCTTAAGGTAACGGCAGTGACATCTCTCTACAGTAAAATACTAAAACTCTCTGACGGATCTACTACGAGTCGTGAAGCTAATTAAGTGTACCTTAGCCTTGAAGTTGTGTCAGGAATGAGTCAATGTATGTCGTAGCGGAATTTTCTAAGTATGTTGATTCAGTGCTGCTCGACCATAATGTAGCTACGTAGAACGCCGGTACTAAAAGAAATCTCATCAACAGAATTTGCGGCAAAGGCGCGTACGGAGCGACGTACATTTGCTTATCGCTAGGTTATTGGCCATTGTCCTGGATTAAACTGCACTTCTCACTGCAGCTCCATGTGAATCCGCGAAACACGGCAGGTTGGCCTGTGGACCGCTGCTTTAACGTCGGAGGTAGATCTTGATCTATCTGGGATAGAACTTTGTGTCGGCACCAGGTTGCACTCCTCTGGTATCATACCATGCTCATTTACAACGTGGCTAATGCAATTTGCTTCTCGTAGTCGTTCACACTACGCAAATCGAGAGTTTTCAATACACCACTGTGGTTCAAAGGACTTCAAAGGACTTCTCCAAGCAACGCTGCTAGGGAGACAGTGTGGAAATCCCACTTCCCCGTATGGAGAACCAGCTACAGCAAAAAAGGTATCAGGAAAACATTCTTTTTCTTCTTTCTGTTCCTCTTCTTTGCCTTCTCCCTTTTCTCTCTGGGGTCGGCATTGCTAGATTGGTTGAAGTAATGTTAGAGTTAGTTCATGAACGAATGGATTTCCTGATGCCACCACTCCCTCGGGTCGGAATCTGTGTATCCCATATGTCTGCGTCTAGAGTAAATCTGAGTTCCAGTGGGAGAACGTTTGCATAGCGTGTATCTGAGCCGGGACGTGGGCACCAGCCCAGTATTCACCTATTTGGATGTGGGAAACCGCCTAGAAACCACATCCAGGCTGGTCGGCTCACCAGGCCGCGTTGTTAATACTCACTTCTTCGCGCCCTGCGGGCGGCGTTTTAGCGCTGTCGGCTATCTCGACGTGTATATTGGTAATAAATCCATACAGGTTAAAAAAGCTTCTCTTCGACCAAAGAAGTCTATTAGTATTAAAAAACTAAAAGGGAACTGCAGAAGAAGTTCTTGAAGTGTGCATCTGCTTGTAAGGTTTGAAAAGACCAAAATCGGCGAAGAAGAAAGAGAATTCACTTGAAATTTGGCTCTACAAAAGACAGATAAAGTACGAAATGAATAAGCACTAGAAGCAGTACTCATGAGTAGAAATATGTGGTTAATTATTAATAAAATGAGGGGAAGTTAGTACGATATCAAGCTAAGATATCCCGGAAGAGAGGAAATATTATAGGTGCGGAGACGGATTATAGTAGATAAACAAGTTGTCAAACATATTTAGTGTGATTTTCATGCTGAGAAAAGATGATTAATAGAAAAGGGAGAGCAGGACAGTGTCAAATATGTTGAAAGATTGACCAACTAAAACGAAAGTGTTACCAACTGCATATGAAAAATTTGTCATTCAGTTTTACTCACAGCAAATTAATTAAACGGAAAAGCTGAAATAGAGAGCGTAAATGAACTCCGAAAGTCGGAAAATGTCGAGAAAGGGTCCATTAATCCACCTAAACAAATTCCGCAATTTGGCCCTGAGGAAGGTGACAGCGTAGGGTAGGTGCACCTAAATTCAGCCATAACTAATAGTCAACCATTTCCTCATAAATACTGGTACAACAAACAAATTCCTTAGTATTTCCCGCAGTCAGCGTTGTTCCAGTACTCGCTCGTCCTTCCTCTAGGAAAGTAAGTGCTGCACTCTGGAGTGCTTGTTAGTCAGAGTCACCTGTTGAACTAAGTGCATGACATACTTTGTGCTAACTTACAAGTTGGATTTAAGAGACAGCTATACTCTGAGTTTAGATTACACTCATACCAGCCACCATCGTTTTACGCATTGTACAAAGATTAAAGACTGCTTTCCATACTACATTCTTAAGTTTTCTTAGGATGGGTGACAAGTTGAATAAGTTTAGGAACAAAAACCAGTATTGAGCCATTAGGGCTGATTGCTAGGTTTGAATACCACACTCGGCATTGAGTCTACTTGTACAAGAAGCCATATCAGTATACCCAGTATATTTCTGTAACTGCTGCTATACCCAGTAGCGAGCCATACAGAAAAGATATGGGTTACCTTATGGATAATATGTGCCAGTGATCAGTCACCAACTATCTGATTAACATGTCATTGGTTCTATGTAGAGTAGAGAGGGTGAACGATTAGAATGGCCTGTTTATTTATCAGGTAAGCTATGGATAGGAACTGAAGATGCCAGCCGGTAGAAGACCTATTCACTGGTATCCTGAACATGCTGTTGCAGAAACTCTCCAAGCCAATCTTAAGTTTATTGTGCCATGGGGAACACTCCAAGGTAGACTAAAAAACCGTGTACAAAGAAAAATGGGACCTTCACAATTCTAACGTAAGGTGAAGAGCTTAAGACTGTTAAGTGGTTAATAAATATGTCTAAGTGTGGTTTTGGACAAAAGAAAGACCACCTCTTGAATGCAGTTCGAAGCATAAGTTGGATAGTGTCTTAGGAAGACACCGTATCTTCAGTTACCGCACTACAGAAGGAATCTCGAAGAAACTTGCAGTAGTTACTGAGGAATCTGTTAGGAAGTGGTATCTAAAAGAATTAAAGTATCAGATATATTAGAGAATCCTGGAAGGATTCTGCGTGGGAATGGAACTAGCTTTAGTATACGTCCAAAGACAGCAAAAGCGATTGCTCCTGAAGCTTTACGGAATGTCAAGGTCACTCAGTGCGGTAATGAAAAAGAAACGTTCACAGTGCTTTTGGTGTTCGCAGGTGGTGGGGAGACTGTTCCACCTATGGTTTTATTTCTATACATTCGACCACCTAAGGAAGTGGTGAACAGTATACCTGAACGTTAATATTTGGGGAGATCTGAAAATGGGTGGACGAAAAACAACATTTTCTTTGAATATACGAATCTAATGAAATCTCAGCTTTCACGTCTGAGTCCAGTCCCACAGCTACACAGATAAGCATCTTGACTCAGGTTCATTTTACTCCAAGTATACCTCCTAGGCAACAAAACTATCTCTTGAAACAGTAGTACCTTATCATTGCGGTATCAGACACTATCATATTCTTCAAGATTCCCGCCAGTTTCAAAAGAACCGTCCGCTGGGGAATCTGTACATGACACTATAGCTTCTACAAACAGAAAGAAACATCTTTTTGCTGTTTAAGAATCATATGTATTATCCAGCTCCTATATCTAAAGCTAAAAGTAAGAAATTAGACGAAGAAAATCTTAAAAAAAACTTCCTAAAGCAATCTCGTCTACCACATGGTGAGATTGGTATTCACATGAAGAAAAGGCAAAATAAGTAAAAGAAAAATCATTCTCAGAAGAAGAGAGGAAAGGAAAAGAAAAGAAAAGCAAGCAGACAGAGTAGGGGGGAAAAGAAGTAGGCCTAAAAGACAAATACAGGCCGCAATGTAGAAAATCTTGAACTAATAAAGTGTAGAGGGTGTGATGAAGAAGTGTTCAGTGATGTCGAGGATGATAATCTGGAAAACAATGGATGTGATCATTGCTCAAACTGGTTTCACTTAATGGACACTGAATTCAAAGAATTATCATATGATATACCACTAAGTGTGGATTTTGTTAAACATGAACATCCTTTCTCTCGTAAATGTTTATATTAATAAACAGTAACAAATAAAATATTGCCCTAAAGCAGCTCTGTGACATTTATTTTATAATTTGCCATAGGATGGTTGGGTTTCGGGTTCTGCTGAATAGGTCGGAGTCCACTACACGCAGGAGGCGCCTACACGGGTAGCAAGGGCTGTGTGCCGCGGACTGGGAAGTTTTTGAGGTTAGAGGGTCTCAGGGAAACACAAAAAGGCTTCAGCTACAAAGGGTGCAGGCCGAACACATGAAAGACGTAGATACAGGAACCGTCGGTACAACAGTTGTAAATTGTCGTAGCCGTGTTAGGAAAGTACCAGAGCTCCAAGCGCTAATAGAAAGCACTGATGCTCAAATCGTTATAGGCACTGAAAGCTGGCTAAAGCCGGAAATAAGTTCAGCCGAAATTTTTGCGAAGAACCTTAACACAGTTGGCGGTGGCGTGTTTGTTGCTGTTAGATGTAGTTTATCTTGTCGCGAAACTGAGGTGGATAGTTCCTGTAAGTTAGTATGGGCAGAGATCATTGTTGGCAACCGGAATAAAATAATAATTGAATCCTTTCACCGACCTACCAATTCAGATGATACAGTAGCTGAAAGGTTCGAAGAGAACTTGAGTTTAGTTTCAAACACGTACCTGACTCATAGAATTATAGTTGGTGGTGACATTCATTCACCATCGATATGTTGGCGAAAATACATGTTTAGGAGGTACGCACAGAACATCATCCGAAATTGTACTAAACACATTCTCAGAAAATTATTTCGAACAGTTAGTTCATGAGCCCACGTGAATAGAAATAGGTTGTGAAAACACACTTGACCTCTTAGCAAAAAATAATCCTGAGTTAATAACGAGCTTCAAAACGGATACAGGGATTAATGAACACAGGGTTGTCGTAGCGAGATTGAACATTGTAATCCCCAAATCCTCCAAAAATAAACGAAAAATATACCTATTCAAAAAAAGCAGACAAAAACTGACTGGACACCTTCCTGAGAGATAATCTCCACTCCATTCAAATTATCAGTGTAAGTGTAGACCAGATGTAATTTGAATTGAAAGAAATAGTATCGGCAGCAATTGAGACATTTATACCACATAAATTAACAAACGACGGAGTTGATCCTCGTTGGTACACTAAACGGATCAGAGCACTGCTGCAGAAACAACGGAACAAACATGCCAAATTTAAACAGACGCAAGATCCACAAAATTGGCGATCTTTTACAGAAGCTCGAAATTTAGCGCGGACTTCAATGCAAGATGCTTATAATAGTTTCCACAACGAAACTTTGTCTCGAAACCTGGCAAAAAGTCCAAAGAGATTCTGGTCGCATGTGAAATATGCTAGCGGCAAGACAAAATCAATGCCTTGTATACGCGATAGCAATGGAGATACTATCGAAAACAATGGTGCCAAAGCAGAGTTAGTAAACACAGCCTTCCGAAATTCCTTCACAAAAGAAGACGAAGTAAATATTCCAGAATTTGAATTGAGAACAGCTGCCAACATGAGTAACGTAGAAGTAAATATCCTCGGAATAGTGAAGCAACTCAAATTACTTAATAAAAGCAAGTCTTCTGGTCCAGACTGTATACCAATTAGGTTCCTTTCGGAGTATGCTGATGCATTAACTCCATACTTAACAATTATATACAACCGTTCGCTCGACGAAAGGTTCACATTCGAACACTGGAAAGTTGCACAGGTCACAGAAATATTCGAGAAAGGTAGCAGGAGTAATCCAGTAAATTACAGGCCCGTATCGTTAACGTTGATATGCAGCAGGATTTTGGAACATATATTGTGTTTGAACATTATGAAGTACCTCGAAGAAAACTGTCTATTGACACACAGTCAACATGGGTTTAGAAAACATCGTTCCTGTGAAATACAACTAACTCTTTATTCACATGAAGTGTTGAATGCTATTGACAAGGGAATCAGATCGATTCCGTATTTCTGGATTACCGGAAGGCTTCTGACACTGTACCACACAAGCGGCTCATAGTGAAATTGCATGCTTATGGAATATCGTCTCAGTTATGTGACTGGATTTGTGATTTCCTAGCCGGCCGCGGTGGTCTCGCGGTTCTAGGCGCTCAGTCCCGAACCGCACGACTGCTACGGTCGCAGGTTCGAATCCTGCCTCGGGCATGGATGTGTGTGATGTCCTTACGTTAGTTAGCTTTAAGTAGTTCTAAGTTCTAGGGGACTGATGACCACAGATGTTAAGTCCCATAGTGCTCAGAGCCATTTTGTGATTTCTTGTCAGAGAGGTCACAGTTCGTAGTAATTGACGGAAAGTCATCGAGTAAAACAGAAGTGATTTCTGGCGTTCCCCAAGGGAGTGTTATAGGCCCTTTGCTGTTGCTTATCTATATAGACGATTTGGGAGACAATCTGAGCAGCCGTCCTAGGTTGTTTGCAGATGCCGCTGTCGTTCATCTACTAATAAAGTCATCAGAAGATCAAAACAAATTGCAAAACGATTTATAAAAGATGTCAGAATGGTGCGAAAAGTGGCAATTGGCCATAAATAACGAAAAGTGTGAGGACATCCACATGAGTGCTAAAAACAATCCGTTAAACTTCGGTTACACGATAAATCAGTCTAATCTAAAGGCCGGAAATTCAACTTAATACCTACGAATTACAATTACGAACAACTTAAATTGGAAGGAACACTTGGAAAATGTTGTGGGGAAGGCTAACCAAAGAATGAGTTTTATTGGTAGACACTTAGAAAATGTAACAGATCTACTAAGCAGACTGCCCACACTACGCTTGTTCGTCTTATTTTAGAATACTGTTGCGCAATGTGGGATCATTACCAGATAGGACTGATGGAGTACATCAAAAAAGTTCAAAGAAGGGAAGCACGTTTCGTATTACCGCGAAATACGGGAGAGAGTGTCACTGAAGTTACACAGGATTTGGGCTGGAAATCGTTAAAAGAAAGGCCTTTTATGTTGCGACGGAATCTTATCACGAATTTCCACTCACCAACTTTCTCCTCCGAATGCGAAAATATTTTGTTGACACCGACCTACATAGGGAGGAACGATCACCACGATAAAGTGAGAGAAATCAGAGCTCGTACGGGAAGATATAGGTGTTCCTTCTTTCCGTGCGCTATACTAGATTGGAATAATAGAGAATTGTGAAGTTGGTTCGATCAACCCTCCGCCAGAATATCCATGTAGATGTAGAATTATGTGCTGTCTGACAACTGACTTTTTAAGACTGAGTACGGGAAAATTCTGTCGAAATATTTTGAACTTAATTTTTAATATCAAAAACTTGACAGAAGTAATTCATCATATATATATATATATATATATATATATATATATATATATATATATATATATATATATATTTCAAGCTTTTCATCATGTTTAAACTGACTAAGAGACACACATGTTGTTAAATGACTGACTAGTGGCGTAGTGGTCGTGCATAACTAGACAGACCAGTCCTCTGTGGTTTGGAGAATGACAGATGCGTGTGAGAGTATTCATTCTCATTTTAATTCATTTTCTAAATCGACTCACCCTAACACATTTTTGCTAGTAACCTGAGAAGAGTACAGACTGTTGCATTTGTCTGAATAATATGAGCTCTGGTTTCGTATTAGGAACTGACAAGAAGTCGAAAGAAAGACAAGTATCCACCGAGTACAAAATTGTGCACTGGCTTAATGGTGTAATGGATGTATTATACTTGTTGAACAGTGTTTCATACCAAGCTTACATGTTACAGTTGGATTAAAAATACTCAGAAGAAAATTACCTGCAGTTGAAGCTAGTTATTATATACTTTCTTTCCTTTAAACACTTTTTCGTCTTCCGTCTGCAGTTAAGGCATTTAAGATAATTTACCTTTTAAAAAGAAGACTATAATAAAACATGTAACTGCTATTTAGCTTAACACTGATACACTAACAATATGGCTTGCTGACGTCTTGCAGCGAGTGCTCAAGAGAAAACCACAGTTCTGTTGTTGAGTGCAGAATTCGTGTGGTAGCCGTAAGGGCAGTTTTTGCTAAGCTGCAGGAGTTGGTACACTGATCAGGTAAAAGATGCGGAGTGCGTGTGAGCTGTGAATCAAAAACAAGATGAAATTAACGTCAGAGGTTGCCGAACACGTTACATGTTTGCTTGAAGTTGGTCAATTGTGCCGGCTGGATTCACCCAGGACAGTGAACATTGGAATGATTAACTATTATTTTCTTTGATTCCTCTTACCGTTGAGGTAAAAACTTTCGAGTAAGTTCTGATTCATGAACACATAATATCAGAAATCTGCAATACTTAAGAAATATTTGAAATTAATTTTTTTGTGTGCGCGCAACTGAAGGGAAGGACAATGAGTTGCAGTCTTAGTGGTCTTCTCTACAGTTTACTTTATTTCGTTTTGTTGATACTGTATAAAGCTGCAGCAACATTGTCAAGTACCGTAAATAGTATTAAGTGAATAATAATTACGGACATTTAATAACAGCAAAATAATAACAATATAACTGCATAATTTAGTAATTTGAAATTACTTCTATTATCCTTTAGTGAATTTGTGAGTTTATTTTCTGTTATCGCAGCATCGCGTGTTTTGAGAATTAGAATTGGTTCAGAATTACTGGCTTATGATCCCAAATTCAGTTTCAACTACAGTCATCGTTATATGAATTACGGACCTACTTTTTCTCGGTCACCAGTGTAGAACGTCCTCAATATTGATTCTCTAAGTATTCACGTCACGTACTGCTATAGAATTCATTTGTCCTCTGTCTGTTAGGGTCTGTATGTTGTATATTGTCAGTCGCTCTAAGCCACTGCCTTCAAGGCAGCAGCTTTTTGCTTATGCATGAGCTTTTGACCTGCTAAAAAAGCAGGTAGCCTGTAGTGTCCAGCAGTGCGTCCTTTAAGGTGATACCTAATAACTGTGAAAGCAACATACAAGCCTCTACAGTAATTTGAATCCATTTTGACAGTATGATGACTACCAACTTGCATGGTGATGCAGCATCTATTAGATTTGTTCATAAGTTTGTAGAATTCTTGTTTTCAGTGTTCGTGTTCCGAGGGTACCGAGTGAGGTGACGCAGTGCCTAGCACACTGGACTTGCATTCGCGAGGACTATGGTTCAAACCCGCCTGCGGCCATCCGGATTTAGGTTTTCCGTGATTTCCCTAAATCACTTCTGGGAAATGCCGGGATGGTTCCTTTAAAAGGACACAGTAGATTTCTCCCGTAATCCGAACTCGTGCTCCGTCTCTAATGATCTCGCTATCGACGGGACGTTAAACGCAAATCTCCTCCTCCTCCTGTTGGTATTTCGGATGGTATGAGTTTATTTATCAATCGCCATTTTTTGTTTGTGATTCACTGTTATTACCTGAGTTTACATATTGTCATTTTGTCATTTGGAGATAGTAAGTGTAGCTGTGGACGCTAGAAAATGGAGTGCCAAGTGGAGAATTCGGAATGTTGCCGACATTACCTTCTGTTTGAATTCAGTAGAGGAGTTTACAGCAGCGGACACAGCCAGAAGCATTTGTACCGTGTATAGGGACAACGCCATTGGACAAAGCACAGCTGGAAAATGGTTTTTCTCGTTTAAGGAGGATTGTTTTGACATTAATGACTCTCCATGTTCAGGAAGACCTTCGGAGTTTTGATGTAAATCGTTTGCACGAATTGATCCACTATTATTTATTTATTTATTTATTTTATTTATTCATCCAGTAAATCTCTACAGATTGTCGGATGTAATTTGCAACACACACACAAAGGTTACATATAACTTCAACCTTTATTTCAATAATGCAATAAATTAATAATATTTGTTCTTGCTTTAGCAGCAGTAGCAAGTTTTGCATGTTCTTGCTCCGCGTCTGTTGTACTTCACATGGTTTAAGAATTCTACCACTGAATACAAGCAGTGATCTTATAGAATGCCCTTGGGGATTAAACAGAGGAAATGAACAAATGTCTTTAATTTTATGTGACAGACTATTGTACATTTGTGTTGCGTTGTTTGTACTGCAGGTTTTATAGGCTGTTTTCCGTACTGACTCAACATTATTCACGTTAGTGTTCTCGAAGAGTTGTAAATGTGATGAACTGTGATCATTCCACCGTCGTGCGACGTTTGCATGCAATGAGAAAGGTTCAAATATCGGGGCCTGTGGGTACCGCACGCTCTAAACCAAAATCACAAAAATCAGCGCCTAGCCACATGTGAATCTCTGCTTCCTCGTCATCAATTGGCTCGTCAACAACATTCGACCATTCTTACCGTGTGTCATTACTGATAACTAGAAACGGTATCTTTAAGCTAACAAAAGGAAAATAAAGGAATGGTTCAACCCAAAAAAGTAGCAACTCCCCGTACAAAGACCTGTGTGCATCCACAAAAGATGATGATATAAATCTGGTGGAACAGCAACGGTGTGATGTACTACAAATTGCTTCCCCGAAGTGTAACCATAACTGCTGACATTTACTGTCAACAACTGAGACGTCTTGCAGACGCAGTCCAAGAACAACGATCAGGAAGATTGCGTGAAGTGATGCGTCTCCACGATAACGGCCACCCTTCGTTATTCTAGAGTGGCAAAAAACACTATACACGAATTGTGTTGGGAGGTCATTCCGCACCCACCTTATTCACCTGATCTTGCGTACCCAGATTTTCACCTTTTCCACCCTCTATCCAATAACCTTTCTGATGAAAATGCGCTCCGAACATGGCTCGACGAGTTCTTCATCTCAAAACCACGTGATTTCTATAGTCGCGGAATCGGAAAGTTACCCCGTCGTTGGCAGACTGTTGTAAATAACGAAGGAGAATACATTATTGATGACAAAAGTCTCTTTTATGTGTATGTGTTGTGTTTATTGAAGTCACGCAAAAACGCTACGAACTTATGCACCAAACCAATATTTTCAAGCTAGCTTTCAAACTTACTCTAGCAACTTCTTCCGTTAGGTGTGGAAATTTATCTGCACTGAAGGCAAAGAATAGAATATTATTAGCAAAGCGAACTTAGTCCATATGATGAATATTACTTCGGCTGTATGACTGAAATGATCGGACAGAGCGAGCTAGCGCAATGGCTTTGCGCACTAGACTCCCATACGGGAGAACGACGTTTCAGACCGCCGTCCGACCAACCAGATTTAGGTTTTCCCTGATTTCCCTAAATCGACGAAGCGACATGAAGGGCTGGCTTCTTTCAAAAAGACACGGACGATTTCCTTCCCCATCCTTTCCCTAATCTGAGCTCGTGCTTCGTCTATAATAACCTCGTTGCCAACTGGACGTTGAACTCTAATCCTTTTTTTCTTTTGGGAATGATCGCGTGCTAGAGCATTTTTTTTTCTTTCGGAGGCCCTTCCATCGGGATTAGATACCCACAACACTATGCTTCGTAAATATAACTTTTTCACTAAAAGTTTACAGAGCAACTGTCCCCTGCAGATTATTCCAATATTAAATGGTTCAAATGGCTCTGAGCACTATGGGACTTAACACCTGAGGTCATCAGTCCCCTAGAACTTAGAACTACTTAAACCTAACTAACCTAAGGACATCACACACATCCATGCCCGAGGCAGGATTCGAACCTGCGACCGTAGCAGTCGCGCGGTTCCGGACTGAAGCACCTAGAACCGCTCGGCCACCACGGCCGGCTATTCCATTATTACATACCCATTTCGTTGGTCATGGAACAATATCAGTCTCTTCACATATGAAAATGTGGAAACCGAAGATCGCAGTTGAGTCTATCTGAACTATGAACTCCGTCAGTTTTCCTCGAGTGACAACAAATTAGCAGTTACCGCAAAAAATTAATTTCCTGATTTTTCCTATTCACCTAAGACTCATAACACGTACGCAGAGCTAATTACAGGTTTCTAACAGCGTTGGCAGTACCTTAAACCCATATTAAGCACCATATGCCGAAACACACAACAGACTTCCAGTCAACCTTTCCGGCGTTGTAACAAAGTACGAGCACTTTCTCACATGGTGTCTGCGTATACTTTTTTTCGATGAGACTTGAATCTGTGAATTTCTGTCATTTCAGAGAATCGAAGAAGCTGCTGGAACTGGCAGCCAGCAAGGGTATGAAGCAGGCAGAGGACGCGCTGCGGAAGCTGTGCGCGGGCCGAGGAAGGTACTGCAAGCTGAAGTAGCAGCTCCGCTACCTCCGGCAACGGATTTATTCTTACTTCTGATTGTTCTTAAAATGTTTGGAAATATAAGATCAAGTTGTTCAACAAATTTTGCTAACGCACTGTTGTAAATGTAATGGTAAACAAATTATATAAACTATGGATGATATCTCCTTTATCTTTCCACTTCCTTAATATGGAAGCTTGAGGAGTATGGGTAAATCACACATCGACGCGGTATTGACTGTCATGCACAGCAACAACTGTACATCCGTCTAGTGAATTCTCGCACTATTCAGTAGTTAAATTTTTATTTTATAGTATACTGAGGTGACAAAAGTCATGGAACAGCTTATATATAGATAACGGCAGTATCGCGTAAGCAAGGGAAGTGCATTGGCAGAGCTGCGATTTGTACTCAGATGCTTCAAGTGGAAAGGTTTCCTATGTGATTAAGGCCACACGACGGGAATTAACAGACCTTGAACGCGGTATGGTAGTTGGAGCTAGATACATGGGTGGGACATTCCATTTCGGAAATCGTTAAGGAATTCAATATTCCACAGTGTAAAGAATGTGTCAGGAATATCAAATTTGAGGCATTACATCTCACCACAGACAGCGCAGTGGCCGATGGTCTTCACTTAACGATCGAGAGCAGCGACGTTAGTGTGAAGTTGTCAGTGCTAACAGACAATCAACACTGCATTTAATAACCACAGAAATCAATGTGGATCGTACAACGAACGTATCCGTTAGGAAAGTGTGGCGAAATTTGGCGTTGATGGACTATGGCAACAGACGATGGAAGCGAGTGCCTTTGCAGACAGCACGACATCGCCTGCAACGTCTTCCTGTCTTCGTAACAATGCCAGTTGGGCATGAGACGACTGGAAAACCATAGCATGGTCAGATGAGTCCCTATTTCAGTCCCTATTTCAGCTGGTAAGAGGTGATGGTAGGGTCCGAGTGTGAGAAAGACCCCACGTAGCCATGGACCCAAATTGTCAACAAGGCACTGTGCAAGCTGGCGGTGGCTCCTTAATGACGTGGGCTGGTTTACATGGGATGGACTGGGTCCTCTGATACAACTGAACCGGTCACTGACTGGAAATGGTTATTTTTGGCTACTTAGAATCGATTTGCAGCAATTCATGGACTTCAGTTATAGATGACACCACTCATGTCAACGGGCCATAGTTGTTCGCTGTGAGTTTCAAGAACATTCTGGACAGTTCCAGCGAGTGATTTGGGCACCAACATCGCCCAACATGAATGTCATCAAACTTTTATGTGACATAATCGAGAGGCCAGTTCGTGCACTGGCAACACTTTCGCAGTTATGGACGACTACAAGGGAGGACGACGCAGTATTTCTACAGTGGACGTAGAGCGACTTGAGTCCATTCCACGTAGAGTTGCTGCCCTGCGCCGGGCAAAAGGAGATCCGACGCGATTTTAGGAGGTATCCCATGACTATTGTCACCTCAGTGTATGCTGCCAAAACAGTTAGTCTCGCTAAATACTTATTTGGACACTGTAGTTATACACCAAAAGAAGGTGACACAATGATACACTAAGCTTACCTAGTCAGTAGATCAGTTTCGAACAAGTTTATTTATAATTTTCGGATGATTTCCTTTCCCATTTTTGTCTAGCAGAATTACTGCGCATAAAATAATACCACTGTTTTAGTCTCCGTGCAGTTACTTATAGAATAAAATTCTGAAAGCCTTCTGTTTGGGATAAATTTCAGTTTTTCTAGTCACAAACGCGCGGTATAATTACTCCTCAATGTTTCTAATTATTAGTTCAGGTAATAACTAGTCCATCACATCTACTTTACATTGTTGACGTTACTAGAGCCTATAATGCAAATATGCAGGAGCGAGATAAAACTCAGAGAATGTTGCAATTATTCTCATGCATATTGAAGAGATGTCGGGGTCCAAAAAGGAAAGAAGAATTGAAAATTACGTGATGGTCTAGAAACTGTGACATTTCCTTGTCAGATGGGTATGTGTGACGTAAGCGACCAACAAACACTCGGTGACGTAGTTGTGGTCTTTAGTCCGGACATCGGTTAGACACAGCTCTCCACACTTGTCCGTCCTGTGCAAGGCTTTTTTCTCGAATAACTTCCGCATTCTACATCTGTTTGAAGATCCTTACGGTAATGAAACCTTGATTTCCCTCTACAATTTATATCCCCCTGACCCCCATACTTCCTGCCTTAACGCTCGTTGGTTCACATTCGGGACGCTATACAACAGAGATCCTGCATGGTATTTTTTAAATTTTATATTGCTTGTAGTTTCGACATCCGTCACCTGGCAGGTCCTATTTTAGCACAGCTACAGAAAGTTCTGTATAACTGTAATTAACATTCGCTTCAAGATTTGTATTGTCTAAGGGGCAATCAAATAAAAACGGGACAGATGGGAAAAAAATTAGCTAGGTGCGAGTAAGACTCGTACACTGAGGGTTGTGTAAAAACTTAATATATACACTGAAGCACCGAAGAAACTGGTATAGGCATGCGTATTCAGATACAGAGATAATTAAACAGGAATTTCACGGCGCTGTGGTCGACAACGCCTATATAAGACAAGTGTCTGGCGCAGTTGTTAGAACGGTTGCTTTTGCAACGATGTTAGGTTATCAAGATTTAAATGGGTTTGATATTGGTCTTATAATCGGCGCCGAGCGATGCGACACACCGAGGTAGCGATGACGTGGGAATTTTCTCATGCGACTATTTCTCGAGTGTACCGTGAATATCAGGAATCCGGTGAAACATCAAATCTCCGACATCACTGCTGCCGGAAAAATATCCAGCAAGAACGGGGCCAGCAACGACTGAAGAGAATCGTCCAACGTGACAGAAGCACAAACATTCCGCAGATTGCTGCAGATTTCAATGCTGGGCCATCAAGAAGTGTCAGCGTGCGAACCATTCAACAAAACATCATCGATATCGACGTTCGGAGCCGAATGCCCATTCGTGTACCCTTGATGACTGCACGACACAAAGCTTTACGCCTCACTGGGGCCCGCCAACATCGCCATTAGACTGTTGATGACTGGAAACATATTGCCTGGTCGGACGAGTCCCGTTTCAAATTGTATCGAGCGGATGGACGTGTATGGATAAGGAGACAACCTCATGAATCCTTGGACCCTGCATGTCAGCAGGGGACTGTTCAAGCTGGTGGAGGCTCTGTAATGGTGTGGGGCGTGTGCAGCTGGGGTGATATTGGAGCCCTATACGTCTAGATACGACTCTGACAGGTGACACGTACGTAAGTATCCTGTCTGATTACCTGCATCCATTCGTATCCATTGTGCATTCCAAGGGGGCAATTCCAGCAGGGCAATACGACACCACACACGTCCAGATTTGCTACAGAGTGGCTGCAGGAAAACTCTTCTGAGTTTAAATACATCCACTGGCCACCAAACTCCCCAGACATGAACACTGTTGAGCATATCTGGGATGCCTTGCAACGTGCTCTTCAGAAGAGATCTCCATCCCCTCTTGGTCCTACTGATTTATGTGCAGCCCTGCAGGATTCATGGTGTCAGTTCCCTACAGCACTACTTCAGACATTAGTCGAGTCCATTGCCGTCGTGTTGCGGCAATTCTGCGTGCTCGCGGAGGCCCTACGTGATATTAGGCAGTTGTGACAGTTTCTTTGGTTCTTCAGTGTTTATAGTCAATTCATCCACTTCGGGAATCGAGGATTTCGATATAGCCAATTCACCCACTTCGGGAATCAAGGATTTCGACTTTTTTTCCCTGTTATTGACTTTGACACAGGCCAGATATCGGTCCCAGGAATTACAAGACTTTCTGGGATGTTTTAAATTCAAGTTTGAAGTCGGATAAGAAACGACAAGAGAAATATTTTTTCCTATGATATAATTACAAATTAACAATTTCTTAGATTTTTGCTATTTGCTTGTACCGTGAAACCTTATTCTTGCTAAATTTAATAATTCTACGTCAAGTAGAAACAGCCCACTGGTTTTAATCAGTGAGTTTGCTAGTATCAGAATATGTGTCATAAATGGCCGTATCTTCTGACTACAATGACTTTAGAAACTTAACATATTTACACCATAAAAGGACTACAGATCTCAGTATGTCACAAATTTCAACTTAATACTTCTACCGCTGACCTGCAGGGGAGGTTGTCTCCATACCCATATACCTTCATCCTCTCGATACAATTTGAAACGGGACTCGTCCGACCAGGCAATATCTTTCCAATCATCAGTAGTCCAATGTCGGTGTTGACGGGCCCAGGCAAGGCGTAAAGCTTTGTGGTGTGCAGTCATCAAGGGTACTCTAGTGGACATTCGGCTCCGATAAATTGTATCAGAGACAGCAAAGGACTTGGAAGAGCAGTTGAACGGAATGGACACTGTCTTGAAAGGAGGATATAAGATGAATATCAACAAAAGCAAAACAAGGATAATGGAATGTAGTCGAATTAAGTCGGGTGATGCTGAGGGAATTAGATTAGGAAATGACACACTTAAAGTAGTAAAGAAGTTTTGCTATTTGTGGAGCAAAATAGCTGATGATGGTCGAAGTAGAGAGGATATAAAAAGTAGACTTGCAATGGCAAGGAAAGCGTTTCTGAAGAGGAGAAATTTGTTAACATCGAGTATATATTTAAGTGTCAGGAAGTCATTTCTGAAAGTATTTGTATGGAGTGTAGCCATGTATGGAAGTGAAACATGGACGATAAATAGTTTGGACAAGAAGAGAATAGAAGCTTTTGAAATGTGGTACTACAGAAGAATGCTGAAGATTAGATGGGTAGATCACATAACTAATGAGGAGGTATTGAATAGGATTGGGGAGAAGAGAAGTTCGTGACATAACTTGACTAGAAGACGAGATCGGTTGGTAGGACATGTTCTGAGACATCAAGGGATCACCAATTTAGTATTGGAGGGCAGCGTGGAGGGTAAAAATCGTAGAGGAGACCAAAAGATGAATACACTAAGCAGATTCAGAAGGATGTAGGTTGCGGTAGGTACTGGGAGATAATGAGGCTTCTACAGTTTAGAGTAGCGTGGAGAGCTGCATCAAACCAGTCTCAGGACTGAAGATCACAACAACAACAACAACTTCTACCGTTTCCTGAGAAAAAGGTTTTGAACAGTCAGACAAACAGACCGATGGATGATTACAAAGTGATCCTGTAAGGGTTACCTTTTTACCAACTGAGGTATAGGACGCTACAAAGTTAGTTAATCGTTTATTATGTATTTCAAAAGTAATCCCCAAGGCTGTAAATACATGTATCGCACTGTGTGACAAGGCAGACAGGGCCGTCATGCAAAAAAGTTTGCGATAGCCTAAGGAACAATGATTCTACCCAAGCGTGCACCTCTTCGTCCGAACCAAATCGACGCTCATGATTTACTTTCTTCAGGGCTCCAGAGGGCTACATGGGCCCGCCCACATGTTACCAAGGTCGTTTCGAGTACGCTGCAGAAGTTTCGTTGGGAAGTTCTTCCGCACCCTCCTCATGCGCTGAACAGTTCACTTCGGATTCACAAATGAATTGGGCAACCTCATTCGTTGCGTGGCCAAGGGTACGTCGAAACACGATAGCTCCTTGCCAATATTCTGTCACGATTCCACGTAGATCCACATTAACACACTAATCCCATGCAATCTACTGGCTCATACACTTCACTTCACTGTCATGGCTCATGTCAGCGGTAGAGAGACACGTGACAGCCTGATAGTAATTCTAGACTATATGCAGTCGTCAAAAGCGACCAGAGTGCTCTTTTAAGGTGGTGACTAAAACTTTGTCCGTTGGTCTTATTTGTCTATAACTAGTGCAATCATTCTTATACTCCAGTATCCCAACGTAAACGATATACACTGAAGAGCCAAAGAAACTGGTACACCTGCCTAATTTCTTGTAGGGACCCAGTGAGCACGTAGAAGTGCCGCAACACAATGTGCATGGACTCGAATAGTGTATGAGGTAGTGCTGGAGGGAACTGAAACCATGAATTCTGCAAGTCTACCCATACATCCGTAAGAGTACGACGGGGGTGAAGATCTCCTCTGAACAGGACGTTGCAAGACATCCCACATATGCTCAATAATGTTCATGTCTGGGGAGTTTGGGGTCAGCGGAAGTGTTTAAACTCAGAAGAGTTTTCCTGCAGCCACTCTGTAGCAAATCTTGATGTGTTGGGTGTCTAATTGTCCTGCTGGAATTGCCCAAGTTCCTCGGAATGCACAATGGACATGAATGGATGCAGGTGGTCAGACAGGATTCTTACGTACGTGTCACCTGTCGGAGTCGTATCTAGACGTATCAGGGCTCCCATATCACCCCAGCTGCACACGCCCCACACCATTACAGAGCCTCCACCAGCTTGAACAGTCCCCTGCTGACATGCAGGGTCCAAGGATTCATAAGGTTGTCTCCATATCCATACACGTCCATCCGCTCGATACAATTTGAAACGGGATTCGTCCGACCAGGCAATATATTTCCAATCATCAACAGTCCAATGTCGGTGTTGACGGGCCCAGGCAAGGCGTAAAGCTTTGTGCTGTGCAGTCATCAAGGGAACACGAGTGGGCATTCGGCTCCGAACCCCCATATGGATAATGTTTCGTTGAATGGTTCGCACGCTGACACTTCTTGATGGCCCAGCACTAAAATCTGCAGCAATCTGCGGAAGGTTAGCACTTCTGTCACGTTGAACAATTCTCTTCAGCCGTCGTTAGTCCTGTTCTTTCAGGATCTTTTTCCGGCAGCAGTGATGTCGGAGGTTTGGTGTTTTACCGGATTCCTGATATTCATGGCACACTGGTGAAATGGTCGTACGGGAAAATCTCCACTTCTTGCTACCTCGGAGATGCTGTGTCCCATTGCTTGTGCTCCGACTATAACACCACGCTCAAACTCACTTAAATCTTGATAACCTGCCATTGTAGCAGCAGTTACCGCTCTAGCAACTGCGCCAGACACTTGTCTTATATAGGCGTTGCTCACCGCAGCGACTTATTTTGCCTGTTTACATGCCGATTCTAGTTTCTTTGGCGCTTCAGTGTAGATAAGAAAATTCAATCGTTAATCGACAATATCGACGACCTCCCGCAAATGTCACCATAAAAATGGAAGAACATGTAATTCATCTTACATCTGTCTGTAACTAACAATGGAAATTGCTTTCATGCTCTTGGAATAGGGGTCACTCGAATGCAATTTGAAGCACCGTTCCAAACACTCAGGAAAGATTCTGGCAGATTAAAACCGTGAGCCAGACCGCAATTTGAACTCTGGGTCTTTGCGTTTCGCGGGCAGGTGCTCTACTAGTTGAGCTCACGAAGAACGACTCAGCATCGCCTACCTTCTAAACTTCACAGACGTTCTCCTGCGAAAATTACAGGAATAGCACTCCTGGAAGAAATGATATTGCGGAGACATGGCTTACGGGAGGACCATGTGAACTTCCCCTCACCGATGTGAATCTAATTGACAGATTGTGTAGAGCACGACTAGGACTTCAACATATGTAAGCAGGAAGACGCAACCATTTTCGAAAAAACGAATTTTAAAATTTTAGGTGTGCTGACATATTTTGTAGGGTCGCTCTTACCCAAGAAGTCCACAGATGAGCGAGCAAGCACTCAGTTTTCAGTTTTGTTAGCGCGAGTTCGCTGGATCAAATCTCGCTGCTGGACCTACTTTTTTTAAGCTACCTGCACCAATATTCTGTGATACGCTTTGACATGGGTGGTACGCCACGAAATTATGTGGCATTCGGGAGCCGTTTCTGAATGCAAACCAAGTTTGTTTTGAAATAGACACACTGAAAAAAACAATGCACATGGAAAACTTCAACTTTAATGTGCCGTATGTCGCAGTAATTATTGTTTCCGCGTTTCTGCGGTCTGTAATCATTGTGATTTGTGCAGTGCTTCATAAGTTATATATTAAGCTTGTCACAAATGTAGAGAAAGTTGTTGTTGTGATCTTCAGTCCTGAGACTGGTTTGATGCAGCTCTCCATGCTACTCTATCCTGTGCAAGCTTCATCTCCCAGTACCTACTGCAACCTACATTCTTCTGAATCTGCTTAGTGTATTCATCTCTTGGTCGCCCTCTACGATTTTTACCCTCCACACTGCCCTCCAATACTAAATTGGCGATCCCTCGATGTCTCAGAACATGTCCTACCAACCGATCCCTTCTTCTAGTCAAGTTGTGCCACAAACTTCTCTTCTCCCCAATTCTATTCAATACCTCCTCGTTAGTTATGTGACTTACCCATCTAACCTTCAGCATTCTTCTGTAGCACCACATTTCGAAAGCTTCTATTCTCTTTTTGTCTAAGCTATTTATCGTCCACGTTTCACTTTCATACATAGCTACACTCCATACAAATACTTTCAGAAACGGCTTCCTGACACTTAAATCTATACCCGATGTTAACAAATTTTTCTTCTTCAGAAATGCTTTCCTTGCCGTAGCCAGTCTACATTTTATATCCTCTCTACTTCGACCATCATCAGTTATTTTGCTCCCCAAATAGCAAAACTCCTTTACTACTTTAAGTATTTCCTAATTTAATTCTCTCAGCATCACTCGACTTAATTCGACTACATTCCATTATCCTCGTTTTGCTTTTGTTGATTTCATCTTGTACCCTCCTTTCAAGACACTGTCCATTCCGTTCAACTGCTCTTCCAAGTCCTTTGCTGTCTCTGACAGAATTACAATGTCATCAGTGAACCTCAAAGTTTTTATTTCTTCTCATAAAATGACTATACTGGTTTGAAAGTTCTGGTTTATCCTTTTCTTATTTTCAGTCTCCTTAAGGAAAAAAGATTCTCATTTTTGAGGGTAAAGGTTAGGAAAATAATAAACGGATCATTAAATACTGATATTTCGCACAGTCATAATAAATATGTTGTTAGAATTATGTGGGAATAGAAAACAAAGTACCTGAGGCGTGATTCGACCGAAAGATCTCGCGCTTCTGAAAGTAAGCGTTCATTCGCTCGGTTGTGATATCCTGGTGACACTAAGAAATATATAAGCACGCGTAAAATTTTCAAACTCGATTTTCTCGAAAACGGTCTAGAACGCGTTTTCCTTTTTACTTGTGCTGAAGCCCTAGTTGTGCCTTACAAGCCCTGCCGCTATGAAGAAAATCGGTCCCCTTGTTAGCCATAGCCAGAGAAATGTTTGCAGAATGAAATTTTAACCCTACAGTGGAGTATACGCTGTTAGGAAACTTCCTGGTAGATTAAAAGTGCCTGCCGGATCGAGACTTGAGCTCGGGTCCTTTGCATTTCGGAGGCAAGTGCCTGCCGACGTTTTCTTTTTTCTCCTTTCGAGGCCTGTCCACAATGTCACTTTTCCGCCCATTCGGAGACAAGGAAGGAAAAGAGTCTTACAGGATTAAGAGATCCTCGCAGCTTTACTTCCGCCAGTCCAAACTCGTCTGCGACAGGTAAAGGTCCCAAGTTCGAGCCTCTATCTGGCACATAGTTTTAATTTGCCAGGAAGTTTCAAGACAGTGCACAACCCGCTGCAGAGTCAATATTTGATTCTAAGTGCATTCATGTCAGAGATGTGGAACATCCCCGAGAGTACAGGAAAAATTTGGGGTTCGTATAACACTTCCTCCTGAGCTGTCAATGATATGTTAGAAGTCATTGTTTCTTCCTTGGGCGATAACGGCTTGTCAGTTAGAAGCAGAAGCTGTCAGGTGGCGAGGAAGCAATGCATCTGCGAGGCGACTGTGCACCGGAAAAACCTCGTTACGGCCGTTGCGTCTGGTGGCGAAGCTCTCACGGACAGCGCAGTTACGGACCTTACGCGGGGTGCTCATACAGGCGCTCGCTGTTGACAGAAGCTTAACGTGACGGTTTACAGTCCCCACAGATTCGTCTATGTTTACGCGCAACCCACACTGTTATTCGTATGAAGAGAGGCTTGAAGGACGACAGAGCAGTGACATTCGCCACCATAAGAAACAACTGTTTACCTTAGAAACTTTTATGAACTTTTCGTAACTGGCTATACGTTTGCTCAGTGACTGTGTACGGCACTACAACTACAAATGTATGTGCTTTAACACCCAGTCGGTAAGCGACTAGTTTTACCACTTACACTGGTAAGCCAAAACATTATGACCGCTGCCCACGGCGATGCTGGATGCCCCCTGGTGACGTTGCGGGCATATGACGCGGTAACAGAATCAGAGACAGACGCGGGACCACCCTACCGAAGATATGGAGTGCAAATTGAGAAATACATTGAGATAAGCGACATTGACAAAGGACAGATTATTATTAGGCAGAGCCTGTGAACGGCTACCGCGGATACGGCGAATCTGGTCGAATGTTCACGTCCTACTGTCGTGAGCATCTACGGTGGGAGGTAGAAGAACAATGAAACTACCACTAGGCGCCAAATCATTGGACGTCCACGTCTCTTAACAGAACGTGGGTTTCGGAGACTTTTCTGCTTTGCAAAGTAGGGTAGATGGCGGTCTGTGGTATCTCTGCCGAAAGAGCACACTTTTGGTGCACGGACATGTTTTGCGGAGCATACCGTTCATCGTACATGGAGCTCCGCAGCAGACTACCCCTACGTGCTCATCACATGCTGACGGAACGACTTCGTCAGTTACAATTGCAGTGGGCACGGGACCATCGAAATTCAATTAGTTGGTTGGTTTGTGGGAGGGGACTAAACAGCGAGGTCATTGGTTTCATGGATTAGGAAAAGATGGGGAAGGCAATCGGCCGTGCCCTTTCAATGGAACCATCGCGGAATTTTCCTGAAGCGATTTAGGGAAATCGCAGAAACCTAAATCAGGATAGCCGGACGCGTGTTTGAACTGTCGTCCTCCCGAAAGAGAATCCAGTGTGCCAACCACTGCGCCACCTCCCTCGGTAGGGATTTGGCCGTCGATCAGTGGAAACCTGTCCGCTGTTCGGGTAAATCACATTTTTGCTTCACTAGGTGGATGGTCGTCTGCTCAAACGCATTCATCGAGCTGAACGACAGCTCGAAATGTGCAGCGCGCCACGGACGCAGGCTGGTGGGAGCGGTATTATGCTAAGGGAGACATTCTCCCGAGCTTGCATGTGACCCGTGGTAGTAATCGAAGACACGCTGACAGCTACGAACCACCTGCGTCCCTTCATGCTTGGTGTCTTCCCTGGTGGCGATGTCATCTTTCAGCAGCATAACTGTTCGCGCCTCGGATCCGGAACCGTGTTACAGTGGTGTGAGGAGCAGCGTCGTCAACTCACGTTGATGCGTCGGAGGCCAAATTCACCTAATGTAAATCCTATAGTCGCTGTCGGGTGCCATCACCGCGTCCGCAAATCAGTGGCCCGCTATTTGCGTGAATCATTTGACCTGTGGGTAGGCATCTAATGACACATACCTCCACAAATCAAGCAACGAACTGTCGGATCCCTGATTCGCAGAATTCCAAAGACAAAAAAAATGCTGTTAAGCAGGTCTTCATAACGTTTGGCTCGACAGTCTTGACCGCTTATGTCACTCCGAAAAATCGCAAGTTTATTGTGGTTCAGAGTCCACCTTAAAATGTGTAACTGGCTGTAAGTCTGAGCCGAAGTGGCCGAGCGGTTCTAGGCGCTTCAGTCTGGAACCGCGCGACCGCTACGGTCGCAGGTTCGAATCCTGCCTCGGGCATGGAAGTGTGTGATGTCCTTAGGTTAGTTAGGTTTAAGTAGTTCTAAGTTCTAGGGGACTGATGACCTCAGAAGTTAAGTCCCATAGTGCTCAGAGCCATTTGAACCATTTTTTTTGTAAGTCTGATGAAAGTTCGGAGGAAGGTAATAGCATACCGCCTGTAATTGGAGCATGCCTAGCAAAGTAAATTGGTTATCAAACAAACTTTCATATTGACAACAGCGTTCCCTCCATTCCACCAGTCACGATAGAAACGCTTGCGTGATTTGTGGAGACCAGGAAGCTGCGGAAGATGCGAGGTGAAGCGGTGAATTGGTGGTAGTACGAGGTGCTGGAACTGGAGGCAGTACAGCCATCAAGTAGAGTGCAGGTGTACGGGATGAGTGATAAGTCTGCGCACGCGTGGTGAAGGCGGTGGCTGTTTTTCGTTTTCAGCAAAGTGAACCAGCTGAAAAGAAATGCCACTAACGACAGAAGAATGGATTGGCATTACTTTTTTGGTTGGCAGCGGTACCACCCCTCATGTAGCATGCATTTTTAATGCAGTGTACATAATGCAGACAATCCATGACACTGTGGTAAAACTCATTAAGAAATTTAAAAGAAAAAGATTCTGTTGCCGATGTGAGCAGATGTAGAGGACCAAAAACGGCAAATGATGGAAGTACGTCAGCACAGGTGATGACAGAAAGGCCAGGAATCCCAAAAAATCGAGTCTGGCGTGTGTCTGCGCCAACAGGAATCAGCCAAGGCAGTGTCGTGCACATTTTGCAGACTGTAACAGGTGGCAGCCATACGAGCTGCAGATGTTTCAACATCTGACAAAGGATGATTCTTACCGTAGGGTCGTGTTCTGTGAGAGGACACTGAAAATGCACAAGAAAGTTTCGGTAGTTCCGTTCTTTCTTCGGATAAGAGAAACTTTTATGTCAATGGCGAAGTGAGCAAAGTACTCGATACTGAATGGACAGCAATCCACACCGGGTTCGGACTGTAAAAATCAAGGAGCGGAGCAACTCATGATGCAGAATTTTTTTCTATGCGATAATCTAATCCAGCGTGTTGAAAAATTACTCTTTCTTGCCAATCCTGGACGAAAGTAACGACTGCCCTGTGTTCTTCCAGCAAGGTGGGACACCACCGCGTTACAACATACAGTTGTGTCAATGAGTGGATCGATCGGTATGGCCTGGTAGAGTGGCCATCCAGTTCAGCAGATTTCATTCCAATGACCTTTTTATCTTGTAGGGGCACTTAAAATCGATTAAGTAGCGGCATAAAATTCACTATGTGCACCGTCTTAAAGGAACAATCATGTTACGCGTGTTTCTAGATCTGGAAGATGAGGTCAGCTCAAATTTCGCGCCTGTCGCGTAAGAGCGGCACTATGAGGGTACAAATCAGGTTTCCTTTAAATACACGCTCTAAGGATCGTGAAAGTTAGTTACCTTGAAATGGACGCGTGAACTGATGTTAGTCAATAATGCCAGTTAGACGTCAAAGACGCCATTATCAATACCTAACTTAGTTTGAAGGAGGTCGTCTAATAGGGCTAGAAGATGGATGTTCCTTCCACGATGTTGCAGAATGGCTTGGCAGGAATGTAGCCACTGTACATGACTGCTGACAGCGATGCTCACGGGAATGTACGGTCGCAAGAAAACCGGGCTCGGACAGCCACGTGGCACTACCGTGAGGGAAGTCTATAGCGTTCGGCGTATAGCTCTGGCACATCGCCCTACATCTGCAGCAGCAGTTCGAGCAGCAGTTAGCACCACAGTGACACAACGAGCTGTTGCAAATCGGTTAATCCAAGGACAGCCTCGAACTAGACCCCTGGGAGCAGGCATTCCACTGACCCCAAACGACCCCATTTGCGACTTCAGTGGTGCCAAAAGAAGGCTCACTGGATTGCAGGTTGGAGTCCTGTTGTGCTTTCTGATGAAAGCTGATTCTGCCTCCGTGCCAGCAATGACCGTATGTTTGTTATATGGAAGGCAGTTGGGGGCCTGGATCCAACCTATCTCCGTGCTAGACACGTTGCCCTACATCTGGAATATCTTCTGGTGTGCGATTTCGTATGACAGCAGGAGCACTTTCGTGTCTATCCCACGCACCCTAACGACAAATTTATACGTCAGACTAGGGATTCGACCTGTTGTGCTACCATTCATGAACAGCATTCCAGGGGGTGCTTTCCAATAGGACAACGTTCGCCCACTTACCGCTGTTGTAACTCAACATGCTCTACAGAGAGTCGACACGTTACCTTGGCCTTCTCGATCATGAAATCTGTCTTCAGTCGAGGACATACAGGACGTCACTGGACTGCAGCTCCAGTGTCATCCATAAACGGCATTAACCGTCCCTATATTTCCCGACAAAGTGCAACAGCCGTTGAACTCCATCCCACAAACTGACAACCGGCACCAGTTCACAATGCATGCACTTTTGCATGCTTGTATTCAACATTCTAGCGGTTGCAGCGCTGGTTAATGTACCAGCATTTCATTTTTGCAATGGATTTTCTCGTAATTACGATACCCTGTGATCTTGCAATACTGATCACTTAAATATATTACCTACACCAATGTATTCCCAAGATTCCATTAATCTACATTAATTATTTTTTGGTGTTACGACTTTTTTCTGTTAGTTTATGGTAAAATTTGTACGAATGAACCAACATTACGCTCTCTTTTACCATTTGTGTGAAGACTTCTGACTCATTGGTAGAATAACCGAAAACCACAAACAAACAAAAATCGTCTCGAGCTAAGACCAGAGTACCGCGATATTAGTGCAAGAGAATAATGCCAAGACCCTCGACCGAAACTGTAAGGTGGCGCGAGCAAAGGCTTTATGTTCAGACAGAAAGTGACGGCCTGGAGAGCTGTGCGGGACTTGCCAGAGGCCGTACTAGACTCGCTCCCACTTTCTTGAGGGCGTGAGCAGTTTACCCGCAACTGGCGCCTAGCGTGGACGTGCGAAGGCGCCAACTCGAGTTCCGCTAAGCGAACGCACTCTGTGTGAAATAGGACCAGACGTAACAACTATGTCTCCATCGCAGATATGTTTCATGACAGAATGAGATAATTGCTAGTGGGATATGAATGCAGTTGGGTTGGGTTATTTGGGGGAGGAGACCAGACAGCGAAGTCATCGGTCTCATCGGATTAGGGAAGGAAGTCAGCCGTGCCCTTTCAAAGGAACCATCCCGGCATTTTCCTGAAGCGATTTAGGGAAATCACGGAAAACCTAAATCAGGATGGCCGGTCGCGGGATTGAACCGTCGTCCTCCCGAATGCGAGTCCAGTGTGCTAACCACTGCGCCACCTCACTCGGTATGAATGCAGTTGTCCACACTGAGTCCGTCATGGAAAATTTGTTATAATTCATGTTTCTCCTCCATTTACTTGAAGTATCTTTCAGTGGAAGTGTGTGCTGATGTAGCAATAATGTGTGTTTACTTTTCTGTTGGTTAAACCGTTCTTCTGTTTCCAACATTATAATTATTTGCCAACGTAATATACAAACTATGTACACACTTAACCATACTGTTATGTTTTGTTTTCTACCATGGCAATACTGTTAGCTGTGTATATGGTTTGTGTGCTGTGTCACTCAGATGAGGGTAAGTGATCGTGGTAGGTTCCAGGTGGTGTGATGGCCTGGTGCTGTTTCTCGTGGGTTGGGCTTGAACCATTCAGTTTCAACGATTAAAAAGTCAATTTAGGTATTTATGAAACGATTATAGATACTAGTACGTTTCTCTTGTGTTGCAACAGTATGAAATCATACCTTTCCGTATCAACATGACAACGTACATACCCACAAATCAAGAGCCACTACTCCGTAATATATGATAAATTGGGTAAAATTGCTGACGGTTCTGCTGAAATCGCCGACCTGAACCTTATCGAACGTCTTTCAGATATCACTTGTCGTTGAGCTAAATTTACCCAAAAACCTGGAACATCCATTTACTAAAAATGAGGACGAGTGCAAATAAATAATTATACCCTTAATGCACCAGAACTTAATGGAAAGACTGCAACATAGTCGGCTATATACCGACCTCTCTCAACACTGAGCACACTGGTACTATGTCAGTCAACAGTTGTAAGAAATGCTATGTTAACTGTACTGCATATTGACCCAACTCTCAGCTTACACTCCTGGTCTTCAAAGGCACCGACGGAAGATCGTAGCGGCAGCCACTTCCCCTTGTACTTGAAACTAACCAATGGAGGCAGTGCAAAGCGAGGAGAAATGTCATGGCAGTTCACGTACAATGTGCACATTCATTTATTTGATTCCTGAAACTTCTGTTCCATTGTCCTTTCACCCTTTAAGTTTTGTATACTAAGATCATAAACGATCTCTGTCATATTGAGACGCTCAATTTAGCACTGATCAAATAAAAGCGGTCAGTAGCTTTATTATAATAATGATTATTCTTAAACAATGATCTGCTAAAATGAGCGTGGGATTCTCTTCGTTCCTTACATAGATTGCCACTCTACTTGGCATTATCTCTTCCACCATTTCACCATATGACATGAATTTGAACACTCGGATTTATCAATAGACGAGACAGGAAAACTACTCATTTACTTTCCGTCGCTCACTGTAATGTCATACGAAAGTGTGGTAAAGTTGCTGATTAAGACCTGGCGAAGCTGATAGTCAAACATTAAGATGCGCAGCGCAAATAAACGCTATTGTCTCGGCACGACTGCACAGTGGCGATCGATTCCATGAGGATTTATGATTCATACAGGAGCTAATTACGCCCTTCGAAATTATTTGTGGCAAGAAAATCGTTGAAGAAGTAGGTGCCTCTGATTACTGAACTTGCAGAAATTACTGGGGAAAACGAAATGTGAGGGGGTGTTATACCAGTTGTAGGTCATATATTGATGGTAGTTTTACATCAGTTGTCTGATTGTTGTAACTCTGCATTAAGTGGGAGGATTATATGACCAACATTGCGGTTCTCGAGAAAGCGCATATAAACAGTACTGACGCAACCATCATCGCCGTCTACTGAGACGGTTGGACCATGTTCGTCGCATGAGTGATACAAGGCTTCCTCGCCAAATCCTTTATGGCGAACTCAGATCTGGCAGTAGACTACTTGGAGTCCACCTTACGCGTTTTAAGGACGAGCTGATACATGTCACGAAAATTACTGGTATAAATATACAAACATGGGAAGGATGTGCTGTGAGCCTTTTACTGCGGAGGAGCACTGCGTCCACCGCTGTCGCTACATATATGAAGAGGCCAGGCGCCACGCGATATAAAGTCCCGTCAAATGCAACCCTGCGATTTGTGTGTGCGCATGTGTTATGCCAAGACTGGTCTGCTCAGTGACCGGAAACACATCCATAAGCTGAGATGAAATGCTCACTCTTTATAATAAGAAACTATGCGTACCTGGAATCGAAATGCACCCGACGACGACAACATCATGTCTGATCAAAATGGGAAGCAACGTACGGATAGTGGGGAGGTTATTGGTGCAGCAAGGTGTTTGATCCGAAGTCGACCAGTAGAATGGTACCATACGGGCACACAGGCCCTGCCAGTAAGGTAGCGAAAGGCTGTCGCATTGAATGGAGATTACACTGAAGAACTGGGTTTTGTAACCAAAAGAGTGGGGAATAATATGGTGTATTGGAATCTTGAGTAAAACTAAACTGCTTTCAGAATGAAGTGTTGCAATATTTACTGAACGTCCCTTATAGTTACTGTCACGCGGATTTTATTAGTTTTCCTAAGAAACAGAAAACGTCGGAAACACAAATTTGGAAGAAATGCACACACTTATGCGTAATTCTCGGCTTTCAAGAAACTACAGGAAGCATGATGGATCTGAAAGCGGTCGTAAAGATAGTTCCTCATGTGTTACTAGTGAAGTCCACACCTTAGCCAGCATCCAACTGTTTTCTCTGGCTGCCACATCCGCAGGAGGGAGGCCTCGGACGGCGGTTAGTGGAGATGAAACACGGGCGACTCATTTCGGGTCCATTCTCTCTTCTGTCTGTCATCTTGAGGGCCTAATATCCTCTCTGACTCTCAGTCACGTTCACATTCCTTTCTGTTTCGCATTTTTAACATTTAATATTGTATTCAAAGTCTTCTGTTCATGGAGATGATCTTTTCGGAGACCAGCCAATTGAAACGCGTAAGCCTTGTGTTGAGCTGATATGTTTCATATTTCACTGCAATTGCTCTGAGTTATTGAAATCAATAATATGACTGTACCGATTCATAGCTGTCTGTATGTTGATGCTATGGGTAACGCCAATACTTGAATCGCTAACATTGCTAACGCCAATTTCATTTCTCTTTTTCCTTCTATCTGTTGAACTGCCACGTTTATCGAGTTGCACAGCTCCTCAGAGTAATGAGTGAGCTGCCCCCCCTCATTTGACGTAATCCAAGATGGCGGCCCAGGAAAAATGGCGGGAAACGACACTGTGGGTGGGTGGCCATGCTTTTTCTATTGGCGGAGGAATAATTGTGCTGACCTTAGCAAGAAACATTGGAGGCAGAGAGAAAATATGAAAGATTTAGAAGACTTGATCGCAGGACAGAGGCAAAGACGCTTCTTAGAGGAACGCAGAAGAGAGCTTCAGAATTGCATTTTGAGAATCAGCTCCTCACTCCACGACTGATGGGTTGTTGCTTCTGGCATGTGCAGCAGATATGGGTCCTGTCACTCTGAGTCGTTGATTATAGTCAGAATACCTCACAGTGTGGATAGTGGGACGAATAAAGTGTCACTCATCGCTGCATTGTTACCAAAGCTATTCAACATCTCGAATCCAAGATGACGGCTATAGATGTCGGAATGTCGCACTGATGTCATGGCGGGAATTTCAGATTTTGGTGGGAAAATAAGTCAACTGGGCTACCTCCACTAACCTAACACCACCCCCTTCCCCTCTCCCTCCCCCTCACACTCCCCCATCTGTAAATTGGTGGGAAAAGGACTCAATCTGTGCTGGATTGCTGGATAGGATGGATGCTAGTCTTTATTTTGTATGCAGTGCGGTATATTGATTATTTAAACAATTTGAATTGCATTAGATAGTAGCTCCAGCTAGGGTATTCACTCTGAGGTCTGGAGACAAACTGATCTAGTTCACAACATCACCACCAGTAGGCACAGTTGATCCTCCGCCCTCCCCCTCACTTGACATAATCCAAGATGGCGGCCCAGGAAAAATGGCGGGAAATTCGCTCAGTCTGTATCTACTTCTTAGACTGGCAGGACCTCACGACGTTAGGCTAATATAACGTGGAAAAGACATTGTTTAAACAATTTGTGTATTTATTTTTGAAATCGAAATATTCTCGAAATTGACGCTGTATTTAAACAATTGAGACTATGTTAAACAATTGTGAAACTTTTAGTTTTTATTCCAATAACAAAAGGAATCACATAGTTACATTGTCACAGATCGCGCTAAACTTATCCGAAAAACTTCCTCACGCATGCTCCGTGCGCCGGGCCGCTCCACACCGGCCACCGGCAACCGCAGACTGGTCTAAGCAGACACTCGCCCGTATTGTATCTTCTTAAATTTCTGCGGAGAATACCCGCAACACACGCGATCACAAAGGCTGCCCAACACATACTGAGTATTAGTTCGCTATTCACCCACCTAGAGAGTGACGTGGTTAGGTCGCCGTCCGGGCTGCTCAACGACGGCTGATATCTTAAAGCCAAAAACACCAAGTCGTTTCAGACACCAGATATCTCCGCCACACACTCCGCACACCAGGAAATATCATCCTAAGAAACCAACCACATACTTAACAGTGTAATTACAATTAAATATTATGATCATAAGAGGCATAATGGCGACATTCGACAATGGTAGAAGTATTGGAAATACCCCCTCCTGATGACTCTGGCTCTGAAAATATAAATATCTATATCCTCCTTATGACTGGACATAATTTTCCACGTAAAATCTTTTATCTCCCTTACAGTAATCGACGCGCTGAAATCTCAGTTCTCCATGTCAAATCAATACCTCCACTTATGACAGGATATAGTCATTTTCTTTGCAAATGTCGAAACAATGACCACAATATCTTTTACACCGCAACACATTGTTCATAAGTCTACTGAACACAGAGAATCTATCACACATCCCCTACTAAGAATAATACTTCCCCAATAACGGAATGATGGTGACACCAAACAATATTGAGAGAAAATCCGCGATGGATGAACATGCGAGTGGTACCAGTGTATCTTGGCAAGAGAAACGTAATTGTCTTGTAAGCGACCAGCCATTAAAAACACACTCACAGCGTCTATGTTACTGTCACCCTACATAAAAAACGGTCTTGTTTCTTCAGGCGCACACAAGTATCGCTAACGATATCCATGTGAAAAACTATACAAGCTTTGTAAATTGAGATATGGCATTATCTTCGAATGAACTGGTCTTCGCCACAAACACTGCGACATTGAATATAGACGGTGATCGCTGGGGTGTGTATTAACAGACCGAAAGCACGGATGCACGTTACGGGCAGCGTAAGCTCGTTATAAAATCACCATTCTCACCGACTTTAGAAAGTGATTTGGCTAAGGAACGTGTTATTAAGCCGATATTTGGAACTCCGTCATGTCACTGATAGATATTTCTCACGCTAACAAACAGTATCTATCTCGAAGCCATGTCAGAAGTTCTGCGATATACTCACTGAGTTATAAGCGAGGGAGTATGATGGTTGATTGAGAATGGTCACATACAGTAGATTGTGTGCTATGTGAAGAATCACTTCAAAAAATGCAATACTAAACTGAGGTTGTAAGAAATTTACAAAATCCTGTGACCTTTCAGATCGATAGTATTACGCTGTCTGATAGGTATGTCGTCTGTGATTTGGCATCAAGTCTCTCTATTCAACCACATACTTGCGTTGGATACTATGCAGACGTCTTTTAATGATTACAGTCATTGGCGAATCATATTCACGCCACTCTCGTATCTCGAAACGAGTAACCTTAATCGAACTTATCTGCTAAGGATCCCATACAGCAAAACTCCAGCTTGGCTTTTTAGGCAGTCTCTCTGCATCTTGTAACTTTTCCTCATTCTCTGCCCCGACCTCCGTGCAGCTTTGTCTGTGTGATCGTCCAAATTTAACTCGGAACTGAGCAGAAGTTGAAGAGCATTGTATCTACCACCTTCTGCAAACCGTGGAGAAACAGTGTGAGCTGAGTTAATGCGACATGATTGTGTTTTAACCGCTTGGTGGAAATGGGAACACATTGTATTAGCTCCACCAACCGTATACAAAGTGTAAGGCCACTGCTAAACGAAACTTTCTCTTGCAACACGAGGTAGTAAAAAAGAGAGTCCGAGCAGTTACAGGAACTGCAAGAAGGACGAGGTTTTTGCTACTGCACTTCAGTGCATCTCCAAACTACGAGTACACACAGATACCGCAATCTGAAGGAGATCTGAGTCCCTCAGGATGCATTATGTCTGTCACCTAAACATTCTCTCTTTCATCAATATTATGTACTATCCGACAGAGAAAAACTAAGAACTACAAAAACTCCGCTAACGTCACCCAACAGAAAAATGCGAAAGACATCACAACATGTGGAAACTGGAAAAGTTTTGCACCATTGTGGAGTGTTTCTCAACAGCTGTCAGAAGACGATGACCTCTACATTTAATCTCATCTTTCACAGGGACGTGGTACCAGATGTCTCGGTGTTCCGTTTCGATTGATTCTCAAATTGCAGTCATCTACACAATCACTGTTTCAGCGCTGGCCATCTCCCAGAAGGTGTTGATCCCACGAACACTCTCTCTCCATCTCAAACAAGTGATGTCAGTCAATCATTATGTGGTAACCAACAGTGTACCAGTGGACATCTAGAATGGAAAATACACTGACGATGTGGGACAATATGCTGTAACAAACATCACTGTGACCAATTTTAGCAGTTTTACCAATTTTTCCGTAGTTTCAGCGCCGACCACTGATACGGCAGCATGCTTCCCAGTTTCGACATCATTGTTAAACCACCCCACGACTACTTTCCGAGTACCACATAATAGATCTGCGAATGTAGACAGATGACTGTGCAGTACATCCATTCATTGTTAATTCTCGAACGTATATATACCAGAGTATACCAGACAGCGTCCTATACCGATGCAGTTAGGTTATCTACAAGTTTCTAGCACTTAGATAGTAGTGTGTAATTTATGATTGCGATTTCCCATCTTTCCCCATGTAGATGAGACTCAGAGAGCATTCCCATATTCTCAGGATAAAGTTAGAGATTGAAAGATCTCTCCGCATTGTCTTTGACCAACCTCCCTGCAACACTGTCAGAGATTTAATTTGAAGCTGACCAGACGTAGGAGGCTACATTCCATGAGATACATACCACACGTCTCGTGAGGGGACAGAGCTATCCGAGTCCAATCTGCTGTTCAGCAAAGGCTGTTTCGATCAATCTTACTCATGGCACCCATCCAAGAGCACAAGATCTCTCCATATACGCGCATTTCGAGGAGGTAAGCATTCCTTACCTGCGTATAATAGATGAGTGTTGTGATGATATAACGGACTGTTAAGAAGAAACATGTAGTTTTACGGATGATGGAGCTCCAGACAGATGGAGCTTGAACCATTTTACATAAATCAACTGCACTATCAGTTCTAAAGTATTGTTCTAGTGTCTATTGTTAGTACCAAGAAGGCATTGGTAAGAGAGAAATGACCATAGAAGTAAACAGTTACACTCCTATAGCTACAAGGTTCAGCCCATAAACACATTATAATGTTAAAGCCATGTGGTTTCTGAAATATTAGTCATGCCGAGTGCAACGCTCTTAATATCCTAATGCAGGACATATATGTTCGACATCTGATGTACATCCACCATGAAAGTTTTCTTTCCCACTCACTACGGCGACAAACTTTAAAATTATAAAATTACTACACCAAAAAAGAATCATAGGGTCCTTTTGATACACGCACCATATAGCTTTCCGTAGTTGTATAGCGCCCACTGCTCACACTCAAATTGTTTAAATGAACAATATACTATACTGCATACAAAATAAAAGACTTATGTCCATCCTCTCCAGAAGCCCAGCACAGACTGAGCCCTTTTCCAACAAATTTCCAGATGGAGTGGTGTGGGGAGGAGAAAGTGGGAAGGGGTAGGGAGTTTGGTTTGTTGAGGTAACCCAGTTGAGATATTTTCCCACCCAAAATTTGAATTTCCCACCATGACGTCAGTGTAATGCTGCCGCATTTACAGCCGCCATCCGCGATTCGGCATCTTGAATAAATCTGGCAATAATGCAGAGTGAGGTAAGGCTCTCTTTGTCCCACTATTACCATGGCTATCGTGGGAGGACAATGATTAGGTATTTTGAATCGTTTCTTTTAAACTTGATTAGGCAGTGCAACTTGATATTTCGTCTTGTAGTGGGGAGATCATCCATGGCTGAGCAGACTTACATATTTGCATATCGTATCATGTCCCTCATTTCTGGTAAGATTGGCTCTGTTATTTCGTGTCTACTACTACATCTACATTTACGTGATTACTCTGCAATCCCTGCATCTGACCCCCCACAGTGATGCCCCCTGGCAGCAGCCTCAAGCTGTGTGATGGAAGCCAACACTGCCTGGAGCTGTGAGTGAAGGGTCACCAACTCAGCTCGCATCTGTACACAGCAATCACATTTCCTGTCCATTACTGAAGTCGCTCCTGTTTGAAGCTTGTAAAAATATGTAACAAACGAACGTTGTACTCGCCTTATTACCAGCAGGAACTCGAGGTGCTCTCCCGCTGACAGTCTAACCAACACTGAGCTACACTAAACAAAACAAACAAAAGCCTGTACTACACAAGGGTCGATACAAGCGTCGATAACAATGGCAGTCTGTAAGCTATATTTTAAATATTATTTAAAGAATATATAAATATTATTTAAATAAAAGGGTTGCGCCTAGTAAGCACTCAATAAATTACAAAATTAAACTAGAAACTAATCAGATAACTGAAAATACGTCGCTCCTGTTTGAGGCTCGTAAAGATATGTAGGAAACGAACGGTGTACTCGCCTTATTAAAAGCAGGAAATCAAAGTGCTCTCTCACTGACAGTCTAACCGGTGTCCAGTGGTGATTATGTATTACAACGATGAACTCGCTGAAATCATCATTACTCTTACCTCACCCGTTTTTGTGGGCCTTGTCAAGCAGATCTAAGACATAGTCAAATTGTCCCGATGTCCACTGCTTGTATTTCCTTTTTTTTCTATCTAATTAATCATCTTAATGTGTAGTTCCCTTTTACGTGTGTGCCGAGCGTATGTAAATTTGGGATTAATCTGGGCTGAGATACTCTATTTAGTGGCTAGATAAAATTCCCCAATTACAAATACTTTAATGATTTCATGACAACAGACACCCAGAACTCATTTACGATACCCTTTCTTTTCTTGTTAAGTGATCCGTTACGAGACAGTATCAATTTCCTTTGCTAAGTTTTTGGGGAGCAATAAGTTTTTCAGTTTTTCCAGGCAGATCAGATTACTAAAACTACTGAAACCTTTGTCAGCTCGAGCCGGCTTCTCTCACAATACGACGTTTGCCATGACAATCATATCGTACTTACGAGAAATACATCGCCTGAGAAAAAGGTGATGCACTCATAAGACATGATTGCATTTCAATTTAGTTTTGTACACAAACACACCATCAGTGGGTGTGCGAATGATTTGAGTCACATTTCTCTGTGAGAGATAGAAAGGCCACATGAGTGCATTTGTATTGTTCATGTTTAGTGTTCTTACCAGGCCTGGTAGTGCATACAAGGAATCTCAAAAGCGTCAGATGTTATCACTGTGAAGGACACTGGAATGCCGCAAACTCGGTAAGATAACACCTTCAGAGCTTCCAATGGCCTCATTGTGAGTCTCCATTTGGTCACCTGGTCGACTTGTTGACAAACAAAATGTTGAGTACTGAAAAAAATATAAATAAAAGAAAAGATGAGCAGGACTCGATTCATCAATCAGCCGATTATGGAGGTTCAACGCTAACCATAGGACTGCAGCCATCTCGTGCTCTGAGTTGCAACACATCGGTACGTCACTAACGCATGAAACTTCTATTGTGATTTTCTCCAAATCTCCTAAATATTTCTCCTTACCACCTGCACATTTTTTTTGTCCTGATGGACTATTAAAAGCGTACAAAATTTGAAGTAAATCCGTGATTCGAACGCCGTGGCCTCCTCTTGTCAGTATAAGACTGACCAGCTCTATGACATCCTGGTGTTGTGCAGTTTCTGTAAGCTAATTTGTAGGCACAGGAGGCTCGATGTGTTAAGATATGGTGCTGACTCGTACACGGGCGTAGCATGCGTGTTGTTTCAGTATTCCGAAGCAATCGGTAAGGGATAATGTGAACCTTATTATCACTTTCAACAAGGACAATATTAATTTAACGCTTACTTTCTACGTGCCACTTTAAGGCATTTGTAGCCAGCACAGTGCTTTGGAGACGTCCCAATACTTCTGGCAAATGGCGTTACTATTGACTAGGTGGGAATCAAGTTCCCACACTGACATTAAGGTAATTTCACTCGAATAGCACATGGGAAAAATGATCAACTCGCTTATTATAAAATGATGTTTCTCACCCATTTGGAAGGCTGTCTTCTTATACTAAAGAGCGGGCAGTTCAGCTGTCAGTTTTAGCAGGCGAGGTGATCATCACATCGACAACATGTGTCCCATGTGTTCGGTGGGGGAGCCACATGACAGGGTGGAGTGAATCACAATCATCAAAACGTTGCAGATCCATGGAAGTATTTTCTGTAGGTACCGCTTCAATATGGTAAGATGAAATCTAGGTCCAACATTAATGCAGAAAAAGACGGGTGGTGGTCACGCGTTTTAGTGCTTACAGATAACATCATGACATCATTAATTAATAGTAATTCTATCGATAGGACGACACACTAATTTTAAAACACATTATTACCTTACTGACATATTCGTTATTTACGGTTTTTTTTTTTACATCTGACAATAGTTTATGTGCTTATATAAAAATTATCAATATTTTGTGACTAGATATCGAACTTGAATACAGGCATTGATCATAGTAATACTGGCTACGATTTTCAAGTAGAGTAGTCCCACAGTCACACACAATTTCTCAAGCAGAGTGGGTGGACTAAAATTGTCATGTACTAGACCTACATTTAGATTCACTAGAAATTAAATTATATGTATTGACGAATAGCAGGGTTCTGGTGCCACTTAACTGAGGCTAGTTACTGGTTTACACATGGCAGTAGGCACAATACCCATCTGCAATTTCATATTTCGCCGTCTCGGCACGTCCTGACAAGTTGGGGACTCCAACGGAAATTCGTATGTGTAGGGACAAAATGTGTGTGAAATCTTATGGGATTTAAGTGTAGGGACAGTCTGTAGGGACAGGGATTTCACACTTGCTACCATCTAATCGGCGTATTACGTCGATGAATATCCTACAAAATCATATTGGAAGATACGCGATAGAAACACGTATGTACAGCACCCGAATATTTTATCTACATGCGTTACACAGTCTAGTACTTAGAGCGGATATTTGTAGAGTGCTTAGAGTAAATGTCCATTGTATTAATTAAGGTACAAAAGCCACTTTGGACCATTAATTATGGTAATATTGGGTATCATTTTAAGGTTAGATAGCCTCCAGTCACACAAAATTCTCTAGGTGACTAACGTTTTTCAAGAATTCACCATGACATTACATGCAATGTAACGTCAAAATACCTTACGTTAATATTTACCACTGTTTTGTCGAGCATGCTATGACATCAAACACCATGATGTTCAAATATCTTACTTCGTAATATTTACAGCCATTTTTTAAGTTCTCCTTCACACTACAGCAAATGACGAAACTCGGGCAACTGGAATAGCAGTAAAATTAATTTGCTGGTTACAACAAGTATCCACATCCTTGTTCTCTCACTGCAGAGTACAGACCTAGAATGGAAATCAAATTTCCTGAGAGTGGTGGGATCCCACATGTCGGTTCAGCACATGAGACCTGGATGTGGGTACAGACTGAAAATGAGTGATAGTACTCAAGCAACGGAATTATAAAAATTAAGAATTGCTGGACGGGTGAGGCTGAGTTTGTGCGCCATTGGCCGGAATGGCAGTGCCCCAGGGCACAGCATCGATTGGCAGACAGCGTGATGAAGTCGATGTACACACATAACGTGGTTAGGCACTGGAAATAGAGGAGGGAGAGAGCTTGGAAGGAATTCATGGAAACAGAGAAGGGGAGAATTCTGGGGGAAAAAATCCACTGACATTGCAATTCTAGGAATGCTGATGCTGACGCCAGCAATTCCAGGAACACTGACTTTACTGTTTCAGAATGTAACCACTACGCTACTCACACATGTAGTCATGTAACACTTGAAATATAATGAGAGACATAAATTGTTTCAGCGCTACACTGTGACTGATTTGAAAATTTCATCAGAAGATGTGAAATAAGAATCTTGCCGAAACGTGGCCATACATCGACCAGGTGACTACAGATGTCCCGAAAAGTATTCATCAGTTTCCTGATAATTTGTAGGTCCTCATATCCCTTTCTCAATGTTGGTAAAGGAAGAAAATTAAGATTTTAGTTTCCCATCGGTGTCGCAGCCATTAGATGCACGGTACTATCTCAGTTATTGAAGAAATGGTCTTAAAATGATCCAGACGATTTTGTGTAACTGTTTCGGCATTGATCTAAATCAGGGTTATCCAAACATTGAATAAGTACTCTGCGAAAAACTATTAATAACATGGTGATTTTTTGATATTTTGGCGATATTAATTACTCCTTTAAAACTGTATTATGATTTATGTGTTGTTAAATTGAAGTAATCACTGAATAAAGCTTTTTTTCAATAAGTTTTATTAAGCTTCTAAATAAACAAAGTGTCCCATCAAAGTACGAGGACTTTCAGATCAGAGGATAAGTTTGGGAACCCTTGAAAATGATACAGTTGAAAACGCAAAACCAAACGAGAAGGGCGGGGATTTGCACTATTTGGTTTTCAAAAACAAGTCAGGGTAGTTAACCACTGCACCACCTCAGTTCGATACCGAAGTTTTCCAATGAAAGGTCCATCATAGTCTGACGTACATCAACTACCATAAGCGCAGAGCTATCTTCTCTGTTGAAAGGTAGGAGAATAGAAAAAGGCATAACTGAAGGAAAAAGAGGGGAAATAAAATGGAGGGAGGCGGGAGTGGAGGTATGAAGGGTATACGTATCAGGTCATCAGATGTACCATTCCCACAAATTGTTAATTCGACTTGAAAATGTACACATCAGATGAGCTCACGTTTGAGACATAAGAAGAAAGAATATTTGAGCTGAACGGCGCTTCGAAGATGTAATCACGGATAGATCGATCACAGAAGGATGGGGAAGGAAATTTCAGAGATACCATCCAAATATGGATGGAATCCAGGTCTCCGGAGTGTATGTAAAGCATATTCACAGGCGACAGTTGCGATGACTGAGTGCCTTGTTTTGTTGAATTATACCATTGTCGTATGCGACAAAGTGCCACCCCTGTATTCACACGGACTGCAAGAAGATCACGATACTTTAAAACGGCGTGCATTTCTCAACGGACTCCAGGTCTCTTGACCATACAATTCTCACCATCAGTTTGTGCTGTGAGAAACCTGTGACGTACACCATAGTCTAAATCAGTTGATGTCTATACGCTTGTAAATCTACAGACTTGACGTGAGACCAACATTCCATTTTTTTTACTGTTAGGGCAGGTGCACACTTGTGATTTTCCATTTTTTATTTATTTGTCGCAAAATGAAACACGATGTTTGAAGTACGAGAATGCGAAAGTGCGATCAATCAGGCTTTTTTTTACATCTTCGGTCTTCTGACTAGTTTGATGTGGCCCGCCAGAGTTCCGCTCCTGTGCCAACCTCTTCTTCTCAATATGGCGCTTGTATCCATGACCCAACGCCTCAATTATTTGCTGGATATATTCCAATCTCTGTGTTCCCCTACAATTTTTATCCTCTACAACTCCCTGAACTACCATGGAAGATACTACGTTCCTCTTCTAGCCGATTCTGAGGAGAAACTCCTCATTTCTTACTTTTATTAATCCACCTAATATTCAACATCCTTCTGTAGCCCGCAGTTGAAACGTTTCAATTCGTGTCTCTACCAGTTGTCTCACAGTTGCAACGACAAAAAAAAAAAAAAAAAAAAAAAAAAAAAAAAAAAAAAAAAAAACGAAATGCAATATCTTAATATCTGACACGTGAACGACCGAATGTCAGTGTCCAATGGACACGATATTTCGGCGAGCGACCGAGTTGCTATCATCAGGTGCGCTGACGACCGAACTATTTCGTCATGAATCACGCCGGGAGTTGAAAGACCACCAAAACACACTCAGGGACCGCATCTCATGGGACGCGATAGTTTCAGGTGCTTACTGAGTCCCATTCACTTGTATGGGACGACACACACTAGAGATACCATTTCAACACAAACAGCAGTTATATAATATATCTAAGAAAGCTTTTCTCAAAGTAGCAGTTTCCCTTCTAATTTACTTGGTTAAAATTAGACGTAGCTTACTTTTAATACAGAATGCAGATTAAGTTTCTAAGAGTTGCTTTCCTTTTGTTTTTGCATCCCCTGTACCTAAAGGTTCTCTTTCTTGATGGGATCTACAGAACACAATGAATAAATGAATCTTTTAAGTGTGAGCATTTTTGAATGTTTTGCCGTGACTGTTGTTGATTTTTTATTGTAGTAACAAGTTTGCTGTTACCAGTCATGACCGAAAGAGGAGCCTGTGACCATTGGAGACAGCATCACATGTTACCTCAAATGTAAACACATTTGATACATGTCGTATCACTTCACATAAATCCTATTGCTGAAGGAGGGCTAAACCTCTGGAACGCGTAGTGGTTTTAAAATAATTTCTAAATAGTAATAGTCAACTTCTTGTTTCAATCTAGTAAACAAGCAAATGAAAGTCCTCGTCTATAAACTCTTCACCATGGAAGTTACGTTACCTTACTGCACGTCCTCCTGATTCGCTCGAGAATATTACATCCAGAACACCGCACACAACGGATTTGTTAAAAATCTGCCCCCGCCTCCAAGTCCAGCTGGCCCTATATGATGACGATACAACGCTCTTGTATATGAACATGAATGCCGCCAATTTTCAATACTACATGCAATGAGTCTGCGACGTCCTTACACCGTGGGTGACGACGTGGCTTGGAGAAGCACTGCTAAATACCTAGTTTTCAACATCAGCCACTTCCTTACTTGCTAATCAACATAAGGATGGCCTGCACAAGAGAGGGACAGGAAGACCGTGGGTGCTCTACCCGTTCCAGAACCTTTAGTCAACATTTACGCTGCAATTACGAGTCACACTTTACCCTCACGTACTCGAGTATACGGCCATTGTTCGGGGCAACGTTACAGAGACACACAGTCAGCGTTTACAAAACAGAGCGATCTGCCCCCCCCCCCTCCCCCCTCTCACCCATGCATTTACTATGTGAATTCCTGACTGAACATCTACTCGGGATCAGCCAAGTGCAACCTCTCTGGAAGAGGTTCTGACACAAGGCATGGGTCTTTCATCAAAAGACGGACCAGTCTATCAGTTGCCAAATTCGCACACTCAGATCCCACATGCAGCACATGAACACACCAGATGGCCTCACCTACTTCGGAACTAACGTCCCGAAGCACGAGTACGATGAAAAACGCAACATTAAAAGCAAAAACAACCACTGCTGTAACGGAACGTTAAGGCACGAACATAACATGCAAGTTCTGTGAGTTGCCAAAGTTCCAGGCTGCAGGCGATGAGTCTTCTGGAGTCACTTATCGACATCACCAGGTGACAAGAACATCAAGTTGAAATTACAATGAAATGAACACCCTTAGCTGCTTACAGGCGTTGACATACGTCAACGGGGACAGATGAAAATGTGTGCGCCGACCGGGGCTCGAACCCGGGATCTCCTGTTTACATGGCAGACGCTCTATCCATCTGAGCCAACGAAGACACAGAGGATAGCGCGACTGCAGGGATTGACCTCTGGCAGGCCTCCCGCGAAAACCACGTTCTCAACGTATTGTCCCGCACTACATTCGGACATGTCCGAAAGAACAGATACCATCTTCGTAAATATATAGTTAAGGCTCACCGGCACAAACAGTGCCCGAACTCTTACGGGAATCGGCAACGCGCCGCGAATAATAAGTATAATGGGTGGGTGGGAGGGGGGGGGGGGGGGGCACAACGAATGTAGTGCGGGACAAAACGTTGAGAATGTGGGTTTCGCGGGAGGCGTGAAAGAGATAAATCCCTGCAGTCGCGCTATCCTCTGTGTCCTCGTTGGATCAGATGGATAGAGCGTCTGCCATGTTAGCAGGAGATCCCGGGTTCGAGTCCCGGTCGGGGCACATATATTCATCTTTCCCCGTTGACGTATGTCAACGCCTGTAAGCAGCTAAGGGTGTTCATTTCATTGTAACGAGCTGCTTGGTCACCGATGGTATCTGTTCCTTCGGCGTGAGGCGTGCCAAAGGTCAATCCCTGCAGTCGCGCTATCCTCTGCGTCCTCGTTGGCTCACATGGATAGAGCGTCTGCCATGTAAGCAGGAGATCCCGGGTTCGAGTCCCGGTCGGGGCACATATATTCATCTTTCCCCGTTGACGTATGTCAACGCCTGTAAGCAGCTAAGGGTGTTCATTTCATTGCAATTTCATTGTAACGAGCTGCTTGGTCACCGATGGTATCTGTTCCTTCGGCGGTAGGCGTGCCAAAGGTCAATCCCTGCAGTCGCGCTATCCTCTGCGTCCTCGTTGGCTCACATGGATAGAGCGTCTGCCATGTAAGCAGGAGAACTGGGTTCGAGTCCCGGTCGGGGCACATATATTCATCTTTCCCCGTTGACGTATGTCAACGCCTGTAAGCAGCTAAGGGTGTTCATTTCATTGCAATTTCATTGTAACGAGCTGCTTGGTCACCGATGATATCTGTTCCTTCGGCGTGAGGCGTGCCAAAGGTCAATCCCTGCAGTCGCGCTATCCTCTGCGTCCTCGTTGGCTCACATGGATAGAGCGTCTGCCATGTAAGCAGGAGATCCCGGGTTCGAGTCCCGGTCGGGGCACATATATTCATCTGTCCCCGTTGACGTATGTCAACGCCTGTAAGCAGCTAAGGGTGTTCATTTCATTGCAATTTCATTGTAACGAGCTGCTTGGTCACCGATGATATCTGTTCCTTCGGCGTGAGGCGTGCCAAAGGTCAATCCCTGCAGTCGCGCTATCCTCTGCGTCCTCGTTGGCTCACATGGATAGAGCGTCTGCCATGTAAGCAGGAGATCCCGGGTTCGAGTCCCGGTCGGGGCACATATATTCATCTTTCCCCGTTGACGTATGTCAACGCCTGTAAGCAGCTAAGGGTGTTCATTTCATTGCAATTTCATTGTAACGAGCTGCTTGGTCACCGATGATATCTGTTCCTTCGGCGTGAGGCGTGCCAAAGGTCAATCCCTGCAGTCGCGCTATCCTCTGCGTCCTCGTTGGCTCACATGGATAGAGCGTCTGCCATGTAAGCAGGAGATCCCGGGTTCGAGTCCCGGTCGGGGCACATATATTCATCTGTCCCCGTTGACGTATGTCAACGCCTGTAAGCAGCTAAGGGTGTTCATTTCATTGCAATTTCATTGTAACGAGCTGCTTGGTCACCGATGATATCTGTTCCTTCGGCGTGAGGCGTGCCAAAGGTCAATCCCTGCAGTCGCGCTATCCTCTGCGTCCTCGTTGGCTCACATGGATAGAGCGTCTGCCATGTAAGCAGGAGATCCCGGGTTCGAGTCCCGGTCGGGGCACATATATTCATCTTTCCCCGTTGACGTATGTCAACGCCTGTAAGCAGCTAAGGGTGTTCATTTCATTGCAATTTCATTGTAACGAGCTGCTTGGTCACCGATGATATCTGTTCCTTCGGCGTGAGGCGTGCCAAAGGTCAATCCCTGCAGTCGCGCTATCCTCTGCGTCCTCGTTGGCTCACATGGATAGAGCGTCTGCCATGTAAGCAGGAGATCCCGGGTTCGAGTCCCGGTCGGGGCACATATATTCATCTGTCCCCGTTGACGTATGTCAACGCCTGTAAGCAGCTAAGGGTGTTCAGTTCATTGCAATTTCATTGTAACGAGCTGCTTGGTCACCGATGATATCTGTTCCTTCGGCGTGAGGCGTGCCAAAGGTCAATCCCTGCAGTCGCGCTGTCCTCTGCGTCCTCGTTGGCTCACATGGATAGAGCGTCTGCCATGTAAGCAGGAGATCCCGGGTTCGAGTCCCGGTCGGGGCACATATATTCATCTTTCCCCGTTGACGTATGTCAACGCCTGTAAGCAGCTAAGGGTGTTCATTTCATTGCAATTTCATTGTAACGAGCTGCTTGGTCACCGATGATATCTGTTCCTTCGGCGTGAGGCGTGCCAAAGGTCAATCCCTGCAGTCGCGCTATCCTCTGCGTCCTCGTTGGCTCACATGGATAGAGCGTCTGCCATGTAAGCAGGAGAACTGGGTTCGAGTCCCGGTCGGGGCACATATATTCATCTTTCCCCGTTGACGTATGTCAACGCCTGTAAGCAGCTAAGGGTGTTCATTTCATTGCAATTTCATTGTAACGAGCTGCTTGGTCACCGATGATATCTGTTCCTTCGGCGTGAGGCGTGCCAAAGGTCAATCCCTGCAGTCGCGCTATCCTCTGCGTCCTCGTTGGCTCACATGGATAGAGCGTCTGCCATGTAAGCAGGAGATCCCGGGTTCGAGTCCCGGTCGGGGCACATATATTCATCTGTCCCCGTTGACGTATGTCAACGCCTGTAAGCAGCTAAGGGTGTTCATTTCATTGCAATTTCATTGTAACGAGCTGCTTGGTCACCGATGATATCTGTTCCTTCGGCGTGAGGCGTGCCAAAGGTCAATCCCTGCAGTCGCGCTATCCTCTGCGTCCTCGTTGGCTCACATGGATAGAGCGTCTGCCATGTAAGCAGGAGATCCCGGGTTCGAGTCCCGGTCGGGGCACATATATTCATCTTTCCCCGTTGACGTATGTCAACGCCTGTAAGCAGCTAAGGGTGTTCATTTCATTGCAATTTCATTGTAACGAGCTGCTTGGTCACCGATGATATCTGTTCCTTCGGCGTGAGGCGTGCCAAAGGTCAATCCCTGCAGTCGCGCTATCCTCTGCGTCCTCGTTGGCTCACATGGATAGAGCGTCTGCCATGTAAGCAGGAGATCCCGGGTTCGAGTCCCGGTCGGGGCACATATATTCATCTGTCCCCGTTGACGTATGTCAACGCCTGTAAGCAGCTAAGGGTGTTCATTTCATTGCAATTTCATTGTAACGAGCTGCTTGGTCACCGATGATATCTGTTCCTTCGGCGTGAGGCGTGCCAAAGGTCAATCCCTGCAGTCGCGCTATCCTCTGCGTCCTCGTTAGCTCACATGGATAGAGCGTCTGCCATGTAAGCAGGAGATCCCGGGTTCGAGTCCCGGTCGGGGCACATATATTCATCTGTCCCCGTTGACGTATGTCAACGCCTGTAAGCAGCTAAGGGTGTTCATTTCATTGCAATTTCATTGTAACGAGCTGCTTGGTCACCGATGATATCTGTTCCTTCGGCGTGAGGCGTGCCAAAGGTCAATCCCTGCAGTCGCGCTATCCTCTGCGTCCTCGTTGGCTCACATGGATAGAGCGTCTGCCATGTAAGCAGGAGATCCCGGGTTCGAGTCCCGGTCGGGGCACATATATTCATCTGTCCCCGTTGACGTATGTCAACGCCTGTAAGCAGCTAAGGGTGTTCATTTCATTGCAATTTCATTGCAACGAGCTGCTTGGTCACCGAGGATATCTGTTCCTTCGGCGTGAGGCGTGCCAAAGGTGAATCCCTGCAGTCGCGCTATCCTCTGCGTCCTCGTTGGCTCACATGGATAGAGCGTCTGCCATGTAAGCAGGAGATCCCGGGTTCGAGTCCCGGTCGGGGCACATATATTCATCTTTCCCCGTTGACGTATGTCAACGCCTGTAAGCAGCTAAGGGTGTTCATTTCATTGCAATTTCATTGTAACGAGCTGCTTGGTCACCGATGATATCTGTTCCTTCGGCGTGAGGCGTGCCAAAGGTCAATCCCTGCAGTCGCGCTATCCTCTGCGTCCTCGTTGGCTCACATTAATAGAGCGTCTGCCATGTAAGCAGGAGATCCCGGGTTCGAGTCCCGGTCGGGGCACATATATTCATCTGTCCCCGTTGACGTATGTCAACGCCTGTAAGCAGCTAAGGGTGTTCATTTCATTGCAATTTCATTGTAACGAGCTGCTTGGTCACCGATGATATCTGTTCCTTCGGCGTGAGGCGTGCCAAAGGTCAATCCCTGCAGTCGCGCTATCCTCTGCGTCCTCGTTGGCTCACATGGATAGAGCGTCTGCCATGTAAGCAGGAGATCCCGGGTTCGAGTCCCGGTCGGGGCACATATATTCATCTTTCCCCGTTGACGTATGTCAACGCCTGTAAGCAGCTAAGGGTGTTCATTTCATTGCAATTTCATTGTAACGAGCTGCTTGGTCACCGATGATATCTGTTCCTTCGGCGTGAGGCGTGCCAAAGGTCAATCCCTGCAGTCGCGCTATCCTCTGCGTCCTCGTTGGCTCACATGGATAGAGCGTCTGCCATGTAAGCAGGAGATCCCGGGTTCGAGTCCCGGTCGGGGCACATATATTCATCTGTCCCCGTTGACGTATGTCAACGCCTGTAAGCAGCTAAGGGTGTTCAGTTCATTGCAATTTCATTGTAACGAGCTGCTTGGTCACCGATGATATCTGTTCCTTCGGCGTGAGGCGTGCCAAAGGTCAATCCCTGCAGTCGCGCTGTCCTCTGCGTCCTCGTTGGCTCACATGGATAGAGCGTCTGCCATGTAAGCAGGAGATCCCGGGTTCGAGTCCCGGTCGGGGCACATATATTCATCTTTCCCCGTTGACGTATGTCAACGCCTGTAAGCAGCTAAGGGTGTTCATTTCATTGCAATTTCATTGTAACGAGCTGCTTGGTCACCGATGATATCTGTTCCTTCGGCGTGAGGCGTGCCAAAGGTCAATCCCTGCAGTCGCGCTATCCTCTGCGTCCTCGTTGGCTCACATGGATAGAGCGTCTGCCATGTAAGCAGGAGATCCCGGGTTCGAGTCCCGGTCGGGGCACATATATTCATCTTTCCCCGTTGACGAATGTCAACGCCTGTAAGCAGCTAAGGGTGTTCATTTCATTGCAATTTCATTGTAACGAGCTGCTTGGTCACCGATGATATCTGTTCCTTCGGCGTGAGGCGTGCCAAAGGTCAATCCCTGCAGTCGCGCTATCCTCTGCGTCCTCGTTGGCTCACATGGATAGAGCGTCTGCCATGTAAGCAGGAGATCCCGGGTTCGAGTCCCGGTCGGGGCACATATATTCATCTTTCCCCGTTGACGTATGTCAACGCCTGTAAGCAGCTAAGGGTGTTCATTTCATTGCAATTTCATTGTAACGAGCTGCTTGGTCACCGATGATATCTGTTCCTTCGGCGTGAGGCGTGCCAAAGGTCAATCCCTGCAGGCGCGCTATCCTCTGCGACCTCGTTGGCTCAGATGGATAGAGCGTCTGCCATGTAAGCAGGAGATCCCGGGTTCGAGTCCCGGTCGTGGCACATATATTCATCTGTCCCCGTTGACGTATGTCAACGCCTGTAAGCAGCTAAGGGTGTTCATTTCATTGTAATTTCGTTGTAACGAGCTGCTTTGTCACCGATGGTATCTGTTCTTTCGGCGTGAGGCGTGCCAAAGTTCAATCCATGCAGTCGCGATATCCTCTGTGTCCTCGTTGGATCAGATGGATAGAGCGTCTGCCATGTTAGCAGGAGATCCCGGGTTCGAGTCCCGGTCGGGGCACATATATTCATCTTTCCCCGTTGACGTATGTCAACGCCTGTAAGCAGCTAAGGGTGTTCATTTCATTGCAATTTCATTGTAACGAGCTGCTTGGTCACCGATGGTATCTGTTCCTTCGGCGTGAGGCGTGCCAAAGGTCAATCCCTGCAGTCGCGCTATCCTCTGCGTCCTCGTTGGCTCACATGGATAGAGCGTCTGCCATGTAAGCAGGAGAACTGGGTTCGAGTCCCGGTCGGGGCACATATATTCATCTTTCCCCGTTGACGTATGTCAACGCCTGTAAGCAGCTAAGGGTGTTCATTTCATTGCAATTTCATTGTAACGAGCTGCTTGGTCACCGATGGTATCTGTTCCTTCGGCGTGAGGCGTGCCAAAGGTCAATCCCTGCAGTCGCGCTATCCTCTGCGTCCTCGTTGGCTCACATGGATAGAGCGTCTGCCATGTAAGCAGGAGATCCCGGGTTCGAGTCCCGGTCGGGGCACATATATTCATCTTTCCCCGTTGACGTATGTCAACGCCTGTAAGCAGCTAAGGGTGTTCATTTCATTGCAATTTCATTGTAACGAGCTGCTTGGTCACCGATGGTATCTGTTCCTTCGGCGTGAGGCGTGCCAAAGGTCAATCCCTGCAGTCGCGCTATCCTCTGCGTCCTCGTTGGCTCACATGGATAGAGCGTCTGCCATGTAAGCAGGAGAACTGGGTTCGAGTCCCGGTCGGGGCACATATATTCATCTTTCCCCGTTGACGTATGTCAACGCCTGTAAGCAGCTAAGGGTGTTCATTTCATTGCAATTTCATTGTAACGAGCTGCTTGGTCACCGATGGTATCTGTTCCTTCGGCGTGAGGCATGCCAAAGGTGAATCCCTGCAGTCGCGCTATCCTCTGCGTCCTCGTTGGCTCACATGGATAGAGCGTCTGCCATGTAAGCAGGAGAACTGGGTTCGAGTCCCGGTCGGGGCACATATATTCATCTTTCCCCGTTGACGTATGTCAACGCCTGTAAGCAGCTAAGGGTGTTCATTTCATTGCAATTTCATTGTAACGAGCTGCTTGGTCACCGATGGTATCTGTTCCTTCGGCGTGAGGCGTGCCAAAGGTCAATCCCTGCAGTCGCGCTATCCTCTGCGTCCTCGTTGGCTCACATGGATAGAGCGTCTGCCATGTAAGCAGGAGAACTGGGTTCGAGTCCCGGTCGGGGCACATATATTCATCTTTCCCCGTTGACGTATGTCAACGCCTGTAAGCAGCTAAGGGTGTTCATTTCATTGCAATTTCATTGTAACGAGCTGCTTGGTCACCGATGGTATCTGTTCCTTCGGCTTGAGGCGTGCCAAAGGTCAATCCCTGCAGTCGCGCTATCCTCTGCGTCCTCGTTGGCTCACATGGATAGAGCGTCTGCCATGTAAGCAGGAGATCCCGGGTTCGAGTCCCGGTCGGGGCACATATATTCATCTTTCCCCGTTGACGTATGTCAACGCCTGTAAGCAGCTAAGGGTGTTCATTTCATTGCAATTTCATTGTAACGAGCTGCTTGGTCACCGATGGTATCTGTTCTTTCGGCGTGAGGCGTGCCAAAGGTCAATCCCTGCAGTCGTGCTATCCTCTGCGACCTCGTTGGCTCAGATGGATAGAGCGTCTGCCATGTAAGCAGGGGATCCCGGGTTCGAGTCCCGGTCGGGGCACATATATTCATCTGTCCCCGTTGACGTATGTCAACGCCTGTAAGCAGCTAAGGGTGTTCATTTCATTGTAATTTCGTTGTAACGAGCTGCTTTGTCACCGATGGTATCTGTTCCTTTGGCGTGAGGCGTGCCAAAGTTCAATCCATGCAGTCGCGATATCCTCTGGGTCCTCGTTGGCTCAGATGGATAGAGCGTCTTCCATGTAAGCAGGAGATCCTGGGTTCGAGTCCCGGCTCGGGCACATATATTCATCTGTCCCCGTTGACGTATGTCAACGCCTGTAAGCAGCTAAGGGTGTTCATTTCATTGTAATTTCATTGTAACGAGCTGCTTGGTCACCGATGGTATCTGTTCTTTCATCGTGAGGCGTGCCAAAGGTCAATCCCTGCAGTCGCGAAATCCTGTGCGTCCTCGTTGGCTCAGATGGATAGAGCGTCTGCCATGTAAGCAGTAGAACTGGGTTGAGTCCCGGTCGGGGCAGATATATTCATCTGTCCCCGTTGATGTATGTCAACGCCTGTAAGCAGCTAAGGGTGTTCATTTCATTGTAACGAGCTGCTTGGTCACCGATGGTATCTGTTCCTTCGGCGTGAGGCGTGCCATGGGTCAATCCCTGCAGTCGCGCTATGCTCTGCGTCCTCGTTGGCTCAGATGGATAGAGCGTCTGCCATGTAAGCAGGAGATCCCGGGTTCGAGGCCCAGTCGGGGCACTTCCCGGTCAGGGCACATATATTCATCTGTCCCCGTTGATGTTTGTCAACGCCTGTAACCAGCTAAGGGTGTTCATTTCATTGTAATTTCATTCTGACGAGCTGCTTGGTCACCCATGTATCTGTTCTTTCGGCGTGAGGCGTGCCAAACGTCAATCCCTGCAGTCGCGCTATCCTCTGCGTTCTCGTTTGCTCAGATGGATAGAGCATCTGCCATGTAAGCAAGAGATCTCGGCTTCGAGTCCCAGTCGGGGCACATCCCGATCGGGGCACAATAATTCATCTGTCCCCGTTGACGTATGTCAACGCCTGTAAGCAGCTAAGGGTATTCATTTCATTGTAATTTCATTCTAACGAGCTGCTTGGTCACCGATGGTATCTGTTCTTTTGGCGTGAGGCGTGCCAAAGGTCAATCCCTGCAGTCGCGCTATCCTCTGCGTCCTCGTTGTTTCAGATGGATAGAGCGTCTGCCATGTAAGCAGTAGATCCCGGGTTCGAGCCCCGGTCTGGGTATATATATTCATCTGTCCCCGTTTACGTATGTCAACGCCTTTAGGCAGCTAAGGGTGTTCATTTCATTGTACTTTCATTCTAACGCCCTGCTTGGTCACCGATGGTATCTGTTCTTTTGGAGATGTCCGAAAGAACAAATACCATCTTCGTGAACATCAAGTTGTTTTCATGGATAAATCTGACAGCTGCCGCTCTCTACGGCTACAAGGCAGTCCCCTGTCACCTCTCGAAAGTACGGCGAACACGGCACCACTTGCCTTCCGCTGTATATGGGTGAGCATGTAGGACCTGCCGTATACATCCGCCTGTTCTGTACTTAGACCTCCGCTAGCTTTGGCAAGCCAGTTCCGGCCACCTCGTCAACCAGGACTACAGGCCTTCGCCGAGCAGCCATCAGCTGAAATAACCTTGGCAACATATGTGTGCATAAGGATTTGCTCTGGACGAGGAGGGGCACGACAACACAGGCGAACACTCATGGTTCCATAGGCAACCACAAACATTCTTCCATGAAGGTATTGACTATCTTGTCTCACAATGGTATAAATGGATTAACACTATGGCGATTACTTTTAAAATAATGGCACATTAAACTCTAACCTCCCTTCCCTCTTTCTTAACACGTCTGTTGTTATCTCTCGCTGTCGAGCGGTACAGGAACCTATTACCTAACCATTTGTATCGCTTTCTTCGCAAAATACTCTGCAAGCGATCTGTACCTGTAGCAAGAGCGTGTATCACTCCATCGCTCCTGAACTGTGTCAGAATGGTATGAGGAACACTCTAGGGATACAAGAGAGCTGATGTAATTGGCGCAAACTGAGTTGACATACTGTACAGGGGCTGATGGGTACGACCGTGAAGGCATTTCCCAGTTATGGTCCCTCCAATCGACTACGCCGAGCATCAACTTAGTTTGCGTGAACTGTGTCGGCCCGCGATCTGTATGATATTAAGCATTTCTATAATGCCTCTGGGCACGATTGTCTTTATGGGAACTCCCCCTGATCTTCGCTGAAAGCTTCGCCCTGTGGGCAGTTCCTTTACTCGTTAGAGGTCCATTGCTATTTTTGTCTTTGGCTGTTCTTTCTGGTGTCGATATGAAACGCACGAAAGAAGTCACATTAGTACGCTATAAGAGCATAGTATTCTAGCAGTATGTGAGCCCACCTGTTGGTGTTGTGTTCCACCGTGGTGCTCATGTTATATAAGTATGTGCCGGTTCTGAGACGTCCTACATTACTCATAGGTCACCGGCTGATCGTCTAAACCTCTCCCGAAGGTAAGTAATTCCGCTGCCCCGTGGCCCATGTATGTGAGTTGTGGGCACCGTTTGAGAGGTCGTGTAATAGGTTGACTCCACAACACTTCCAAGGTAGCGTGGATTCCAGGCCACAACGCCTCAGAGGATCGTCAGAGCGAAAAGTGTAGAGATACATGTTAGGTAGGCGTCACTAATCCGATCGCTCGTGAGTATAGTAGTAGACTTGTGGAGTCTTAATTCATTATTGTTCGATTAACTACACTCCTGGAAATGGAAAAAAGAACACATTGACACCGGTGTGTCAGACCCACCATACTTGCTCCGGACACTGCGAGAGGGCTGTACAAGCAATGATCACACGCACGGCACAGCGGACACACAAGGAACCGCGGTGTTGACCGTCGAATGGCGCTAGCTGCGCAGCATTTGTGCACCGCCGCCGTCAGTGTCAGCCAGTTTGCCGTGGCATACGGAGCTCCATCGCAGTCTTTAACACTGGTAGCATGCCGCGACAGCGTGGACGTGAACCGTATGTGCAGTTGACGGACTTTGAGCGAGGGCGTATAGTGGGCATGCGAGAGGCCGGGTGGACGTACCGCCAAATTGCTCAACACGTGGGGCGTGAGGTCTCCACAGTACATCGATGTTGTCGCCAGTGGTCGGCGGAAGGTGCACGTGCCCGTCGACCTGGGACCCGACCGCAGCGACGCACCGATGCACGCCAAGACCGTAGGATCCTACGCAGTGCCGTAGGGGACCGCACCACCACTTCCCAGCAAATTATGGACACTGTTGCTCCTGGGGTATCGGCGAGGATCATCCGCAACCGTCTCCATGAAGCTGGGCTACGGTCCCGCACACCATTAGGCCGTCTTCCGCTCACGCCCCAACATCGTGCAGCCCGCCTCCAGTGGTGTCGCGACAGGCGTGAATGGAGGGACGAATGGAGACGTGTCGTCTTCAGCGATGAGAGTCGCTTCTGCCTTGGTGCCAATGATGGTCGTATGCGTGTTTGGCGCCGTGCAGGTGAGTGCCACAATCAGGACTGCATACGACCGAGGCACACAGGGCCAACACCCGGCCTCATGGTGTGGGGAGCGATCTCCTACACTGGCCGTACACCTCTGGTGATCGTCGAGGGGACACTGAATAGTGCACGGTACATCCAAACCGTCATCGAACCCATCGTTCTACCATTCCTAGACCGGCAAGGGAACTTGCTGTTCCAACAGGACAATGCACGTCCGCGTGTATCCCGTGCCACCCAAAGTGCTCTAGTAGGTGTAAGTCAACTACCCTGGCCAGCAAGATCTCCGGATCTGTCCCCCATTGAGCATGTTTGGGACTGGATGAAGCGTCGTCTCACGCGGTCTGCACGTCCAGCACGAACGCTGGTCCAACTGAGGCGCCAGGTGGTAATGGCATGGCAAGCCGTTCCACAGGACTACATCCAGCATCTCTACGATCGTCTCCATGGGAGAATAGCAGCCTGCATTGCTGCGAAAGGTGGATATACACTGTACTAGTGCCGACATTGTGCACGCTCTGTTGCCCGTGCCTATGTGCCTGTGGTTCTGTCAGTCTGATTATGTGATGTATCTGACCCCAGGAATGTGTCAATCAAGTTTACCCTTCCTGGGACAATGAATTCACGGTGTTCTTATTTCAATTTCCAAGAGTGTATTAGCAAGAAATCTATGGAAATAGTAAGAGTGGTGAAATAGCTAAGAGTAATCGCCGGGAGCGATATGTAGTGGAATTACCACACAAAACGTTCTGTAGGAAAAGAAGATTCCAGGCTTAGATTCACTGGAAGATTCTTGAGGAACTATATTATTCATACAAGAAGAAAATGACTTTAAAGACTTTTACTGGAGATCGTCGGATGATACGATGCACTGTCCGCTACGATTACGGTAAGTTAAATAAGTTCTCAACCTTCACCACTGGCAGGAGTTTTCATTCGTTTTAGATATAGCACCTAAAGAAATTTCTAGCATTAACCTACAGCAAAACAATCTTCTCTTTGTATATTATGATTTGTCTGAAACCTCGTTCCAGTATCTCTGTCCAATTGTAAAATAATATGTGTTATAAATTAGCTGAGTTACGCTCTACATAAAAATGCCGGTGGATATAGAATAGTCTGCCACTGTGTGGCTCCTAATCAAAATGAAACCAGTTGTTAGTTCAGTGAAAATTTCGACTGTGGCTGCGACTAGCAACATAAACGGTATGTGATAAAGAAACATGAAACACATTATAAGGCCCCCCACTCTATATTTGGAAGAAATATTGGTTCTTAAATACTGTTCCTTTTGTTAGCTGTCATATTAGCTTGCTATCAAACTACAACACTAGTGAGCAGCTTTATTCCCAAGGTACACGTGTCGCAGTAATAAAGTTTCCAACAGTATGCTTAAGTGACATGTGCCCTGTGAATCTCCCACTCTCAGTACTCCACATAACTAGTTCAGTAACATCACTAAAAAAAAAAAAAAAAAAAAAAAAATGAGGAAGGTCTCCTGAAATTAGAAAGTGTTCATATTAGACACTGAAATTGTGATACACTAGTGTGCAAAACTTAAGGACGGAAGTAACTTTCTTGTCATATGACACTGGCAAGTAACATTGTTCGATGAAACTTGGACCATACAGAGAAATAACTGCTACAGTGTGGTACGAAAGGTAACTGAAAGAAATACACAATGAGACGAAAAGAAGTGAAATTTTTATCCAAAGAAAATAATTACACTGAAGTCACCGCGGTCTCTAATGGTCCTCTGGACATTACAGATGGTGGGATTGGCTCTTAATAGGGCGTGTGGTCACCACGTTGCATACTCCGCAGCTTGCTACCATGCTGGCCACAAAGTTGAGAAGGAGCTCTTGTGGCAGGACGTTCCATTCCTTCACCAACACAGTTGACAACTACTGAGTATGTGGACGTGCTGCATCCGTTTCCCCATCGCATCCCACAAGCGCTCAATGGGATGCAAGTCGGGGGAACGGCAGGGACAGTTCATTCGCCGAAACCCTCTCGTGCCAGTTCCTCCACCCGCGCTGTTCTATGCGGTCACCCATCATCATCATCCTTAAAAATGAAATTAGGGCCAAATGCATCTCTGAGGAGATACACACCGGGGAGGAGTACAGTGTCATAATAACGTTGACTGATGAGTATACCGTGTTCAAAGATTTGGAGGCAAGTACACCCTTATAATATTACCCCTCTCCACACCGTATCACCTACACTGATCAGCCAGAACATTATGAGTACTGGCGTACTTCCGATATAAACCTAACCAGGCGATAGCGTGTCACATGGTGAGGAATGACTGCTGGTCAGACACGCGCGCGGTCTCTGCAGTATCAGTGAGCGTGCTGTCCATATGTAGATTGGGGAAGGTGCGCGATCTATCTTTACTGACGGACGGCAGTTTGTGATATCCCGGATGCTCGACACTAGCATCTCGCAAACTACACAACTTGTCGAGTTTTAGAGAAGTGCTGTGGTGAGTGTCTTTATGATGTCGCGAAATCAAGGTGAAACGACGTCCAGACGTTGCGGGATTGGGCGGCCATCCCTCATTACAGATGTCGAACGTCGTAGGCCGGGCAGACTGGTATAACAGGACAGACGGTGAACTGTGGCGGAACTAACATCAGACTTTAATGCTGGGCAGAGTACAGGTGTGTCTGATACACAGTGCACCGAACATTCGTAACACAGCTGCAGCCAATGACACATCCATGTGCCAATTTTAAGCTATGGAAGACTGTTGTTACCATTTAAGGGTTTGGTTAACGCAGAGAGTCCACTACCCATGACCCTGGTTACTCAACACTGCATACCAACAGGAAATTACGCTCCAGTTTATAGGAAACAATATTCTGCAGCAAAGCAAATGTAATTACTTTTGGAACAGTTCATGGACTGATAGCTGGTAGAAGACGTCGTAGAAGTAGTGATAGTTCATGGGGGCACACATGGTCTTGGTCACGAAAAGGTATATGGATGACACTAAGAAATATCGCTTTTGTGGTGACTGTAGATACTTGAATGCACCAACAACTCTAGCCTATCCGATACCTAATATCACAGAGATGCTTAATAAATTAGCAGATGTAAATTCTTCTCCGCAATGAGTCTGTGGAGCTATTACCACCAGATGGAGATAGTGCCAGAGAACAGATCTAATATAGCTTTTATGGTCCCATGTTAGCAGTTGCAACAACCTATGACTCCATATGGACTTAAAAAAATGCACCAACCGCATTCCAAAGATTACTAGATGGGGTTTTGCCTGGCCAGGAAATTAGAAAATGCATGATATATCTCAATGATATTATAATTTTTCCTAAAGATATGAATGAACATGTTAAATGGTTGGAGGAAATATTCATTAGACTATGGATAGAGCGTCTTATTCTGTGGGCTCAAAAATGCAATTCTGCTCAGACTCATGTCAAGTACTTGGGCCATGTTGTTAGTGGACAGGGTGTAAGAACCGATCTCTGTTAGGTGTCAGCAATAATTAAATTTTCAACCCCTCAAACAACGAAACAGTTATGATATTTTCTTAGCTCTATAAGTGTTACTGGAAATTTGTCAAAAACTTTGCACAAATTGTTCAACCTTTATATCATTTGCCAAAAAAAGGTGTTGAATTTGAACGGTCACCAAAATGTATGTGTACCTTGCATTTGTTGAAAAAAACATTAACCGAAGACCCTATACTGGTTTTTCCTGATATTGATAAGAAATGCATCCTTTTGGGTGATGCTAGATGTAGTACTCTTGATTGCATTCTCAATCAGAGTATTGAAAGTAAAGAGCATCCTGTAATTTACACATCTCAACAGCTAAACAGAGCAGAACACAATTACTCTACCACGAAGAAGGAAATGTTGGCAGTGATCAATGGGATCACTTACTTCCAATGTTACCTGTACAGGAAAAATTGCAAAGCTGTAACAGACTACATTTCACTGAAATGGCTTAACGTTTGAAGGATACTGCTAACAGGTTGGGCTGTTGAATGAGTTTCACAATGAAGTCATTGACAAACCTGGAAAAATCACACAACTGTGGATACTCTGAGCTGCAAGGTCACAGTGGTACAAGCATCTGGGAAAAGTGTGAGTGACTGACAGAGAAAGCAGGCAGATGACACAGACTATCAGAAATTCAGGCCACAGCCTCAGTTCATAATGCACAAGGGCTTACTATACAAGTCAACAAAATGTACACCACAGGTACCTGTAGTAATACCGTTGTCACTGAGGAACGAAGTTTTACTACAGGCACATGATCATCTGTTGTCAGGTCATGGTGGTTGAAGCACACAAGACAGAAGGGTAGACAAAAAAGACATGATGTGCATCAGTATGTTCGAAACTGCATACCGTGCACGCAACAGGCCAATCTTAGCCAAAATTAATTCTCACAATGTTTGTGAGAAATACAGAGTGATACTTTGGGCCTGTTTAACAGAACCGCAGCTGGTAATAAGTATACATTAAAGTATAGCGATCATTATTCGCGGTTTATGTCTATGATAGCAATTCCTGACCAGCAGGACACTAAGGTTGCTTTAGTATTAGTGAATAACAGGATTCACAAATTTGGTTTACCAGAAAATTTACTTACTGGTCAAGCTAAGAAATTCTTACTCGATCTGATGAAACACCTGGTCCAGTTGTGAATAAGTACCTTCCATCTTCAAGTATATGGGCGAACGGAACACATTCATATGACAATCTCGAAGGTGATGAGTTATTATGTTAACAGCCAACATACAGATTGGGACACATATCTTCAATTTGAGGTCGGCGGGTATAGTTCCAAGGTCCATACTATTACTTGTCTCTCACCATACAAGGTGGTCTATGGTAGGAAACTGCCATCTCCCTTCAACATTTTACTACCTAAGTTAGATTTAGACACTGAGGCAGCAAAAGAGTTTGTGAAGGGAGTACAAGAGGTTTGGCAAAGAGTCAGACGAGCAAATACGAATGGTCTGGAAAGGCACGAATGTAGGGGACAGCATGTGGATCAGCTTCCACATTTCAGAGATGGCCAGTGGGTGTTGGTTTCCAATACTTACGCACCGGGAGGGAAAACCAAAACATTTCTGATAATGTACAATGGTCTGTGCCAAGTTATAGAAATGATTTCCTCAGTCAATGTTAAAATCCAGTTACCAACCAAATCTTCCGTTGTACCTACCAGTAAAGTAAAACCATTCGATGGTGCTATCGATGCCCTACCAGCAGAGCAGAAAATCAAGGAAGTTTAGGAGGAATGCGCCGCCCTACACTTGTGCTTGAAGAAAGCACTGTCCACACTGAAGTCACGAAACTAGTTCTTATAATTATGTATTGCTGCAATGTATTTTCCTTATTGTTACACGTATACTGTATATTAAGGATTAACAGGCCATGTGTGTATGTAATTCATTCATTTGTGTTAGTGTCAGGGCACTCTGGTTTGGAGAAGGTAGGAAGCTGATGGAAGTTCCTTTCCCCCATATGGCAAAAATGGGGCTTGGGAGCTGCTGGGGATGGCTAGTATATATCCTAAGGAGTCAATGAAATACCATTGCTTGGAACCATATTTCTAGCCTGTGATTTTACAGAACAGATTGTCTTCCCCAGTCTGGCAGTAGGCTTGCTGATTCACACACTCAAGTGCGACAAGAGATGTGGACGCAGCAGTCTCATCGACAGCGCCTTTTGTGCTGGTCAGGACCCAGCAGCTATGTGATGCCGGTTGCTGGAGCAAACCCACCAAAGCTTTCTGGGAGCTAGCGTGGCCTGCCCGAGTGCTCTTGGAGATTGACGTGCCCTTACGCGGATCCTGGCTGCGTATCAAGGATGATAGGTGTCGTCAAGGCTGAATCCCAGGGCCCAAATCAGCGACAACACTATGTACAGCCAGGCAGGCAATACTCCCTACAGTTACGGAAGCGATACTCATGTGTCTCGCGCAACAGGTTGTAGGCGATAATTTGCAGTCACTTGGGGACGACCATTCACTGAGGGATGGCCTGCATCTTCTTCAGGCACCACAGTGGCCAAACAGCAGTGGCAACTTGCAGTTACTAAGTCCCATTACAGCTGGTTAGCTGCCGTCTCGGAGGCAAAGTCTTCTCTTGGCAGCAGGTAACACATCACAATTCACCAACCAAATTACCCTATAACTAGCGAGACCACTATTCCGTCGAAATCAGGGATGCAGCGGCGCAGAGTGGCCGCGCGGTAGTAGGCGCCATGTCATGAATTGCGCGGCCTCTCCCGCCGGAGTTTCGAGTCCTCCTTCGGGCATGGATGTGTGTGTTGTTCTTAGCATAAGTTACTTTAAGAAGTGTGTAAGACTAGGGACCGATAACCTCAGCAGTTTGCTCCCTTAGGAATGCACACACATTTGAACATTTTGAACATCTTCAGGGATGCAGATGTGATGTCCAGATACTGAGACTGAGGCTTTGGAAAGGGTCGTATTTAAGCTATACATCATCATGGACAGCGATGCACTCATTTGGCCTCATTATCCAGTGGTGTCTGTGGACTTGTCCCGACTATGGTGTCTTAGTTGTTTTCGGTTGCCCTTGCCTTCACACCTCCCATCAGTGCTAGGATGCCGTGGAATGGCTGAGCTCGGAGATTACACGTAATGTCTCGTAGTGCAAGACTCTGGGATGACGCATCAGGTGCCGTCATACTGCGCCGTTCGCATTTCTTGATTATGGTTTGGCTCGATGTGGCAATGTATTACGAGCGGTGCCATGCCTTCTGCAACATAGCATTCTTTGCATACCCCAGATACCGGTAGTGACACAGGTTAAGATCTGGATCTGGTTCTTTGCCATCCGCAAAAAATAATAACCTTTAAAAAATAGGGATTAGCTTGCCATACGTGAATGTCATTCAGTCATTTTGTTAGTGTGTTGGCACTCTTTTTTGAAGAAGGGAGAGAAGTGATGGAAGTTCCTTTCCCCCAGATGGCATAACAGCATGGCAACAATAGAACACAAAGCAAGACTAGAACACAACAGCGTTTTCTTGATCAATGGCACAACTTGTGATGTGTCTGGATTTAACTACTGGTTACCCACAAGCATTACTGGTATGACCATGATCAAATTATCAACTCCGATTTTGTACTGGCAAGAAAATCATTTGAATATCCTACCTACTCGAAATCTAAGCTTTCTTAACACTTTTAATCTCGAACTCCTACATTCAGTAGATAACCTAACTGAATCACAAAAAGGGTGTATTACTACAGAAGAGATGTTCGAACATATGCGACATTTCCGGCAAAAACAGCGTCAGTCGATCATCACTATTCAGTGTTTCTGCTGCTAGCATAGGAGTGTTTTTTATAGCAGCTTGTTTACTCTACCTATACTTCACACATAAACCTACAACTCCTCTGGACCTGTTTGCACCTGTTTCCCATAGGACGGCTTGGTGCCGTAACTCAGAAATAGAAACTGAAACCAATTCTATTAATACCTGTAGAATGAGAAACATATTAAGCGTATTAGAGAGCAAATCCTAGGTTTAAGTGGGAACATGTTATGTAACTCACTCTCTTGAAGTATTAAACAGGATTGCACGGTATAGTTAAGCGTCAATGTAATCTATGAAAATCGCAGTTGTTCTGAGTAAGGTTACCAAAGTGAAAATTGTGACGAATTTCTTTAAGAAGGGAGGATTTTTCCATAGTAAATTCAATTCCCGGTTGGACATATAAATTTTTCAGTGTTATTACTTGGTGCAGATGCCAAACAATCAGGTCCAACTTATACTCATTTGTCACAACCAGTATCTGGGTCACGCAGATGGTGCTATGTTGCAGAATACAGCGTACCACTATTCCTGTATTGCTCGAGACGTAATCAAGCAGTGAGAATCTTGATGTGCAGCCTTCTGCGGAGAGAAGACTTTGCCTTTGAGACTACAGCTAGTGGAATTTACTCACTGCAAGCAGCCACTGCTGTTTGGTTGCCACCATATTTAAAGAAGATGCACATGAGCCTGGGTTTTCCCCTGGTGAAGGGCCATGCCAAGTAATTGCAAACTATTTATTGCCTACAACCTGTTGCGCGAGACAGCTGGGTATCGCCTTCCACCTCCTTGGCTGTACAGTGTTGCTGATCTGGTTCCCGGGCTTCCTCCTTCACGACGGCCATCATCTGTGATACACTGGTGGAGTCACCTTAAGCTTATATTCCTCTTTGAGTGCATCAGGTCGGCCTGCACTAGAAGCCAGTGAGCTGTCGTAGATTTGTGCCTACAGACTTTCCTGTCCTGGCCATCTGCATGACATCGCTGTTGGGTCCTGACCTGCGCAAGGGGCACATCCGATGAGCCTGCTGTGTACACATTCCTTGTCGCACTCGAGTGTGTGAATCAGTACGCCAGAGAAGACTATATGTACAATAAAATCTTCGGTAATAAGCAATATTCTAGGCAACTCTGTTTCACTGACGCCGTCGGACCTATGGCAGCCATCCACACCAACTCCCGAGCGCAATCTCCTACACCAATAGTATCATCACCTGACCTGCTCAACTTCGATGCCCACTAGCAGTCCTGAACCAAGGGGTGACCATTACACTACTGTATAACAGATGTATTACCTATATAAAACAAACATGTATAGCAGCCACTGAAGCTGTTTCACAAATAAAAGAAGCGAAATGAATATGGGAAAAAACAAACTGTCTTTCAATTAGTTGCAAAGACGGAATACACTTCCATAAATCTAGAAGGAACTAAGAAATAAGGGATACATATAAAATTACGATACGTAGATCTGTTGCAACAATAATGAAACAGATATTTTCTCTCCATTTACCTTACGCAATTATTGGAAAATTAGAAATATTTTGATAATTTCCTATGGGAAAAAACTGCTAAGGTCATCGGTCCCTAGGCTTACACACTATTTAAACTAACTTACGCTAAGGACGTCCATGCCTGAGGGAGGACCCGAACCTCCGACGGGGGTAGCCGCACAGTCCATGACTGCAGCGCCTCAGACCGCTCGGCTAATCCCGCGCGGCTACGGCTACCCAGTGCGGATACATAATTATTATATTGTATCATCACAAGTTCAATTTGATGGTGGTTGGTGTACATTGATTGTGGTGTGTGTGTTTACTTGCCTTTGAGCATTCAGATCTATCAGTCAAGTATGAAAGTGGAAGCCATTATATTAAACGATATTCCTCTTGATTGTTTGGGAGTTCAAATAAACTCTCATGTCTTGATGTAGATGGCTTTGGAAACGCACTTGTGGACTGTCGTTCTTTTTGCGATGTGTACATTTGTGTGTAGATTAGTAATGCTTAATTGCAATTTGTGTTACTGGTGACTAAATGTACGATTTAAAAAAGTACAAAAGGAACCCTTCCAGTGGATCTGTCTGTCTCCTATATTCAGCAAATGATAATGCCATTGACTTGAAATTTGGAATAGCTTTTAAAAACGTTCTTAACAAAAGAAGCCGAAATGAGTGTCGAAATTTTAAATTAAGGCTCTAGGTCAAATGAAGCTTCATATGAAAGGCATTAATTAGCACTTTCAAAATTAATTTTCTATTTCCTTTTCTGGCACAGTTTCTGACTTATGGTGCAAAAAGTCTGTTTCAGTTCAAGGTAAAAACTTGGAATGGCGTCAGCTAGTAAAGGTATTTGACCTAATAAGAGAAAAGTAGAAAAGAATTGAGGAGTTTTCAACATGAATGGACGCTAAGCAATTTTTGTGGAGTTTAAGACAAAACCCATACGCTTGATAAACGATGAACCTGTCTCGTTTTCAAAAGAGTATAACGTCAAAAGGCATAACGAGGCTGAACATACAATTAAGCTTGACAAGTTCAAATGACAATTTCGACAAGACCAGGTAAGCGACTTCAAAAAATTGTCTGCTTAACAATGCACATTTACAAGAGTGAATTCAGAGCCAGAATTCTGTGTGAAAGCTAATATTCAGATGGCGAAATAGCAAAAGAATTCTTGGAGAGCATCGTTGAATAGTGTGTCTAGAAAAAAAGTATTTTACATAAATAAACATGTCTCTTCAAAATATTACTAGATTTGTGGTCAACGTCGGAAAACAAACTGAATATAATCAAAAACACCGTGTCCTTGAGTTCATGTTTTATTCTTTAGCATTGGATGAATGCGGATATATGGCGGATACCATCAAGTAGCGATTTATACCAGGGATGTTGATGATCATTTTTGTGAAACGGAACAATTAACAGCACTGTATCCACTTAAGCACACCATGATGTCACCAAGTTTTGTGGAAGCAATTACATCGACATTAAGCCGCTTTTCGTGACATCTTATAAAGATATCACGACTAACAACGTATGGTGCTTTGTTAATGCCTGGGAAACACAAAGGCTTAGTTCGATTTGTTGAAAATGAGGCCCAGAAAGTTAGCAACACGTCGATACTAATCTTTCATTGCACCATCCATTACGACAGTTTATGTGCCAAGTCTCTCAAAACGGACCATGTGATGAAGGTAGCTGTCGAAACAGAGAACTTTACGACTGAATAATGCTCAGTTCCAAGAGTTTCTCAAGTCTTTGGATTCAAGGAATGATAACTTTGTGGAAGTGTGATGGCTGACCTGAGCCAAAATGTTGAAAAGATGGCTAATTTGAAGCAAAAAATACAATCATTCTTTGACAGCTAGACAACGAAAATCCTGGAATCTGAAGATAATGAGTGGCTTTCCGTGTTTGCGTTCTTGGTCGAAATAATTAGCCACCTAAATGGCGACAATACTCCACTACAAGGAAAAGATCAACCGATCAGTGTCACGTACGATCTTATTTCCGCATTCCAAATGAAACTTGGGCCTTGGGAACAACAGTTACGAACAAAAAACTTCACTCATGTTCCTATCTGTCAAAACGACCAGGCAGCAGCGATTACTTATGCTTCTTTGATATCTACCTTGGAATTCGAAATCGAAATCCGATTTCAAGATTTTAAGGAACATCATCTGCTTTTTTTCACATTTGCTAAGCGATTCTCTGCAGACATGAATTCACCACTGGCTACTTTACAAATGGAATGCTGCAAAATGCAATGTGAGTAGTGGGACAAAGTGGGCATCAGAGCGTTCTGTTAGTGCAGGTTGCCTACATCACGGAAAAGTATACATTCAGGGGCAAGTATATATTCAGGGGCAAACCTCTTGTTCTCTATTGATTGACAGGTCCTTAACCTCTTGTTCTGCTAAGCTGATCATTACCCTCTGGGAACAAACCGCCCTTCTGAGATACGTCCCTCACCCCTTCTCCTCCCAACCGCTCAGGAAGCCTCCAACCCTCCCTCTCGCTAATAAGAAAAAAGTACAAATTTGTGTAAGATCTTCTGGGACTTAACTGCTAAGGTCATCAGTCCCTAAGCTTACACATTACTTAATCTAAATTATCCTAAGGACAAACACACACACCCATGCCTGAGGGAGGACTTGAACCTCCGCTGGGGCTAGCCGCACAGTCCGTGGCTGCAGCACCTTAGACCGCTTGGCTAATCCCACACGGCTCTCGCTAATACAGGTCTGAGTTATTCAAATAGTCCCCTCTGACTCTATCAAGTTGATTTACTAATTAATTAAATTGATCAAAATTCAACCCTCCTCCTCTGATAAATTCCCCAACCCTCCCCTCCCATCACGCACACCTGGAAATTGGCGGCTCTGTGTTGGAGAGGAAGGATCTCATGACAGGAAATTCAATTACGTAGCAGAGGGTGTACTGTTTATTTATAAAAAAAAATTCATTTTGCACGGGTTGGATTTCTTTTGCTCATTATTCTCAGCTGTTTGGGAAGATGCAGATCTTGTAAAATACATCGAAAAGAAGTAATCGAATCGATCTGGTTTTTTTTATTTCAGCTGCACAAGGAACACCATCATGAAACAGTCATCATATGAAATTACACAGTTAAAAATCTTTCAATTGCGAAGTATGTACCATACATTGTCCTCTGCCTGCTGGCCCACACCCAGTGCCAGTTCATGCCACGCAATGCGCAGGCCACTCAGGGTCCTGCAAAGTGACATGTCTGTCAGCCGCACCACGTACCGTGTCCAAGAGTGTCTCCTCGGGCGCCACAAATGACACCAGATGTCACACTTTTACCAAAAAAAATGCATCAGATGGAGGAACCCCTCTGATAATTGATACCCAAGAAATTCCTGTTGAAACACCTAATCTCTCTCTCTCTCTCTCTCTCTCTCTCTCTCTCTCTCTCTCTGTCTCTCTCTCTCTCTCTCTCTCTCTCTCTCTCATCCTGTAGTGTGCCATTGCTGGAACTGCACTCATCATTGGTCATAGGTAGACCAAATTTCAAACAAGGCATCATTTACCAGGTAAACTACTGTGGAATACCGATGCTTGTAAGAGGTTCTTATAAGACAAATTCCTGACTGAGAGTCGACCAATAAATACTGCTGAAGTCAATGAACTGATTGAGTGATTAATTTCCAGCCATGTGATCATGATGTAGGGGATATAAGGCGGGTGCAATAGCTCGCCACTAACAGTCGCAGTTAGCCTCTGGAAGATGAAGAACTATGAAGCGCTGTCAGCAGTCAAGATCCTCACTTGCCTCTCCATCTCATTATATGTCATTGCTGCCTCTACTGCATGTAACAGTCCCTCTTCCTCCTCCTCTCGTTTGTCTAGTTCCCTTTCTTTATTCAACTCGATGTCATTGTCTGTGGATTCTTAGTGTTTCTTGTTCTTTGCTCTGCGGCCTCTGGGGTGTCTGAAATAGCAGATGCCACCATGAGCTCATTGGGACTTGCAACAAACTCTGGCCTGTGAGGATCAGCAGTGGTAGCAACGTCCTGGAATCCTGTAGTGCAACTGACTAGCATGCTAGTTCAGGTCAATCAGCTCCTATCATCCATCCTCCTCATTTATTTAGACACTCAGCAAGTTCCCAGCTCTCAGAAGAACTGTACTGGGGGCCCTATACCACATGGTGCAGGTCAGTACTGCTCTCCAATGTATGCACCATCCCAGAACATTCCGGTGCTATTCCAAGGACAGAGTGTTGATGTGGTGGATGAGGAGCTGCTGATACCTCCCAGTGCTCTGCTTCTTTTCACTTCAATTTATAATTTAACAGCTAGTGGTCCATGTTGCATAAATATTGGTATAGAAGCATCAGTGGATAGTGACTGGCATGTTGTGTTAAGAGACTGAAAATGCATCAAGATGTATTAAAGTGCGGTTTACAGAGCTGGAATGGAATGAACTGAATTGTGCAGAACATTACATCAACCAACACATGACCTTCAAGTATTCTCAGTCTCCGGACATTTACTGTGTGGGTTTCACCCTTTCTATAACATCAGTTTACAATGGCGTGACGCTCATAGTGAGATGCAGAGGGTGATCCATTTACGTGCAACACTCCACTGTTACAAACGTGTTCAGTATATGGGTAGTGGTGTCCCTCGTGTTGGAAAGAGTGAACTGTGAGCTGCTGTGTGTGCAAACCTTTTTACAAGACATCATGAACTATCTCCATACATATAGTGTACATGCAGATGATTTAGAATAGTACATCAATATGGTATCAAAAGAAGAATCTAAATCAACTCCCATCAGTTTGAGAGAAATACATGCTGAATTTACTGCATACAAGGAATACTGTAAAAAATGAATCAATTGTTTTTGTTGTTGATGATGTTATGCAGCGTATGTACCAAAGCTGAAATGTAAATAAAATAGATATAATCGCAAATTTTTGCTGTTTTTCTTATTTAACTACCCAGTCATTATACAGGGTGAACAAAAATTCGCACACTCGGACTTCGCGGAGCGAATCATCACATACTACCAACACAGAAATGTCTGTCACAAGATTGCGACCTGTGCATATTTTGGACAGTAAATGGATGTTAAAGATTGGCAGTGTGGCAAGAGTGTAATCATATGTACGATAACTACCTTTGGCAGGATCTATATCAGTGCTGTCAAAATTTGGAAATTTGTGGTAAGGTCCTATGGGACCGAACTGCTGAGGTCATCGGTCCATAAGCTTACTTAAACTAACTTACGCTAAAGATAACACACACACCCATGCCCGAGGGAGGAGTCAAACCTCCGACGGGGAGAGTCGTGACAAGACGCCTTAGAAGCAGTGCTGTGCAGCTGGTGCAGTGGATGGCGGTTTGGGTTAGCATGCAGGAGGTGGAGGGTTCCATTCTCGGTTGAGGCGTAATTGTTTTTAATTGGCATAGTATGGTAACTGCCGTCTTAACCATCATAGAGCTATTACAGTGGGTCTTCTACAATTCATCTGCAGTTATGTAGTACGAACACAAAAATGGTAGTGCAATCGTTTTCATTGGTCAGCTTTCAAGGAGGGCTGTAACGGAAAATGTAAACACTTATTTTGAAAATCATTACAGCCATGTTGGTTAATTTACAAATCTAAACTTTTGCATGTGTAAAGCAAAAAACTATGTTTTAACAGAAGAATTAAATAAAATATGCAGGATTAATATTTTGTCAGAAGTTTGAATTTTTTTATTGTCTTTTTTTATAAAAAGCCATAACTCAGATTCTAACGCTGCAGTAAACCTGAAAATTTTATTGTAGTGTCCTGAGAAGGTTATAAGACCACTGAACTACAGTTATTAATTTATAGTACAAATTGTATCATTAACAAAGTCTTTAATTTTGCACATCCAAATTTTTTTTCTACATACAATCATATAAACATCAGAATGTAATTGCAGGATCTCGTATTTTTTAGTTCCAGGGAGATAGCAACATGTTGCGAACAGTTCATAGCATTAGCATAGCATTACCGCATATAATTTTTGAGAAAAGGCTTCTTATAATGTAAAACATGTAAAACACAGAAAGTGGGGTTCAAAGATTTTCTTCTCATACTTCTACATGTACCTCAATTTTAAAATCCTCATTACTGATACTCCTCATCCTCCAAGTTTCTCTTCTCTCCTCTTGAAATCTGCTTGGCCTGTATTTGCAGGTAAGACACTGATCTGTTTGTTTTCTTGACCCTGCTCTCGTCGATGGTGTAAAATGGTTTTGTTGTAAGCATACCAGGATCTATACCAACTCTCATCAGCACTTGGAGATCTGCTGGTATTTCCGTTATCGTAACATAAAACAGCATCGTAGGCACCTATTTTGAGTACTTCAAGTCCACAGAATGTCATTTTTGAGCATTTAACCCAAATTAAATTTTTGAACCTTTTACTTGCATTTTTTGTCTTTCTGTGAAGACACTACCTCAATAAATCAAGGTTTGCAAGAAACTTGAATGTGGGCTTAATTGCATTCATAACAGGTTCTGGTAATGTGTGTTCATGTCAATGTGTGTTTATGTGAATATGTCTCATTTCTGTTGTTGAACATACACCAATAGTTTTTCGGACACAGATTGTGCATTAGTGTTTGGTCAGTGGATAGTTTGTGGAAAAAAATTGCCCACACAGCACGCACATTGCCTCTAAATTATGTGTATTTTTCTGATAGCGCTCCCATAAAATACCTGAAGACAATCAGTTTCTTTCAGAGTAAGCCTACCTATTCCTCCAAGTGGTTTTCCATCCTCAAGTACTACTTCACCTTTCTTCTCTTTCAACAAGTTGTGAAGCCTACCACCAAGCCTCTTTTGGATGTGGCCAACACATTCCAACTTTTCTATTGTTGTATTGTATGGTTTTTTATCTGTTACAGATTAGAACGAAGAGGAGTTCCTGTCATCAAGGTATTTAGTATATCTAACACCATACTGGTCCTCAGATCTGGAGAACATCCTCACAACTGCAGCAGCCTCTATGCCCCCCACTTGTGCCACTATAATTTTTAGGGTAGGCTACTGCATGCTTTTCTTACCACAGTTTCTCAATGTCTTCATTGTTAGACATTTTCCTTGTTGCAAAGTGGTGGCAGTATTTAGACATAATTTCTACATCTAAAACTTTGCCTGAATCAGCACCAACAACAGATGCAACTCTGTACAGAGGTGTGTGACCCCTTTTCATCCGTCCCCATCTACAGACAAGATTGGTAGGAGATTCACTGTCAAGAATATCTACCCCAAGATCTATTTCTTTTTGGCTTATATCCAGCAAATCCTCTGCTGCTTTCTTCATAGAAACTTAGGCAGTAACGCATACAGCACAAGGCATTTCTTTATTTTTTTTCAAATCTTGCACAAGATGGGGGCATGTTCAGAAAACCACACAATAAATTACCTTCTTCCCTACCCTATCCAAGGCACCTCAGAGCATATACTAACCTAAAGCTGCTTTCATAGGAACCAGTGTCAGTTTTCTTTTGGAGAAGGAAAACGAAAATTCATAGCCACACGAATTATAAATTACTTTAAAATCACAAGCTAGTCCCACTCTTCTTTCTTCAACAACAATGATGCATTCCGTATTTTTACAGCGAACACATGAACATGAAAACTGTATAGCATGGCAGAGAAGCTCTAAATCAGTTAGTCTGAATACAGTGGAATCCATATCAACATCACTCACACACCTGTATAATTTTCCTGTCCCAAGTTTCGATGCTGAGAGCTTATGTTCTTCATTTCCAAATGCTTCTCCTTTTTTGTTGTTAAACCCATTATGTATAAATCTTGACTTCATTGTAAAGATTTGCGAATTCAGCCTTCCACCTGCTAATATGTGTTAGTATTGTCAAAATGTAAATAAACCACACGCAAGAAAAGTTTTCAGGCAAAGATATAGATGTCAACCAGAGATACAGATTTCAGCCAAAGATATCGAAAGAAAATAGCCGTCATACTCATATAAATTCCGCTGAAGCAAGCAGTTTCCCAAAAGTCGGAAAACGTGGGAGTGGCCGACAGTATAGAGTTAATCAGTTTCACAATTTGAAGGCATTTCTAAAGCTGCTATCATGATAAAATTCACACACAAAGTAGATTATACTGGGTAGATCAAGAAAATAATATTTCTGAGAAATCGAAGTTTTGGACCAAAATCCATTACAGCCCCCCTTCCTAAAAAAGCCTTTTGCATGTCGTGGACGCGAATTGTTACGTGCCACTGCATCTTCTAGATTCCATACCTGTTTTCTGCATTTCCTCCCTCATCGAAATTATTTGCAAAGCATATTGCTGGCTGTACTGGTAACGTAAGGCTCTGACGAAATGTAATGGGCTTGAACATGGCAAGACTAACAGTTGGTATTAACTGATGGGACCACTAGGGGAGGGTACAGCACAAAACAAGTTAGGGATCTAGTAGATGCAGTGGTGCGAAACAATTCGCATCCATGATATGCAAAAGGCTTCTTTAAAAACTGACCAATGAAAATGCTTGTACTAACATTTCTGTGTTCATAGAACGTTACTGCATATGTTTTATAGAGGACCCACTGTAATCACTGTATGACGATTAAGACACCAGATACCATACGACACAGAATACATTTAGCAAATAAAAACAAATTAGCCTCTACCCAGAATGGAACCCTCGACCTCCTGCATGCTAACCCAAACCACTACCCAATGCACCAATTGCACAGCACTGGGATACATCTTGACAGAGGTATTTACTGCACATGCGATTATAGTGTTGCCTGATTGTCAATCTTTAACATCCATTTACTGCCTGAAATATGCACAGGACGAAATTGTGTGAGAGACATCTTTGTATTGCAAGTACGTGAGGAATCGCACTGCGAGGTCCAGGTGTGCAAATTTTTCATCGCCCTGTATAATATGAGGTGTAGCCATTGTAGCTCAATCGGTAAGATGATTGCATTATAATGGCTACATATATTATTATTATTATTATAAGCATTATTTTTTAATAAAATCCTGTTGCACATCAAATCCTGATGTAGTCGGTAACATGAATGGGTGGGCGAAACATCAGGACTTTGTTGTAAGTGGCTGGTCATATGTTGGCGCAGTTGAAGACAGGAAGAAGAAGAATGGGGTACTCTTCCCGATAATATAAGGTGATAGTTGTAGATCTATCCAATTGCAGCAAGATAAGTGTTATAAGTGGCTGGTCTTATGTTGGTGCAGATGAAGACAGGAAGAAGAATAAGGAGAATAGGGTACTCTTCCCCAATAGCATAAGAGCGATAATTGTAAATCCAACCAACTGTGGCAAGATAAATGGTTTCGTGTTACTACTATCGCTACTGAATGGAGTGGTCTCTGAGCATGTAATTTCAAAGATCACCAGGTCTACTGAACCTCATTTTCCTCAACCCCCTCAAAAACAGTAAACAGAAGATGTATGGTGAAATACTAGAATTGACTGGTGTACACAGGAAAGCAGGGACATTATAAAACCATTATTATTAAAATGTCGCTACAGTCGTGGTGATGGTATTGACATTTAGCATAAAAGAATCTGCAAACAGTCTCCTCAGTATAAATGAGACAATGACCCAATGAGATAACAGATCGACTGTGACTGCTCATGGCATCAGCCACTGTGGCCAATACTGCTCATTCGAATGAGGTTGTCTCAATAAGTTCAGATCTTAGAGTGAAAGGCATAATAGAATAAGTATGGAGATAGTAGTTGGAAAAACTGCACAAAGCAGTGTCCAAAACATACCCTTATAGGCATATTATGGTTAAAGATTCTGATGACTTATGGCACGCTGATATTGTAGATATGAGATAATATTTGCATGACAATAATGGAGTCTAATATATTTTAATGGTTATTAATAGATAATCCAGATTTACCTGGGCATTACCTCTTAAAACAAAAATGGGGAAAAATGTCGCGAATGTGTTGGTGTGTTTGTTGCAGATAGGGATGAATTGATGCCTGGCCAACCTCCAAACTGATCACGGTTGAGAGTTTTGCAATAGATATTTCAAGACTGTGATACAGTGGTATGAAATACATCACTACTCCACGTTCACCCACCTGAGGGTGTGGTCGAATGTGGATGTGTTTTTTTAATCTTCACAGCTCATACAGATGGGTAGATATTCTCCTAGAAATAATCGCACAATATAATCGATCCAAACATAACACAATAAAAATGAGACCAAGTGATGTTCACAATAATGGGTACATGGATACTGTGTACTATCGTAGTAAACCGCTGGATCCACGCAAACAGAAATTTAATGTAGGTGATTTGGTGCATATCTCCCAAACTAGTTGAGTGAGATATTCACAGTTTCCAAAGCGCAGAGAACAAATCCCAGAACTTACATCCTAAAGGACAGCAACTGAATTGAAATTTCGGTTGTCATAAGATGTCGAGGAAATAGAGCTCTAGTTCAATGCCTTAGTTTTCTCGGGACACAAAACAGCTGGATTAATGCAGATTATTTGCTGCATAATGGGGTGCACAGAGCACAACCAGCACACTAGCATAACATGCATGGTAGGAGATGCATTACAGGAGGCAGTGGTATTCTAGACAAACAGCCAGTGGAATTGCACATGCCGGAGTATAACTATTGCTGACCTGGTACAAATCTTGAAAGAGATTAGACCCTTGCTGATAAGCAGATTATCCTGCTTGACGAGGCGTGTTTGGAACACGACATTGCATACGCAAAACGTAAAGATCTCTCAGGACGTCAAGCCACAGATCGAATTTTAGCTGATAAAGCGAAGACGATATGCAGAAGAAAGAATATTAGTATAGGACTACGCATTGCTGCATTAGTACTTGATAAAACCATGTGTGGTAAAATTAACTTGGGCTTAGGGGTGGTGAATTTCAAACAAGTTATGAATACTGCACATCATGCACCGAAGAAGAAGGGATGTTTAAAAAATTGTATCCTGACAGCGATGTGTCCAGCTAAAAGTGCCCTAAAACATTAAGAACTGGTTAAAGCACCAAGGGTTCTGCCGATGCCCAAGACATCAAGTGGAATTCTCCCCTTCCCCATTACAGGCTTTGCAGGTCTCTCAGCGGTGGGTTCACTGGCTGGTGGTGCTGCGAATATTGCCGGAACAGTGAAGAACACACAAAACTCCCAGGAACAGCTAGATGAAGTATGAAGACATAACCACACTATGGAACAGAAGCCATCGGAAAAGGTCTGTATCTCAAACTATACAGGAAAGTATGGTGTCTCTTCATAAATAACAAAGAAGCCCGTTAGCTATTCTACCAGATAGACCGCTTGCAAATACACATCTGCTCAAGTTGGCCAGGAAAAAATTCAGCATTATCCGCAGAATGTAGAGTTATGAATTTAGATGTTGCTGGGAGACCAGGAACACAATGAGTGGCGTATGTTAAGGAAAATACAAATAATGTCTGCTATTCCGACTCGTTTGGAGACTTGTAACCGCCAGAAGGCTTACAACGATACTTCGCCGACGCAAGACTCGCATTCTAGAATTTTCATCTCTACCAATACTTTAATACCTACTTATGCGGGCATATGTGCATCATGTTCCTAGTAACGTTTACGAAGAAGCATGTACCTAAGGAGATGCATTTGCATCCACCCGTCAGTCGAGGTTTAGAAGCAGTATCGTATACTCTGCCTTTTTAGAGAAGTCGTCAGTATTACGTGCGAATTACTTTCCAGTGACTGGTTTAAGCAATGGAGAGTGGAGTTTTGCGCTGACTGGACTGGAGATTTACAACTGCATTCCGAATATCACAGAGGCTAACAACAAACTTCATCTGGAAATTAATGGTGGAAAACAAGTTGTGGAAATGGAACCCGGTTCATACGACATTGCCGATTTAAACTAAGTTTTTAAATGGTCTGGAAAAGAGATTGCAATATGTGAAAACATCAATTCGCTTAAAAATAAAATAAAGATAACTAGTGCACCGATTGATTTTAACCAGAAAAGATTTTCACTAAAGCTCGTTTTGAAGAAGGGTCCTAATAAATTCTTCATTTCCGTCCAGTCAATGGATATACTCCCTGTCAGTACAATCTGCGGTGAGTGCAACATTGCAACGAGCTTCTATCTCAATAACAGATTGATTCATATAATTTACGAATTGTTCCCATGGGAACAGGGTATTAGACCTTTGAGAGCCCTACCAACGCTATCTACCTGTCAGGAACACCTCAGGCTTTGGACTATGTGGAACTGCGTACTGTGGACCAGCACAATCACTTGTCGATTTTCGCGGCGAGGAAATCATTGTACGTCTACATCCAAAGAGGAACCGGCAACGACGTTGAACATGCGAAGACCCAGAAGCGGCGGCGGTGAGCTTCAACGAGTCAGGAGATCGCAGCAGTATCGCATTGTCAACGAAGACACGATGGGAGTAAGGTATAAAACCAAACTACACAACGTGCACTGCACAACAGAGCAACATGGTTATAATAAGTGCAAACTGCAAGTTTCTTAAATCCAGTGGCGGATTTAAAAATTTTGAGCCCTAGGCACACCATATTATAAGAGTCCCTCCCCAGAAAAACATGTTTTAATAATAAGTATTACCCGATCACTTCACAATTGCCTTTTGGGTGGGGGCGCAGAAAATTGTTTCCGTACACTGCTATTCGTTGTTATGAAGGACGCGTCAGCGATCTAGTCGCGCTCAATCAAAATGTAATATGACTCCTGAACTGTACTTGCTGTACGGCAGCGGATAAAACAAACTTAAAACTGATTTGTATTAACACATTCTTCTGTCTAGAGACAACAGAAACGAACACAAGGAAAATAACTTTTCTTTTATGGCCCAAAAATTCAGCAGAGCGTGTAGGAGGCAACGGATTTTTGTTATACATTCACTTTCAATATGTTCTTTTACACGAAACCGTTGAAAATAAAAATAAAAAGTTGTGTTACGATTTAAAAATTGAAGCGAACGAATCATACATTAGAAATTAATGTGTACTTTTACAGAGATGCGTTCAAAATTAAAATTAAACTGTAATTTTATATCTAATAACCTGAATGTGTGGCAGATAAAAAAAACACTTTCGGTATTAATAAGTGAATCAGTAGGAACGCATAAGAAATGAAAATGAAATAGAGATTTCGGTGCACGAACTAATGACTAAATGCAGACGAACAAACACAGAACTGAATTTGCTATTACATAATTTTACAGACTAGTGTGAAAAATCAAATTTGCTTTATAAGTTAATAGTTAATGTGTAAAGCACTAGGGTCTGTGTAGCTAGATGCTGCATAATAAGCATACACAATACCTTTAATCCATGTAAGGGCTGAACAGTTTTGTACAGCTACTCTCACCATAGCTCTTTCTAACAGTATTAGCAAAGCTTTTACGTATGTATCGACAGAGCTGAACTACGTTATTTATTAACACTTTTTCATCTGAGCATAGTCTCCTATAAAGTATATTTCCGCGATAACTATACATTTCAGCAGACGCCAGGAATACGCATCAGTTGTAATATACTACACTATCCGTATGACTTGACTGTACAGCGCCGAGCGCCCTGGGTCATTCGGGTGTTGTTATAGTATTGTCGGGTGCCTTCGGTAACGTCTGCACGTAAATGAGGTTTAGTTCCGCTTTCTGTCATCGGTAAGTGTATAATAAACAGGTAATACGTAGTTCGTAAATCCAATGAATGTACTCTAGGTTATAATAAAAATCACATTATAATCTTAAATTCTTAAAACCAGTGAGCAAAGTTCGCATCTGGCTTTGTCGGCAGAACACTCGTTAATCATATCTTCATAGTTCAGACGGTTGGCACATAGGAGGTCGGCCTCAATGTGAAGAATGGACAAGGCGTTCAATGTTTCCTCGGGCAACCTAGAACGTAGGTACAGTTTCAGTCTTTTAAGAGGCGAAAACGAGCGTCCTGCTGAACGATTTGTAAGTGCCATACACATAAATATTCTATGAATAATGTCAACATTCGGAAACTCGGAACTCTCTTTTCGTAAATATTTACTCATTTCGACTGGTATATCACTAATCTCAGAAGATTTCAAAAGCTCCCCGAAATGTACACATTCACTAACAAAAGAAGGCTCTAAATCTGTGTCATATGATGCTTGGAGTTTTTCTGCACGTTCGGAAATATCGTCAGGTGAACTGTTCTTAAGGTTACTGAAAACTGTGCAGGAGTGCGAAAGTGTTCTATGGCTTTCCTTCCTTCTCACTAATTCGGCGAACAATTGTAGAGTACTGGGACAAACGTTTGGAATCCAAATTTTTCCATTACAGTCAGAAAAACTTCCTCACAGTCTGCTTCTTCGTCATCATGCAGTTTTCGTTTTTGTGATCTTTTATATGTGCATTCATAGTCTATATCAGTCACAATCTCCATGGATTTATTTTCATAATGGTCGAGAATGCCACGAATAGATGCAATAAAGCCTACAAGTGATTCATATAATTCATGCACTATTTTAGTATCAATATTTAGACTTAACAATTTCAGATTTACACTATTAAATCTCTGGAGTATGTCCTTCCAAACTGTCATGATGAATACTGTTTCTAGTCTGGTGAGTTGATTCAATAAAGATGAAGCCTCATTTCACACAAGTGGTGTTTCAAACGTATTATTGGCAATATGTGCGAGGGCATTGATAACACCCTCCCAGTTTTCATATAGACTTACACACGCTTTCTCTCTTGCTGAACAACTTGTTTTTGATAACCTTTTTACCGTTTTGCTTCCTGGGTTCATGAAAGAAAGCAATTTATCCTAGCGCTGTGTAGAAGCAGAGAAAAATCATAAAGGCTTTGCACTACATTGAAAAATGAACACACTTCCCAACAACAGCTTGCAGCACTAGTACCAAGTAAATTCAAAGACTGTGCTGCACAAGACACATAATGTGCTTTCGAATTTCGTTCTTTAATGCGTGCCAACAAACCAATGAAGGTTCCTCACATATTGCTTGAGTTGTCATAATAGGACAGGCCTCTACAGTCAGTAATATCAGTGGAATTTGTAGATAGGACTTTTAGTACGGCCTCAGCTAAGTTTTCGGACTTGTGTCCCAGGTTTGGTAAAAACAGAAATGTTCAACGGGTTCACCATTCTTGTTCACATATCTTAATACGAAAGATAATTGATCAATATGTGAAATGTCTGCAGGAGAATCTACTATTAAAGAGAAATATTTGGCCTCTTCTATTTCACTTATCATAATTCTTTTTATTCGTTCAGAAAGAAGCTCTATTATTTCACCACAGATTGTTGAAGAAAGATAAGTTGTACGTCCCCACCCTGGATTTCCATATTGTTCAATGTGCTCTGCGAGGAAAGTTCAAGAGACGTCATACATTGACCATTATGTAATGAATGGAATCTTTCAAAGTGTCCAGGTTGGATAAGTCTACGACTTGTTAGCTTCTTCATTACTGCAAGCACCCTGTTCAACACACTGCGCCAGAACATTTTTTCTGTTTCAACATATGACTCGAAATGGTTATCTATTGTTCCAAGTGAATTTTTTCTTGTGATAACTCAGAATTTTTGTGTTCAACTGAATTCTCATGATGAGATAAAGTATTAGAAACATTTTACCAATCTGCAATAATATTAGTAGCAATCGCAGCTTTACCTCTGAACAATTTACAAGGGGCACAAAAAACAACTCCGGTGCTACAAGAGTATACTAGAAAATCACGCACAGATTTTTCACCATTTAAAAGTTTACAGTAAAATACATTTTTGTTCAAATACCTGGCTTTATCGCCTATTGATCATCTTGAATTAGTAAAATCACTCTTACAATTTTGATTAACGCCACGTTGTAAGAGAATGTCAGTTGTTGATTCATTGACACACCATTCTGCAGGTTCATTACTAACGATGTCTGACTGGACACTTAGTTTTTTGTGAAACTCGAAATCAGGAACAATTTGTTTTTCTTCATTTTTAACTTTTGTTTCGTCTTTTGCAGCAGCTGCAGTGAAAGAAATATCATCCGAACTACTTGAACTCGATTTCGAACCAGCAACATTTTTGCCAAGCATTTTTACAACATTGACTTCTCGTTTTCGCGATTCCTTCGATAATTTCCGAAATGCAACCCAACTTAATTTTGCACGATAGCTTTTGTCACTGTTATTCATGTTATGGCACTTGCAAAATTGTCAACCAACAGTCAAAACAAAAGAAAAAATTTCTTAAAGAAAGAAAGAAAGAATATATCCAGTTCCAATCGTACTACACTGCACATGAACACAAAGCTTTGTACTTTAAACACGGCACACGAGCAGAAAGATTTTTTCCTTTAAACATCGAGCAACGAAATGACCAACTCAGAGATCACTCGACATAACTGTGCTATGAAATAACGACAATGCAGAGTAACTTAGTTTCATTGTCGCCTGTTTCTCTGTTGTCAGTGAACAGGAGATGCACACCTGACGGCTGGAATTCATCTCGTAAAGAAACTGTGACAGTCCCATTTTTTGGCTTCTGTTTCCTGCATCGCCGGAATTTTAGCTGGGACACAAATATGTTCTGAATATTCTTGACACTGTCTTTCTAATTTAAAAAGCAAATAATTTTTGCAATTTCTTGCAGTGAGGTGTGCTGGATCGACTCTTATCCCACTTATTCTTATAACGGTTTTTGTGGGCAGAGAAGACAGACTACATAGTTTAAGTAGTCTTGTTGGCGGTTAATGTGGAGTGTTGTCATTTGTGTGAACACTGCTGTTATGTCTACACGCAAATGTACCTTCTGTTCCAATGTAAATAAAAATGGTTCCTCAAAGAAAATAAGCTTAGTTTAGAAGTTTAATATAAAATTTGCAATGGCACGTACTATTCGATTGCACAGAGTGGGAACTTCGATAACGTGCAGGCTGTAGCAGAATAAATGAGACAAATCGAAGTTGGTTTCTTCTTCTTTTTTTTTCGCCAGTAAAGTAACTAAGTAAATAAATAAACAAAATTTTTAAACTGTTATGAACTCTCCACAATAGATGCAAATAACAGAAAACCGGAGAGAGTATAGTGAAGAAACACCCATTGCTTTCATTGGCTTTAAAAAACTTTTGACAATGTCAATAGACAGAAACTTTGGGAAATAATGACAAATCATGGATATCCAAAACATCTAGTAAATGCAATAAAAAGTTTATATCAAGACATAAATGTCACTCTAGATCTCAATGGTAAAACATCTAACGAGATACCAACTAACAAAGGGGTATGACAAGGCTGCTGCATCTCTCCAACTTCGTTCAACATCTACATTAATGAAATAATATGTATATGGAAATCAGAATTTCAGAGAGGCATCTACCTAGACAGGAACATTCTTTGAAATAATTTACTGTATGCCATTGATGCAGTTATCCTAGCATATAAGGAATCTTCTTGCCAAAACAAATAAGTGCAAAATTTAACATAGAAATTTCAAAAGGAAAAACTAAGGCAATGGCCTTCATGGGGAGAGAACCAATCAGAACCAAAAAAAGTTATAGATTAGAAGATTTTAGAGCAAGTAAACCATTTCAGCTATCTCAGATGTGAAATGACATATGGCTACACCAGAGATATTGAAATTAATCTTAATAAATTCGGCCAGGTATGTGGAACAATTAGCAGAAACCTAAAAAACAAAACCAGGGAAGACACTCAAATTAATTTTACAAAACTGTTGCATTTCCCACACTATTTTATGGAAGTGAGACATGGGTGATTGCCAAGACGCAAGAAATCCTGATTTAGGCACAAGAAATGAAATTCCTTAGAGGTATTAAAGGTTCCACAAGAGAAGACAGGCTAAGAAATCAAGATATTAGAGAAGAACTGCAGATCTTTAGCCTCAATGATAAAATTCGAGATTACAGAAGAAAATGGAATGAACATCTAGAAAACATGGAGAGTGAGAGACTTCCCTTAAAGGCAAGAAATTATAAGTGCTATGGGAGAAGAGACAGAGGAAGACTCTGACAGAGATGGGTACTGTAACAGGCAGTTCCTGCCTAATACCTGAAGAGAAGATGAAGATGAAAATGATGAAACTGTTATGAAGTGTATTTCACACTTATTAGATATTCTGCTTATGTTCTTTTCATATAAACATGTGTTTAAAAATGTAAAACATTCCCAGTATCAATTTTTTTCTTAAGTGGGTGTCATTAAATCAAAGCTCAGATTGACGACCACAGAGCTTTCACATTAATTACAGCAATGGACGGTGTACTTGATTTTTCCTGTAATTTCTACGAGAAATTTAAGTAAAGTCGGGTTTTACATACTGAGGCCAAAACATGTTAAAATATTTAAGAAACTACTGATTAGTTTATCACAGCTTTTCAGAGGTTCCAATGTTTTCATGGGGGAAATGTGGTAGGGTTAAATAGAAGCTGACAACATTTTCGGAATGATAACGTTTCGAACATTTTATTGTAGATTGCCATCCTGACAGCTTATTTCAAAATATTTTGAATAATAATGACGATGATACCAGACAGAAACCCAGTGTTAAATTTCCATTCAGTCACCAAGTAAATTATGTATATTTCCAAGCTTATATTGTCGAATTTCGTTCTTAAGGCTTATATAAACTAGCAAGTTGTTTAACAATATTAAAAAATTTTGTCGTTTGTAAGCGCAGTTATTTTAAAACGTGAAAGGTTAAAATGAGTACAGAGCAAAAACTGCCCCCCCCCCTTAAGGTGCCGACCCTAGGCCCGTGCCTAGTGGGCCTACATGTAAATCCGCCATTGCTTAAATCATTGGGTCTGAAGCCGCGCATTGATGTCATTTGATATAACTAACCCATTCAAATATGACGAGAGTATTAAAAACCAGAAATACTTCTGACATAAACCTTATGCATCAACCACCTTTAACAAGAACTATGAAATTGGGATTATCATCCAGCACCAGGAAACTTTAACTCTCCCATGCAAGAGTTCAACTTTAGGTTACAATATCTTCGGATGTAATTAACATTTTACAATGCAAGAAAAGGCACTCATTACGTATTTTTTCATATGTTCAGATGTGCTAACAAAACTAACGTGGTTCCATTTAAAAAACGTAGGTTTGTATTAAAAAACATACTTCTGTGCATCTTTGTATGGTTTGTATTAAACAATTACACTAGCTCCTCTCCTCACGTTCGGTCTGTGGAATCGGTTCGTCAGTATTTGATGTGGTTTACGAAATATATCCACTTCTCTACAGACACACATTTTCTCTCTTTCTCTGCATCTCTCTCTTTCTCTTTCTCTCTCTCTCTCTCTCTCTCTCTCCCTCTCCCTCTCCCCCTCTCTCTCTCTCTCTCTCTCTCTCTCTCTCTCTCTCACTCATTCTGTCCCTCTCACTCAGTCGGAGTCCCCCGCCCTTTCTTTCGCTACAAGTGAGTAGTGTGAATACAGGAGAGTTTCAATCCCGTCATTACAAATGACCCTTTTACCATTATGAAGCAACAGGCCGCTTTTAGACTGCAGCACAGTGTACACACCTCGTGTCCTCTCAATCGAATACTAGTTTGCTGTACCATATGTAGCAGCTGCGGTGCAGCACCCTAAACATGGCTGTGCAACCACCGCAAATAGTCTTCAATAGAGAGGGCTCTCGATGCCAAATGATACACACCCTTAGCCCCGTTCTGGGTGGCACCTTCCAATGTGCGAAACACATAGATTTTTGATTGCATACCTTCAAACTTCATGATCATAAATCTATTCGCCTCGTCTTTCATAAGGCCGATAACCTTCTTGTTCTGTGGTACAGTATCATAAGTATTATTGATTGTGTATAAGGACCTGTCGAATTCATTACTGTGGTCGCTTATTACTTCTATGAATCACAGTTCTTCACCTGATAGATACAGCTGTCTGTATCCATATAAAGTAAATTAGAACTTCAAAATGAGTTTTTGCAACCTCATAATAGAAGCGGTACATGTGGAGTTTGGATTGGTCTAATATGCACATCCCAACATAAATGGGTTTTGTAAACTCTAGTGCAGCCTTCGCCATCTCCACAGCAAAAATATGGTGACCTACTCAAATTCTGTCTGGCTAAGCATTTTCTTACGTCATAATGCCCATCCCATTCGTTTCTAATCAAACTTTCACGTCGCTCCATCAAATTCTCCACTGTTTTGCTGAAAATTGAATTATTCATTAATTTATAAAAATCTTTCCCAAAGTCAAATGTTGCAGAAGGTCGCTGTCTCGTATTCAAATCAATATACTCCTTCAACCAGGGGACTGCTTGAAGGAGATAGCTCGGATAATTCTAACCAGTTCTATCCGCAAGCTGGGACACTGCTGGAGATTATGATAATGAATAACATATCTCCATTTATTCCACAGCGTTGCCATCAACTTTTGGGTAGAGCCTTCTTGCAGAACTATTTTCCCTGGACACAATGGCAAATCAGCGTGTGCATCATGCAAGCTAATAGGGTATGTGAGTTTTGCCTCCACTACATACACTACCTACATCAGAATCGGCTGCAATACCCCTCACGATTTTGCCACCTAATCCCTTGCATTCGTCTTTAAGCACCCTTAGAAACTCCCCAATCGGCAGTGATTGTTGCATGGAATGCCCGTATAAGTTATTTGCATCCAAGTACATTACATAACTCAAATCAAGGGATGTGTTGAACCTGTCACCCATCTATTGGTTATTTGCCTTCGCATGCCATGGACACATTGGCAAAGTCCCCCATGGATCCCTCCCTTAAAGAAAAGAAGCATGTCAGCATCGATCAATAATTCGATGCTGCACTTCGTTTTCTTGAGTATTGTATCCCAAGACAACCCCGGTGCCATGTAGTAAGAGGCAGGATCCAGTGAATGTTTGGTCATGAATAGACTCTGTAATTTCTCAAAAACATCCACAAGCAAGCACACATCCATATCCATGTAACGCCATGGATACTCACCTAAAGTGGAAATGTTGAATTCCCACCACACATTCAAAGCATGCTCCTCCTCCGTAAGGTTGCTGGAGAATGCAATTATGTCATGTAACCTGGTTTCATTGAGTTTTGTCATACCATCCACATACTCATATGGGAAAACCCCCTTCCTAGTCGTAGTTGAAACTCTTCCTCATTGGGAAATTCAGCTCGAATGATAAGCATATCTCCCTTAGGTACAGTTTCAATGATTTTCTTGAGTGGCGCCTACATTAAACATATTGTGTCGAGGAAGCAGTACATAATTCTTGGCGTCACTCGTTTGGAGAATGAAATGTATTTCTTGACGCTTTCAGGTAGGACACTGATCAGATCTTTCTCCATACTGAAATCAGCTAAGTGTTCAACAAGAATGTGAGCATCAAACCCACTTAAATCAAGCAAGAAAACGGGTATGTGCCTTGTTAGCTGGTACTTCAAATTGCACCTATTGCGATCTGTGCCACGGAACTTCCCATACGATAACAGTGGTCCCTACGAGGAGTTTCTCCTTTTCTATCTAATGGGAGCCCACAGATATGGCAGTCAAATGCGTTATTGTACAAATCGTCATTCTCCTTCCATTTGGTCATAGGAACATTGTCACTGTAAAGCTTATCAACCTCCCATACAAGTTTTTCGAGCCCAATGAGCAGCCAAAAGACAGAATTATCCCCGCCATAAGATTTTTAGTCGTTAATACTTGAATCATAGGAAGATACAATTTGGCACAATGTTGCATATGATATGCGTTTTACTGCAAAGGTAGTATGTGAGGCTGTGGGGTCATTTTCACAGTCTGTGTACACTACAAATGGGCATCACTCCTGGTAGTGAGCATTTTTAAACTTTATGAATTTGTTATCTTCATTAAGCATAATAACATGTGCCGGTTCCTTGGAAGCACAGTCAACTAGATGTGCCACTAATACCTTGTCTGACGAAAAATAATTGAGGCACCTTAAGCAAATATGCTGTTTAGCCTTATGTTTACTCATCTGCAAGGCATGAAGGCGGGACATGTCTTTGATCCAAACGAAATGATAATTATCACCTTCAGAGACAAACAGCATGTTTGGATACATCTTACACTCACTGTCCAATTTTGAGAAATGGAGGGGGCTGACGACTATATGCTTATCCTGCTCACCTAGCTTGCTTTTCTTCGCCAGTTATTCTGCACCTCAAATTTAGGTATGGCGTGGATCTTGATGGGGAACTTGATACAATCAAAGTTATACCACTTGTCAATATCAAAGTATCTACCATATCGATATGTGCACTCTCGATTCGCTTTAACATTTGTTTAGCAAGCCAGAACTGACTATGCAAAACAAGCTTCATCCTTTTCATTTTTGACATTAATGCATGTTCTCTTATCAGCTATATCTCGGGAGATTGATATAACTAGACCCTTCATTTAACCAGATCATAGATATGTGTGTGGATGTCCAGGTCTAGCATTCAGCTGAGTGCTTCAGCTGACCCTCTCTTTCCGATCTTGGAAAACCTGTCCATTATATCACTCAATGTGGATTCACAAAGCCACTTGGCAATTTACATATTCCACATTATCACACCAACCCCCCGCCCCCAAGGTACGAAGTATTATCTCTTCAATGCCTGAGTCAACTTGGGAGAGGGATTGGGGGGGTGGGGGGGGGTGCGACAGATCAATGGAGAGCACCACACTGCATTTAATGGCGGGATACCGCAGATCATTGACTATCTTGAGGAGCTCCATTTCCACGACAGAAAGGCACGCTCTTAGAAACCCATCCTGCCGAATTCTCAATCCTTATGAACGAAATTCGAGGCTCGAAGCCATCTGCATCCACTGAGTATTCTAACTGCAGTATGGTGTCACTGACATGATGTCCTTGGCTAAAAGGACGGGAGCAGGAACTGCCATTAGGTGACGAAGCTGCTTGTGATGATATGTCGAGGGGTATGCACAGTGGTGCATGTACCTCTCATTGATGACGAGGACATGATTGAGGAGGAAAAGTAGGAGGAGGAGAAGCCCGCTAGCCTGAGGAAGGGTGGTCCATGGACGCCAGAGCGGTGCTGGGGTGGTGGCAGCAGGGGCAGGGGCAGAATCGGCGGCAGCAGCTGCGGCTTCCTGCACAGCGACTAGCAGTACCCTTGCTGGTGAAGCATGCCACACAGGACCCTATCTCGATGTTATAGGTTTCGTCACCCCAGCACCCGAGGCATGGTGTACTGTGTGCATTGCCCCCTGATGCATCTGCTGTAGAATAACGAAAAAATAAGTAAATCGTTCTAGACATTGCCTGCTGGTACTGCAAGGAAAGAATTAATACTGATTACTTGTAAGCAGAGAGAGTATGTATTACCTGTTCCGCTCTGGATCCATGGCATCTCCCTCATCTCTTCACAACAACAAAGATCTTCCTCTATCTCTTCCACTCACTGTGGCATATCGTCATTGCCTGAATTTGGAAATATCCATCTGTCCAGCTCCCTATATTGCCTGCGACAATAATAATCTAATAATAAAAATATATAGACATAAAAACTATAGGAAACAAATATATCTTTTTAGAAATACACTTAGATGGGATCCGCAATACCTCCTGCATATCTTCAGCACACACCCCTCTCTGTTCCCTTCTTTGTCTACCAGGAAATCAACTACAAGAAGGAATGTACACCAGTTGCATATATGATGCAATTCAATTATGTATTCACACTACTATGGAGATGAAAAAATTCACGGTTATGTGTGCTGAAACAATACGAAATTCTTAGTGAAATGAAAGCAAGTAATGCTTATCGATTTTGATACTCAGAATCATCTACAACAGGAACAACATAGTACATACACTATAAAAAGTTTTAGAAAGAAACTATGTATAATTGGCTTTACTACAGCAATAGGAAATTTTTACAGAAAAAGTAACAATTATCGATTTTGGCCCCTTGAAATGATCTACAACAAGAACATCGTATTATTTATTCAATGAAAAATATATATACTACTTACGATGATATTGCTGCCACCGCTGCCATTGTTGGACCTCTACCTTCAAGTCTTCCGCTATTTGGTGGATATATGCTGAAACAATAAGAACAAAACTAACACATAAATCTGAACACATGTGCTACAAAACTTTCTTTAACTTCGAAATCTGAGCACATAATGATTTGATTCTATGAAACTATTACTTCGAAATCTGAACTTGATACAGTGTAACTTTTTACAAAGATATATACTACGAATGTCGATCTCATGCTATGAAATTAAATATATGCTTACCTGGCAATTCCCGTTGCTTCAGGCATTTGCCGGCACTGGCATTGCCATTGCCGCATGTTGCTGCTGATTGCTTCATTTTTTTTTTCAAATAACGCGGTAATGCACACACACACACACACACACACACACACACACACACACACACACACACACACACACGAGCGAGAAGAACACAGTTGAGCTGAACCCACCACAGACGATAGCAGAATATCACTGACTGTGCCATGACGAGGGTTTATATAACCTCTACCCCCTCCACCTGCCATTTTACTTGATGAACCAATAGGAGTGCGGCATTCTACCCCACCTGCACATAAATGCTGATTTAAGCATGAAGGATAAGCTGGTGCTGATCTGGATGGCCACAGTCTCCGCATTCTCATAGATCCAGTTGGAAAACCCCACTTCCGGTCGACACTTGACTGTGTGGAGAGCTACAGCTGCCGACAAACGCGCCATCACTTTGTGGGTCCTGAGTTACGACTGCGCCTTGTGCAGCAAACTGATGTAATAGTGTATTTAACAGTATTTTTTATGTGATGTAGGATCGTCTCCAGTGTTTCGATGTGGTGTATTTACACTCATGTATTTTAGTTTCAGTTTGTAATAGATATTCCCGTACGATGTATTTTCGGTGTGCTTGCTCTAATGTATTTCTGTTCCACATGCACCTGGGAAGACAGTGCAGTGTTTTTTGTGCAATTGTATTTGAAACAAATTATTTAAAGCAACACAACATTTGCAAATGTATTAAGGCATTGAACACTTTACCTAATATGTTTATGCAAGCAAATATTCCAGAACAGTGGAGGAAGACTCAGAAGTTTCGTCACAGTCTTTTTTTAAAATTCTGTGGTGGTATACATCGCAAAATAGAACCAAACACCTGTGAAGCGATCTTTTTGAGAGTCTATTTAGAGACATATTCAATTGGATTCAGTAATAACTGAAGCAGCAGAAGGGTATTTCCGACAAAAGCGTGCTCACTTTCTCAGGGATGGTTTCACAAGCGTGCCACAATCTTTCCTTTCAGAGTCAATGTTCAAGTGCGGTGGTGGTATTCCTCAACATTGCTTAAATATTCTTGCATCATCTGCAAAAGCTCTCTCTTCTCTTTTTGCAGTGACATCTACAAGTTACATGTGTCACAATATTCTACATAAACACCAGATGTAATAACTCTCGAAGCAGTTCATGTTCAATGACAAAGAGTATCTATGCACCAGGACTGAGGTGGGAGGCTGTGGTTATTCCAACTCTGAAAGGGAGTGGAGAGCTATCATTCCTATCATATCCCCTACATCATGATCACGTGACAGGAAATAAATTACTCAATCAATTTATTATCTTCAGCAATATTTCTGAACCGATTCTCAGTCAGGCATTAGCCTTGGAAGAAGTTCTCACATGCATCGGTATTCTGCAGGGGTTTACCAGGTAAATGCTGCTTTGTTTGCAGTATGGACCAACCACAACTAATGGTGAGTTCAGGTCAGGCAATAGCATGCTACAGGACTAGAGACAGATAGGGAGACAGAGAGAGAGAGAGAGAGAGAGAGAGAGAGAGAGAGAGAGAGAGAGAGAGAGCAGACGTTTCAACAGGAATTTCCCAGGTATCAAGTATCAAAGGGTTGCTGCCACCTGATGCCTTTGTTCAGGGATTAACATGACATCTGGTCTGTCAGTCATGGGGCCCAAGTGGATACTCTTGAACACCATCCCGTGATGTGGCTGCTGGCAGACACATAATTTTGCAGGACCCTGAGAAGCTTGCATGTGCGGTGGCATGAGCTGGTACTGGGTGCAGGCCAGCAGACAGGGGTCAGTGCATGGTACATGCTTTGCAACTGAAAGATTTTTAACAGTGTAATTAAACATGATAATGATTTTGTGATGGTGTTCCTTGTGCAATCAGAATAAAAAAAGGGATCGATTTAATTATTTCTTTTCGATGTATTTTACAAGACCTTCATCTTCCCACTCTATCAATTTGATTGACTAATTCATTAAATTGATCAATTAATCAAACCCTCCCCCTCTGAAAGGTTCCTCAAGCCTTGTCTCCCACCACCCCTACCTGGAAATTGGCGGCTCTTTGCTGGACTGGAAATATTGAACGACAAGAAATTCTATTACATAGCTGAGCAAGAGAGATCCAAACATTGCAAAATGAATTTTTTTATAAATCAACAGCATACCCTCATCTATGGAATTAAATTTGTCATGAAATCCTTCCTGTCCAGCACAGAGCCACCAATTTCCAGGTAGGGGTGGTGGGAGGGGATGGTTGGAGGATTTTCCAGCCAGTGAGGGTTTAATTAATTGATAAATGTAACTAATTAGTCAATAAAATTGATATAGTGGGAGGGGGCTACTCAAATAACTCAGGTGTGAAAGTGGACCTGTATATGTAAGTAAGTAGGTGCAGGTGGATTGGAAGTGTGCTGAGAGGTTGGGAGGAGAAGGGGGAGGGGGATGGGTGGGGGAAGGTTTCTCAGGACAGATTACCTCCAGGGTGTCAATGTATAGTTGACCTTCATGCAGGCAACCTGCACTAACAAAACACTCTTTTGCCCACTTTATCCCATTACTGACATGATACACAGTTAAAGGAAAGGGTTGTGCATTATCAGTTTGGTCTAGAAGATGTGTCTTACATTTTACCGACAGACATGCTTTATTGATTTATTAGTAGTCACTTGCGTGAACAGCTTTTTAGACAGATGAATTACTTCAGATCACAGATGAGAACATGACTTACTGATGTTCATCTACAAAACTCCTTGCATGTAGCTACAACTTCAGTCGGCATCAACAGTGACTCATTTAGTTCAGTCAAACAAAGTCAGACATCCCACTAACATCGTGTTTCATAAAATTACCTATTAAATACATTGTTCGTCTGATTTGTTTTATTTTCTTCAAAACATAAATTAAATTTCTTGCATCTTTTGGTAATGTGACCCAAAAGTAAATCTTCTTGGCCTGCCTGCTGAAAAGATTAGCCACTCCTGATTTATATCGTTCTTTCTGCCTGTAATATTTTATTGAGTTATTTAAGGCAAGTGGCGAACACAAACAATAAAAAATTTCCTGCAATATCATTTCTTATGCCCCAGGACAGTATTCTCAGCGGACACTAAAAAATCGTCCAATTTCTACCTTAGCAGTTCCCATAAGACGGACAGTCTGCTTCAATGACCAGTACACTGCCAGCTGGGAGAAAATGCTGAGCAGGTTTCGGCAAACACAGAAGCTATTGCAACACAGGGAAGCGACTGAGCACCCAGGTCTGCAAGCAAGGCGTAATGACATCTAGAAGCCAAGAAATACCATCATGCTAGTGACAAAACAGGGTGTCATAAAGAAGACTAGGTACAAAACAACGATAAGTATTTGGGTGCAGAGCCAGCAGAATAGAGCCTCTGAAAGGCAACCTTTCGAAATTCTGAAGTCACTAGGATAGCTTAGAGTTAGGGAAAATCAACACACATGATGACGTTGCCGCCCTCACCGCTGCATACCGCACAGAAAACATGAAAGACGTGCACTTCATTCGCCATTCAGTGATCGTATTTCATATTTATAATCCCAGCAGTCTGGTACTCTGTAAAATAATAATTCAGGTAATATTAATAATTTCTATGGGTTGCCTGATTTATTTGACGATTTTTACAGTTTGTCTCACGCTGATATGTGAGAGGAGCTTGGCGCCAGGAATTTTCTTTATTTATGGGCGAGGGCAGCAGTCTTCCTAGCAGCCTTGGTGGCTCCCCGTTTCCTATCCTTTTTCCGATCGCCAGGGTAGCACGTGGTGTCGTTTGAATGTTCAGTAGTGACCAAAGTTTCTCCTGTTCTAAGTTCCCCAACCTACCTTATCAGCCTTGTAATCGCTATTTCTGCTCAATTTTAACGTCGCGAGGTAAAATTCCGGCCCTATGATTGGCCAGTTCAGGTGCGCGCCCGTTTTTCGTGGGCGGGCGCCAACCGCCCTCGGCAGATGGGTGGTGGACAAAGGGGCAGTAGTTCAGTTCTAGTGTGGCCGTGCCGGAGACCGGAGGTGCCGCTTCCAGGAGATGAAGTTCGGTAAGCATGAGCGCCGACATGCACTCCAGATTCGCGCCCTGCGGCCCAGAGGGAACCTGATAGGTCATTGTGAATAGTTACGCGTCTTGCGGGTACTAAAGTACGGGAGGCTACCGAGCGATTCACGCACAGTAGCATCTTCTTAGTCTTTAGCTAATTCCTGGTGGTTGTCGTTACACGCTCGTAACCCCTTCCTTTACTAAATGGGATTCTATTTGATAATACGGCGATCGTTACTAAAATTCCTTGCCTCCTGCAATCGTGGCGTGTTATGAACGTAGGTTGGGGCAGGCTGCTGAAGTCGAATCTTTCTTCCCTCCACCCCATTTGGTTGCATTATTGTTCGATTCCCAACTGTTTAATAAATGAGTCCGTTAATCTTACATTCTCTCTCTTTCCTTACGTGAACTCACCCCTAGTGTAACAGAATAATGCGGAACTATAATGGTTGATATAAAAGTCGTGCAGCTCTCGTGCCACTAACGATAGTATAAAGATTCAATATCGCGCGCCTGGCACGACCATTGCGCGCATAGCACCGATAACAGTAGTAATCATGTTCAACTATTCCCCACTGATGAACTGGGAAGTGTTCACGGCTCAGTGTGAGTACGTGAGCACTAAATCCACTTGATGTGGTGGAAGTAGTGGCCTCTGCTTTGCCTTGCTGGTTTAGACAAAAAATATCAAAAATGACAGTCGCTACAGCAAGGAATAGTAACCTGTGAAATAAAAACGAACCACGGGTTTTAAACACTAATGTAAATACCCCACTCTGCTTAACAAATATCATTACTGAGTGCCGGTTGAAGGCAGCCCAGTGTGTAGACTCATCTCTTGTGTCAGTTGCAGCTATCCTGTGAGAGGGGAGGCTATGGATATAGACTTTCCGCATGCCTAGCTATCTTCGATCATCTATGGAACCACGAGTCTGGTTGGAAGGATGGTTCTGCTACCAGCTGCACTGCCACCACCGAGGCAACACTGATGGGACGCAGAGGCCGCCATCAACCTGCAGGCCTGCTGAAGGCTTGATATGTGTGACCTGGATGCTGTCCATTTTCCGCCTTCGATAGGCAGAGGGCCATTGCATCTACTCATCCCGTTCCTGTGGCAGACACCGATGTTACCGGCTCCTGTCCCCTAAATGTGGTGGTGAGAGCCGCCCCCTGTGTGCCAGCGAGTACTTCAGGGTGGATCTGGGGCCTGACTGACTGCAAATGTTTGACGTAAATGAGTGTGCTCTGGAGATCGATTTGTAGAGCCGGAATCCACAGGTTGATGGATACCCCGTGATGCAACAGTCACCACCCGATACTTTGCTCTGCTGGCAGTACTGCGAGATGAGCATATGCTGGCATCCCACTGCTGATGAGGTGCTGTTCCACTGGCCCAGTTATAGTGTGGCGCTTTGGAAGACAATCCTGTATTACTGCCTAATAAATGTTTTCTGACGCTCTCAAACGTAACCAGGTCCTCAACACTGCATCCCGTCTGGTTCTCCTGATGACTGTAGGAGTCTGGATCTGCACTCCTATACAGTTAAGGCCAAATCATACTGGGCATCATGTCACATGGGATCAGTCCACAGTGCATTTCAAATGGCGGCATTTACACAGGTCTTCAACGGATCGTCACATCATGTCACGACAGGGAAAAATGCCTTGATGGTGTCGTCGTCTGCTATCCTATTTTCACTACACTCACTCATGTTATAGTAGTGGATCTCGTTTTTTGTCTCTTCTTCATTTTTATTTTATTACTGTGCTTGCAAATGTTCGATGATAACTTTTTTTTCCATTGGGTGTTCTTCCACAGGCGAGGTCAGATATCTGAAAGTGAAAAAGTATTTAGGTTTTACAATAACAGAATAGAGCTGACATCCACACCATATATAAATAAGATCATAAGTTGATGTAATAGTTTTCATTAAATAACTTATAATGAAGGAGAAAATACTATTGTTAATGATTTTATTAGCTATCCAGGGGAAGAAAACCATAATGGATAAGGTAAACAGGCTCTATTTATTCCCTTATAAATATTGTCTCATTTTTCTATGTATGTATTGTACATTTTTTCGTTAGCAAATAAATGTCGATCTTTTGAAATGTTGTTTCATTTCTCAGCACTTCACCATAAAAATTGATCAAGAACATAATTTACATATGTTATGAAGTTTGTTTTTAACTATTAGAAAACTTTTAGTTTTTAGATCGTCAATACCAGTATCATCATCCAACATTTTGTATCACAGATGGTAACTCATAACCTCCGTTTCAGTATTGGGATAAACAAATTGACACAATGTGATGTGATATGTCTGGGCACCTTTCTCAAAGAAGTGCTAGCTCTTCAGTCTGGAACGTCACTGCCACTATGGTTGCAGGTTTGAATCCTGCTTGGGGAATGGATGTGTGTGATGTCCTTAGGTTTGTTAGGTTTAAGAAGTTCTAAGTTCTAGGGGACTGATGACCTCAGATGTTAAGTCCCATAGTGCTTAGAGCCATTTGAACCATTTTCTCAAAGAAATTGTGGGCAATAGAAAGGTGCAACTTACAGTGACGGCTTGTATGTAAGTAGGCACCTGGGCAGTACACGAGGTTTGATGATCAATCAACTGATCAACAGCATCGTCCTATTTTCTGTCCACATGATAGCCTGGAATGCCAGGGACATCTGTGAACTTCAATTTCGTGTGTCTGCCCGTCTATGTCATTGCAGTTGTAGCACGGTATGGGTCAGAAGTGGTTGTGGATCCTGGTCGCACAGGTGTTGCTGGCTACAGAGCCAAGGGAGGTATAGCCTCCAGTGGTTATTGTGCTAGCAAATTGCATACCCATTCAGTCATTAAATTGCCTTTAATAGGTTCCACAACGAAACATTGTCTCGAAATTTGGTAGAAAATCCGAAGAAATTCTGGTCGTATGTAAAGTACACAAGCGGCAAGATGCAGTCAATACCTTCGCTGCGCAGTGCCGATGGTACTGTTATCGACGACTGTGCCGCTAAAGCGGAGTTATTGAACGCAGTTTTCCGAAATTCCTTCACCAGGGAAGACGAATGGAATATTCCAGAATTTGAAACACGAACATCTGCTAGCATGAGTTTCTTAGAAGTAGATACCTTAGGGGTTGCGAAGCAACTCAAATCGCTTGATACGGGCAAGTCTTCAGGTCCAGATTGTATACCGATTAGATTCCTTTCAGATTACGCTGATACTATAGCTCCCTACTTAGCACTCATATACAACCGCTCGCTCACCGATAGATCTGTACCTACAGATTGGAAAATTGCGCAGGTCGCACCAGTGTTCAAGAAGGGTAGTAGGAGTAATCCATTTAACTACAGACCTATATCATTGACGTCGGTTTGCAGTAGGGTTTTGGAGCATATACTGTATTCAAACACTATGAATCACCTCGAAGGGAACGATCTATTGACACGTAATCAGCATGGCTTCAGAAAACATCGCTCTTGTGCAACGCAGCTAGCTCTTTATTCGCACGAAGTAATGGCCGCTATCGACAGGGGATCTCAAGTTGATTCCGTATTTCTAGATTTCCGGAAAGCTTTTGACACCGTTCCTCACAAGCGACTTCTAATCAAGCTGCGGAGCTATGGGGTATCGTCTCAGTTGTGCGACTGGATTCGTGATTTCCTGTCAGGAAGGTCGCAGTTCGTAGTAATAGACGGCAAATCATCGAGTAAAACTGAAGTGATATCAGGTGTTCCCCAGGGAAGCGTCCTGGGACCTCTACTGTTCCTGATCTATATAAATGACCTGGGTGACAATCTGAGCAGTTCTCTTAGGTTGTTCGCAGATGATGCTGTAATTTACCGTCTAGTAAGGTCATCCGAAGACCAGTATCAGCTGCAAAGCGATTTAGAAAAGATTGCTGTATGGTGTGTCAGGTGGCAGTTGACGCTAAATAACGAAAAGTGTGAGATGATCCACATGAGTTCGAAAAGAAATCCGTTGGAATTCGATTACTCGATAAATAGTACAATTCTCAAGGCTGTCAATTCAACTAAGTACCTGGGTGTTAAAATTACGAACAACTTCAGTTGGAAGGACCACATAGATAATATTGTCGGGAAGGCGAGCCAAAGGTTGCGTTTCATTGGCAGGACACTTAGAAGTTGCAACAAGTCCACTAAAGAGACAGCTTACACTACACTCGTTCGTCCTCTGTTAGAATATTGCTGCGCGGTGTGGGATCCTTACCAGGTGGGATTGACGGAGGACATCGAGAGGGTGCAAAGAAGGGCAGCTCGTTTTGTATTATCGCGTTATAGGGGAGAGAGTGTGGCAGATATGATACACGAGTTGGGATGGAAGTCATTACAGCATAGACGTTTTTCGTCGCGGCGAGAGCTTTTTACGAAATTTCAGTCACCAACTTTCTCTTCCGAATGCGAAAATATTTTGTTGAGCCCAACCTACATAGGTAGGAATGATCATCAAAATAAAATAAGAGAAATCAGAGCTCGAACAGAAAGGTTTAGGTGTTCGTTTTTCCCGCTCGCTGTTCGGGAGTGGAATAGTAGAGAGAGAGTATGATTGTGGTTCGATGAACCCTCTGCCAAGCACTTAAATGTGAATTGCAGAGTAGTCATGTAGATGTAGATGTAGATGTATCGGTTTATGTCGCTCAATTGGAACATTCTCATGTTACCCTTTGAAACGTCCCCTTAGAAAAATTGTACAAGACTGTGCTTAAGCTGACACACAATATATTTTTAGCGCTACGCAATCTGACTTTCAAAAATCCCTACAAAGGAATGGCCCTGACTAACATTAATCTATACGTTTCACAAATCACTTACCTCACAAAAATCTTCGTTGCTCAAGCTACTGCAATACAGCGAGCGCCACTACTACCAGCTAAATAAAAGATTCAAACTACTGAAGGCACTAACTACTGATAGGCATAGTTAGCAAATGAAAGATTTTAATAGAGAACAAACAATGTATTTACCTCACTAGTCATAATATATATAGCAGTCCATGACACCAATTCTTACAAATTTCAAAACTCCGCCATCTCTCTCCCCACATCCACCACTGCTGGCGGCTCACCTCCAACTGTGCAATGCTACGCGCTGTTAGCATCCAGCTGCCGCTGCCCAACACTACAATGGCAGACAACAATGCAAACCAGCCACAGACTGCACACGGCACAGCCAGTGATTTTTCATACAGAGCGCTACGTGGTGTTGGCGTTACCAATAAAAATACTTAAACAGCCTACTTACACCTTTTGGATGACAAAATTGTTTGTTCCTCTTGAAATCACTTAATTTAGGCCAGAATATGGAGAGGTGAGAGGAGGATGTACAGCGTCATCACACATTGAGACAAGCATTGATGTGTTCAACTAATATAAAATGGATTGAGAGTGTTCTCTGTGCTGTTGCACGTTCTGTGAATGTTGTTCTGAGATGTGCAGTTCTAGTTATTGGAGAACATTATTGGATGGTTGATCTGCTGGTAGAGACTAAAAGTACTCTCAGCTGTTCGCCAAACACTAGTTGTGCTGGACAACTCTTCTTTTATGGCCACTGGAGACCTATCAGAGCCCAGAGGAGTGTATCAGTCCAAGATTCTTTATCAGGACATGGGAACGAATTCAAATGAGCGCTACATTCAGTTGATCATTACTAGCTGGGTGGGCACTCGTGGTACAAATATGGTGTCTGCCACAAAGGTTAAGCATCTAACTGATTAATAATCTCTCAGGCGGATTCCCTCAGTCTGTAGTAATGGTAAGAGGGAACCTGGATTTGAAAACAAGACATTCACAAGTGTCTTGGTGTCGGATTCAACTGTGATTTCTACTAGATGTATGGATTTTGACCGCCTAATGCAATGATCAACAATCGTTAGCAGGTAACTGTGACCATCTATACACAGCAATGGGCCAACAAGGTCCAGATTAAAATGTAGTTTTTCTGGCACAAAACACAGGATCGATCCCATATGTAGCTGTCTTTCTTGACACCTTGTTAGACCACTTGCTTGTCACAAGTCTAACCACTACTTTGATGGCAGGGTGTGAAATCTTGTGAATAGCACTGAAGATCTCTCGACGATGTTTTTGTGGGATTAGAGGCATAAACGATCGCTGTTGCAGTCACGCAAGAGTTTATTTGCAGCTCCATCACTGGTATATGCATCAGATGAATCGAGACAGGTGCTCCATCGAGAATGTACCGTAGTATGTCAGTGTCCATCAGCTGGCTGTTTGCAATCTTCGCCCAGTCCACCGCTGCTATACTGACTACTTTTCTTAAGAGGCAATCAGCCATGGTATTGCCTTTTCCTTTGCTGCCTCGAACTTCCATTGTAAAATGTGCCACAAAGTCTGCATGTCGGCATTGACTTGGCGAAATAAGTTCAGCTGACTGCCGTAAAATAGAAGCAAGTGGGTAATGGTTGGTAAACTCTACAAATTTTATGCCTACTAAAATAGTTTGGAAGTGTTTAATGCCCATGTACATGGCGAGAAGTTCTCTATTTGTAGGGCTAAGAAAAATGCCAGTGGTTGTCAAGATCAGTGAATCTGTTGCCATAAAGCAGTGCCCACTGATATCTGGCTGGCATCTACAATAATTTATAATGGTGCACCGTGCTCTGCATATGTTAGCTGTCTTTCCTTAGATCAGGGAAACCAAGAATTGAGCGCGTGAGCCATCAGGTAGCACAAGTGCCATAGCGTTCAGTTTGGCTGCACACTTCCTCCATCACCGAGATGGCAGACTGTCTGTGTGTGAGGAGAGGGAAGAGGGGAAACGGCAAATACGCCGCATTTAAATCGCAACACACAGCACTGCATATGACTTGGTTCTATCACGATTCTCAACAATATAGGCCACAAACAAACAAATTTTCAGCACTTTTTGATTATTTTTGGCTCACTAAAGACAAAATATAATTTTTATCTGGTAAAAACTGTCAGCATACGGACAGAAGCAGACAGTTTCTCAGATTTTCGTGCTCAGGTTGTCAAGTAATCATGATTTACTTTGTTTCATTATCGAAAAAAGTCTTTCACAAATATACGGTGATCGAAATATTTTATCACATTTGCAATATTATTATGGAGATGTGGAAACCTCCCTAAAGAAAATAACGTATACCTCCTGAAGAGTTTTAACGAAAAAGATTTGTCTTTTAATGAGAATTACATTGGCGCCACTGAGTTCCACCTGCACATGTCTAGAAGCTTATTCAACTGCAACAGCGTAGGTCTCGAAAACATATCAGAAACAGATGTGAGATTGGCAGTGTCCTCAAAACGTTTAGAAAACTACCCTTGTGATTCTTTCAAGGTCACAGTGAATTCTTCAAACCACGCATTTTCTGTAATGTCATTGAGCTTACGGAAATGCACGACGTTTTTTGTCGGAATTTGACCGTTACAGAATGTGATTTTCTTTTAAATGCGTTCCCATCAAATCAGAAATAAGCTGTTTCTCACTTTGCAGTGTCTCATTGTGGGAAGTATGAAATTCACATAAACTGTGTGGTCTGCAATACATTCCAGCTGTTCTAATTCTCGTACGTACTCCCATTTTTCCTTCATAAATTCAACAATAAGAGGTTTAAATTCTAAATATCTTTCCAGGCATGACACTTTGATTTAACCAATGTACCTTGCGGCAATATATAAAATTTCCTTACTAGCTGCTCAGTTCCATCGGAAACTGTTACAACAGGCAGTGGAATAATGTGTGCCACTTCAGGAAATTTAATACTGTTACCACCGATTTCATCCCTAAATATGTAGCACAAAGTGCTTCTTGATGTACAAAACAACTACTCCCATCTCTCAATCACTGTAATTTCGTGCTCTTTCATAGTCAACTAAATCTTTAAATTCTTTCTGCGTGATGTAGTTATGTTGTCCCATAGCATATTTGTGGCGTCCATCGATTAGACAACTATACCTTGAATAATATATTTATATTGGGCATTCTTATCCTTCACTCCTGTCATTCTCATTTATTTTGAAAGCTTGTGACTATAGATTGCTAAACTGCCTCTTTTGTGCAAATAGTCATTGGACTTGTGTTGTTCTCTTGTGTACTATGAACAAATGGCGAAAGGTAAACAGCGCTGATACCGTGATTCTGCTAACTGAAGAAAGCCGTGCCGACCGAAAAATGCCGCACTGTAATGCCAAACGAAATATCACACTATACCGAGTACATCTGGAAAGGACCGAGTAATGCCGAGACAGGTCGTGCTTCAGCCTGCATGCAGTCCACACATTGTGTTTGCACGCAGCCCACACATAGTGCTTGCATGCAGTTTGACACTCCATGGCCAACCCTGCATTAGATACTGATGTCTTCAAATGCTTTAGATGCTTCCACAGATCACAGAATTTTTCTGTTGCCAGAACTGTTCTTTCCCAAAGACAATATGATCGAGAAGTTGTTGCACAACCGCAGCGTGCAGAAAATGGTGGCGATAAAAGTTCATGAAGCTAATAAATCGCTGGAGGCCCCTGTATATAATAGGGCACGGTGCATTTTGAATAGCTACATCCTTTTCTTGTAGTTGCACCAACCCAGTGCAGGAGACCTTGTAGCCAAGAAAAGAAATTTCCGCTTTTGCAAACACACATTTCCTTATATTAATAAGGATGCCAAATTCTTCAAGGTGTTGAAAGAGTTGGTGTAAATGTTCTTGCAACGACTTAGAAAAAATCAAAATATCGTCAAGAAATCAAAATACAAATGGGAGATCTCGCAAAATTTTGTGGACGGATCTCTGACATGTCTGCATGATTTTTCCTAAGCCATATGGCACAAAATTGTAATAATATTGTCCAAACTGTGGTGATGGCCGTTCCCTTTATGTCCTCTTTGGCCATTGGTGTCTGTATTGCCTTAGCACAATCGACGACACTAAATATAGAAATACAGATACAGTACTAACTACATTATTAAAAGCGGCAATGTTCAGTGGCTCACAGGGGTCCAGTACCATGCGAGCATTTAACGCTCAGTAATCGCTGCTTAATCTCCATGTACCACCTTCCTCCTCCTCCCATGTGGAGTGTAGATGCACAATCACTGTACACACAGACAAAATGCTTCTGATAACGTCTTTTGTGTGTGTGTCTTTTTGTGCTGCTGCAAATTTCTCTGGACGTAGTCGACCTGTATGGAAAACTACAGGCTGTCTGGGCATGGTCTTGATGTGATGCTATGTGGTGTGGCAGCGTTCCTCTTCTCTTTTAACTGGATCTATCAGTGCAGGAAATTCATTCAATAACTGTGCATAGATAGTATCACTGGAGATGACACGTAGGTCACCTGTCTCGGATGCTGTACCAGAAGAAACGGGTTGCTTCTCAAGTACCACAAATGTGTGCAGTTCACATTTGCCGAAGACTGAGACTCCCGGATCCATTGAATGCAGCACAGAAATCTTTGTGCAGGTCGGAGAGGGCTCTGCGCACTCTTTGTTAAGCGGCATAGTCACATGACTGGTAGAAAATTGTTAATGACAGCACTTACTAAACAGCTCTTAACCAGGTCTGGCATCACTCTGAAAAATCTTACACAGTCAGTTCCTGTGATTTTCCCATTGACACAAGCAATGACAAACTTCGTTGTTGGCGCGAAAGCAGGACAGAAATTTAATGAAACCTCCCATTCAACATACGTGTTGGTGCAGGTATTATTTGTCACTGACAAGTTATGGCAAGTGGCTGAAGTTGGTTCAGGACACAGTTACCATGGAAAAACTTTAATTTTTGGACTGGAATCGACTACGAATCATCATCTGGTATTATTGTTTGGATTGTGTTGTTGCTGCAGTGTACATTACTAGGGTTTTTGTTGTTGCACAGGTTGTATTTATCTCCATCATGAGTATGGCACACACTAATGCACATCATCCAGATAATCACGTGGCACTGTTCATTGTCTTGTACTGTGTCCAAACGTCTTGTAGAACCATTAGCATGTTGTCTTTTTATGTAAAACACTTGCACTGCAGTCAAAGTTTTGTTCTTTGTACACACGACTTTTGTTTGTAGGTACTTACCTTTGTGTAAACTGCTGTTGGTTTACTCTGTGCGAGCTGTTTTCTGGTGGCGATCACGGTATCTTTCTCGTGAAGTCACACGATCCGCCACCAGTATCATCTATTGACATTGCCCTGCACATTCCAGGGCCAGGAGCATTTTCATTTTTCAGCGTGCTCATTTCGGGACCACTCTCAGAAGATGAACTTTCGCCACAAAAATCATTATTTTCTAGGTAATTACCTGTTACATCTGCCTTCTTTGCTGGGCAAGTTAGTACCTGCTGGCAGCAAAGAACGTATTTTTCTGAGAAGTATGTTAAGCCATTTCAGACATAAAGCAGGTCAGGTCAAGACGTCTTTACATGCAAACGAACGCTGTTCCCTCAGCACTTCAGATGGTTTCCGCTTCACGCGAGTTTAAGGTGAAAGCAGATTTTTCAAACGTTTGTGTTGCAGAAAGGAATAATGTTCAAGCAAAGTGCCTTTCACACGAATGTACGATTGTTCACTAGCACATTTTCAATGTTTTTATGTAATCATTGTCTAATTGTGCCAATACTAACATGTACTTGTCAAAGTCACTTTCACTTGAAGAAACCACCATTCATTGTTTGCTGACGAAAATGGGGGGAGTTTCAAATTATTCAGCAGAGATGAAGCATTTTGCAGATTCAGAATAACATGGAAACTCGAGAGCACATTTTTATCCAGAGTTCAGGTGGTTGGAATAGAGAAAAATGTATTTTTTTTCTTTTAAGTGCCATAGTCAGTGGCGTTGATGGTGTCAGAGAGTGTGGTGATGGCGACTCTGTTATTTAATGCTTTTGCTTGTTCTAATTGGTATTTAACCAATGTAGAGTTTTGGCCTTACTGTTATGCTAACGACAAATGAGGAAATAATTTATGGCAAAACATAATGACGATTTACTTAAGATTTATGCACTTTGAGTAGGTCACAGGACATATGTCTTTACAAGACATCAAGCAAAAGCGAACTGCCAGAAAGATATCACTTCACACACCATTTAACAGTGCACCTATTTGATCGATGGATCTCTTGGTTGCCACAAAGCTAAAGGACATCCTCTGAGGAAAAAGAAAAACAAAAACACTGACTTTCCAGACCTTTGATGGAAATGATTGAAAGAAATAGCATTCCTCTTATTTATTCCCTTGTCATAATCAGGATACTTCTATAAACAATAAGAATGTTAACTGAAACACTGACAATGCTGTGTACACATTTTCATTTATTTTGATGTTATTTTGAAGCTAGTACTAAGCATTAATGTAAGCAACTTACTGTTAGTACACTAAACTCTTTTGTATATTTTATTGTTATTACTATTAAATCCTATATAACTGTAGTACATTAAAAGTGGCAGTGGCAGCATATTACATTTGTGATTGGTAGGGGGGGAGAGAAGGGGGAGAAAATAGGAAACTGTGACCATCTCTACCAGAAACCAGCCCTGAATACATGCCTTGTTAGATCTGTAGCCAGCAGACACTTACTCTGTTGCTCAAGCTAAAGCCATGCACAGTCCCTCATCTTCATATACACAACATACTATCATCCAGATGCATACTTTCAATGCAAGTAGACCACCATCTTACTGGGACACATCACCTGGTAATGACAACTACTAAAGCTCTCAGATAAAAGTACAGCTGTAGTTGGTCAATTTATTTCAGCATAACAACTGAAGCCTGTGGAAATAATCCTAAATTTTCATGAACACTATGGTCATTTTATTGTTTTTTTAATTATTGTTTGGTATGGAGACGTATTAATTTTATCAGAACAAGTTTTATAAAGGGTAACTGAAATCAATATCAGCTAGCCTTATTCCAAAAACTGATATACATTGTGGAAATGAAATGATTGTAACATATTCTATTTACATTCCTGCAGCTGACAAGCTTAATTACTTCATTTGTTATTAATTGCAAATGCCAAACTCAAGAAAAAATTTTTACAATTGATAACTGTGATTAACATTAATTAACCTCTCAACATGAAACTAACATTTAACTTTGAAATGTTCATTATATTTTCAAAGCAAAGGTCCTTCTGGAACACAAACTTTATCTAAGAATTCTATCTGTAGGACTGCACTACTAAAATGGTCACCTCATCTCCGTTGTAGGTTACCAATTTAATGGCTTTCAGATGTAACAAAACTTAGACTTTCAATACTTCATATAATTATGAACTGATCTAATTTAAAAATTTAAAATGCTGTCGTAATCTTAATCTATGATATATAAAAGGCAATGTCCTGATTGACTGACTGACGGATTGACTTATCGTCACCCAGCCCTAACCACTACAGATTGAAACTTGAAATTTGGAGGAGGCTTGGATCTTATACTGTAAACGTCGTTTAAGAAAGGATTTTTCAGAATTTCAACCCTAAGGAGGTGAAAAAGGGGATGAAGGGTTCTTTTGAAAAATGTTCTCATTAAGGCAATTTTGGACAAGACCTACAAAAACGGGTATTTTTTTCTTACTCAGAAATAAAGAAATGTGTGTTTCAACATTTTTGGAAATTAAACACTATGGGGGTGAAATAGTGGGTGAAAGCTGTTTCTTTTTTTTAATATCATTATTAAAGAACTGCTATAGTATTTTTAAAGCTACATCTATGATTATTCATATTTGACTTCTCAGTTACAAATAAAAAATATGTGTTTCTGTGTTTTTGGAAATTGAATCCCTAAGGGAGTGAAATAAAGATAAGAATTTTTATGAAATTATTTTCTTATGAACTATCTTTGAAGATAAATCTATGAAAATTTGAATTTGGCTTCTCAGTTACAAATAAAAAAACTGTTCTTGGAAATTCAGTCCCTATGGGGGTGAAATGGGGGATGAAACTTTTTATCAAAGTATTTCATTGAGCAAGCATTTTTGAAGATAAATCTAGAAAAATTTGTATTGCCTTCACTGTTAGAAATGAAATATATTCATCTCAGTGTTTTTGGGAATTCAGTCCCTAAGGGGGTTTGGCTTCTCAGTTAGAGACGAAAAATACGTGTTTCACTGATTTTGAAAGTTAAGTCCCTAAGTAGGTGGAACAAGACCTAACTGATTCACTGACTCATAATCGCCCAGACAACACCAGAAGGACATAAAGTTTGGAGAGGGTGTGGAGCTCGTACTGTAGGCATCATTTAGGAAAGGGTTGCCTGAAATTCCACTCCTAAGGGGGTGAAATAGGGAATGAAAGGCTATTTCAAAGTATGTCTCCATTAAGCTAATTTTGAAGCTAGAACTATGAAGACTGGTATTCGGTTTCTCAGTCAGAAAAAATACATATTTCAACATATTTGAAAATTCAAGGAATTAGGGGGTAAAACAGTGGGTGAAAGTTTTGTAAAATTAAATAATTTCTTAAGGATTTTTAAGACAACATCTATTACAACAGGTATTTGGCTTTTCAATTAGAAATAAGAAAAATTACGTGATTCAGTGATTCTGTAAATGCAACCCCTAAAGACTGCAATAGAAGACGAAAATTCTTTTGAAAATATTTTGTTACATCAAAAAATTTTGAAACTAAATTTATGAGAATTGTTTTTTCACTTCAGAAGAAATATTTGTTAGGGGATGGAAGTTGCCATGGAAATGACTCCACAAGAATGCAAAATGCAAGATTAACAAAAACTTTGAACTCCAGCTTCAGAATCACTTTTTGATCAAAAGTACATTCAGAAAAGACAAGGCTTACATGGCATTAATTGGTGTGAAAAGCTTAGAAGGTGTTGCAATTTGTGAACAACATAAAAATTCGACGAAACAAAAACAAAACAAAATCTCTGCAGACCGTACAGTTTTCACGAGTAAAGCAGTGGGTGCTACGCTAGTATACACATGAATATTAAAATCTTACATTAAAAATGAGACATAGTGAATCAAGAATTAATGTTCGATACTGAGTACAACATACATTTTATATCTTGAGGCTGCATAACTCATGGCTTGTAAATTACTCATACTCAATTCATCTCATACAGTATTTGAGAATGTAGGCATGTAACGATTTCCAAAAACCTTACACATAATTTCGAACGTTTTTTTTAAACTTTTTCTCTCTAACACTCTTTAAAAAATAGAAAAAAATTTTACTGCTCACTACATGTTCGCTTTTCATGCAGTAGGACTTCAACATCAGGCACGACATTTTAATTGATTACTTCTTTATTACTAACTCTATTTGCAATACTCTTCTGCAGGCATTATAAGTATCCACATAATTATATCATTGAATGTAGGCCTAACTGCAAAATTATAACTATCACTGAATGACACCCAATTCAGGAAATATGGTGTCATATATATTGAATTGCGTGAAAAGCTAGCTTTTTTTTACTGAGAGCAATTTACTCAGACTATACTCATCCAGTGTTTG